>NW_027094087.1:33573067-34173067 GCF_029207755.1 Chamaea fasciata
GCGTGAGAGTGCCTGGTTGTGACCATGTGGGTGAACTTGGCCCACAGTGGCTCCAGAGGTCTCCATCTTGTCCAAACCCAGAGCTCTTGTCCCCATCCTGCGCATCTCCCCGTACCTGAATATGGCAATCCCTGCTCCAGGGGTGCTAGCTTGCAAATCGCCTCTAAATGGGTGGGACCTGCATGTTGTTGGTACTTTGGGACCTGCAGCATTGCAGCCAAGGGTTGGGGGCTCGCAGGAGCTGGAGAGCTGATCTTGAGTCTTGGGGAAAGGGAAAAGGGTATCAGCAAGCAGCAGAGTAGGGACACCAAAGGAAAGAGGTGCGTTTCTTCTTACTAAGAGAGAGAATTCTGTGGTAGTTCCTGGGCTTGCTTTCTTATCTCCCTTACCAGTACCTGCTGTTGAGTGCCGCGCTACTGCTCCTGCCCTGCCTTTTCAGTTCTTGCTTTCCCTCCAGCCCAGAATTTCCTTGAAGTTTGTGCTTAGATGAGTCGGACCCTGTGGAAGGGCACTCTGTCATTAACACCCACATACAACTTAAGAGCTTCAGCGTTCAAAGCCAGGCTGGATGGGGCTCTGAGCAGCCTGGGCTAGTGGAAGATGTTGCTGCCCATGGCAAGGGGGTTGGAATGAGATCACCTTTAATGTCCTTTCCAACTCAAGCCACTCTAGGATTCTATGACTTCCTGGTAAATATTAACCAAATAAACCAAACTGAATTCGCACTGTTAAAATTTCATCTGAAGAGTGAAGAAGACATCTAGGAATAACAGGCTGAGTGGCGGCTGTAGGTGTCTTAAATGGTTCTTCCAGATTGACTGGTGTGCACCAGTATTTCTATTTGAGTCATACTTTCATGATCTATTTTAAAACCTTATTTTAATCCAGAACCGAACCAAAATATTTTGAAAAACCTTCACATTTTGGAAGTTGAACTCTTTTTCTTCCTTTTTATTTTATTCTAACCAGTCCTGGCTAAAACTTCTTGTAAGTAAAATGGGATAATGCCTATTAATTGCTCTTAACGTTTTCATTTTGCCATTTTTCCAAATCTTAGGCATGCTTCTTTACTTTATTGTTTTTATTAGACTAAATCATAAACTCTTTCCAGTATATTGCACTTTTTATCTAAAAATTCTATCTCAGTCTGGTTGTCTTGACTTGATTGCTAGTGTTACTCTTCCCTTCAAGTAGTGAGACATTTAGTGTACAGGTAATGCTGCCATTAATGTTGCCTGAAAACAGCTGAACTCCTTTCAAGTCATCGCTGGTCTTACCTTTTTTATTGAAGTTGTTAAACTCCTTTGTCACATGAAAGGATTATTGTTATGACAGTAAATGTAATCACTTGAACCTTGGAACTAAAATAACTTAAGGCAAAGATTGATGTCTTGAATTTCTGTCATTAAACCACAATCAAGGAGAAATCAAGAGATGTTAACTGCATGTGGTTGTGCTATAGAAATAAGTATTCTAAATGGTTGGAAGAGGTATAGAAAAGTAACTGAATAATTAATCATGTTGATCTGAGAGAATGAGCTAAAGTGTGAAAAAAGCTTCTGATAATGCTTTATTTTATTGGTAGAATTTGGGTTTCAAGAGTCAGTATCAAAAGTGATACTGACTTGCCAAAGTTACCACAAAATTTAATTTTAAAAAGAGGAAGTTCAGGACTGGTTTTCATGCTAGTTCAGATGTGGAACATCTTGCAACAATGAGACCCAAATTTCAAACATTATACAATTAGTTTTGTGGTGAGGTTTGAAATCTGAAGATAACAGTTACTGTAAAATGAGGTTTCTCCTTGTAGATTATTTTAGGGAGCAAAACAACAGGGCCCATGTGAAGTGTTTAAATGAGTTGATTTTCACTATTCTGTAACAGTAGAACATTGTTAGAATTCTCTTTCTAGTTTTCAGAAATCAATATACTCCTTAAGTGTTATCAGTTCTAAGAACTATGTCTTATATTTGAAAATATTTAAGTGTATGCTTAAAGTATAAGTGTATATTTAAGTTCATTTTCCAGTTTAACTCATTTATTAGTTTAATGATTCAAGATAGAAGCAACTTTTAAAAAATAGGTGTATATGTAATGATAAAATAGAATGCAGTTTTGGAACTATCAATTGTAAATAAAAATAAAGATGACCCAAAGGTCGCATTCAGAACTGAGCAGTATAATTTTAAATGAGGGTTTTGAAAGTATTGTAGTGCAGACTAGATAAGCAGAACATAGACTAACAAACTGTTCTTCTTTTCGTGTGCTTGGCTTTAGAGTTGTTATGGTTAAATCGAGTATCCTTGACTGTCAGCCTACGATGAAATATTTGCAAAATACCCCAAGAAATGCTTTAAGAAGTTAAAACTGGAATGTGTAACAACAACAACAAAGTCTATAAATGCAGGCATATTTTATGATTTTTTTCAAACCTATTCTGGCAATAATAACAATCAAGTCTTCATATCAAGATGACACTTGAATTTAGATTGTTCTTGTATCTGTATTTTAGCACAGCTAATTGCAGGGTGGGCAGTTCTAGGATATGTATTCTTGTTTCATTTTTGCTTTGTTTACAAGTAGCTACCCAGCAATTTCATTTGAATGAGATTAGAAATTCACTTGAAACAGTCATTATTCACAACATAGAATAGAAACTCTGTCATTAAGTAATCATAAAACATATTAGCAGATAAACATATTTTTATTACATTATTTTTACATATATATATAATTCCAAAGAAGCTAAACTTGCTCTTTCCTTCAGTGCATACTTTAGATTTCTTAAGGAGTCCTCTCTTTCAAACCAGAGCTTATCAAATCATTTACAGTCTGCTGGGGTTGTGATGAAGTGATAAAACTTGCAGGTCTAGTTATTGCCTTGGCTAAAGGTGAAATGACTGCATCTCTAAGGGACATGTCATGTAGCTGCCACATGCTGTAAGGGCAGTGGATAGTTTTATTTGTGTTTGGGCAATCAAGGGCCCTCATTGTCCAGGTTCAATGGGATGACAAAAGTGTGCCACTTCTTGGCAGAATTACCTGTTCGAACAGATGCCAGAGTTACCTCAGCCTCCTGGAGGAATCTTTTCAAATGGACTCTCTAAGTGCTCTATTTCACAGTTTTATGGAGAAATCTTATCTTTTCACATATAACTGTGTGAAGAAAAATATGCAAGCGTTCCTGTATCCAGAGCTCGCTGTCTTTTGCTTCAGCACAGCTCTGTTGAAATTCTAAGCCATTTTCTCATATTGTGATTTAATCCAGAAACATATAGCTACTCAAGTTGGATTTTTTTCGGGTCTTTTTCTTTGCATTTTGTTGTAATCCCATATGCACTAAGATTAATATATAACAGGAGGGATAAGCTGCCTAAGTAGGTATTTATTTTAAGTCATTGCCACCTCACAATCACTTCTGGTAGTGATAATAAATAAATTCAACTAACCTCGAAAAAATACAAGAATGGTGTTTTAAAATAAGATACTGATCAACAGTTAACTACTGAAGTTAATCCCTTGAAATTCTAAATTCCAAAGTAGTCTCTTTTTTCTTAATGTGGTTTTTTTTTTTTTTTTCTATGAGGGGTTTTGTTCTTGCACCTGGCAAGGCCCAGCACCAGTCTGTAGCAATTAATAAGCAATAAGGGGCAGTCCTGGTTAAAATAGTTGGTGGGGGGAGGGGTTTTTTTGTTTGTTTGGTTGGTTTTTTTGTTTGTTTGTTTGGGGTTTTTTTGTTGTTGTTGTTTTAAATTAAAGAAATACCTGTTAACCAGCTATGGGTGACGTCTTTGTATATAACAGAATATCTTCTCTCCAGTCTAATCTAAGAGAGCTCCAGCATTAGCTGGCTGCCATACCCTGCTGATGCCTGTCCCTTTCCCCCATGCATTATTCTGGCATGCACTGCTCTGTGCATTTGCCTGTCAGGTACCACCCATGGTACCCAGATGTCTGTAGCATGGCACTGGAAACAGTTTTTTTTCCCCTTTGCCATTTTATCCAGTGTTGTGATCATCTTAGAAACAGGTCAAGTAATTTTTCCAGTAATTCTTCATCTTGTTTGCTTCAAGACGAAACCAAAATGGACAGGAACATTCAGAAAACGACAGCCACACCGACAGCTGCATTAATTGCTGCTCTGAGTGCTCGGCTGGGACTCAAATAGAATCAGATTGGACCTGCCTCCAATGAATAAGTAGGCTTGTTATCACTGGTTACAAGCTAACCTGTTTCTTCAAAGAAAAGTTTTTCTCATTTTCTATTTTCTGCTTTCATTCAATAAATAATTTATCATTTCCCCCTCTTTTTCTTTTCTTTGTATAACTACTGCACTTGTATTTTGGTCTACATTGTATATCAAGTTCTGTTAAATCCAAGTGTGTAGCATTTTGAAAATATTTAACTCATAAGGTACTCATTATTTTATTGGAATAGTTTTATTTCTTTGCATTTATATACAGTATTCAAGTATATTATGGAAATGGCTTGTGTGATGTGCAAGCATGATTTTTTTTTTCATTACTTGCCTCTCTGTCCTCCATATGCAATTCAAAACAGTGCATAATAAATAGTTGTTTAATTTGCGTTCTGAACTGCATTTGGCATCACTTGCTGTGTTTGCAAATAGAGATCTGTTTGAAACACTGACAAGAAACAATTGATCCTTTGGTATTAGAATCTCTGGAGGAAACTGAGATGAAAATTCTCATACTTTACCTAAGGTAAATTATCAAATTATTCTTTATGTGTTTTTAACATCTTATATGGGCCATTAGAGCTGGTATATATGTAACTTGCTCTCACTGGAAGGCAGCCTGCCAAAGTCATGTGTGTGTAAAAAGTTTTAGTAAAATTTAGAATTAATGTCATGTCATGTGATTCTCAAGACAGTTTATTTTAAATGAGGCACATATTTATGGTGAAAAAAAATTCTCTGCCATACACTACTTAAAATGTTGATGCATATCACAGAAAGCATGGTTATAGCTCTAATACATGTTAACGGCTTCAGATGAGCAATTGGAAGGAATTAAGGAACTAGCTAGTACATGCAGTCTGAGAGGTTTTGTCACCAGGAAGGAGGCCCCAATACCATGTGAAGCATTCACAACATTTTCTGAAGTGTGAAGCTCTCTTTTTCACAGCAGCTTATGGGTAAACAGCAGAACAAGGCTCTTCACATTTCCACCACTCCCACCACCCATCCTCCCTGCTTTCCCAGTCTGTTCAGAGATAAAATGGTTCAGACACAGAAAGTATGTGCAGGTACCATAGCTGGCACCCCTGTTAGCTCTTCTGAGACAACCCACATGATACTAGCACCATGCTGACTGCCTCATTGTGTTCTGTATTAACTACTGCAAGGCTATCACATGCCTTTCGTGAAGATCAACGTTGCAATAACTTTGTCATTGTTAAACTGCGATTGGATTAAAGGACAAACCTTGTATGAAAACTTTATTTCAATCCTAGACTAAGATTTCTTCAATTTACTTCAGTCTGTCTTCCAGTAAGTGCTCCCATGTTTCATACAGCAATGATTAAACTGAACATGGATTGATTAATACCAGTGATGTCACTCATCTTACTTCTAACAAATTTACCGTGCAAGTTACTTCGGGAAGCAAGGTCACATCATTAAGATTCTGCAGTGTAATGAGAGGCATGCTACTAAGTGTACATTTCTTTATTCCATTTAGAGGGTTGAAGAGCTATAGCATGCAGTTTTGTAATTCTATGAAATATTCTTTAGCCTTGAGACATAAAGGAGATGTAGAAAAAATGTGTTTGACTCCTACTCTAAATATAATATTCTTTTCCTCTTAGCTGGTCAATTATGTCTTCATAGCTGTGGTTTTCATAGCTAACAAGTTTTTTTAAGATTTTAGGTGAATTATTTTTGACAAGACTGTCATGTACTCTTGTAAGATAGCAAAAGGTCAGGATATTGTGTATTGTTAATACAAACAACTTGATGGTTAAGGAATATAAATTTGCTTTTATGAAAGAGATGTTCAAGTTGAGGTGAAAGTGATCCTGTTGCCACCCTTTGTTTTCCAGACTATACTTACAGCGTGATAATTTCTTTGTTTGGTAAAATAGTCTATTCAATATATCTCCCTCTGAAATAGGACCTAATGATATTGTTCTTAACTTTCTCCAACCTATCTTGCTTTGTTTCTCCATTCTTTGCATCCATCACTGTAGAGAAGCGTAAAAACCATCCCTGACCTTCCTCTTCTGGAAGCTGAGTTATGAGTTAGAGAGACAATAGGGAAGAATAATTTGAAAAAGGAGGAAAAAATCTCCAGAAATAATTCTCCATATTACTACAAATTTAGCAAATTGTGAAAAAATCAGCTGCATTTGTTGAGTACCTGTTTTGAAAGCTCACCTTAATTAGATTTGATGTGCATCAACATTTGTTGTTCAGGTTCAACACTGGGAAGGATATATTCATCTTGAGAAGGCTTTGCAAAAACTGTGTGCAGTTTCCTAAACTGGAAACATAAACAAGTTGTTGGGTTTTTTTATATGAGTCTGGATGTATAAATGCAAATGAGTTTAAAACATTGTACCTGGGATGTTTCGAAAGTGGAATATGAAACAAAGAATTGCTTGATATTCACAAGGAATTTAAAATGCCATTACTCTAATTAGAGATGTTAGCAGGGAAATCATTGGAGCAAGGCTATTACATTGCAAATGTAGTGCCTCAAAGTGCATTGCATTTTCAATTAATTTAATATGCCATTTCAAAAATATTTCTGTTGAAACTACATGAGGGACCAGACCTATCAGTAAATAGCAAACTGGCTAGCCAAATACATGATTCTTCACTTAACTGGTAAAGGCAAACCCCACAAAAAGGAGCAAGTTTCCTACCAATTGTTCTAAAATTTTACCATTACTGCCCACAATAAAATTAAGACTATTACTGTTAAAAAGATAGAATAATTTCAGCAGAACACCTTCAGCTTTTGCTACCGTTTGTAATTAAATATTTAGTTGTGTAGTAAATTAAGCATGTCATGATCTATGCAAAGTGGTTCTCCGTTTACTGCTGCATAAATGTTTTACAAGGTGCTGTATTGTATTGAGTAAATTAATAATGAAGATTTAGATTTTTACTGATTAATAATCTAATTTACTATTTAGGAGAAATCTAATTTAGGACTTAAAACAAAATTGAGGTAAACATCTTTGGCAGGGATCCCTATTCCCTGACAAAATCACCAAGTGATAAAAAACCAAATCAGGGTAAAAGAAATTAGGAGATTGGAACTTCCAGAACAAGTAGCTGGCATTTCCCAGTGAAGTTTGAAAATGTTCTTTTAACTACAATGTACTTGGACTTGACTTTTCTTGTCATATCAAATCGTCAGTAAAAATTCCATACGTCAAATTGCCAGGAATTTTTAAGGCAAAAAAATAAGAGTTTGGCACTAGCAAAGAACTACCTAAACTACTCAGATCAAAATTAATTTATGGTGGCATTGTAGAAGTATTTCAGTACTCTCTAGAATATTGCTTCTATTTCTGATGCTCATGGAACAATAACCAATTGACATGTTAGGTAGTGTTCAAAAGCTGAACAATCCAGGTAGCGCGTTGTGAGGTGGGATGGGAAAAATTCTTCCCAGCAAAATTAGGGTCATGAATAGCTGTGCTGTCACAATTAGCTGTGAAAATATGGTAATGAGCAGGCTGGTGAAAACTGCACATTCGAAAAAATGGCTGAAGTTGCTGAGACTGATCAAATGTAAGTACAATGGGTGGAGCAAGGAAAATTAACTATCAGCAGCAGCCAATAGGGAGAGATACCTCGCTTCTTGCTCTTCCTTCCACAAGCTGAGGGAATAGAAGTTGGGCTTGTGCAGTTACAGGATCTGGGAGCCTCCTTGTGCACTGATGCTCTTTGGGGTGCATAGCTCTGGTTTTGCCGTATGCAACCATATCTTCAGCACTTAAAGCTCTGACTTGAGACCCTGTAATTAGAGTCAACACTTCGTAGATTCAACTGGTTGCCGCCTGATGTTGAGATCAAATTCTTTGCCAAGAACAGTTGACAGTGAAGGTGCAGATTTTAGTTCTTGTATCTAACATTTTTAATTTATGTATTTCCAGGACCTTTTCTATTAGTAGTCTGCTTGTGTCAGTTGTCCTTTTCTCCTTTTAGGAAGTAGAAGTTTAGTCCAAGAACAGAAACACTGAGGTTCAATTTTGGATTTATATAGAAAATGGTATAGTTTTTGTTTTGGAGAATTCGCCTTGGTTCATCCAATAGTTATTTTGGCCATTCTTCTATTAAGAAGTAATTTAAAGTCAAATTTTGGTCCTTTCACAGATTTTCTGATTAGAATGACTTGAGTAGGAACACCATGGTTTACCAGGGATCAGTACATGTCCTGCTGTGTTTCTCTGTACAAACAGGTCATATTTGTTGAGTGGAGAGAAGATTATTTTAATTGACATAATTAACTTTTCTTGTGATTATCTTAGGCTCAAAAATGCATTTTGCTCTTTCCCAATTACAGCTTTTTCTCTGATAGAGCTATACATGCTGTGTGTAATAATGAAGGTAGTTTTGGAAGGACTTAATGTATATAATTGGAGACTAAGATGAGGAAGTCTTCTATCAGCAGGAGGGTAGGAGAGCTGGGCTGTATAATTGAAGTACAGTGTAATGGGATTACCTACAAATTTTAAACATTGCTTTCATTAGGGAAAATAATAAGCATATTTATTAAATATAGTCTGCTTGGGACAATATTTGTTGTTATGAAAAAGCTTTTGTAATTAACTTGGGTCTAAAAATGTATTGAACACACTACATCAGTTTCTAGAAAATGCTTTTGTGCATAAAATTTTACTGAAATAGAAAGAGCTTTCACAGCAAAGGCAGTTAGCCAGATATTAGTATAGCTCACATCTAGCATTGACTGTAAATGTTTCTATTTGCTTTCAATTTGGCCAAGGTCAAATCAAAGAAAAGTCATAGTCAAATATGCTTCAACATTTATCTTTTTATGAAAGCTTTCAATGAGTTTACTGTTTTTCATGGTTAAATTTAGTGAAAATAAAAGCTAGATTTTTAAAAGAGTATTTCCTTGCTGAAACTGCAGAAATGTGATGCTTTAGGAACTATGGGATGGGTGACTATGACCCAAATTTTGCATGCCGCCACATAGAATTCTCCAAGGAGTCCTTCTTGTCCTTAAATATGCATCTGTGATAATCTCCATAATAGTAGAAAGCATTTTCATACCATTTAGAGCATTTTAAGTGTGGCTGCTATGTGGGTGCTTGGGATAAAATATTGTGGTCCCTCTGGATGTTCTTTACTTTCTCTTCATTATCATCTTCAAGAATTTCTCTTCAGAAAAAAAACCTTAAAGTTAACCAAAGCTTGTAATGAAAGGAACTGCCTTCAACAGATGTTGCAAACCCTCCCAGGTTACTTTGAGGAGTTCTGCTATGGTGATGCCTACCAAATACTATTCATTGGGCAGTAAGATATTTCTTTATCTGAAGGATATATATGGAATAGGGTTAGGGTTAGGGTTAGGGTTAGGGTTAGAGCTTAGGAGACACAACCTCTGAAAAAAAAAAAAAAAAAAAAAAAAAAAAAAAAAAAAGCTCTCCTGGACTCATGTTCTATCCAGGGCTTTATTCCATGGCATTCTTCCAAGCAGATCTCAAGAAAAAAACAGTCATAGATATGTCTTATTTGAGGTGCTCATTTTCAGGTCCAGTCTCCAGAATTTTTTGCCACACTGAAAACTGACAGAATGATGCCAGCTCATCTATATCTGAACAAGTTGTTCTTGAAGGAATGTATAAAAATGGAAAATTTAATCTTGCATACTAGGTAAAAGTGTCAATCTTTAATCACAGCTCTACCTGGTGTCTTCTCCGATGTAGACTTTTTTCCTTTTTTTCATTACTGTAAAGAATGATTATATCTCATTCAAGGAAAAATCTTCTGGAAGCAGGAAGCAAAGAATTCAAGAAAAAAGCTGACATCATTGTGCAATATTCTCTTATGTTCTCTTAAGAGAAGTTATAGGACATCAAGAAAGAGGGAAATATAAGATCTGGAACCCATGGTTTAGCAGTAACTCAGTTTTAACTGTCCTATCTGCCTTTTCTCAGGATTGTCTCTTTGCCAAGACCTCTCACGAAGAGCCTTGCCTTCATATTTGTAATTTAGGAGCAATTTGCAAAATTTGGCAACAGTACATTCCCTTCCCTTTTCCCAAGTGGAGGGCTGTTTAATATTTTCCATTCCAGCTTTCAGCAAGTTCTCCATTATCTTGGGCTTGCTAGTGACATTTCCATACATCTTTTAAAAGTTTCTTTTACTCCCTTGACAGCTTCCTTCCTTTCATTATCCTCACGTAGATTTGCCTGGTAAAACCACATAAGAGTTTCCTATTTTTCTTTTTGAATGCAGATTCTGGTATTGACAACTCAGTGAAGGAGCTTTTTTTTCTGTTGAAGACTTAATGAGGAAAAATGTTATTTTGATTATTGCAAAATTAATGAATTTGCAATTTTTTAATTTCAGGTTAAAAGCAAGACCATGCAGTATTGTTGAAAAGAAAATATATTGTTGATTCTGGGTTGCAACAGAATTAATGAGGACAATGGTTCCCTAGTTAATTGTTTTTTCTGCTTTAGTCATTATGTTGAAGGCCCAGCAACTTTTTATGAAATTCTGTGTCTTGGGATACAGATCATGGAGATTCCTGGCTGAAGTTTGTTCACCCAGTTCATCCCTCCTTCCTTCCTTTCCTGCTAATGAAACTCTTCATTCTGACAGTTCATTGACCCTAATTAAAACCACTGCACCACATCCCGCCCAAAAGAAATCCCGCCCAAAAGAAATCCCCAAAAGACACCACCACAGATTTTATAGTATTTTTCAACCAATTATCTCAGTTTCTGGGGTCTGATTATGACTTTATCAGGAATATTTGTGACCACTTATTAAAGCTGATTTAGTTCTCTCCAACTGGAAGATACTATTTCATGTAAAAGGCTGAACTGGATGGCTTTTGGCTTTGTAGTGAGGGTAACAGTTTCCTGGGCCTGAGGTGTTTGAATTGGTCATATAAAAGAAGATGAGATGTTTCCAGTAATCAGGGCCAGAAAACTCATGCACTGACTAAACTTTTTTTTTTCTAAAAATATTGCATGTCAGAGTTGATGAAGAACTGGAATTGAATGAGACACTGACAAGATAGGAAAGATGAGAAAGCAGAATCAAACTCACTTGACTGATTGCTTCTTTAGATGTGGAGTTTGGTTTTTACCTTTTCCTTCCTCAGCATGAGAAAGCATTATGTTCAGGGGGATAATGTATGGCTGCCAGTTGGCCAGATATTTTCCCCTGCTTTGGAAGCATCTTTAGACACAGCAAAGTGGGCTGCATGGCAAAGTGCTCTGTATACAGATAACATTTCTGGCTTCTGGGAGAGCTGAATTAAAAGGGATAAAGTGAAAGACAGAACTTAGGAACAAGAAAACTGAGTTTAGCTTTGGAGTCATGCCAGCTAAATGCAATTAAATAGATTGGAAACTAAGAAAAAGACATGAGAATCTCACTATAGATGTCAGCTCAAAGAACAGGAAAGGGCAAAATATCACCAGGGGAGATTATACAGAAAAGACAGAGAACGAGCAAGAACATTGGAGCATGAACAAACCACAGGCGTGACAAAGACAGGCAGTCACTAAGGGAAACTGGAAATCTGTAAGGTAGGACAGAAATTCATGAAAACATTTCTGAGAATAAAGATTCTGTGCAAATGGCCTTATATTTATAATGTAGGAGCTTGTTAGCAACCAGAGCAAAAATCAGATCAGCAAAATGGAAGTTTTGTCACTCCCAGCCTGGGAAGAGCCATGTTGGATGTATCAGAGAGGAAAGTGAGATGCTGAGAATGCACAGCAGGATGATGGATTTTGGAGCTGGCACATGCAATTTTGAATAAATGACCTGTCCATTCTTGTCTTACATTACTTTCTTAATTCTATTTTTTCAGGTTACGACATCAGTTATACCTTTTTAATTAGTCATTCATATTTTTTCTTCCAGATGTTAAAAATGTGACAAGAAAAGCATTACAAGAAAAGCTTGTAATCCTAAGGAAAAAAATGCACTTCAGTAAAATTATAAGTAATAATATGTAATTTTCATAAGTTATAGATAAAAAAAATTACATTATTAAATAGTACTTCATCATATATGACAGAATCAGAAACCCCAGTTAGTGAAAGATAATTTTCAATTTCAATACTTTCCCATTGATTTTCTGAGTAGATTTAAGTGCTTTGGACTACTTTTGCTTATCATTTAATGGAACAAATGTATTAGAGGGACTCAATGATCTTGTTATGAATTGAGAATATAAGCCTTGAGCTGCGCCCATGCCAAAAGATGCACCCAGTTTGCTGAAACCCTGGTGGGTCACTCTTCACTTAGGCTAGGCTATTAAAGTTGCTAATATATTCTCATGCCTACTTCTGGCAATAGATTCTGGCCTTCCTTGGGTACAAGAGGTTTCTAGTTTGGGGAAAGATGTTTGTTGGTCAGTTATTTTACAGCTAATTTGTCTCTAGAGATTGTGATTATTAAAAAAGCATCTATGCTTTGGACTTGGTCATTTAACAGATCAGTAAAGTGCTCAATAAGCAAAGTTACAGTAATTGTAAATTGCCATGTGTTTCAAGAAATTCGATTTTCTGATCTGCAAGTATGTTCAACAAACCGTGTTTCCATTAAAATATATCCTGGTAATTGTTTTGATTACGTTTTATGGATTTTTCTCTAATATTTCACACATAATTTGTTCAGGCTACTGCTCTGTTTTGGAAGCATCATCAAGGGTATCATACTGTAGTTACTGTGAGAATTTTTGTGATTCACAAAACCCATGTTTCATTTTGGCTTGGAACAAAACTATGTTTTTGAAAAAAAAGTCTTTTGACAGATGGGATTACTCTGGAGCCAGCTGTATTGGGTAGCAGGATGCCATGCAAGTAAGTAGGTGAGCGGTGAACACGTATGAGGACTGCACATGAGGAGGACAAATGAGTAGGACCCAATCTGGTCTGCTGCTAACTTGAGCCTCTCAGGCCCCAGCAGTACCTGTCTGCTGACAAGACTTCCTCTTCTGTGCACAGCATAAAAAGTAAGAAGGTATTTCTAAAGGAAAACTTTTGACAGCTAGGGAACTTTAGCATTGTCCTTGGCATAGCCCATATCCTAAAAAGAAAAGTCCGCAGAATTTTTTATTTGTGTTCCAGCACTGATAAACCATGTTTCTGAGTTGTTATCCAGAATATATAGGATGTTGACTGTCTGTGATATTTTCTTACAGAATCATTTAGCACAATTTAAGAAAAGAATAGACTAGACTATTTCAGTTGAAAGGGACCTGCACAGATCATCAAGTTCAACTGCCTGACAAACTCAGGGCTGACCAAAAATTAATACGTTAATGTTTAAGGGCATTGCCCCTTAAACACTGACAGGTTTGGAGCATTGACTACCTCTCTAGGAAGCCTGTTCCAGAGTTTAAACACCCTTTCAGTAAAGAAATGCTTCCTTACGTCCAGTCTGAACCCTTCCTGGTGCAGCTTTGCACCATCCCCACCTATGTTGTTACTGGATACCAGGGAGAAGAGATTTGCAATAATAACTTGATCATCCCACTCAGCCATCCAATTCCGATCTTGCAGGACTGGGATGATAACATTGTAAAATTATTTTAATAACCTTAGCTGGTATTTTCAAAACTGAGTATCTTGAGCGTCTGCTTTTTAGGGTATTATTCTGAAGGGCTGAAGTATTGACTTTTCAGAAAGAAAGATGCTTTGATGTCTAAGATACTTTGAATTACAAAAAATGAAATCCAAGATTTAATCCCTATTGGAGCACATCAGGTTGAGTCACACTTAGGAGCTGCACTCTGATGTGAAAAGAAAATGGAATGAGGGGTTACAACTACTTTTTCTTTTTTTTTCTTTTTTCTTTTTCTTTTTTTTTTTGGTTTGGTATGGTGACAATCAGCAATATAAACACTGGATAATCCTATTTTAGTACTGCTTTGGGGAACTAATACCTTTATGCATCTTACTTTCCTATAGTTTTCATGTTTCTTCCCCCATGGTGCAGATGAAGTTTTCACTGAACTAGAGATTTACTGAGCTGTCCCAAGGTTCTTGTGTTTTGGTCTTGCCAGTGTGCTTAGATTATTCCTGCATTTTTTCATTTTGTTTGTTTGTTCCTAAAACCACAAGTCATATTAGAAACAGTAGAAGTTTGAGGTTTGTAGATAATGGAAGGATCTTTATGTAGTCTTGAAACACACTAAAGCAGGGTAAGATGAATACTGCTGTCTTATTGTGATTTATCAAGATTCAATAAGGAAGACTTGGCATGAAGTTGTTTTCCATAATTGCTAATAAGAGGAACACACAATAATATGTATATAGATTAATGGTCTTATATAGTTAAATTGTGAGAAAATCCTAAGTTTATTTAATTGATAGCATAATACTCCAAATATGTTAAAGATAGTTACCATTGGATGGTAAATTTATTATGCAGGTATATTTTTCATCTATTACTGTGTGGAGATAAAAATAAATCTGTTACATTGATCATTCATCACTCATCACTTTATTTGCATTGTCACCATTTAAAATTTCTCTCTGCAGAGCGGATAATAGGCAATTAGTAATTTGGGATGGTTTCTGTCCAGAACAATCAAAATTTTACATAAAGGTTTAAGACTTTTTTTTTTAATATGAATTCTCCCATCTCCTAGAACTGCAATAAATAGGACTTAGCATAGATCTTAATGAAAAATCCAAATCTAAAGTTGTTTGGTAGGGTATTACTATTTAATAGACAAATATTGTAATGCAGATTACTAACAAGGAAACTCATGTTTAAAAACAATATATTTATATATATATAAATATTAAAATCTCATTCAGGTTTTTTTTTATTCAAGTTTATTAAAAATTCAATTTCCTTGTGGAGTTCTCATAAAAAACCAAAACAACCCCCTGAAGGCTCAACTTAGTATGAGCCTTACCATACTTACTGAGTTTACCAAACAGACTTCAGTGAATTTAATCTAGAAAACAGTTCTGAACATGCAATGCATATGCGTTGATAGATGTGAAATGTCAAATCCATACATGTGCTAAAAGACTTGTTGTTTGCAGTGGGTGAGAGAGACATTAAGGATATTTGGCAATATTCATTGTACTAAGTTACTGTATACATAGGCATCCCTGTATCATATGTATAATTTTTAAAACCTGCAAATATACCCATTTCTTCCTGTGTGTGATTTTGGCACAGAACACAAAAAATTCGTATAACTTGACGTGAACTGGGGCGGCAGTAGGTGATATTTGGACATCTTTGCATTTTTCCAACTTCCTCTCCAGGCTCTCCTCTTCCATTTCCTCTTCCACTCCTGAGGTGCCATCTAAGCTGCCAGCTCCTCACAGCTAGAAGCTGTCTTTTTGTGTGAACCTTTTGTACCATGGGTCCTCATGATCTGGTGGATGACTCTGCACCTGCAGCTCTGAGGGATTACAGATGGAATATGTATTAGCATAAAAAGACCTTCTGTCATAAACAGACATGTTTTATTTAACTAGTTAGATTTAATTATTTGGTCACAGGAAAAATCTGTTGCCTCCCTGCACACTGCTTTGGTAAGATCTGCATAGTTTCATTTTTAGCCATGGACAGCAGCATAAGGCAGGAGCCCAGTCACACTGCCCCAGTCAGTGAAGAATGTTACACTCAGGTGTGATTCACATTTACATATCTGGAATTGCTCCCTGGAAACACTTTATTTGCCATATGGAGAGGCAAAGTTGACGGGCTCCTAACATAGGCAATTAAATGAGCTGAAATCTGTCCAGGTCCTACTCCTGTACACATGTACTCCTCTTTCACCTCTTTTCTCTTCCTCCCTCACCAAGATGCGACTGCTGTATGGAACACTGTGCTTCTCTGCAGAATTTGCCATAATCCTGGCTGAGCAAAGTTCCACCTTTCATGAAGGTTTCCTTTCTGAAGTCTTCTATAAAAGCACATGGTACTTCTAAGCACCTGTATGCCTAGTCCTAGCATGCATGTGGTAGTAGATCTTTGTGGTGAGTAATGGGAATAGTCTTGAAAACTGGATTTTCTGGTGAACAAAGCTATATCCATAGTTGCCTCACTATCATTTCCTAAAATGAAGAAGAATAACCTAGAAATTGGTTAGCAGAAAGGGAAAATGCCACTACAAAATGTGTTAACACTTAAGTGTATATGGGCATCCTGAATATGATACTGCATTTTTTTTGATACCCGGAGTTGATGAATTCAGAGAATAATGTATTCCAGATTGAATAAGGTCATAAACCTCAGCCATGACAGGCAGTGCTTCTTCAGCAGTTCAAAAATAGGAATAATAATTAGTAGTGAGCTAGACATCTGGGTTTAATGCAGAATTTATTCCACATCTTAGACAGTTTTATATGACTAAACTATTGGTTTTAATTGTATCAGTCAGAATTTGGCTGCTCATTCACAGTTGTGATATACCTTAATCATTTGTAGGCAGGCACATGCCTGTTTAAGACTCATTTCCTCTGTAGATAATTTACTGCAGTTCCCTGGAGACATTATATGCATATCACAAAAGCTAGCACCAACAGCAAGCGTGCAAATAACAAAACAAGTGATTAATATTAATTCCTATATTCTACTTCTGTCGACGCTTTTGGAATTTTTTTTTTTTGACCTGGAAGAAGATAAAATAAGACTACAAATTCTGCTGTTGTGAGAGGTTCCTAGTTTCTAACTTGCATAATAAAAATGGTATATTGACACGGTTTCTTTCCCTCTTATTTTACTGAACGGTTTTTCTTTAAGAAAAACAATGGCATTACATAGTCACTACAGATAAGTCATGATAGCTATTATAGTAGTTTTTAAACAATATATAATACATATAATACAGGTAAAATACATAGTACAGGTAGTCAACAAAAGTGTGTTCTTAATCTTGTTTTTGTATAAAACTACTCATGTATAAAACAAACTCTCACATTCCCCATCTCCTTTAGTGTATTGTATTTCTTTTTTTCTTATCTTGAAATGTCATTAGCATGTGACTAAGATTAAAAAAAAGGTGATGTCCACTTGGTATTTGACAATAAAGGTGTTTTTGTTCTGTAGATACATTGTAAGAGCTAATTAGAACAAAGCAGCTGACCTTTACTAAAAATAACACCCTTAAATATTCCGTGAGAAGTTAGGTTATACTTAATGACCATCTGGAAGACTTCCTGAGCAAGGCAAATGTAGTATCAAAATAAGAATTTATTTCCATTGTGATTTTAAAAAGAAAGAAAGGTTATGGTCTCCAATCTCAACAAGGCTAATACGTAGTTTTCAGCTTGTCACTGGCTTATCCTGTCAGCTAAGTATAACTGTCAGAATAAGTAACCCTGGAAATGCTATATTTTTGTCCATCACGGATCTGGTTTTTTTTCTAAATATTTATGACTGTCACCAGCTAGTGGTTTTTTAATAGTAAATTTAGTGGTTTGGAATTCCCTTTTCTTTTTATAAAATCATAAAATATCTACTAATCCAATTTTGTATTCATTTATGATTGTGTTTAGCTTGTGTTAGCATGTCTGGAAACCGTGTTTTACCCTTTGGACTTTTCCTAGTTCTTGAAGTTGTGGATGCCCTATCCTTGGAAGTATTCAAGGCCAGGTTAGAAAGGGCTTTGAGCAACTTGGTCTAATGAAAGTTGTTCCTGCCCATGGCAGGGGGTCTGGAATTAGATAATCTTTTGAAGTCCCTTTCCGCACAAATCCATTCAGTGGTTCTGTATTTAAATGGAATTTTCCAGGGGATTTTCACTAATGGAATTTTTAAGATACACTCCTGTTTCTTTAGGAGGCATGTAAGGCATTGAATTTATTTTATGTGAATAAAGTCACTTATGACTTTTGAGTTGAAAAATTTTGACCTCAGTACAGACCATTATACCAACAGTTCCTTCGTGAGCCAATTGAAACCTGCTCCTTCGTAGGTGCTATTGTGGCAATTTCTGACTTGCCTGATATATCTACAGATACTGCTTTTCTCGTTAATCTTTGTTTAAAAAGTCAGGTAGTATGGGTTCATGGAGTACTTTTCATATAGATGACTTTTATATGGTATCTGATGCAGACCACTTCAAATGGAAATTTAAATTAATTCTTTTAAAACAGGTATAAATTTTAATATCCTGTGTTCATTAATTGAAAGTGATGCTTTAATGCATACAGAGGTTAAGTCAATATTGGATCCTGAATTCTTAAATGCTAAGTTGTACAGAGAGCTGTACTATTGTAAAACAAAATCTTTAATTCTGTTTCAGTTGTGAATTAGTCCCACTGCAAGCCAGGTTCTTATTTCAAGATCTCTGTAGTGGTAATAGCTGACAAGAGAGCTCAGAATACACCTTGTAGACTTTAAAATCACAAAGGCTTTCCTGAGAATTATGTGGGCATAGAGAATGGAGATTAGACTTTGAGCATAAGACTGGGCTTGTTAATAGTTAAACCAAACTTTTTATGCATGGTAATGGAGTAAATATGGAAATTGAAAAGGGGGGGGGGGGGGTTGAATGTTGAATAAAAGGAAATATAATTTTTACTTTTTTTCCCCCCCTAAAGTATAAACATACTAAAATATTCAGACTATAATAAGGGGATTTGGCATATGGAATTATATCTCTAAATCTGTCCATAGTATAGTTACGTGGAAGATATAAAAGCTGAAAAAATAAAACCATTTTAAAACCCAGCATACTAAATACTCTGGAATACTTGTTACTCTGTGGATTTTTAGTTTAAGCTTTTTGGTTCTTTTTCTTCCCTCTGTTAGAAGGAGAAGGAAAAAAAAAAAAAAAGCACTGAGGACGTTTTTACAAAGTACTTGCTTTATGGCCTCCAGACAAACAGCTTAATTTTGCGTGGTTCACAGCAGAGTCACTCATGACAACCTGTCCTTTCCAGGCCATTCTTAAATTGAGGGTAATGAACAGGCAGTAAGCTGGCCAGGTAATGAAATGTCACTGTTGACTGCGAGATTCTGTAGCCTCGGCTGGCCAGTTGCCAGACAGTTTTGTTCCAACCAGGGAGCTTGAAGTGAAACTTTGGCTATTACTGGAAATTTTGTGTCGTAATGACATAATGCAGGACTGTGTGCCTCCCTCCTGAGCTGGCACAGAGGAAAATCACTGCCACATTTGCAAACTACTGCCTTGTGAAATGAGTTTGGAGCACTGCAGTTTCATATCACCCGAGAAGTTTCATTGTAATACAGCTGCATTTTAGCCTTTCCTTATTTTCACATTCCTGTCAAAATGTCATTTAGAAGAGAGGTTGTGGTTCAAAATTTTTCAGTGCAGTCCTTGGTTTCTAACACATCTTTTAAGTGTGATCCTGCTTACAGGTGGTAAATTGGTGGCCAGAGAATTTAATGATGATTCCATCATCCTACAACTAGGCAACACCAACTGGAAGTAGTTGATGAGTGGATTGTTTATTTTGTTTTTGCTATTGGAACAGAACTTAAATAAGAAAAAAAATTATGTCTGACAGTTTACTACCATTATTGAGGGACTATGACTTTCTGATGGTGCACCACCTGAATGAGTACAATTTCTGCGTCTGCTAAGTGTATTTTCTTTGATTCTTCTTGGTGGCTGGTCTCATAAGAACTCCCCAGATCACTGCAGTTTCATTCTCTGAGCCTAGCTACATCTGTTGGGTTTGGAGATATTTACCATGGTGTCCAGCCCATGCTGCAGAATCAGGCAGAGTGATCCTCGAATTGGGACAAAACATTTCTGTGGTGCTGAAGTTTTCCTTCCTGAGCATGCTTATCTCTTGTTTCTCAGAATGGGGAAGACTTAATGGCTCCCCAAGGTTAAGTGCTTGCTTGTTTGTGTTAGACCTGAAAGGTGAGGAAGATGGGTGAGCAGAAAATTCTGAGGTTTTTTCCCTCCCACTCTACTGAACAGCTCCAAATACTTTATGCTTAGAAATGTTTAATGGCTTACATATTTCTCCTTCCATTAAGTAACCTGCGTTCAGAGAGAGAAATACCATCACTTGAAATTTACATTGTAGTTTTAACAGTATTTACCATCTCTAAATCACTGGGAAAAGATGAAATTTCCTAATAACCTTGTGAGCAAAGCTCCTCTCTGGCTGAGGGCTGCCTTGCTGCATTTGTCGTTTTGAGCCACGAGCCTATTTCCCCACCTTGCCTTTTTACTCTATTCTTGTTTGTATCTAAGGACTTGTATTAAGTGCTACTAAAATAAATTTATTAATGGGACATTCTCCTGCACTAATGGTGAAAGTTAACTTTCACGGCTCCCTGAAGGGGAAAGCATGTCAGTAATTGAGGCATTCCCCTTGCTGTTCTTGCGAACCTTGTGGTGGTGTATGAAAGATGTCTTGAATTATTCAGTGTTCTTGTTAGTTATGTCTCTCCTTGGTTTCTCTCTGTAGTTGATGTCAGTTGTTAAGGTGAGATTTTTTTTTTTACTGTGTGAATAGAGCCAGGATTTGTGAAAAACATCTTCCTTTTTCATTTTTGTCATGTCTAAGGGGTAGCATTTAGTTGTCGACATTTTCTGTTTAGCCACATTTTAGGATATGAAATGTTTGGAAAACTTTAGAAAAGAATATTAGTTTGTTAAACTTCCAACACTGATGGAAAAAAAACTTGCACAACATTGCAATACTGCTGATGCTTTCAGTCCTTAGGGTAATTTAGTGCTGAGATCACAGAGAATGCTTAACAGGATAAGCATTCCCATTCTGTTGTATTTTAAATGACCTGTATGTATAGATGAACCTATTTCTGAAAATCCTCTCCTTTACGTTGCACATTTAACACACATCCATAAAGATGGATAAAACCTTTAATAAGAGTGAAATGCACATATACAAACATGGAGTTTTTATTTAGAATTTTTTAATGGAGTTACCAGGTTTTTGTTTGGTTGATTAACCTTAAGTAACTCTTAGGAGAAAAAAAAAATAAATAAAAAGAAAAAGATAGAAGAAGGAAGGAAAAAGAACTTATATTAGTCATTTAATCCTTCAACTGTCTACAAGGAGCAGCACCAATGGTCCCAGCCCTGTCTGTAGGAAAAGCTGTAAGAACAATCCATTCTGCCATGAGAGCATTTCATTATATAAACATCATGAAAAAGTCTGTCATTTCTGTGAATATGATCTAGTTAGGTCTTTATTAGTCTTTCAGCTTTGATTTCCCCATCTCACAGGTTAATAAATTCTCTTTTTAATTTTAAATAGCTGTGTAGTGTTTAGATCAGAGATCACAGTGAAAATGTTACTTTCCGTTTTGGTCTGTCAGTACCAACCCCACCAAGGTGAACAGCAATGTGGCCTCACACTGGTATTAAGCATCAGATAATGCAGAATTACTTTTGGAAGTTTTTGTTGACTTGCTTGTTGCTGATCTCATCACAGCGGGAGTAAATGTATTATTTTGATTTGTCAAGGAAGGAAGATGTGATCATATCCTTATAGATTTTAGGGTAAAGGACAATGAAGAAACACTTTTTTCATCTATCAAAAATGGAGAAAACATCCTTCTGTATACAGAGACATTTTTCTCTTCTATATAGTTTCCTGAGCACCTGAAGAACAAGGGCACATGCATTAGGCTCACTAATCCACTGGAATATCTGGCAGGGAAAGCCAAATTTTACCTTTAGACCATCCCAAATAAAACCTGAGAAGACAAGAAATTATGCAGTTGTGGAAGTTAATGTTTCCCAGATGAGGAAAAAAACCCCACTTTTGCCTCTTGGTAGACAAAAAGTATTTCTAGCAGTATAAGTGTGAATATTCATCAGTTCTTGCAAGATTGTTATAATTGAAAGTCTTTCTGTCTTTGCAAGGTCACCTTGGTCCCTAACAGAATTGCATGAAAGCCAAGAGACTGAAACACTATTCCCAGATTCTACCACTGACCTGCTTTTGCAAATTATCTCCCATCTCTTACTTCACTTTTTTCATATTTGTGTGGAAAATTTTGCTGTACACTCCCTCAAAGGAAGGACTCTTTTTGTTCTAGTGCACTATATCTAGGCTTAGTTTGCTCTTAGAGGAAGATTCGGATGTTTGTAGAGCTCTTTGTATTTTATCTTAATGGTTAATAGAAAAACTTCTGTGAGGTAGCAAAAGGCATGAAATCCATCAATTTGGGTAAAAATCTCAGATGTGTTTCAAAGATAAATTCTCAAATAAATGGTGTAAAGTAACTCCTCTGTTTCAGTTTAACATGTTGTAATAGCTGACACTGGCAATCTGATTTTATTCTTTTTTAAGCTTAAATAGCACTTTTTAAACATTGTTCATCTTGTTATTAGAGGCTTCATTGCATTTCTAGTGAATTTTATATCTAGTTCATGGCTCCATCTACAGTGATGATTTAGCTTTATTGAGGTGGTAATAAAATGAAGTTGATGTGGAGAGCTGTAGGTGTGTCACACTTACTGACACTGGTGTAAATTGCTTATGTGCAGGGTTGAAAGTGTCCCTTTAGACTTGGGGAGCTTACCAAACAAATTGTAAATCAAACCCTTTTCCTTCTGGCATGCTTAAACTATTCACAATAAAAGAAAGGTGCAAAAATTGGAAGCTTGAAAAATTCTTTGAAATTTTTGTGCAGTCAAGCAGAAAAAGAATGGAGATTTTGGGGCGAAAACTAATAGAAAACCCAAAACATACACCCACATTTTTCAACCTAAGAAAATAAAAGTTGAAGATACCTTTTATCCAGAAAGATGCAAATGAAGTGCTGAATAAAAATGCAGCTGTTTCATTGTATAAGTGTCTCTACAGCTCTGACTATCATACTAATAAGATTTTAATCTGCAATGCTCATAAAGAGATAAAGGACAAATCATTTGTTGAAGCTCATTCCATGTGAGATGGCTGCATGGAGCTCGTTCAGTAATTCACAACCACTCTCATACATTCTGGTTTTTTATTTTCCAGGGAACTATCATGTCTGATTTTCCTTTTGGCAGTAGGATAACAGCTTCTGGTACCTGCCTCACACTGGCATTTTAGATGTTTATCCTAGAGGAAAGATGTGTCCCAAAATGTTCCAGTGTTGTAACTGCAGCTAAATTTGTCCAGGCAGCTTTACAGGAGCAAGGTGCTCCTGAAAAACAACAACCGCAACAAAAAAAAAACAACCTGTGCTGTAAATTACAAGCTATTTTTATGGAAGTAGAAAATAGTTTTCAGATACTTCTGTCTCAAAGTCTTGAGGCCACAGAGAGCATACTACAATATAATGTATATATGCTATAATGGAAATCAAAGAAAATAATTTTAAAGAAATTATCATTTCGTTAAACTTTTCCAATCATAGTTTTTTGGAAAGACCCTGTTTCAAACTAAAATAAACTTTTTAAAACGAAACATGATTAGATTAATTTATTATCAAATGATTATAAGCATTTTAGAGCAAGTATGTTTGAATACAGATATTTCTTTCTTCTATTCAATCTGCATGCGTAAGGACAACTTGAAATCAGAACTTGGCTTCTGATTATTGTTTGCTGTTTCTCCTGAAACACCTTGGTTTGAGGACACCATTGTGATAATTAGCATGCATTACATAAAGCAACTGCATTGACTGCAGACCTCGAGCACTTTCCATTTTACTCTCACAGCTGTGGGAAATAGAGGATTCCTCTTCAATTCTTACTTTTCCGACCTGGGTATGTAATTGTTGCACTTGATGATCTTTTTGGGTCCCTTCCAAAGCAGGATATTCTGTGATTCTTGTGCAGATACTCGGAAACATTTGCGTATGATTATCTGCACACAGGCAGCTCAATACAGAAAGTCAGCAAAAAGCTTGCAATTTTAATACTGTTGCCATTTTAAGCACAATCTCTCGTAAAAGATGAAGCAAGTAAGGCAGAAGACATGGGACGTGAATACTTAGAGATGACATTTCGGTTCAAATTAGAATTTCTGTGTAAGATTGCTTTCTTAGGAGACTGCTGTACTTAGTAAATCAAAGGAACTTTTGAAGAATAATTTGACACGAAGAGCAATGTGTTCATATTTTGATTTCACAAAGCACAAAAATGTCAGTTATCAGAATGGTGTTGATTATCTTTCACAGCTGCTTATCCTGATTACAAAGAAGAGAGTTGTGGGAAAGTATTCCAAACCCTTTAGTACCTTTTTAGACATTTTAAACCACGACAAACAGAAAGGTTGTAGAAAATAAAATAAAAAAAAAACACTTGAATTTTGTAAAATTTGTGACTTGATGATTTAAGTTAAATTGTAATATAAATTATACTGAATTTTGACATTCATGGGCACTAGAAAAAAATTCTAGAAACAAATATAATGCACTTGAAATAATAATGTAATTAAAATCTTGTGGGGATGAGGCTATTAATCATGTTATGGAGGTAAAATTTGTGCATTTGAAACCCTACATTCTCTACTGAGGTATCAATGTAGATTTTTGTGATGCATTCAGGGTCTGATGCACCCTCCATTTGGCTACTGACAGTACAAGAATAATTTCCATTTGCTTTCTAGAGAATTATAAGGATGACTCAAGGTTTGAGTAGCCTTCACAGTGTCATACCTACTAAGAATTTTCATTTAATTACCGTGGCAATAAATAAATTCTGATGTGAAATAAAAATTAGTAAGTATATCAGCCAGCAGGCAGTTTACAGAGCGTATACATTTGGGAAGGAGGGGAAGAAAAGAGCAGAACTATTTTTTCCCCCTGAAGTATGAAAAATACAGCTATTATAAAAAGCACAGTCTTAATTTTAGGCTGCTCATACAGTGTTCTTTAACAGTTGAGAAAGACCAGTCATTTTATATGGTTCTTTATACTCTTGGAATACTTAATATTGGGCTTTATAAAAAGCATCTATAGGATAAACTCTATAAAATGTAGCATCCATGGCACAATTTGTAACTTAGTAGATACAATTACGGAGTTAAATTATTATCAGACTAATTCTAAAGACTTATTCATCCTGTACATTTTAAATGTTGGAGGAATCTACTAATGTGCAAGCTGGCCCAAAATTAAAGTAATTTAATCAGCACGTTTATTGTTCTATTGGTGCTTTTTTCCCCCTCCTTCCATTACCAAAAAAATTCTGACAGAGAATAATGGAGACTCTATAATTATGAATTAAACCAAATAACTGCTCTAGTCACATATTCAGGTAATGATCTCGCCTAGAGTTTATCAAAAATTTATGTGTTAAGGGAAGGGTAGTTGGAAGATATGAATATATTTTAGGAATAATTAAGTTATTATCATACCTTCTCTTAAAGGTATAGATAAAGTCTGTAAGAAGGATATTCATGCTGACAGGGTCAGGAGGGGGGAAATTGCATTTAAATTGTAACAGCATTAAATAAAGACAGGTTTCAAAGTGGGGGAAAGGAAGGGAAAAAGTTCAATTTTCATCATGGCTGTGATCACTGACGAGATAAAATGATGGGTAACATTGTGATGAAAGCCTATGTGTGGAACATGCAGAAGCTCTGAAACCACACTTAAAAAAAAAAAAAAAGTCAACATTCTAATTGTGTTGTTGACTTTGAAAAATATTTTCTTCAATACTCTGGATAAAGAAGAATCTAACTAGTGAAGGCAGATATTTTTGTCTGTGCTCTGAATACAGGAGAGAGAGAGAGAAATTCAAAGTGTAGTGATGTCAAAGCTAGTGATGTCCAACCATGTTACATGAGGCTCTTCTGCCTTATTATTTTGTGTGTCCATTCTTTCTTGACAAAGTAGGGAAAGCTAAAGTCGGTTACTCCCAGAATTTTTATTCATAATTGACTTAGTTAAAAGAATAGCTATACTGTGTCTGCCCATGGGGTCCAACTTTTTTAGAACTGAGAACATTTAAGTGATAGTATTGGTCCAGCCTCCATCTTTTCAGCTAAGAAAATCAGTTTGTTTGAAAACAATTCATTTATTCGTTGTTTATTTAATTTTTATTTCACTTTTGCCTTTTTTTTTACATATTTAAATACTACCTATTAATTATTACATATTTAAATACTGTCTATTAATATTTCCTAGAATAATGCAGAGAACGTCTCTTTTGATTCATCTTTCCAATGACATTTTTAGTTTTGTGCCTCTTTCTGTTTTTCCTATCCCTTTGTCCTTTTTATTGATTATTCTAAATTAGACAGACATTACCATACTTACCCTAGCTGGATTTTATTTGCATTTCTTTGATCTTGAGGTTTTCTTGAAGAACTGGTAGAAACTGGTTCCCAGTTACTGTTGAAAGGTGAAATTACTTTGCTCATTATACTCAAGAGGAGTTTCTTTTATCTATCCCTTTCCTTCACCCCCGCCTTTTTTTTCCCCTTTATTTTCCTTCCTTATTTTAATTTCACTAGGCATTTGAAATTTCTGGTGACATTACCCTTCATAAATGTGATTTCTGTTGCTGATATTTTACTGTATTCTGATTTAAAAGGGACTCAGAAGCTCACCAAGGAATATGTCAGGGTTGGTTTTTTTTCCTCATTGCAAAAGCTTCTGGGCAAATTAATGAGCTTAACACAATTATGCAGCTGTAAAGTAGATATAAACTGCTTAAGGGGGTCTCAACGTAATTGGCACAATTTGGGGGCCTAGGCACTAGTCTCTCATGCATTTTAGGTACCTCTGAGATTCTAAGACATCTTCATGAAGTGACAGATAAGACATGGGACCTTTAGCAAGCTGTCCTTTTCAGGAGTGGCAGCTCTCAGCTTGGCAGGATACACTGGGGCTTCTAAAATGTTGCTGGTGTCGTATACAGAACCTGCTGAAAGCCACCCCAGATCTTTTGTTTCATGTTCCTAACATGCTGTGACACTTTGATGTGCAGTGTTTGCGCCAAAACTTAGATTTTGGGAGATACTCTAGTGCTTTACCTGAGAGCTGGGGTTACCTGTTTGCTTTAAGTGTGGGTTTTTTTATTTGTTTGGGGTTTTTTGTTTGGTTGTGTGGATTTTTTTTTTTTGTTGTTGTTGTTGTTGTTGTTTGGTTTTTGTGGTTGTTTTTTGTTTGGCTGGTTGGTTTTTGGAGGGTATAGTTAGTGGTCTTTGTGTTGTATGCATGTGTACATTACGTCAACCATTGCTAGGGAGGAGCAGAATACTACAAGCTTTTTCAAAAAACCAACCCTTTAGAATGGTTTTTTTTTTTGAAATTCTTGTTGTCTACACAGTTAGGCATAATGAACTTCAGTATTTTATGGCTTTCCAGATAAGTTAAATAGTGACCCCTGTTTTGGAAAATGAGTGAGATTTTAGTATCTGCATTGCTTTTATAAACTGTCTTAAGTCTGTTTTGCTAAATGTCTCACTAGAGGAGTGGGGAGAAAAAAACCTTCCTTTAGTTTTCTTTCTAAGAAAGTGCATGCATGAATTAATTTTTTAGAGAAGAAAATAAGTTACTAGTAAGTAAAAAGTAAAGGAAATAAGGTACGAATAACAAAAAAAAAGGACCACTTTAACCTTCCCCAATTCAATACAAGATCAGCAATTAGACAGCAATTAGGTGATAGATATCTTTCTAACACACTCTGGAAAGTCAAAATTCTTCTGTGGCCATCTAGGCAATCTACTCCAGCACACCTTGTGTTTATGAAAGTTTCATTTCCAAATTGGAAATTGATTGTTTAATTGGAATTAAACACTTCACCTCTATTAATAAATTTGTAGCTCTTTCTCATTGCAGACAACCTTTTCTTTAAATACTAGTTGGCCTCTTTATGACTCTTTACCTCACTAGACTAAATAAATCCATTTTCTCCCCATAAATTACATTTCCAAGACTTCTTTCTCTTGTCTCTCTGACTCAGTCACTTCACAGTTTTCTTGCAGTTTTCAACTGAAAATTCACTTTGCAGCTGAAGTATTTCAAGCTGTAATTTCCTACATGCAATTACCTTCCCATCCTTTTTTTTGTTGTTGTTGTTCTTGTATTGTCCCTAACCACCGTCCCTCCAAAAGTATCTCACTGGATGTTGTGTAAATGACTACAGAAAGTTCATGAGAAGACTTGTTTTCATTGCACTTAGGAATATTATTGGGGAAGCAAAAAAGAAATAGGAGGCAACACCTTCAAAGTATGATTCTAACTGAAATAATCCTCTGATGATGTATTCCACGACCTTCTTTTGTGCTTTACAGTGAAAACATACTTTCTTATGCTAAAGCTAGAGAAATCATAGAATTTTCTCAATTATACAGTATTGAAGAACTAGCATGTGAATGTAGTGCTGAAACTCAGCAGAAAATTATTTTAGAACTATAAAAAATCAGTTATACAAGTGTTTAAAATAATGAAGTCAATAAAACGCTTTAATCAAGCCTAGTGCTGTGCAAATCATGACAAAAATTAGCTGAGCAACAAAATTAGTTTTCCTTTGGACTGTTTTACTTCTCTTCAGATAATAATGACAAAGTCAGTTTGTGCTACTTGACAGTCATTATTTCTTTTTATCTGCCTAGATGCAAGTGAGGGCTTCCAGCTGAAAAAGATGCTTTGCTTTAGGTGATAAGTAGAATCTTTCTACCTTGCTTGCAGTTTCATTTCTAATAATTTGATGGGAGAGCCTTATTGGTGCTGCTCTAGAGCAGATGACCCTCAGACTTGACAGTTCCACATAAGGTGTATATCCTCCCCACCTCTCCACCCCATGCCTCTCCTGAAACACCAAAACAAAACCCAAACCTACCTTGCATTATAAAATTCAGAAAAAATTCTTTATTGGTGTTTCAGCTATGTACATTAAATATTTCCTAGTGGTACTTCTGAATCCATTTCCTGTTTGGTCCTTTTCTTCTAACAGTAAAAAATAAATGAAAACGAAGGGCAGAGTTTAATTTCTGACGGACTTCATGGAATCACAGAATGGTTTGTGTTGGAAGGGACCTTTAGGATCATCTTGTTCCAAGCCTCTGGATAATAGGCAGGGACACCTTCCATCAAAGCCCCTTCTAACCTGGCCTTGAACACTTCCAGGGGTGAGGTGCCTGCAGCTTCTGTGGGCAACCTGTGCCAGTGCCTCACCATGCTCACACTAAAGAATTTCCTCCTTCTGTCTAAACTAACCCTGCCCTCTGTCAGTGTAAAACCATTACCTCTTGTCCTATCAGTCCATATCCCTGTAAAAAGTCCCTTTCCAACTTTCCTGGTGGTGTTGGACAACCTTAAGGTCTGTTCCATCCCAAAACATTCTGTGATTTTTTGAAGAACATCTCCAGATTATTGACAAATACCTCAGCTTGGCTTCTAGAATATTAAGGCAGAGGCTGCTATTTCTATTCCCGGGGTTTTGGGGTGTGCAGAGCGGGAGGGAGAGGTCAGACAGACTTTTTGCAATTGCAGCTTTGGTAGCTATAGCTTCTGCTTTAGGCATTATTTTCATATTATTGGTTTGGTATGGAGAGATATGTGTGTCCTTGCATGGGATCAAGCTTGCATGATTGACTTAAAAAAAAAAAAAAAAAAAAAAAAAAAGAACCAGTTCAGTTCATCCAGCAGCACTCACTGCCCTCTGGCATTTAATTATGCAGCTCTGCTAACTATATTAAGCAAGCTTTTAATTTTTCTTTTTTTTTTTTTTTCACATGCTTTTCATAAGGCTACTACATCTTTATTGGCTACATTGAATATGTGTCAATGGAGTTGTTTTTCATGCTGCATGAGTGCGCTGATGCTGTGAATATGCTTTTGGCAACTCTAAAATAGAAAGCAGTAACATCAGTGCAATAGAAGAGGACCAGTTCAGGACAGACAAGTGACAGAGAGCCGCTACCACATAGCCTCATAGAATAGTTGTTAATAATGGATTAGAATCCTCTCTGAGGCTCTGAGATAGGGCAGATAAAAATGATAACTAGTTTTGTGTTATACGCATGACGTAAACTCAGTTTGAGGTTGCACAATCAATAGCATTAAGTACCATAAAATACAGCAAAATTTATAGTTTACAGTACAGGATACTACCGTAAGCAGAAAACAAAAATGCCTTAATGAGGCTGTGAAAAAAGGAATGTAAGGGAAACTTATTAAATATATAATAGGTGTTATTTTATTTTAAAGTGAGAAAACAGTTATCAGAAGGCTGGGGTTAAGAATGAACTATCTAGTGGTAAATAACTCAGCCTTCATGAATCACAGAGGAAGTGTACCTAGTGTAAAAGCAGCATCTCATGAGGTTTTGTGCCCACATTACCAAAAAAGGTGTTCCTTGGATGGGCATAAAGGGAAAACCCACCAGTCAAGCCAACTGAAGTGGCCATCTCTTCTTACTATTTTTAAATGGAGACAAACTTTGGAAGAGCGTCTACTGAAGAAGCACAAAACTAGATTGAATTGTTTTCAGGTAATGTGTCAGTTTCAGAATACCTTGGCTGCTGTAAGTAATATGATTAAACATGATTGGCAATTGCATATGGTTGTATCTAAGAGATTAACATTTGATATGCCTGTCATATATCATTCCTAATTTGCAATAATTTTTTTGAAACTTGTTATGAATATGTTCTCAGAATTTTTGTTAATGCTCACCCAAGAATATGATGCTTTAAAAGGCTAAGGCAGTTCTCACTGATAAAAGTGTCAGAATGTATAATTTAGTAGGTTTTGCTGAAAATCAGGGAGTCTATGCAACATCTCAGATGAGAGTTCTGAAATAAGGGATAATTCATTTTGGGTATCAATATGGCTATATGAATTCTGTAGTGAATATAATGACTGCTATGCAATATTATATGTCAAAGATTACCAATGAAGTCTTATTCCCTCTGCCTTGTATTTTCTTTTTTCCATATTTGATTAAAAGCAAATTGAAAATAAATTGTTTGCAATAAATACAGCAATTTTTAAAGAAGAATGTTGGCAGTCACTGTAACGTCTGCAAGACTGCTCAAGTTTTAACCACGCTTCAACTTCATGGCTTGAAATCCCAAGTTAAACTTTGTTAATAATAAATATGGGCTTGAAAATGGTAAAAATAGAATAAAAATGATATCTCAATAGGACTTGGTAAGAACTTGGTTAAGGTCAAAGTCTTCTGCGGACTTCGGTGCAAGCAGAAGTGCAATAATAATCTCTGGAATACATCTGACTAGTAGTGTTAGAGATCAAGAGAATACATTGTAGACAATGCTGTTTATTTCTGTTTTCAGGGTATTTGTGTAGCAAACAGTTTCTGCTATTATTTTACTACTCTGATTTAACAAATTTATTCTCATCAATGCTGTTACTCATAGATGGACATTTATAATAATGCATATAAAGACTTCTTATTCTAAGTTAACCTTCAAGCAGAAATCCTTTTAAACTTCAGAAGACAAAACTTAACTGTACAAAAGAGCATAAAGCATTTTTTAATGAGGACTAGATTATATTATGGTTCTGGTAGCAGTGCTTGAGCGATAATAGGAAATGGGTCATAACAATCATTCACAATTCTATTCTTTTCAGAAGTTTCTTTTTTAAATGCACTGAAGGCTGTAAGAGAGGATTATTTTAAAGAATTCTTGTACTGTTCATTTTAATAATAATCATTTACAGAATGAACTCCTTTGTATTCATTTTCTTGCACCTATCTATGAAAATAAAATCCCAAATTAAAAAATGAAAAAAAAAGAAAGACTATATTTTAAAATGAACTTTCATGTTTTCAAGAACTGAAACATCTTTTTAAATGTTCCATAGCACACACGTTTTTAATTAAATGAAAATGGAAATTTGTAATCTTTCCAACATTAGTATGTGGTAGTGGAAGGAAAAATTTCTAAAGGAAGAAACTTCTTGTAAATCTAGAGAGATTTAATATATTACTGTGCTTAACATAGTAAAGTCTGCAGATATTTGAATGCAAACAGATTTGCCAGTACAATATTAACAAGGTGATGTTTATGATTTATTTTCATGTTACGGTATGTATGAAGTGATTTGCAAAATCTGTGTAGAAGCTTGGTATTGACTTTGAGTGTAGGTGACTGATTCTTGGGGAGGGGAAGAGCAAAATACAATTGCTTCATATATTGCCTCATTTGAGTTTGGGGTGGATAGTCAAAAATTACATTTATTAGGTGATCGTAAAGTGCAGATTTATCTAGGAAAGAAACTCTGGGTGATTAATTGCAAAAGGCTCTTAAAAGACTGTAAGATAAAATGGCTGATAAAATTTAAAATGAACAGTTGTAGATGGGTGCATGTGATGGTGGAGATTGGATGAACACTTTTAATATGTGAGTTCTGGATACCCAGGACAGAAATCTTAGTTATGGTCCTTCCCAAATATGATAACCTCAGCTAAAAAAAGCCCAAACAAACCACAAAAAAACCCCCAACAAAATTCCAAACCTCAAATCCCTTCTTCTATCCTAGAAATTATTAGGAAAAGCACAGAGCGCAGAAAAAGACTGATGTGACCAGAAATGAACAGGTGCAGAATGTAAGGCAGGAGTTACCCTTTCAATGGGACAACCTTTACAGGAAATAGGAATGTGGGGGCTTTTACCCTCTTGAAACAAATGCTGGGGAGATGTAGTAGATGGGATATCTTGAGAGCAGTGTGCACATCATGGGGGGGCACATCTTCAGTGTAATCCAAAATGTCTCTGACCTTGGTAAATCTGTCACGAACATCCTCAGATGCGAGACCAGAGCAGAGTCCTGCCCAGGCTGGAACTATTGAGACAGGCCATCTGAGTGTCTCTGCTGGAGAGGGACAGTGACAGAAGTGCACACTTACAGCAGCTGCGTTTGTGGGCATGAGCTGAAGGGGTGGCACTGGGAGGCTGCACCACACCAGAGGGAAAGACAGAGTTGCTGATCTCTTCACCCTGGTATCCAATAACAATCCAGTATAATTTGCTCTAATTTTTGGCTAGCCCTGAAGTGGTCTAGATCTGTTGGACTAGGTCCGCTCCATCTGAACAGTATTCTGTTCTATTCTGTTCTGGGCATTCCTGTACTACTCAGGCTTGAGGAAGGCTCCACTCCCAAAGTCTGTGGTAGTGGAGATTAAGGAATTGCAGTAAGTGACCTTCCTCTACTCTCCTTCCTACTCATACATGAGAGTAGGAGATAAGCTCTTAGGGAGCAGGGGTCAGCACACCCAACAATTGAAAATGGATGGGAATTTTCCTTTATCCTCTTCTGGCTACTTTGGGACATGGGATGCTGTGTAGAAGGCCACTTGGTCCAGTCAGTGTTGCTGACTTGGTCCAGTCAGGTGTTATATTTGGTTGGGAGGTAATATCTCTAAAAGATTGTTGAGGTTTTTTGATTCTCTATTGGTTTTAGCTGGGGCAGAAATTTTGTCATTTCTACTCTTCGCATTTTCTCCTTTCATCCCCCTGGGAGGGAGTGAGCAGCTGTGGGGTGCTTAGTTGCCTACAGAGGTTAAACCACAAGAGGTATTTTAGCAAACTGTGGTTTATATAATGAATTATATTATCTGAGAATGGAAAATTAGGTTTATTCCAGTTCAAGTAAAGTTTTATTAAAACCTATAATATTCAGTTTGCAGTAGGTTTTGAAGAGCCTGAGAGAAGCAAAACATAAGGAGGAAAAATTGAGAAAATGTCAGGTGAAAAAAGAAACAGGGAGACATAACCAGGCCTTAGAAAAGGAATGTATATTTTTATAGATTTTTAAAGATTCCTACTTCCGACTTGTTTGGGGACGACCATATTGTGGTAGGTGATTTGATATACAGCTTTAGGAACCTTGGTTAAAGAGCAATGAATCAGATGGTAAACTCACAATGAAGTTCAGTCTGCTTTACTACGATTGGAAGGGCCACTTTCTGCTGATTGTCATGCCTTCTGGCCTTGGAATAGACCTAGCACTTATAAAACAGCTCAAGTGGTTTCTGTAATATCTGACCTCAGTTCAACCTGGAAACAGCCTCAGTATCATAGAATCACAGAATGGGTTGGGTTGGAAGGGACCTTAAAGATCATCTAGTTCCAACCTCTCTGCCATGGGCAGGGAGACCTTCCACTAGACCACACTCCTCAAAGCACTGTTCAACATGGCCTTGAAGCCTTTTAGGTGTCCTCTTCTCTCTCTCTTTTTTTTTTCTTTTTTTTTCTTTTTTTCTTTTCTTTTTTTTTTTCCCCCTCTGAGCAAGAGAAATTGCTATCATGTTGACACTCATATGAGACTGATGGCAGCTGTGCTGCAGAATGGGTTTGAAGCCCTTCCCACCTTTCTCTATATGCCTTTATTGCTGTGTGTGTTCAATGTCTGATGTTTGAAGTTCTTTAGGTCTGAAAACCTTGCAAGTCCTTAATTGACTAAAGTAAGTCTCTGCTCAACCCTTTTACTGGTGAACCAGTTTCTTCCTTCACAGGTGTTATCATGATAGTAGCAATTTGGAGTTAATGTTCACGTGTGCTGTGTACGTCATATTTTGTGTTCACTTTTCCAGTCTTTAGCTTGCCTGAGGGGTCACTATTCCCCATGGAGAGTGTCACATATTTTGTGTCATGTAAACTGTCTCCCATAAATATTTTGCCGGCTGTAATTTTAAGAGAGAAGGAGAATTGGAGTGTTTTCCTTTGCACATAGGTTGCAGGCAGCTTGGTGTGCCACCAGTTGTGTACAAAAGTCCTCACTGTTTTGATGCTGCTACATGGGATTCATGCTTGAATGAAGTCAAATGTAGTAGGTATTTTCTTCTAGCTATTGCAGTTTGTTGAACACTAGTGTCCCTTATAATGGAATTGAATAGAATAAAAAATGTATTCAATTTCTTAATGCAATTTTACTCTAATTGGATAGCGAAGGAAAACAACTATATAATTTTTTTTGCTACATAAATCTTTCATGGCCAAAACAAATCCTTGAGCAAAGAAATAGAGTCTTCCTTCCCCTTCTTCCTGCATCTTCCCCTGCTGTCATTGTCGTTATCTTGCCTACTGGTGTTGTTTTTTGAAGTGCAGAAGTAGTGAGTTTCAAAGGCAAAGAACAGTAGACAATGAAAGAATGTTTCTTTTGTTTCACACATATAAAGCAGTTGTCTTCTGCAGTATGCAATTCCCTTAATAACTGGACTTAATCTACTATATTGAGACGATTAGTCATATAGATATTTCTGGACTACTTTTATACTAAATTAATATAAGTCAGTGTTACAATGGACCTGTGCTAACACCATTAAGAATGAAGTGATGCATTGCATAATTTTGTAAATTATGCACTGAGTGATTCTCTAAATACATTCGTTCCCATACCACTTGATCACATACTTGGTGCTGGTGGACTTCAAGAATGGATTCTTGAAAACCCTGTCCTTTTAGGGTGCCAGAGTTCCACCAAGATGATCAAAGGGATAGAGCTGAAGACTAGTATTTCATCTCAATAATCTCTTCTCTAGTACATGATTGCAGCCTGACTTGTATAAGACAAATTTTACTTATAAGATTATTAGGTTTAATAAAATCCAAACCAGAGATATATTCCCAAACTGAAAAGAAAACATGATATAATTTTACACAAGCTTAGGAATATCAATAACCAGTAGATGGGACTACTGTGAATTGAATTGGAAACCATCTTTTAAAATCCTGTCACTGTGGTAGATAAGCACCACATAAAATGTAGCTTTAATATTTGAAACCTAGAAACACTGCAGCTCAAGGAGATTTTATTAAGGAAGCTGGAGTATTTCTTTGCTAGCTCACTTGAAATGAGTTTATAGATACTTTTCATAATTATACTGTTTGCATTAGAAGTAGAATTAGTCTGTAAAATACTCAGAAGAGACATTTGGAACTTAATAGTCAGTGTCTATTAATCCAAATGAATGTCTTGCTGGACATTCTGGTCTTGTGTGAACTATGGCAGAAGGGAATCTAGTATTTACTTTAAAGTTTCTCATATCTGTCTTCTTCAGGACACAGTTTTCAGTGTCTAAAACTGGAACAAATATGATACCAAACTGCTGTACGATGCCAGAAAGTGTGTTTAGAAAAACTGAAGAAGTTCCTACTAAGGAGAGCAAAAACGATCAGAAATGGCCTAAAGTAGAAAGCAGTCACTGTCCTGCTTCCCACTACCCCACATCTGCTGGATAAAAGATGCCTCTTTCCTTCCAAGACAGAATAGAGTATACTCTAGAGCAAACCCTGAAAACTTTCATGGAATACAATTATTTAACAAATACGAGCAGTACTTGGGGATGAGGTCATGGGAATGAACATGACTGTCTTTGCTCTTGTAGAGCTTCCATGGAGTTGTTGTTATCATTTGCCATGTTTCAGGTAGTTTCCATCAAGAAGGAAATGGGTTCAGAAGACATCAGTTTTGGTGGATGTAAATAGTAGGAATGATGCAGATTTGTAAGATTGCTTTGGTTGTGAATGTATTTTATAAAAGAATTTCAGAGATTGGAAGCAAGTTAAAGGCTATATTCACTGGAATTTGCATGTTGTTTTAGTGTTTTGCTCATTGAGATATTTTTACAAATCTGTTTTTTTTTTGCTGTAGTCACATTATATTAACCAAAATAGGTCCGTGAGCACACTGCAGTGGGTTTTTATGTAAAAGCAGTATATTTCACTTCCATGGTATGTGTGTCTTTTCTGAAGGTGGCCCTTGAGTTATATTTTTTTCCTGAAACGTCAGTAGTTGCAACACTTAAAGTCAGATTTGGAACTCATGAAGCGGAAAATGTTTGTTGTTAAAAGGATGAAACTAATGAAGCAGTAGTAACTCATCCTTCTGATTCCTAACATAAGCTTTTGTTTTTACTGTGAGAACCAGGGCACAAACCATGTGCCATCTCGTGGCGTTTGTAGTCACTGCACTTGCTTTGACGGAGGACAAGCCTTGGCTGAAATATTTTTCATGCCCTTTCCTTTCAACTTGCACACAAGCCCTGGCTGAGAGAAGAAGTGGGAATGGGACTCTTTATAGAGAGAAAAAACATTGTAGGATACTGAAAACATGGAGGTGAGGCACAGAAATTCGGGTTCTTTTTTTCCTCTCTTCACCCCATTTTTCCACCAGATGACGTCATCCTTCAAGCAATTTGCTATAATTGTTCATCACTCATCTAAATGTAAAGCTCTTTGCAATAGTGAAGTCAGCTCCTGCTTTTGTATTCTACTTGCATTTTGTAATTAAAAAAATTAACACTGGCTACAGTGTCTTTTCGATAGAAGATTTTAGCAGTGCATAAACAGAAGGTCACAACTTAACTGGGCCCACTGTTTCACTTAACTAGTTTCAATACAGAAAATCACATGTTTATTTTTCTATTTGAACAATATAACATCAGGTTTTACCTGGATTATGAAGAAAGGCAACATAGTTGCACCCTCTTCCCCCCCCCCCAAAAAAAAACCCCAACAAAGAAACTCACAATGAAAACAAACCAACAAATTATTATTTTGCAGCCCTATGCCATAATTTTTAATTTTTGTTCTCCTTGTGATTAATTTTGCAGCATATATTAGCAGTTTACCTATGCAAGCTTCGAAGTACAATCTTTCACAGAGAATTAAAATGTTTTTTAACAGAATGTGAAATTAAACCCAGTCTCTGGAGCATTGGAGCCCAGGCAGGAGGAAATATGGAAAGTAACGTGGCATTTGTGTGATCAAGGGTTAACTGACAGATCAATTCATGTATTAAAGAACACACCTGACCACTTTCTGCAGAGGACCTGCTGTTTCCAGGAGAAAGGGGGAGAGGAGGGCACTCTTTGCTGTGATACCATCTGCAGCAGGAGTACTGCAGAGAGCACAGACAGAAGTAACAGTTCAGAAAGCAAAACAGGATGGTAGATGGATGGAAGAAGCAAGGCATGTGCAAGCATTTGGCAGGCAGGCTTATGATGGAACTGTGGCAGATTACAGAGATTTCATACTTCCAAGACTCCATACAGCAAATTTATAGTCTAATTGCTTGAAATCATTGAACCATGCAAATATAATGGAAATATATAAATATATACATACACAAAATGTTGAATGAGAACTGAAGATCTGTATATATTCATGCTTCTGACAATGATCCTGTTATGTCAGATCAGAAGAGTAAAATAGGAGTAAAAAGAAATGTTTTCTCTCTGTCTACACAAACACTTTTCAGAACTCAGAGCTCTGTCTCCTATGTGAAAAAAGAGCACATTTCCAGTCATTTAAACTATTGTGTGAGCACTGGCCAAGTCTGAGCATAGTTGAATATATCTTGATTTCAGCCAGAAATATATTTCTTGACTCCATCTGATAATTTGACACCTTTGTGTGACTCTTCAGCTAAATCCCTTTTGCATGTACTTTGGATCAGATATCACCTCATTATTGCTACACAAGAAGGTTGTGATCCTTTACATATTAATCTTGAAAAAACAACAGCATGATTTGGCCTCTATGAGCAAATGCAATTTCTCTTTAAGCTCTGCACTGAATTGAAACAAAGAATTAGCAACACACGCTTCAGTGTGATACTTAATATTAGGAAAAATGTTCTGTTCCAGTCATAATTTCAGCTTTGAAATTTTAAAAGGGAGTCATGCAACTGCAGGGCAACAGAAAGGCAAACTTGTTTTTGCAAAAAGCTCAAAAGTAAAAAATGTAAAATATTGTATGAAATTAATAGATGAAGAATTGGAAAGTATTTGAGATGAATATTTGAGATGCAGTTCAGGAGTTTGCAGTCCAGATCAGACCTCAGAAACTGGAAAGAAAGCAAAAGGACAAATATCTTTGTGAGCCCAAATATTGGAGGAAGAAGAAAAACCAAAATGAGAAGCAACAAGCTATAGAAATGTAGACATGAATGTATAAAGATTTCAAGCTCATATATTGATATTTAATCTTCATAGCATATGTATGCAGTAATTTATATTTTAGAGCCCTCCTCGGAAGGACTCCAGTCCACGCTTCTGCTCAAGGATGAGTCAACTTTGATTTCATGGGCTGTTGTTGTGGACTTTGTCCAACCTGGTCTTGGAAATCTCCAAGGATTGAGACTACACAGCCTCTCTGGACATCTTGTTCCAATGGTTGCATTCCTGTAGTTGCTGACAGGATGACAGCTGTGTGATTTTAATTCACATTTTTCTCCTTACAAATTTGATTCTCCAGTTTTGTCCAACTGGCCACAGTTAAGCCCAGAAAAGAAAAAACAAACTTTTGTGAGATTGATACTGAAAAAATCTTTAAAAAGACATCATTGTTCTGCCATTTTACATATCCTATTTATTTTATGGAGTTTATCTTTAGGCCACTTATTGTTATTATTATCATTATTATATTTTCTAATTTATTTAGCATTATTTTTTTCTCTATTGTTAATAACTGAGGATTGATTTCACCCTTCTTTGCCCCAACCTACAGTGCTTTATTTAATGTGTATTAAATTGTTATGTACCCTTCTTTTTCTGAAGATACTATAAATACAAGTTATATTTAACTCTTTTGTACACTTTCCTTTTTTTTTTTTTTTTCCAGCCACATGCTGTCAGCAGTTAACTTCCAAAAACCTTCATTCTTGGCTCAGATCTTGCAACCTGATAGGGAACAAGTAATGAATATCCTAAATTTTAGAAAAATGTTGAAGCCAAGTGAAGAAGTGTAGGAAACAAATCAGTAATTACCCAGTTTATTACTGAGAAAACAGTTAAGAAGTTGATATGGGTCTCCAAATTTCTTAAATATTTTTGAAAATATTTCTCTTACTGCAGCAGGTTTAGCAGTGTAGCAGGCAATTATAATTCAAGGCCAAGTTACTTTATTGAAAACTACAACTTGATCTTGCTTAACTTTTAATCCTTTTTTTCTTTCAGAGTGTGTGATTCTTGTAGTGCTCTTTAGTCTGTGCAGTGACCTTTTCAAGTATGCAATCACTTGCAAATTTATTTAAATAATGTATCTGTTTCAGTCCTGGCTGATTGGCTGTACAATCACTGAACATTAACAAAGGGGACACAAGCTGGCATATGCAGGTAGTTATATGTAAAATTAGATAGATAAAATTGTTGTATTTTCAATGTTATGGAAAAAATACTGTGTATTCATTGAAACTGTTTCAGGAGTCTGATAGAGTATTATGAACCTGAAATACTCACATGTTTTGTTGACCCTTAGAAGCAACGCTAAAAGACTCTTCAGAAGAGAGAGAAAAAAAGGGGGACTCATTAAAGTCGCTTCTAAAATAAATATATAGAAAAGATTCTGTTATTTACTAAAACCATCTAGGAAAGTGTCAGGGTTTATACTTTCAATCACGCGAAACTGCTCGTAATTATTAATTATATTTGATCAGTCCTTTTGCAAAATTTATTCAGATTTGTTGTATCCATTATTTGGAGTACTACTTCAAGGCTGTCTTTTTAAATGTATTTGGTCAGAAAAACTTCATAAGGAATTTAAGAATTGCTATATTAGCATTAAAAATAATCAAAGTTCTATTTAAATAAGGTTAATTTAAATGTAAATGCACTTAGTGTAAATTGAAATGTTAATAATGTGCTGTAATTCATTGAGTGAGATCAAAAGAATTTAAAAATTAATTTTGCATCAGGTGTTAACTATTTAACAGTAACAAAAAAACCCCACTTAATTTGAAAAGTCTGGTCTTCAAAACATTCTTAAATTTCTTTAGTGTAAAAGTTTGCTTGATATCTTGGAGAAACCTAATTTGTGTTCCACAAGTGAAGCTGATGAAATTTTCCAATTTGATTTTGTAGCTCTTGATTCCGTGTTGACAAGTAACCCTCAGAACTCTAAAAAAAAAGGGAAAAAAAAACCCAAACAGCATGGAACTGGTAAAGAACACCCACAGAACTGATAACACCTACTACTTTTATAATGGCTTGCTTCTACCTGTCCAAAACTCCATATCACTTGTAAGGGGGACAGAATTCCATTGACCCATTTCTCTCCCCTCCTCTCTCTCTCCTGCTACTGGAGATCCTAGCATTGGGGATGCTTGCCAAGGTTGGCATAAGGAATCTTGCTGGAAGCAGGGCTGCTGGAGGGACTGGTGCATTGGCATATGTTATCACACACTCAGCTCCCCTGTGGGCTTCTGGTGCTGCTGGCAGGGTCACTGCCAGTAGGATATTACCGCACCTTGTGAAGATTTTTACTGTAGCAAGGGCTCTGCCCTGAGAGAGACTGGATTTGACAGAAGCTACGTCTTGGCCTCATTAATTGTGTCTCAAAGAACTGGGAAACAGCCCAAAGTAGCTCCTGCAGAGTGCTTGGCTCTTTACAAGAACAACGTCATGCCACCTTCCCTGTGCCCTTCTGCAGTTTGCCCTTGGCAGCGGGGCTTAACCTGGATGCACAAAAGCACTCTGGGCAGAATGACACAGGGAGGCAGTGCCAGGCAATTATTGTGCTTCAGATTTCATCAGTGACTGCTTTTAATGATGCCTGAGCAATGTAGAAAATCTCAAAGGCACAACACAGACTTTCATCTCTTGTTTTGTTCTATATTTGTTGAAGTTAGCTCTTAACACCTGCTACTGCAGAGACTTCTCCAGTACAGACTCACTAAATGAAATGGCTCTTTGTTTGGAAACCCATATGCCCTTTTTTACTGCTTTCGTTTGGTACTAACAGCACAATAAATTGAAATCTGATGTTGGCATTAAGAGTATTCAGTTGGGGGAAAAGTTATCATCAGTCAAGTGCACTAGTTACAATAGCACAGGCTCATCTTAGAACGAGTTGTATTGTTAGCCTTCTGCTCAATGTCCCTGACCAGCTGGAGCTCACAGAGCTCCACCTGGGAATGGGTGAGGAGGAGACCACAAGCTTATGGGTCAGGATTAAAGGGAGGGCAAGGACAGGTGGCATCACAGTGGGGGTCTGCTACAGGTCACCCAAACAGGAATATGAAGCAGATGAATTTCTCTCAGACTCACAGGCCCTGGTCCTCATGAGGGCCTTCACCTTGATATCTGTTGCAGGGACACTATAGCAGGGCTTTACCATTCCAGGAAATTATTGGAATTCATTAATGGTAACTTCCTTCTCCAAGTGATAGATGAAACAGTGAGGAGAGGTGCTGTTCTGAACGACTGTGGGAAAGTGGGGAATATATGGAGCTCAAGGGCAGCCTGGGCTGCAGTGATCAGGAAATGTAGGAGTTGAAGGAGGACACACAGCAGGCTCACTACCCTGGACTTCAGGAGAGCAGGCTTTGGTCTCCTCTGGGTCCTGCTTGGTAGCATACCATGGGACAAATCCCTGGAGAGAGGAGGGGCCCAAGAGAGCTAATTGCTACTCAAGGATCACTTTCTCCATATTCAGGAGTGATGCATCCCTACAAACATGAAGTTAGCCATAAATGCCTGGAGGTCTGCATGGATGAACAGTGAGATCATGGGCAAACTGAAACAAAAAAGATTTCGACAGATGGTAGAAGCAAGAACATGTAGTCTGGGTGGAATACAGAGAGATTGTCCAAGCAGTCAAGAAACATTTTAGGAGAGCTAAAGAATTTACAGAATTATATCTGGCCAAGATTATATAAAGGGCACAAGAAAAGCTTCTAATGGTACATTCATAATAAAGGGAATACTAAGGATAATGTGGGCTCTCTCCAGAAGGAAACAGGAAATCAGGATACCCAGGATATAGTGAAGACAGAGGTACTCGACTTCTTTGCCTCAGACATCACTGCAAGTGCTCCAGCAATGTCACCCAAGTCACATAAGTTGCAGAAGACAAAGTCCATGGAACCTGATTAGATGCATCCCCAGATTCTAAAGGAAATGGTGGATGAAGCTGCTAAGCCACTCTTCATCATATATCAGAAGTCTTGGCAGCCTAGTGAAGTTCCCACTGATTGGAAAAGGGTAAATATAACTCCTTTTTTTAGAAAGGGACAAAAGGAAGAGCTAGGGAGCTGCTTGCTGGTCAGTCTCACCTCTGTGCTTAGCAAGGGAGCAGTCGGGTATTGTTGTTTCCAGGTGAATCGTTCACCTCTTTCTTATTCCCCCTGTCCTGTTACTGTCCATTTTCTTTGCTCATTGCTATTTCCAGCAAATTTTCTCAACCTGTTATCTTTACCTTTTTGTGCCTCCAGCTCTCCTCTCCATTTTGCCACAGGCGGAAGGGGGGGGGGGGGCAAGCACATGGCACATAGTTTGAAGAGTCTCAGTGGAAGCACTAAATTAAGGAGTACTTTTTCCTAAACCACAGCAGCTGAGGTCAACAGCTCAATGTCCAAATGGAGAGCACTGATGAGTTCCCTCCGAGCAACCTGGTCCATTGGAAGGTTCCCTTCAGATGGCAGAGGGGTTGGAACTGGATGATCTAGTCCCTTCCACCCAAACCATTATAGGATACTGTGATTCTAAGGGTATTTGATAATGTGTACTTAATGGTAACCTTCAAAAAAATTCCTATTTTAAAGACTGTAAAATGTGTTTTACATTTATTCCACGTTTATTTATTTGCTGTTTTCATTATTATGTATTTTATCTCATTACTCTTAATTTCAACAAGAATATAATAGATGAAAGTCTGTGATAATTTGGTCGATACTGTCATTAAGATACATTGGACTGTCACAGGACAGGGATGAGAAGAAAAATCCAAGGCCCATGAAATTGTGAATCCTGGTTTCTTTAATGAAGTACAAAAATTAATTAACATAAATTTGCGAGATCTACTCATAGATACACTGGTGTCTTGTTTCTCCTTTACAGCACCATTCAAGCTGTATTTGAAAGTGTCTTGGCTAACGTATCTCTTTTTTTAATACATTTACCAACTCTCAGGTGGATGCTGAAGCATTTTGTAACAGAACTGCAAACAGTTTGTATTAGAGGATCTCATGGTGAAAGTCTGAAAATGTATTTCTTGGTACCTGAAATATCTAAATGAGAGCAAGAAGAAGGAGGCTTGGAAGTGCCTTTCTCTTATGACAGAAATACTTATAATAGTAAAAAAAAAAAAATAAAATGTATCACAATGTCTAAGCCAGGGGAGTGAAGTATAATCAGAAGCTTGAAATATTAGAGGCTGAAATAAACAGATGTGGAGAGTGATGAAGGGAATGGTGAAGGTGGAAGAGAATAGAACCAGTTGGAGCAGCTGCTATGAGGACAAAGAAACCTGTACCTCATGCAGCACTGTCTGGGAATCTGAATCAAGTAGATATAGAAAAGAATCAACATTTCTTTTTGTATTACTGATGCTGTAACAGAAAAAAAAAATTATATACATACATATATATATATACATATATGAAATGTTTAAGTGTATTTTAAGGAAAAACTCTGGTTCAGATAAATTACAGACTTAGTAAAAACCAAAGTTACTTAACTGGAGAAAGTAATTATAATTATTACATCATAGCTGTCACAGCTGAATTTGATATTATCATGGTTTAACCCGTCAGCCGCTCAGCCCCACACAGCCACTCGCTCCCCTCACTGGGACTGGGGAGAGAATTGGAAAGTTCAAAGTGAGAAAACTCGTGGTTGAAATAAAGACAGTTTAGCTGGCAAATCAAATGCTGCTTGTGCAAGCAAAACAAAACAAGGAATTCATGCACCATTTCCATTGGTCAAGCAGTTGTTCAGCCATCCCTAGGACAAAAATCCATCACACTTAATGGGAACTTGAAAACAAAAGCATCATCACTCCCACTTTTTCCTTCTCCCCTGACTTTACCTGCAGAGCATGACGCCCTGTGGTCTGGAATATCCCTGTGGTCAGTCAGGGTCAGCTGTCCCAGCTGTGTCCCCTCTCAGCTTCTTGTGCACCTCCAGCCCCCTCACTGGTAGGGTGAGGTGAGGATCAGAAAAGCCCTCAGCTCTGTGTGAGCTCTGCTCAGCAGTAATGAACCATCCTTGTGTTACCAACACTGTTTCCAGCACAAATCCAAAACACAGCCCTGTACCAGCTACTATAAAGAAAATTAACTCAGCTAAAACCAGCAAAGGTGGGAAGAACTGAAAACATCTTTTGCTATTATAATGGCTTGATTCTGTCTGTACAAACATTTCTCAGTGTGTAACTTAGAACAATTTTAAATGTTAAACTAAAATTTTCCATGTTCTGTGTCTGCATCAAGCTAGCTAATCTGACCATTTTTTATCCATATTAATTTATTCATTTATGGACTGATATTTCTGTATTCCTGACATTCCAGCACTTCTAGAAGAGCCAGATTATTTTCTTTAATGGTGGTACTTTTGAAAATGCAAACAAATTTGGCTGAGTTACAATCCAGAATTCACAAAGGCTCTCCATATATTTGCTAGAGATAATAATTAAGTCTTCAAAGAGCTATTTTTTAATGTGCATGCTGAACGTTCTTACTGCTCCCACTGCCAACCAAAGTGCATGGGTATTATTTTCCCAGGGATTAAGCATGATTAGTTTAAAGATGAAGTTAGCCTTTTGCCATAACGAGTCACTCCATCCTTGGATATGTATGTTTATTGGAACTGAAAGCACGGAGTCTTTCTGTTCTATGCGCCAGCACAATAAATCTGACTGAGAAACAGACTGTATGAGTTTGGGAACAGCTCTGTATTAACACAGCCACATTTTGAGTCAGAGTAGCTTTGAAACTGGGCATTAGTGGTTATATGAAGGTTATATGAATCCATCTGTCTTGATGGGTTCTGTGAAAGACAGGATGAGGAAAGTGCACCTGGGAACCAGGAGGGGAGAGAGGAAACATAATGACTCAGATAACAAACTCTCCGGCAAATTGGAGCACAGGGAAATGAGAAAAGACCAACAAACAAACAAACCCAAACTGAAAACCTAAATTCACTTTCATGCTAATTTTGGATGTTTGATTTATTCATGCTTGATAATTCAGGATTTGCTCAGCTTTGTAAAGCAGGTGAAGTGTATGAGAAAATTTGTGTTGACATCAGATGCATTTTTTGGTGGTTTTTTTGATCTTGTTGCAAATTAGACCCAAGGCTTTCAACTTCAGTAGTGAGAAAACTAGGCATATGCAATGACTACAGGTGATAATGTTATTTTAAATGGCTTCCCTAGTGAAACATAGAAACACTTTGCCAGAAGAGCTGGTTGAAGCCAGCTGTCACAGGAATAAGTATGTTGTATCATCCATAAGATCTTGATTGTCTGGACACACTGTTGTGCTGCAAATGAGACAGGAGTCTTGAAAACAGTTTCATCCAATAGCCCCAATGTAATTCCAAAGGAGAATAGAAAAAAATCGTATTCTTTGCTGTTCCTAAGAGATCACAAATTATATATTTTCTTCAGACCAAGGAATATGCTTTCCCCAGTTAAACAGTAGGTACATATGACATTCCATATGGGTAAGTGACTTTAACGATCATTCTGGAAAGCTTAATCAGATGACAAATATAACATCTGTTTACATATCTCCATTAGAGATAACTAACATTCTTTTCAAAGTCACCCTCAGTGTCTGGGGAGATAATTGTGGTTCATTACTGGAGAAATTGGGGATTATTCTTTTTGTAGTTAACATCAATAACTACGGAATTGCAAAAAGTCTAGTAAAATATGGAAATTACCACAATCAGAATGATTTAGAATCTGATGGGATCTGCCTCTAGAAGCAGAAATGTGACTGTAATAAAGATGGGAATACTAAGAACCAGATTCTGAACTTCTTTTGAGTATTTAAATATGGTGTTTATTTGCATATGGGCAGGGAGACAGAGCTTTAATTCTCTGTATCTTCTGATCAGTTGTACCCAGAGCGGTGCATACAGGTATAGATCAGTGCACTGTTCAGTGTCCAGTCCAGTTTTGTTCTGGTCATTGTATCAGCCATTTGTGAGACAGGGTTAAAGTCAGAGCACATAGGGACCTTTCCTCAGTGAATAAATTTTGCTTATTATAAATCGACTAAGTGGGTTGTAATGTACCACCAAGTTTCTAGATTCAAACTATGAACGGAAATTAATTACTTTTCAGGATTGAAGCTTAATTGGGTCTGAATTGTTGCCTTTTGAATGCTATGATATATTTACATTTTACAGATGGATTGACAGCTTTTGTGAGGAAAAAAAATGTAATTGAAAATAATTGCCACTTTGGCAGTGTTGGCTAGCTGGTGAGTGTGGTGAGCATTTCTCTTACAGGTTAGCTCAATTAAAATACCAGTCCCAGAAAAAAACCCTATGTGCTATTTATTCATCTTTTTTGCTGTGTTTGAGCCCACTGATTTATGATGAGCCCTCTAGGTCACTGAGAAGCAAGGTTTTCTCTCTAACCCCTTCTGTGATGACTGGAATCAGCTGTTAAGGTCCTACTATCAAAATTCTTTCATTAATCTTGATATACACCAATCCCAAAGCGCTCCAGATTTTTAGGTTTATTTTTTTTACAGTTTTCCAGATGTTTGACAGTCAAAGCAAAGAGATGTGAACATTGAAAATGAGATTTATACAATAATACTTTGTTTTAAGCTACACTGGCACCCAGTTCCTTCCCTCAACAGGTGAATACCCTTATCAGTCAGTCAGATCCTATACAGCCATTTCTTACTTCCATGCTGGACCCACATTGAGAGCAGAGCTCTGCCATGAAGTTTTTCAAGAGGTTGCATGGGGGTGAATGCTGTTCGTGAATTGTCTGCAGAGATGAAACAGGTGCTCCTGGTGAGCACCAAGTTGATCATGAACCTGCCCTTGCAGCGAAAGAGGCCAAAACTCCCCTAGGCTGCTCCGAGCTGAGCCAGCAGGTTGAGGGAGATGATACCTCCCCTCTGGTTAGCACTGGTTCCTTTCCACCCCAACTATTTCATGATTCTGTGAATTGGGTCTACATGAACCCATGACCCATCTGCACTGTCCTTGGGTTGCTGACAGGAGTAAACAGGAAAGCATGGCAGCTCAACTGGAGCTGTTTTGTTTGATTGGTAACTAGGGAGGCTACCAGAAAATGTATTTTTGGCTGCCTTTGAACTAGTTGTTAATGTCAGTAGATTTTGCTGAATGGTTTTTAATCTAGAAAAGGTTCTGGAGGTGGCTAAGTTCATCTCAGAGGGAGAGGTTTAAAAAAAAAAACAGCAACACATCCATATGCTGATTACCTGTCCATGTAGACGCACGGAAAACAAAGGCGTGTGCCTGTCTATTTCTCCTTATACAGTGGGGAAGAGTCAGGTTGGTCACTTCAGTTTGGAGGTGAAGTTCAAAGTAAATGTCATAGAATTTATTGACGTTACGTGTTTTACCTAAAGAAGTATAGTAGATCCCAGATGTTGTGTGGTGGCACTAAAAAAGAAAAGTCTATAATGATGGATCAGCATAATGATTGATGTTATTTTGTTCTTTTTTTTTTTTTCTGTCAAAACCAGAATGTACCTTGAAGTATTTATTTGTGTTTTGATGCTCAGAAAATAGAAGAACATGAAACAACTTCCAGTCTACCTTTTAGCAAAATTATTAGGGTAGGACTCAGATTCTGTAAGGTGTGTGTTTGAGAATGGGGGAATCAATGTCAAGTGTTTTCAGCCTTAGTTTAAAAGTAGCAAGGATCATGAAGTCTTGTTTTTATTTATTTATTTTTAGGAATAATATTTATAGTCTGAGAGCTCTGGTATTCATCTGCTCTCTTCCATGACACATTAGGTTAGAGTTGCAGACAATTCCATCCATAATGAATTGTTACCAGCCAAAATGTATCTAGACTGGGTTCAGGGAATAACTTCCTGAATGCTATGCTATTGCTGTCATTACTGACCAAGCTAAAATCAGCTCAGGCAAGCTTAGGCAAGACATCCTGCACTCACTGTCAGGCTTTTCTTACTAAGGGTAAGATATTTTTTTTTTTTTGGTTGTGCTGTATCCACTTCTCCTTGAAGACAGGTATCCCAGCACAGAGGGTCTCATCTGTTGGCCAGTATTGTCTGCTTTTGATGGTTAACTTGGTCAGGATACCGGACCAAGATACTCTGAAGACTGGAAAGGCTTGTTTTTAGGTCAAGATCTGCTGATCTTGTGACTCTGTTGAGTCACATACAGAGTAAGCTCAAGACTGTCTGTTAGACTCCATGGACACCTTACCTTGGGTGTCTCAATATATGGAAAATATATATCTGCTATGGAAAATTAAATTCTGCTTCCAGTAGTTGGGTAAACATAGCTTTTATTTTGCTTTCCTTTTTTGAACAGGTAAACCAAATGCAATCTGAGTCATGGTGTGTATTTTGTGTTAGTCGAAGCAGAAGACAGCCTATTTCAGTAAGGGCAAAATATTAACTTCTAATACTGATTAGGTATGAACCTCTGTTTTAATTGGGCATGTAGATTACTTTGGGATGGCAAATACATACATATATATATATATATATATATATATATATATATATATATATATATAGGCAAAACACTGCTGACAGATCTTTACAAAAGATTTCTGTCCAAAGAAAAGTGAATCTCAAATGTCTTAGAGGAGAAAAATAATGAAGATAACTGAAGGTCATAGAAGACATTCAGTAGAGATGTTATTTGCATGGCTTTATGTAGATAACTGTTTTTTAAATTTTGCTGCCAAAATTTCAGCTGTAACAAATTATTTCATGCCTGTAAAAGTTTTGTGAATTATTTTGTCGTGAGGAGATTAAAATCTGATTTTTTTCTAAATCTACACGGGTTACTTTCAACTTGGAACACAATTTGAAACTGGCGAGTATGTATGTGTGTCCTCAAATATCAGAGAAAACACAGGAGCAGCATTGAGAAACACATTTAGTGAAGGGAGCTTGGTGTGGAGCTTATGATGGAGCTGCAGGTTGAGTTCTGAGGGTGGGGGCTTGAGCCAAGAGGCTGGGAACACCTTAGCCTTCACACTACAAAGGGCACCTGTGGCCCATCACAATGACGGGACACAGTCAGAGCCAATGACTCCAGATTTCCCAGCATTTAGATTATGAGGGGGTAAAAGCCCAGGGGTTACCTTGTTTGGGGTCCTTCCTCAAATCTACCAGCTCAGGCTGTTTTTTTTGTTGTTTATTGCACCAAGTTATTACACCAAGATTAAATTTTTTTAAGGATCTGGGTACCTGAGACACTGCTAAGGGGAACTGGTAAGGAAACCTGGTGTGGCTATCTGGGTGTAGGAGTGTGGTTCTACTAAGGTTTCAGCTCAGGTGGAGCAAGTGTGACTGTCTGAAATGCTCTTGTATGTTAAGTTTCCTTAACAGCAGGTCCTCCAGGAACTGTCTTTGTGCTCTTGATTCCCTGATGCCTTAAATTTGTGAGCCATGACTGAGCAGAACAAAGCTGTAGTGGCGACCATATGCTGCAGGGCAGTCCTGGAGCTGAGACTGGTGGCCCCAGACTGGGCTGAAATGGGGTCTGGGAGTGAGGGGAGCACAAGGGAAGCGGGACAGGGACAATCAGCCTTACAGTGCACTCAGGGCCTCAACACTCCTGCTGTTTTTAAATTGTTAGTTATAGGTGCATTGTCCCACAAACAACTCTGCAAACAAGAAAGGATTTTAAAAAACTTGCAATTAAACCCTCAACTTTGTCAAATACTTTGTCTACAAACTTCAAACACCTAATCCCATGATAATCTACTAACAGCTGCCAAAAGTTGTTGACAACAAATGTATCATTTCTTTTCTGAAAGAGAACAGATCACTAGTATTTAATGCAATTTGGCAGTTTCTTTTGCCATGTTGGATGCCCTAGGATAAGGACTATGAGGCCGATTTATTTTGGATTTCCTTTTTTTAAATAATTTCTTCAGTTTTCTCACATTCTGCTTGTTGGCAGATACATAGTGTGAACTTTCCAGACTGAAATAGTTGGTCTTCACCTACCAAGATCTCCAGTTAGTATTATTTTAAAAACAGCTGGGAGGAAACAGTCAGGTAAGCAAGACTGCGCTAACTCTAGTTAGTTTTGGAAATATGAAACAATTTTTCCTTCTACCAAACAACTAGCTTCATTTACAATTTACAATTTTCTCATGTGATTTATATTTGCTGGGTGTTTCAAGCAGAGACACTAAAGACTGACTGACCAGTCAAACATCAAAAGATGTGCTAGGGAGCATTTGTTGAGCATAGGAAGCATTTGCAGCACTTCAGTTAGCATTTGTGGTTTTAATGAGCTGGGAAACTAGTTCTGATCACATTCATGGTATTTTTTTCTCTAGTATCTGATCATATTTTCATTTCTGCAGCTTGTGTTAAATGGCCCTTGTCTTTTGCTCTGAAGTTTGGCTTCTCTGTAACCATCCATTTAAGAAGATGGTCAGCTGGATTTGCCCCTTAGCACCTTTTTCTGGTTCAAATGACATCACATTCTCCAGGTCGCTGACCCTCTTCGCTTGACTCCAGTTTGTTCATCTCTCTTTTTTCTGCCCAAAAGAGACATAGTACTTCTGGGGTGTTTTCATAATTCTCAGCAAAGTGAAGAGTCACTTTCCTTGATGTCCTTCCTATACTCCCACTTATACAGACCACTATATGATTTACTTTAATTGCTATGAGGGCACGCTGCTGCTTCCTGTTCAACTTGTCCTTCAGGCCCTCAGCTTCTTCTCTGCAAGCCTGCTTCTAGCCAGTCAGTCCCCAGCCAGTTCTGTTGCATGGGAGTATTCCTCCCAAGCTGCCAGGCTTCACATTTCCTTCCTTGAACTTCATGAAGATTCTTCAAGTGTACTTCTCCAATTCATCAAGATTATTATGAATGACAGGGATGCTGATCAGTAGAGCTCCCTTCAGGCTGTGAACATTTCATTTTGATTTTTCTGTAACCATCCCACAGACTGAAATTTAGAAGCCCACCTTTTAGTTCCCCGGATCCTTCTCTTACCCTTCTTGAAGATGGATACAATATTTGTATTTTTCAGTTATCAAGGCTCCTCCTGACACCACACCCTTTCAACAACAGGAGAGGTCTCACTACAATGTTGGCAAGTTTCATAAGCATTTTTGAATGCCTCCCATCCAGTTCCATGGTCTTTTGTGCATCCAATTTACCTAAGTGGTCTGTAGCTTCATGTTCTTGTGTTGTGGGTAGCACTTCCAGCCCTGGACTCTACTGGTCATTGTAGGATCTAGGGGAACTGGAGAGCAGACCTTACCTATAAGCATTGAGAAAGCAAAGTCACTTCACAATAAAGGCTTTTCCATGTCTTTATCACTGTATCCCCATATTTGTCTTCCTTGTGTTGCTCGTATACCTATGGAAAGCTTTTTGTTACCCTTCATGTCCAGCTCCAGTTTTGATTTCAGTAGCACTCCAGTAGCTCTCTTTCTAGAGAATTACTTTTACTGTAAGTATCACTGTATGCTGTTTCAATACTCCGAAATATTTTCTGAGAAGCACTAAGTAACAGTTCCTTATTTCTTCCTAATGAAAAATTTTCATTGAACTTTTTCTCTAAAACTTTCTGTATTGCCTTCATAAGTCTCTACATTCGTTAGCTGAACGTGATCTGGAGCACAGTTGTTGATAAATGCTTTTTTTTTTCCTGTTGTAATTTTTTGCAATCATTATATCTATTTAAGAACATATTTAGAAACAGTTATTTTGGCATAAAAGCAATTTACTAATCATTCATTAGTCATAAGTGAACAAAATTATGTCTGATTGAAATGGAAGATGAACATGTCATCATGAACTAGTTAAAAATAAACTTTTCACATTTGAGTGAAGTTTTATTTTTAATAAAGACTCATGCACTATGTTTGGTAGTACTGAGACAAAAATTCAGGAAAAGTGCTGTCCACTCTTCCACAGGTATCTTCCAATGGCAATGTTTATTTCTCCTGATACCATCCAGTCCATGTTATTTATTTTCATCTTCTGAGCTATATTTATATATACATTATAGAAGAATTATTACTGTAACTTCCAACAAGGCTGCGAACTTAAGTTTTGTTTTAGCTACAGTGACCAAGTTCCGTGAATTAACAATTCACTTCAGAGGAACATTTCTTCTTTACTATAGTAATTGCTTACAATTTTTTCCATTTCTTTCTTTGAGACAACTAACATTGTTCTGCTTATGGAATTCAAGCAACATGTACATATATGTGATTTATGTACATAAAATGAAATCCTTTGTAAAAAGGAAGATATTGGTGCATTATACTCTTAAAAAACAGTACAGAGAAGAAAAGCCATGGAGTATTGCTGTAATATACTTGGGAACAATGTTATCTAATGTTAGTGAGATCAAGCTGGACACAAAGTCTAACACATATAAAAAACGGTTAAAAAATTCTATAGCACAATATGGTATCAACACCCTATTCTTTACTGAATAATAAAGAGATTGAGTTTTAAGGTGTATCACATGATGTTAAAAAAAACCCAAATTGCACTAAGGTTCTCTTAAATTAATCCTGGCATACTCCAGGACATTGATGAAATTAATATAGTTTGCCAAGAAACATTTTGCAAAGAGCTCCCAAGTGTGTGGACTGTTTTCATAAACTTGTATTACCAATATTCCAGGGATTATTAATTTTGTTTGTTTGGTTTTGTTTTGTTTTTGTCATAATGTTCTAGTCACTAATCTGTCACTAACAGCTTGCTATCACACAAACCTGCAAAGGTCTAATCCTCTTTAGACTGCATAAAGTTGGAAGAAAAAAACAGAATGCTTATGGGATGGAGCCAACCTGTGAGGGACTAGTTAATAGACTGAATAAACAGGCTAACAAACCCTAGGAACCTTTCATTGTAAATTGATGATTACTGAGAACAATAAAGAATGATCTGAAGTAAAATTAGAGAATACAAATAAAAGGATGAAAACAAGGAGATGGAAGTTGAAAGTAACTCAGGCGAATGTTTCTCAGGGCAAGAGCTATTTGACCAAAGAGCAGCTTTGTTTAGCTAAACGTTGGAATTAATTTTTATAAATGATGCAAAGCCAAGCAAAAGCCTTGCAATATTTATTGTCAGTACAGAACTACTCAACTGTTCTTTGATTTGCTCTTACATCTCCTTTAGGAATGCAGACCATCGTTCTATGAAATCAAGCTTGTCTTCTACCCTATGTCCTTATATCCTATAACCTTGTCTCTAAGCTGGAGAGATGTGGGTTTGACAGATGAACCACTTGCTGAATGAGGTGCTGATTGGCAGGTCACACTCAAAGACCTGTGATCAATGGCTCAATGTCCAAGTGGAGAGCAGTGATGAGTGGTGTCTTCAGTGGTCAGTCTTTAGCACTGTCATTGTTGGTGACATGGCCAGAGGATTCAAGTGCACCCTCAGCAAGTCTGTTGATGACTCCAAGCTGTGTGGTGTGGTAGTCATGCTGGAGAAAAGAGTTGCCAGAGGGACCCTGACAGGATTGAGAGGTGAGTCTGGAAATTCCTGAAGTTCAACAAGGCCAAGTGAAAGGCCCTGCACATGGGTTGTGAAAATCCCAAGTAACAACAGAGGCTGGGAAGAGAACTGGGGCTGAGAGCAGTCCTGAGGAGAAATATTTGGGCATCATGGTGAATGAGAAGCTCAACATCTCCTGGCAATGTGGACTCACAAGCCCAGAAAGCCAACCATATCCTGGGCTGCATCCATAGCAGTGTGGGCAGTAGAATGAGGAGGGAGGGGATTGTCTCTCCCCCCATTCTGCTCTAGTTCGATCCTGCCTGGAGTGGGGTCCACAATACAAGAAAGAATGGAGGTGTTGGAACAAGAGCAGAGGACAGCAGCTTAGTTAGTCGGGGGTCGCACACCTCTGCCATGAATTCAAGCTGTGAGAGTTAGTTATTCATACTGGAAAAGAGAAGGCTTCAGGGAGACTTTATAGTAGTTTTTCAGGACCTAAAGGGGTGAAAGAAGGATGTACAGGGACTTTCCACAAGGGTATGTAGTGAGAGAGCAAGGGGAAATGGCCTTAAGATAAAGGAGGGCAGATTTAAATTAGATAGGGTGAAGAAATTCTTTACTGTGAGGAACTGGGGCAGGTTGCCCGAAGAGCTTGTGGATGCTGTATGGTGGGAGTGTTAAAGGCCAGGATGGATGGGGCTTTGAGCAAAGTCGAGTGGAAGGTGTCTCTGCCTATAGCAGAGCACCTAGATGATTTTTGAGGCCCCTTTCAATTCTAATAATTTGATAATTCTATGATTCTTTAAGTTGTCAAGGCTTTAATTTCAGAGTGCTCATTTCTTCTGGCCTTATTTCTTCCAATCATGTTTGCCATCCAAAATAAGAAAAGCAAAGCATCTGAGATTTCTACCAAAAGGATAAAGAGGCCAGATTTGTTTGAATTACCTAAATGTAATTTGCCACTTGACAATAGATAATAACTTTTTCCTTCAGAAGCTAATCTGCTTTCTTTGTGGTCCTGGTATGTAGAACAGGTTATTTTCATCATACAGCAAGTGGTTCCAGGAGAATTCATATGTTTTGTAACTGAGGGTTTCTTTCCTGGATTTCTGCTGTTAAAAAATACACAAAACATCCTCACAATTAGGTCTTCTCTTGCTAAAACTAAGTAGCTATGAATATCAGGCTGTGTTTACATTGATTTATATGGAGAAGCTACTTTTTATCTTAGCCATTAGCTTGCTTTCCTTTATTTGTGCAGTGCTAGTCTGAGAATTGTGGCTGGTTTGACCTGGTGTACAACACAGACTCTAGATTTCTACCTTGTCCATCCTGCATTAAGCTCAAAAACTTCTTCAAAGCAGAGAGCAATAGGTCTGGCCTTTGAGGTCACTTGGTGTAGATAAAATGTAATGTTATTATTGAGGCTCCAAATAATGCTAACAGCTTGGTTTTGCTCTTCCAAGTAATGAAGACAGTTTAGAGCATACCCATGTGTATATGGGTAAAGCTATTTTTATTATAGAGACATCAGGGATTCATCTTGCTTCCAAATCACCCTTTCTTGTTTCAGGGACTGTCCCTGTCATTTAAATACACAGCACATTGACCTGTAAGTAATTCCTTTGCAAAAACTTGCTAGCATATTTCTGTTTGGGAAATATTTTTAGATAATGTTTTCAACTGAAATGAAATCTCAAGGGTGGCCATGTATGAACTGTAGAGAAACAAGATTGAATTTTGTTATTTTTTAATATTGAATCAGTCATGTTCCATCAAACGGTTTTGCTTTTGTTCTGAAGTTGATGTTAGTCTGTCATGTAAGTTCATGTTCATTTAAGTCGTTGCTCTCCAAAGCCTGAAGAGGGAACTTAGTAACTTGAATTTTTGGTAGTGTATGCTCTAAACCTTGTCTTTTTTTTGCTGTGATGTGTGTTCACATTTTTCTGCCTTCCATTCATCTGCAGTGGAAGCTTATAACTGGCCCATAACAAGACAGTGACAGAACTGTGTCAAATTCTTCAAAGATATATTAAGAAGATAACACAAATAGCTTCATAGGGAAGAAACAATTTCTCATAAATTTTAAGTTCTTTCAAAATAAATCTAATGGGAAGTAATCAGTTAGAAAGAGGATATTGTCATAGGCACTACAGCTAAAAAAAGATTGTCTGAGCTATCTAATAGGCATTTGTATTTTCTACATGGATAGCCAGCATTGGAATAAAACTTCTAGCTTGGTTATATTGTTCTCTTCCTTTATACAATTCACACTGTGCATGTGCCTGTATGCAATATAACTGTAATAAGCTCCTGATTAGCTCATTCTATGGATATATGCTGAGTATTCATGGTATACCTTTCTGCTTACATTGCTATCTGAATGGAGACCTGGCATAGTTTAATTTCTTTTTCTAAATCAAAAAGCACCTGTTGTAAATAGGTGCATCCCCAGCTCCCTTGCCATTGTGGCAATATGAGGAGGAGAAAAGGTTTTGGCTCTGTGTAATCCCTGCTCAGCAATAACAAAAATGTCAACCCTAAATTATCAACCCTGTGTTCAGCACAAATCCAAAACACAGCCCCATACCAGCCACTGTGAAGAAAATTACCTCTACCCCAGCTGAATCCAGCACAACACCTCTACCTGAAAATAGCAGCTCCAGTAAGGCAAGTTCCTGCATTGGCATGGAAATGCTCTTGTATTTCATTCCACTGAAATTTTATGACTCTTTGATTCACTTGGATGTGAAATTGGTAAACCTGCTGCACTCTTCTCCACCAGCTTTGACATGATTGACTATGACTTAATATTCCCAGCTGAGGGTTGTTTTCTTCTCTTGATATAGTTCCCTTCCAAACGCTTGTCATTTTTCTCTTTCATTGGATCTTGATTTCTAAATGATTGTCCTTATGTTAACCCTAGGACATGCAGCTAATACTGAAAATGGATATGTTTGTGTTTGTAGCTCTTTAAGCTCTTCTAGCCTCTGATAAAAATGAAAAGGACATGCCCTTGATCATGCAGACAGATACACTGCACAGGCAAGCAGCTATGTCTCAGTGCTGTGGAAATATTTTTCTGCAAAACCTCTAAGATTGAGACCCATCCTGTTGTGTAAAGGATATAGGGATCTTTTTTTTTTTTTTTTAAATAAGCAAAATTTTACTCTTGAAAATCATTGATAGATTTTCAATGAAATTTCCTTAATGGTGATTTTTTTAAATAGGTGTATTTTATTATGTTTTTCTTCTACTGTTTTATTTTTGGTGTTGTACTACTGCATGCTTCTTGCATTGAATACCAAGAAGAGATGAGTAGATAGACCTGAAATAGAAGCTGAGTTGTTTTATTTCAGCTGTATCTTTCCCCACATCTTACTTTCTGGTTTCATTAATCAAAGTGGTGTTGTTTATTTGGTTATTTTTATTTTTTTTTCCATTTTGCATATGAATAGTTATGGAAATAAAATTATTTGTCCAAGATTTCCTGGGTACACTACGGTAGCAATGACTTATGCCAGATCAGTTGGCTCCTGGCCTAATCACAACCATTCCTTCTAGCCCATGTCACCACTGAGAATATTACTTCTATACAAGATGGCCATTCCATAACCAATAAACCGAACAAAAAGCTTGCAAAGAAATTGCCTTTGACTTTTTGAGTACTTTTGCTATTGTGTTAGTAATTGTTCATATCATTTTTCCTTCAAGAAAAGTATTTATAGAAATTTAGGATCTCTAATAGGTTGGTCCAGTCCATGTTTATTACTCTTCTTTTATTCCGTTTTTTTTTGTTTTTTTTTTTTTTATGGTTGCATAACATTGCACTCTTGGTTGGAGGGAAAAATCTGTTACTACATCTAAATCATCTTTGCCCATGATTCTAGCTTCCCTTTCAGAACTCTATTAATAATTTTTCTTTCCCATATGCACTTTTTCTTTCCCATATGCACATTTTTGCCTGAAGCAAACTATTCTCAGCATTTTTTTTTGGTGTATGTCCAACATTGCTGTAATCCAGTTACGGTTATTTATGCTGGTACAATATCAGCTAAATCTATTTGCTCCATTTTGTCATGCCTACTTAATATTTTAAAAAGAAAATTAGTGAGATTTTTCCACAACAGTATTGGGTCAAACACAGTTCACATCATGTATCGTACAATATTCAGTTTTGCTTTGTGCATCAGTTACTATCAAATTAGGATGACAGTTGGGCATGTGGATTTGTGCCATGTGTTAATCCAAGTTCATCCAGAGGTGCGTGCCATCCTCTCTAATACAACGATTCAATTACAGCGGATGAAATTGCATTATCTTTTGAATCCATCTTACCATGTTGTCTGGCAATTGGTTGCACATATGCAACCCATATTCAAATGTTTTTGTCTCACATAGGCAGTGACAACCTTTAAAAAAAGAAGTATTGGAAGTAAAATAATTTATTTGTAGGAATTTTTTTTTTACTAATTTTTAAAGTGTGAAATACCCTGGACCTACCCAGCACTTCTAGGCTATGTTTGGTTGTGTCAAATTCTTTAGAAAAACTCACCATTTTTCTACATTCTGATAAGAGGCTATTTCAAATATACTGTTTAACATGAATGTTACAGTCAAAGGGATGCCATTATAGTCCTGCGTTTTTCTGGCTGGGGTGGACTAAGGTTGCTAAAAGGTCATCTACTGCTTTAAAATACAGGGCTAGGGAGGTTTGTGATAGACATTAGTGCTCCGGCACAGTTGACTTTACCCAAAATTCTGTGTGTAGGTGGTCTACAGACCGTCTGGTCATGGAACATGTAGATTCTTTACACTCCCCAACACTATTGTAGCCATTACTTCCCCTGATTTTTACATATATTGTGTATTATTTTGAGTTCCTTTTTAAAATTTGTTTGGGTTTTTTATTACTTCTGCAATTATCCAGATTTCTCCAAATATAAAGATCTATTAAAGTTTTTTGGTTTGTTTCTTTTTGGTGTTTGTTTGTTTGTTTGGGGGTGGGGGTTTTTTTGGTTTTTTTGTTTTTTTTTTTTAAAGATTCTGACTGACATTTGAGAAAGCTGGAATAGCACTGGAATAACATCAGGATAGTCTGGGTTGAACTAGGTAGCTTGCTATGTGACCAAAAGGCTGATGGTTTTTAGGTGATGGACACTGCTAATATAGGTCTACAATGATGGAAACAAAAAACTAAATTTGGCTTTTTTAGTGTTTTGTTTTCTATATATTTATGGTATATAATTATGTTACAGTTTTATAGATATGATTTATAGCTTTCACATAATGTCAATACACATGTATTTCTTTAATCAAGGTAGTCCTGCTGGAAGTGGTGCAGTAATTACTTGAATTATCATCTGGAAGACAAGTTTTTAGGTGCTCAGGGTTGAATTTCCCTTGAGCACTAGAGGAAAGCAACCTTCTGGACAGCTCGCACACCTTCACTTATGCTTGAATGAAACTGCAAAAGATGGATTCAGGCTTATGTAACTTTACATTTACTTTACATGTAGCAATGATTTCCTTGTAGACTCCCTTAGCTCAGGTTTTAAGCGCTGGCTTCCACATCTACACTTGCAATTCAGAAGTGCATTAATATATTTTGTTTTCAAACATGAAGTGACCTTAATTCTATGCCAAGCTCTGTGAGTTCTTGCAGCTGGGTTTTTGTTATGTGAGATTTTATGGTGTACGTTTTGACTGTTCAGTGAAGTTCTGAATAAACCTTGCATTATCACATCAGTTTAGTGTGATCGGGACAAGCACCTTGAATGGAAACACAGCTAAAACTGAGTTTCACATGCAGCAATTTGAACTACAGTGTTGTCAAAATATTTTCTCCACTGTTAGAGCATTGCCATATTTTTTTTTTTATACGAGAATGACTGCCAGGGTTTATTGTTATGCATTTTAGCAATGTCTGAGTTTTGAGGGATTTTAGGTTAGCTACGTAGGAGGAATTAAATAACTGAATCAAGTTTATTTGCATCAATGCATGTGTGAAAATCCATTTCTCTCACTTGAAAGCATATTTGCAGATAGTTGTAGTTGTCTTTGAAGTCTTTAAAAGTAGATTTGTTTTAGATTTTGTAACAGTAAAATTATATATATTACTAATTCTTTTTCATTTCCATCTGTACTTAAATTCTAGTTGAACACCAACAGACCCGAAAGTATTGTTACACATCCCTGTATTTGTTTTTAGAAATCAATTTATCTCCTATGGTTAAATGTACCTGAAATATGCTTAAGTTAAAAGAAAATCTAGGAAAAGTATACACATATATAAGTCCATAATCCAGTGAGTGTCTTACGGGCCTAAGGACTTAGGTACCTGAGACTGGAGAACACCCCTAAAAATGTCAAGGTGCTTGGAACAATCAGACTGGATTTATTCACTTTACACTTCTGTCACTTCTGTAAGAAGAAATAAAAGAAAATACGTGCAAAGAAAGGATTCAGGATAATTTAAGGAAAAGAGATTATATTAGTAAGAAAAGCCCAAGAGGGGATTTAGAGAAAACTCAGTACAGAAGGTTATTGGCAAGCACCAAAGAATTTTTAAGGGGTGAAAAACAGAAGAGAAAATGATACATATATCAGAACTTTGAGGTCACAAAAAATATTATTCACATTACATATCTAAGAGGCTGGAGAGTTGTTAATTTGTGGCACAGGTCTCTTTGGTTTATTTTTGAATTCAGCCTCTTGCTCTCTCCGCTGTGTTTGTGCACACTAGCCTGTGCACATTAGCACATACCGACGTTCATGCTGTGGTTTTGCATTTAGGGCAGATAACATTCTTCCCGGACTTGTCATTTGCATCTTCTGATGCAATTTTGTTGACAAGGTCTTTTCAGGCATGCAGGGAAAAAACACTCCCGCGTCTGTTTGGATCATTGGTAAAGGAGTATCTTTTTCAGTACTTTGTCTAGATGCTATTTCCACAAGAAAGCACTTTGCCTGTAAAGCTTGTACATATAAATGTGCTTTTCAGCAGGGTGCCTGTGACTCGTGCCAGGGTCAGCTAGAAAATGACTAAATCTTCCTGAAAATTGCAAGAGTGGTTTTTGTTGGTCGCCGGTTTTTTTTTTTTTTTTTTTCCTCCCCTTCCCGTGGTTTGTCAACCAGAAAGGGATGCAGGCGTGCGTCCCAGCCACGCAGAGCATTGATTGCTTCTGCCTGCAGCGGGGATGCTGTCAAGTGGCTGCGCGAGTGGAGTCCAGCGTTGACACGGGGCTGCTGGGCAGCGGTCCCCGCCGGCCCCGGCCCCGGCCGCCGCCATGCCCCGCCGCTAGCCCGCGCTGCCCCGCCGCCAGCCAGCGCTGCCCCCGGGCCGGCCGGGCCCCGCCGCCGCCGCGCCTCGCCCCCGCCGCCGGCAGCGCGTCCATGCCCAGCGGGCAGGGCCAGCCCCGGGCGCGCCATGCACGGGCACCTTCCCAGGCAGCACAGCTGCGGCCGGGGCGCCGAGGGCTCGGACGGGGGCAGGAATGTGCCCCCCGTCGCCAGGGATGCCCACTGCGCCTGCCGCTGGCACCAGCATCCGCCGGGCCTCCAGCGCGGCGCCCAGGCGCTCCCCGCCCGGGTACCCGCGGGTGCCAGCCACGGCACGGGCAAGTTGGTCCCTTTGTGGGACACGGTGCGGAGGAGCCCCCCCAAATCCCCAGCCAAGCCCCAGGGCAGCCCGGGGCAGTGGTGGTCAGAGTGCGGCTGTGCTCACGGCTGGGCCCCCCCGGTGCAGGTGAGCTGATTCTTCTCTGTCCGAGCGACTTAAAGGATGCTCCAGGGAGAGAAAGTGAGGTTTGGCGGTGTCGGCAACTTTTTGTGAAGTGTCTTGATGTGTGTTCAGTGGTTTCTTCTGGAAATTTTATATGCGAGAGCAAGCTGTCGGGTGGGTTATATCCATGTTTGAATAGTGCTTCTCTGTTGCCTATGAAAATTGTGGGCTGTTCTTGGAAAGGTTTACTTGTTACAATGTTTTGGTTTGTGCCTTCAGGTTCTGCAGACTTCCTAGCCCATTGTGCTGCGTGGAACTGATGTGTTTGTCTCCCATGTGTAATGGATTTTGTGAGCTTCTGTAAACAGTTTGTTTTCAAATATCGCATGAAGTTAAAATAATATTTTAAGAGACAGCGTGGGGGAGGGGGTGTTACATTTACTGATAAGAGAAAGTATGACCTCTTTCTCCTCTTGGGAACTTCAAATGTAGTTGAAATCTTTAATAAGTATGAAATAGCTCTTTAGCTTTCACGAATCTATAGATTTTTATTTAAATGCAGGGCAGTGTATTTTCAAATACAAACCAAGCAGGGTTTGTGAGGTGTACAATTACCTGTAAGCAACTAGTCTGAAATCCACCACTGTGAAACACTCATAGGATGGTTAATAGTAAGAAGCATTTAAACTACCCCCACTGATTCATGTTTTCATGTCTCACTTAGAAAACTTTCAGCTTATTCAAAAAAGCTTTCTATCACGGCAACATCAAATGCTTTTGTCAACATTTCACGGTAAAAAAGGCAGAATGTATTGCTGAAATAGGTTTTTGAAATATATCTTTACTTACTGATATAGTGTACTCTAGAGTTTAACTAGCCTCAGCCCACACTTGAACATGTGCACCCTCTCTAGAGATTACATTGATTCTTTCATGGAAATGGTTATTTAATATTTTTTCACTGTACAGAGAAGCAATAAGGCAAAGGATTGTCAGATAGTGTAGCTGTATTTTATCTTGTCTTATGGTCTGAAAAAGTGATGCTCTGTTGACTGAAAGTGATTGTTATATGAAAAAGCTTCTTTTTTTTTTCTCTCAGATATAGTATCAAGTGGGAAAACTATGCTTTCTGTTATATTTTTGAGTGACCGAAATGTTGCACATGACTACAATATATTTTATATATTTTCTTTTCTATACGAGGCATATACAGCTATTTATGTTGAAATAAAGCCAGTGTTAAAATAATATATAAAGAATCAAATTAGACTTTTTTTTTTTTTTTCAAATTTGAATTATAAAAAGCTCTAAATATTTTCTTAGGCTCTTTTTGATTTGGAAAAGTCTTGAAGGAAAAAATACCTTCAATGAAAGAGCTCCTTAGTTTTCAAAGGTACAGAATTTATAAAGAGAAAATGTAGGATCATTATTTTAAAAAAAACAAGAAGACCTTTCTAAGACTACTTCAATATCTGTGTTATAGATGTATTGTAAAGTTATTTCAGTAGGTTTAATACCTTTGTGATCACATCCTCGTGTGTTTAGATAATGTGGAATTATTCAGGTTTATGTACTTTTTATATTTAATACAGAACTTTGCTCTGGGAACTTCCTTTACTGTATGTTCTGAATGCCAACTACCTTATTTTGTTTAGAAAGGTGCCTTTCTTGGGTTCTGTCTGTACTGAATTTATCACTGTTCGGGGGTGGACTGATGTACTTGGGCAAATACTTGGTGGTTTCAGTGTAATGAAGTTGAGAGATAGTTTGTTTCAAATAATAATATCCTTTTCTCTGTGCAGAGTAAGCATTGTGTAAGGTACGGGAAGGAAGGGAGGAGTGTGTGTACATTTGTTTGTGTTTGTGTACATATATTATTGTAGGTACGTACACCTAGAAAATCATCAATGATATTGCATAGAAACAATATGTGAAAACTACAAAATAATGTAGGGCTGCCTTACTACTTCTCCCTAGTTTAGGGATACAAGTTGAAGTCAATGATGTTTTTTGAGGGCTATGTTGACGGGGAAATCTTTCCTTCATGCTAAAATAAAGAGATGTAGTGGAACACTTACATATGATGGTCTAAGGAAGAAAAAAAACAAAAGGAGAATTTCTTTTAAATGTCCATCTGATGTGTATATGTGAGAATAAATAAGACACTGATAGCTTCCAAGGTGGAGTGTTTTATTACATGGAGTTCTGAGCACATTTTTCTTCTGCTTGACTTCTTTTGGGAAAGACTACTTTCTTCAGACATAACACTTTGTGAAACTGCTTTTTGATTAGTACTATAGTACCAAATTAAATGCACAGGTCCTTCATTCCTAGAGTGTGTACTTTACAGCTGTTATTAATATGCGCTTTGGCATCCTGATCCTGACAAAAATGCTGATTTTATTGAGAAGTACATGGCTCCATTTTCTTTACCAGTTTCTTCTTCTTTGGTATGCCAGAGCAAAGACTGGCATTCTGGTATTATTGACACTTTAACTGTCTTAGAAATTCTGCTTTGCTGGCTTGTATGTTTGTGTTTGCTTCTAATGTCATGTTGAGTTTTAGGTACAAAAATGATCAAACCCCCAAACCAAAACTCCCCTAACTTTGAAAGTGAGTTGAAGTCATGTTTAGATGGAAATTTGATTCCAAGACCTAATTTGGCTTTTAATTTCAATTTCTTTTTGATAAACCTATTTACAGTTCTGTTTCTTTTCTTAAGAGAAAAAGGGATGGGGGGAAAGTAAGAAGGAAAGAAAGTTAATAGGCAAGTTTTAAATGTCCTGGTTACTTGGAAATATTTTTTATATTTTTGCAGTGCACTGGATATCTCTATCACTATTAGTATAATGGAATTATACAGTTTGTGTGATTCACTCAATGATTTCATAGTTCGGGTCACTGTTATGCTGTGAGAGACTGTACAAAATCTGAGGGTGGAAGAGGGCTTCACTGAGGCAAGTAGGTGACCTGGTGTTTTCCATGGGTCATTCTAACATGGGACTTGGTTTGTAACATTGGATGGACTTTCCCTGTAGGCACTTCTTGATTGCTAGCACATGCAATATAGCAATTAATTAGATTAGAAATGTGTTTTTAGCAGAAGGTATGCAATGAACACATTCTTTGTGCAGAAGGGACAGAGGAATAGGGGTCTGTATTGCCCTAATTGTAGATTGAAGAGGAAATGGTGGTTTGTGTTTCTGTTCTTGTTTTAGGAAGTCCAAAGTATAAATTTTACTTAGTGTGATCTGCATGAAAGAGGTCCTCCTCTAAACACTTCCCCAGTATGAGTTTTTGGAATCCATGAGCTCCAGATTAGCCTTTTGAGGGGGAAGGAAGGTGTAGAAGTAGATTCCCATCTTTGGCTGTTTCCCAGTTCAGAGGCAATATTGGAGTCCACTGAAATTTTGCTAACTATTTTCTATAAAATTTTCCGCCCTTCTATTTTGAAATGTTCTCAAAGAAAATCACCTCATAGCAGATAGTATCCTGAATGGGTCATCTGCAAAAGTGCATACATGTGCTTTGTTTTGAAAACTTCCATAAAAGTGAAAATGTTCACCTATTTTTGAATAGTTTGCTGTCAATATCAGCTTTGATGACATTTTTGGTTGATTGGGGTTTTTTTACAGTCAATATCAGAAAAGGTTTTTTGTAGTCAGTTTCTTTTCGAAGAAACTATTTCATCTTTTAGAAGAAATAACTTCACCATTGTGCTTTGTTACCTGGTAGAGGCTTGTGAGCTAAACCCTAGGCTATAGATGTGGCATGACTTGAAAAGGGCAGTGAGCAGCCACATTCTGAAGGATCCACTGAGAACGGTCTTTTGTATTTGAAGGCCTTTGGGGCTAGTGCTGAAATTCTAGTATTTCATTTGAGAACTCTTTGCATGGTGGCATGAAGTGAGAGCTTGCTTCAAGGCATTCTGCCTCAGTACTAATGCAGAAGGTCTACTCCAAGAGATACTTTCTCTTCCAACAGTATAAAGAAATGATTTATCATGGGTTGTGTTTTTAAAAGCTTAGATCACTCCTTTCAGTTCACAGATTCCCACATACAACTGGCCATTCTTCTGGCAAGTCCCTCCCGGCTGTAAAGTTTACATCAAGCTATTTCAGTCAGCTAAGGGAGAACTTTTCACTCTAATCTAGTGTGTTCAAGTGCCAGTAAAATAGCAGTTAAACAGCAAATAAATAGCAGTAATTGGCTTTTAAAGTTTTTTCTTTTTAATCTTTAAGGCTATTGAGAGCTGGATGGTATAAGTTGAGCTCAAGTTTTGATAGGAGTAGCTGGGCAATTTTCCATGAGGAAAGAAGCTCATATTCCATTCTCAATGTGGTATGCTCTTATCAGTGGATTTAGATGACAGCTCTTAATTCAGCATCTTGCCTTGGATTGATCCGCATGCTGCATTCATTGAAAAAGAAGTGAGGTAATTGAAACATTGTCAGCAGTCTGTACAGCTGCTATGTAAGAGATGTACAAATGCAGAAATACAAAAGCTGTTATCATATTCTTTTGAAGATGAGTGGTATTGTTCTAGCAATTCCTGTATCCAGTCCCTCTCACTGACAGAGGGCTTTGAGAAGTCAGCACCATTCTAGGTGGCATTCAGATCTGATTCTCCCCCAGAACAGCTGCTTTAGAAAATTTTGATTTTTGTGTTCGTGTTTAACCTATTTCTTTTACCAAAACCAGGAAATCATTGTTACTGCTGAATTCATAGCAGTTATATTTAGCATAAAAAGGAGATCAAAGCTTAGCCTGTTGAGGCCAGCAGTTTCCTTAGTGATGTATGGAACACTCCTGGTCAGATGAAATGAGTCCTAAGAGCATTCCCAGGGAAGTGGTAGAGTCACCATCCCTGGAGGTATTTCAGAAACTCATAAATGTGTTGTGTAGGGACATGGTCTGGTGGTGGGCTTAGCAGTACTAGGTTAATGGTTAGACTCAGGGATCTTAGAGGGCTGTTCCAACCCGCAGTGATTCTATGATTCTGTAATTGTTTGGAAATGTGTTTCCTGAGCTTAATGGTTGTTCATGTGACTCCAATTTGAATGGTATGCGATGCAAAGGCCAGAAACCCCAGGAACTAAATATGGTGAGGCCACAGTAGGACTTTCCCTTTAAACATAAAAGTTCTTTTTTTGGTGGTTTTGTTTTGCTTTGGGTTTTTAGGGTATTTTGGAGGTGGTTTTGGGGTTTGTTTTGTTGTTGTTGTTGTTTTGGGTTTTTCTTTTTAAGGAAAGGAAAAAGAAAACACCAGTGTTAGTAATGAGGCTTTGTATTCTTCAGATTCAGGAACCTGGGGGTGTGTCAATCATTCCAGATTTTCCACCATCTCACAGGAGGTAGTTCAGCAATCCCTGTCTTGATTGATAATGTAGTATTGCTTTGCAAAGGCCTCTGGTGGTAAAAGAAAAGTGGATATTCTTTCATTTGTTATATAATATTCTGTCTCCTTCTATCAATGTATCAGATCTTTATCAGTGTTAATATTTTTGACAATACATAATATTAAGTATTAGCAAAGAAATTTAAGAAATTTAAGAAATAAGCATGGTTACACAGATCATGACAGTATTTGTGTGCAATATGTTCCATATATTTTCCTTCAAATATGGAAGTGGATACACTATGTACTGTACTTACCAATGATAGTAATGATTTATAGTTTAATTATACATTATTTGGCTCCTGCTGATTGTTCAGTCATAAATACCTTAATGCCTAATTTGCATTTGTTGCACCATGTTTAGAATTGCATTTATTTAAACCCATATTTCAAAGTTTCTCCTCCTAGATGCCTCAAAAAGCCAAGAACATTTTCTCCCCTTGACATGTAATTTGGTTACTGGAATTGTCAGAGGGGGATGAAAGGGGGCATAGAAAGGGAATTGTAGGGTTTGGACAGGGGTTGTTTGTAGCATTGGTAATTAGCCAAAACTGCACAAGTGTTCTGATAGTTCTGCTATTCATAATTTTGTCTAATACTTGCCATGTTTATTCATCCATGGATAAACTGTTCATCATTTTTGAGAACAGAGGGGCATTTCTCTAGGGCTAAACTGATAGAACCCAAAAGGATTCAAAACCTTCTATTTTTCCTGCACTTTTTCTATATTCTGCCATGCCGTGCAATCTGCTTCTAGAACTAACCAGGCATTTTTCCCTAAGTAGATCCTTGCTACCACAGGAACTTAAAACACAGGAAAGGCTTTAAATTTCCTACAGTACTCTGATGGCACAGGCCAAATAACAGGATTTTAGTCTTCCTGTCTCTTAGACTGGTTCAATGAGGTTATAGGTTGCTGGACCTCTTTGGTGGCATGTCAACACGATTGATAAACTGGATGCTTTGTGGACTAAAAGGAAAAACAAAACAAAACAAAACAACCTGAAATGGTTGTGTTATGGTTTGCATAAAATGATTAGAAATAAGGCTTGATAACCCTAGTTGGGCTTTGTGTCTAATGTTCCACTACATTTAAATTGGGCATTCAAAGATGCAAAACCCTTTACAGCAACTCAGCAAGGTGGCCTTGGTCTAATCCAAACAAAAGAAGTGAAGGGTGATGCATGAAAATTTACAGCTGGACACTAAGCAATGGCTCAGATTAAGACAGAATTGGTCTCAGCTATTTTGGTGTGAATTGAAGACACAGCCTGAAAATTGATTCATCTCCCATTTTGGAAATGTCTCTCTCTACTATTCTGGGGTATGAAATTATCAGACTTGTCCACCAAAAAAAAAAACCCCAAACAAAACCCCCCAAATATTAAGGGGAGTTTCTGGTTATAGTAATGATAAGATTTACAGAGTTTGCCAATTTTGCTCTCTGTTTCCCCATGTCCTCATGTGATTTTTGGATGAAGGATAATAAAAATAAAGCCAAAAAAATGTCAAGAAAGGAATATGGACTCAATTACTTTTCTTTTAGGAACCATGTTTGCTTTGAAATAAGCCTTAGATTATTACCATAGAGTTTATAAATTAAGTAGCATATACTCATTTATCTTTTTGCTTAAGTATTTTTTATAAATTTATAATTTTAGTAATTTATAAATTACTATAGCTAATCAGAAGAATTGTCTCAATGGTCGTCTGGTTTCAAAATTTCTGATCATTCTGAGAGTTAGAAATACAGGGATCAAAAAGGAATTCTTTATGCATTGAAAACAGAGGCCCTATAATATCTAACACAAATATCAGAAAAACAAACAAAATAATCCTTTTTGTAAATTCCAATTCTGGTATAAAGTTTCTTTTAAGTTACAGGAGCCAGCTATGAATGCAGTACAAAATCCAATTTAGCAAAATAGCAGCTGGTTTTGGTTTGGATATATTGTACTTTCAATACAGGGTTTTGCCTTTCTGATTAAGTGTTTGTACAAGGAGAAGCAGGTTACTTCAGCAGCTGAAATTGTTCGTATAATTGGTCAAACAGAACATCAGACAAATGATTTTCATTATGCATTTCAAATGAGAGCAGAATGGAGTAGTGTCCCAGGATTCCTGTAGTTGCCCTGCTAGAGCAGCTATGCTGCACCCGGGTATGAAATCAGTTAAACTGAGGCTTTGAACACTCCTTGTTCTCTTTTCAGACTCCTTGTTTACATTTGTTTTTCTTTTAAATTCCGACAAACACTTGCCCCTTACTGATCTGCAATTTCTTGCATTCATGATCACGGGAGTAGGAAATACTGTTTATCCATGTGCTGGTTTGTCCAAGTTTTATGTAGTGACCATCACTCACCTGAGAGCTGATCACATTCATTGGAAATGTTAGGTATAAGCTCTATTTTTACTTTTCTTCATTCTGCAGAGCCTACTTTGGGGGGAAAATAAACAAAGGTGTTTTTGAGAGACCTATTTCATTGCCCAGTTGATGTCCACTGGCACAGCTTCTAGAGCCAGCACAAGGCTGAGAGCAGAAGCATGTGACAAGGGTCATGTCCCAGCACAGCTGTCTCTTCTAAAGGTAGTCTGGTGAGTGCAGTTCAGTTTTGACAAGACAGCAGTGCTCAGGGACCTCGCTATGCTAAGCACAGAAACTTGTATCAAGCTCATTTCTGCCTCCAAGAATTCGGAAATAATGATGTTTCACTTAAGAAAGGGAGAGTTTTGGAAACAACTTGTTCCCTTTCCCTTTCTGTTTTCACTTTCTGCTCAGCAGACACATCTGGGTTCTATCAAAATCTATCTGTCTTGCAGTCATGACTATAGAAGTCACTTGTCATGCTCTGTGAAACTGCAGTTGGGCACACAGGATCAAACAGCCAAATGACATTTTGGAAGAAAAAGAACCCCAAATTTTTATCTAGATACTCAGTAAGAAGGTAGTAGAAATAGCAGAACCTTGGTCTCATATTCTGTGTGGGGCTGATGCTGCCACATTTGCTGTTGTGTTTTGAATGGTCTCCATACCACCAGCTCAGGCAAAAATTTAGAGGCAGGTGCTGTACAGGACAGGCTTAAGGATCACACCCACATGCCTGAAAGCACTGTCCAAACACTTCCTGAACTGTGTCAGGCGTTGTGCTGTGACCACTTCCCTGGGGAGCCTGTTCCAGTGCCCAAGCACCCTCTGGGTGATGAACCTTTTCCTTATCTCCGACCCAAAACTGCACACCTTCATGCAGTTTCCTTGGGTCCTGTCACTGATCACCAGAGAGAAGAGATCAGTGCCTGCCCCTTCTCTTCCCCTCATAAGGAAGTTGCAGACCACAATGAGGTCTCCCCTCAGTCTCTTCCAGGCTGAACAGACCAAGTGCCCTCAGCTGCTCCTCATGTGGCTCCCCCTCAAGACTTCACCATCCTCATGGCCCTCCTTGGGACACTCTCTAACAGCTTCTTTCCATGCAGTCCAGGATACAGTTGTCTTTCTGGCGTGCAAGCATGCATTGCTGGTCACATTTAACCTTTCACTCACCAATTCTCCCAAATCCTGGTCTGCAGGGCTGCTTTTAATACATTTCATCCCCTGGACTGTATTGATGTCATTGGTTGCCTGACCCACGTGGGACCTTGAGACCTTGTCCTTTTTGAACCTCATGAGGTTTTTTGTGATCCCACTGGACATTTCAGAAAAACCTGGCCTATAGAATTTACAACAACTTTGAAAAAAATTACATGTTACTATAATTATTATTATAATTTTTAATAATTATTATTTAAATCTTTAATGATTTTAAAGGCATAAAACCCCATAGAAATATGAAGAGGGGCAATACCAGTTTGCTGTGGGTTGATTTGACTGCACCATACTTCTTCTGTAATGTACCACATGTAGATCTACTATCATATTAAGCAGAGTCATGATATACTGCAGTTGCCTCTGGGGCAGTTACTGGCTTGCTCAGCCTCTTCAAGTATAAAAGTAGAAGCAATCTGATCACTTCTGGAGGCATAAATCTGCAAAAATATTGTCTTTTTCTTCTTTAAGTTGTCATGGCAGTATTCTCAGTGGATCTTCTCTTTTAGCTGAGATGCATTTAAGTCTACGTAGTCAGCACAAAACTGGAATTCACACATTACTTTTTAAATAATTTGTGCTGAAAATTAAGGTTATCGCTCTTAGTTATTTTGGTTTTAAGCACTGGTTGCTGTCTATCAGCTAATTTGTGTACCAAGAATCAAACGTCATGTTAATCATATGGAGAATACAGAAAGAAATGAATCAGCTCTTAGTAGTGGTTGAAAATGCAGGATTGCAGAAATATTTTGCTGAATGGACAAAATCTAAAAAGCTTTTCAGATTTATAATTCTTTGGTTGTTGTATCCTCTGATGGTAGCCCTTGTCATATCTAACCAAAAGGTTGCCTTTTGCTCATTTTATATAATGCCCTTTCAAAATGCATGCTGGTACTGCATTTAGTATCTGAAATTTAGTATCTGTTTTCCATCTAACCTTTGCTCCTTTATCCGCTTTTTGAAGAGTCCCATTACTTTTACATTTTTTTTTTCATAACTCATCTATATTTTCACATTTTTGAATGGTTGCCAAAACAGTAGTGGAATTACTGGGTTTACCTGTATGCTCTTTGTCTGATTTCCAGATGGAAGTCTTTTTTTCTTGTGGTTCACTTGCCAGGGTTTGTCCTCAGGTGATAATAACTTAAATGTACTTTCTGCCAGTTTTTATTTTATCATGTTACCTCTTGCACTTGAGGGTTCTGCAAATCTGACAAACCAGCAAAATGCAAAAGGGAACAGAATTGCCACAGCAAAAACATTTGCTAGCAAGGGAGTGAGGGGTAAAGGAGCTAGGTTTTTGTTTTATTAATAATAAAAGCAATAATAAAAGTACAGAGATGTAGGAAATTATTTTTGCAACCTGAAGTATTAGCTGGTGTTTAGCAACCAACCAGGGGCAGGAGAGGTGAGGAAAGCGAAATTGATCCTGTTTGTTTTCTCAAGATGTCATTACTTCCTGATGTCTTGACATTTCTTTAAGCGCCTCAGAAGGAACAGCTTTGTTCCTTCCTATGTGATTCTTTTGTTTTCTGATACATGTGTGAGTTAGGTCAATGTTCATTTCATTTCACACTGGGAAGACTGAGGCAGGAAAGTTAACTTTTTTTTTTTTTTTTTTGTGGATTGTACAGAGAACCGAGGGAGAGCATAGTTTTCAACCCCTTTGTCATAGCTCAGTCCTAAGACAACAGCCAGACTGAACCTACCTGCACTATTTGTTGAATGGCTCTAAGTTTTAACTCACCTATGTGGAAGGGTATCTGAAATCTTTTCTCATTGGACCTTTAAGGGTCCTTGCTGGTTGTGGCCACCCTTGAGGTGCAACATCAAGCTCAGTCCCCTTGGTGGCGACTCTCAGTGACTTCCTGGGTCCATGAGTGTGGGTATGTTGATGAGATTTCCATCTTTTTGAGATTAGTGGTTCTTCATGTAATTGTAGAAGGATGCAGTGGGTTCTTTGTTGAAGTGGGGCAGTTTGCATCAGCCTGTTTTATATATGAGAATTTTCAGCTAAAGGCAGGGCTATGCTCTTGGAGTGAGGCACATTCTGACTTGAAGATACAAAGCAATTATTTAACCGGCACTTCTTCAAGATTTTCCATCAATAGATTGTGTTCCTTTCAGCAGTTTGAGCTGACCTTATTCCTGGGATATTGTACTGGGATGGTCAACACAATTTAAGCAGTTCTTGTACTATTGAATTGGTAAATTTGGAGTAAGAGGAGAAAATACTGAAAATGTAAGAGCAAAGCAGTGGCAGAAAAAGTCATTAAATGTAGCTGGAACTTCTTTAAAAAATATTTTTCTTCAAATACAGAAGTTCAGTAAGAAGCCAGTTATGTGGACCACAACTCAGCAGAGTGCTTAACATTGTGCCCATGTAACTTTGACCATGGTGTGTGTTGGTGGGACTTGGTATTACTGGTAATACTTTGGATGCTGAAGTTAACCCATGAGTTAAGTACCCTTCTGAACTGCAAAGTAGCAGTTTAACCTGCAGTTGTTGCTTTTTAAAAAATCATGCTATTGTTTTTTTCCATTTCTATGTAAAAGTAAAGAAAAGAATCCTCTTAAAATCTACCTGATATGTAAAATGACAGGATTAAAAAAAAAAAAAAAAAAGCTTTCAAAATTGAATATATCAAACACACAGAAAATGCTACTTCTTCATTTGTTTGTAATTTTAAGTTTAAATGACAGTGGGGTTTCAAAAAAAAGTGGCAGATGAGGGGGAAAGAAAATAACATTTTTGTAGAGATCTTGCACTCAGATTCAATCCAATAAAGAAATTGAAGGACACAAAAGAAAAAAATTAATTGTTGCAATGACTGGTCTTTGACTGCTGCATCACTAGTGGGAAAAGTTGGTGAATCAGGGTATCAGTAGATCTGAAAGTGATTTAAAGCAGCAGTACTTCCTCTGATTATTAGATGCAAAAATTCAGACTCATGATGCAGGAGTTTTGGGCTGGAACTCAGCAATCACTACTCTATCCTTACTTCCCTTGAAAATTCAATAAGAATAGCTAGCAAAACCCTCCAGACTTAAACAGCCTACATATTTCTTCAACCATAAATAAATAAATAAACCTGTTTTATAAAATGAATGAAAAATTGAACGGCTATATTGTTCTTACTCTTCTAATGCAAAGTATTTCCTTTGTTAACCACTCAGTTATCTCTGTCATTTGTTCTTAATGCGTTAGAGGTTTGTAAATAACCAATTGGCAAAACTCCAAAGAGGCTTTATAGAAGCTATTATCTAAGATTTATTTTAAAAATTAAACATTCTAATGTTCATAAGAAGACAGTAATCCAGCTGGAAAGGTTTAAAAGGTGAGGTACAGTTAAACAATTTTTAAAATTCTCTGGTGGAGACATTGTGGGCTATTCCCAGCTGACCTATTATATTAACTTATAAAAAGTAATTTCACTGGTTAAATTATTTACCATTTACTTGATTGACAGCAGTACTTGTTTTGGTAGAAATAAATACTTGTTATAAATGGCATTACACATATAAGGCATAAACAAACATGGAATGCTTTTTTTCCTATAAAATATAAAGAAAAATGTGGGAGAGTTGTATGTTTGTGTGTATAAACTGTATGAGCTTTTATGGGGGGTAGTTGCATCTGCTTTTGTCATGCTTTGATCTTTATTCAGTATCAGTTCTTTAATAAAGTTTTGTCATCACTGTCTTGACCTGAGGTATTGCATGTCTGTAGTGATTTTTCACAGATAGTGGAAAAGCTTTAGGTATTCCATAAGATCATTTTTTAAAATATGATGGAAATTGTTCTGAAAGGTGCCTTAATTGAAGGACTGGTAGATCAGGTTTTTGGTAAGTTGGCCCCAGCTGGCAGCCCCCACAGAACCCCTCTCTCACTGCCTCTGCAGCAGGGAAAAAATTGGAAAAGCAGGAGAGAGAAAGTACATGAACTGAAATAAAATTAGAGAAATGTCACCAGTCCCAGTCACAAGCAAAACAGCCCCTGTGAGGGATTACCTGCTTCAGCATGGGGTTATCCATTGTCTGTGGTCTCTTTGTGGCTATGCCTTCTTTGCCATGCAGTAGCATCGACTGTTCTGGTCCAGTTGTTCCTTCATTCTCTTCTCCTCGGTATTTTCTATCCTTTATTAAATATGTTTTCACAGAGGGTTGGCTGAAGCTGAAGGACTCAGCTGTGTCCATTTGGACCACACGTATTTACAGGACCAGGTACTCTGTAAATTAAACTTATTTTATGACCTCACTAGGTAATGCAACAAACAAACTAGTTGCAACCATTTTCACATAAGCGATCCCTCTCATGTCCTAGAAGATAATGGTTTAAACATTAGCTCTTCAAATTGATGAAGAGTTGGTGAGTGGTTTATGCTCTCACTTTCAAGTCTTCCAGTTTTCTGTGAAGCAAATAATACCAATCGTGTGGATCTGGGGAGACCTCGTAGAACCTTTCAGTATCTAAAGGGGCTGCAAGAGGGCTGGAGAGAGACTTGTTGCAAGGGTGTGTAGTGACAAGGGGGAATTAGTTTAAACTGAAAAGTAGCAGTTTTAAACTAGAAATGAGGAAAAAAATCCTTCACTGTGAGGGTGGTGAGGCACTGGCACAGGTTGTGCAGAGAAGCTGTGGCTGCCCCATCCCTGGCAGTGTTCAAGGCCAGGTTGGATGGGGCTTTGGGCAACCTGGTCTGTGGAAGGTGTCCCTGTCCATGGCAGGGGGAGTGGAACTAGATGATCTTTAAGGCTCCTTCCAACCTAAACCATTCTATAAATTGATTCTCTAAGCTGATGCAAACAACTGTACTGGGTGAAACCGAAGGGCTGTTCAAGCCCTTATACCAAATAATCTACAGAATGTTGTGAGGGGAGTTTGAAGGGAGAGGAAAAGTTACCTGCTGTTACGTAGATACAGTTCACATATTTTAGAATTGCTGCTAAATGAACACATTCATTTTGTCAAATAAGATATTTTCTGAAATACGCTTTACAGAGATACTGCATTTTAGTTAATACTGAGGTATTTTTATAACATTTAAATTAGTGTAGAATTTTCTTATCAACCATGCAATTTTAAGTGAAGAAGTAGAGGGGAGAAGCAGCACTCTGTCTTCCTTTCCTCACCTCCACTCTGCAAAGCTACATGGGTTTTGTTGCAGAGTTGTCTTTGGGTCTTTTCAGAAATTAGTTTACTTGGGAAAAAAAGTACACTTTTTATATTAGGCTGCATACCATTTTTTAATTTGAAAATTGTATATATTTTTTAAAAAGAATCTGTTCATCAAAAATGTATTTATGCTGCATTGTGAAAGATTTTTGAAATATTTTGTTCTAAACTAGGCAAAGCTATAGGGTTTTTTAATGCTGCTTCTTTGTTCTTTTTAAAAAATCAGTATTATCTTCTGAACTTTGCTTGATTTGTCAAGTATTTTGGTCCTTATGATATTGTTTTTCAGTTTGACTGTGAATATTTGAAGCCCCAAAATGAACTTGCTAGGAGACAAACCAGAAAAGTTTAATATACAATAAATGACATACTGTTTAAGGCCACTTGTTTCCTTGTCCCTTGTACTAGGAGTTTTAAATTTCTCTCCTCTTACCTCTCTTGCCTTTCAACAAATAATTATGTCCTGCTTCCTTTTGGACACCCATTTTTATGAGAAGGTAAGGAATTGGAGAATATAAAAAAGTTGTTATTTCCAGTATTTCATCCTTCGTGTCTGGTATTTCCATTTCATCATAGCTATTTACCAACTCTGACATTCAGATTTACTATAGAGCGTCTTTGGCAAAGGATGACATCTTGTTCCAGAAAATACTTGTAATCTCAGTCTTTGTATGACTTTTCTGAGCAGACATCCTATAAATACTCTATACCATCCTTCTTAAGAGACATTGTAACTGAAATCTTGACCTTATTGAAATCTTCAAGGTTTGTATGCTCTGGATTTTACCAATGGGTAAAACAATCATGTCTGGCCTCTGAAGAATCACAGAACAAGCTGAGTTGAAAGGGACCCACAAGGATCATCAAGTCCAACACCTGGCCTTGCACAGAGCCATCCCCAAGAGTCACACTATGTACCCAGGAGCATTGTCCAAACACTTCTTGAACTCTGTCAGGCTTGGTGCTGTGGCCACTTCCCTGAGGAGCCTGTTCAGTGTCCAGCCACCCTCTGGGGGAAAGAAGGTTTTCCTAATGTCTCATCTAACACTCCACTGACACAACTTCAAGCCATTTCCTTGCATCCTGTCACATTTCTACAGTACCACCCATAAGTGCAGGGAATCTAAACCTGAACAGGTAAAGGGAGCTCTCAGCTGTTCTTTGGAAATGGAGACTGGAACTGCATCTTTTTGGAGAGATAAGAAATCATCCATCAGCTATCCTGTGCAGCTATCCTGTGGTTATTTGGGCAGTTCTAAGATTTAGTCAAATTAATCAAGTCATTGGAGGTTGGCTATTACAGTTTGTCACCAGAAGTCCTTGCAAATCTTGTGTTCACACCACTTCTGTATTCAGTTTCTTTCAAAATTTTCTTCTTTTTGTGAAAATATTTTGGCTGTGACATTAAGAAGGTCTGATATTTAGCTGCTTGCTGCATTAGAACCTCAGTATAGAGAGGTCTCCTGAGTTCCACTGGGGTAAACTAGGTGTGAACAGTTAAGTCCAAAGTAACACAAAGGGAGCACTTTGATTTTCATGCATATATTTTCACTTCTGAATAGTGGCACAGAATCTAGTTAGGTAGTTGTGTGATTGTCCCAAAGTGAAACGGTTGTCTGGGCTCTAATCTTGCCCTCCTATTCTTCCAATGAGGATTTTTGATTAACTTTTTATTCTTAGGACAGCAATTTGTACCAAGGATCTAATTAGAACTTTATGTAACACAGGCAAAGCCCTCCTTTTGCTAGTCTGTCTCACCTCAGTCCTGCTAATCTTGCAGCTTTCAGTATGGAGCATTCTGAAATATCTGATATTTCAAGCTATCTCCTCTGGTTGAAAACAATTTCAGCTGTTGAGAGTCGGGAACAGGGTTCATTTGATTCTTTTGTCCCGGTAAGGAAAACTGTAACATATCTCTAAAATAAGGCATGTTTTTAAATTTCAGTTCTGAGGGTTAGGCTTCTTTTGGGGTAGAAATTAATTAATCTGTAGTCTGTTGAACTGAATATGTTTCTTTCTGATGAAAAGATGAGTAATAAAGAACTGTGTTTTATAAAAGCTAGTGATTTTTCTGGGGAGCATACGCATAGTTCTATATACCTGAAATTAAAATACATTGCCAGTATTTCTATTTTATCATTACTTAATGATCAAGATAAAAGCTATATTACATTTAAGTCTTACTTCCTGAAAAAATGTAATTGAGATATGGCTTTAAAATTATAATGAATATTAATAAATATAAATTGAATATTTCTGTATTATTGCTTGTCACCAGATTGCACACAGTAATGCTGTATATTGTGCATAAAATAAATTATTTCTTCTATGTTTACATCAATATGTGTTGCTACTTCGAATTCCAAGTATTTTGAAGAAGCTATTTATTTATATTAATGTCATGTGCACTGGAAATACTTTAATAGCAGATGGCTTTGAGTGAGTGGGTTAGGAAAGCCAGGTAGAATGTCCTGGAAAGGAAAGAAGATAATATCTTTCTTTCTTCTATGTATCTTCATTTCATGTGAAATATGAATTTAATGGGGTATTTTTAAATGAAAATATGCTAATATTGTGCCGAAGAGGCACACATCTGAACTGTTAAGTATGTGATCAACAACCTGAAGAATTACTCAGTTCTAGCCATGTCAGATCAGTATTGAGCTAATACGTGAGCAAAAGGGTCTTCAATAACAGATGGACTGATAGCAAAAAAAAAAAAAAAAGGCTTGAACCCCCGTTTGTATAAGAGCAGAGCACTTATAATTGAAGAAAACATTTCAAAATGTGTCACAAAGCATACAGTAGCATGTGAAGGATGGGCTGACTTTAACTTTGGAGTCTCTTGCTTTCTCCTTGTTACGGCTGCCCTAAAAAACCTTGTGCCTCCCACAGATTCTGTCTTCTTCTTGCTGTAATATTTTCTATGTCATTTTTCTCCCATTTCTCTGAAGCACACGATGTTCCCATTTCTTGTCCTCCCAGCCAAACATTTATTTAGTATCAGGGTCAGGTCTGCAGTGGGGTTTTTATATGTTAGTGCTCAGAATTGGTGCACCTGCCTGTGAAGTTGCTTAGCTTTTGGAAAGGACCATCACATTAGGTGTTAATTTTTCCCAGACGTCCCATGGCGAAAGTCAGGATTTACAACAGGCTGAGAATGGTAAATGTGATATTTCTGGCAGGCATCATAATTTACTGGAGGAGGGGGATGTGTTTCATTTGGAGGGTGGGATTGGTGCCTAAAATGTAGGGTAGGAGGAGACTGGATCTGTCCAAATGGTTCGGGGGAAAAGTTGCATCATGTCTGAATGCCAGTTTCTTGGAATAGATCTTGAATTGTTTTCAGGGTTGAAATGCTGTTGTACAGGCACAAGAGAGATCTGAGTTCCTGAAGCTGAATATTTTTAGGACGGTGCTCTTTGATTCCTGTGTTGTACCTCCCTCCTGCCTTAAGCAGACAGCTGTTTGTGTTACTAAATGCTATGCTTAGTCCTTTTTCAGGTGTTCTCTCCTAGTGCCTGATGTATTGTGCATAACTTTCGGTTTCCTTTGCCAGGAAATGTTTTCTTTATCCCTTTTAACAGTAATCAAAGCTTATTTCTGAAAGCTCTCTCCTGGAGCTTTTCCATTAAAAAAAGAAAACCAAACCACCATCATATCACAGACAGATATCCAGGAGATGGTTTTTATTGTTACTGTTTTTGCTGTTATTACTAGAGGAAGAGGTTGCCTTGACGCTCTGAACCATTTAATGTTCCAGTGTTTGGGGGATGCTGTTCAGTGCATGAAGGGTGGTTGTGACGTTTGAATTTCCCTTAATTGGTTTGCAAACCCATCTTCTCAGTCTTGGTTCAGATCAGTTCTGACAGTTTTTAGATTTTATGTCTTTGATTGGTACATGTTTTGTTTGATAGAGTGAAAGGTGAATGTTTTCTTTGTGTACAAGGAAAGTTGTTCCATTTTGTAGAAGTGGCTTTTAATATATACATTCACACAGTAAATTCAGAGAGTGCAGAACTTTCCTAGTCCTTTCCAGGTCACTACTAATAATGTACACGAAGAGCAGCATCCGAAATGTTTGTGTTTTACAGAGCAGAAAATATGTCTTGAAACTAAAAGATATCCTATAACCCAGGAGCAGTCTTGTTTCAAAGTGCTGCCTTGTATTACTTTTTCTGCCTGTGTCATGAGAAAAAGGGTCATGTTGCTGCTAGATAAGTCACTGTTCCCACCTATTTTAATTCAGTTTAAGACAATATTTTCTTACTCAACATTGCTGCATCCAGTTCTAGCCAAAGCAGCACTGTTGAGAAATGGCATAATGTTAAAATGTAAAGATGGGGAAAGACCTCATAGGTTGCATTGCCCATCTCTCAGAATGTGAGTACTGCCTACAGGACTCATTTCAGTGCTAACCTAAGTTTGTACAAAGGAGTTTTAGGCAACAAAGCTTCAACCTCTCTATTAGGGAGATTATACTATATAGATTGTTGAATTTGCCACATGGTTGTAACTGTGGATAAAATCTACTTGGCTGCTCTTGGCATGAAACTGAAAAATTTTCCCATGCTAAAAATAGCAAAGTATTGATTGAAAAACACGCAAGTATAATTTTCCTGACGTGAAGTGCTTTTCAGCATCATAAATAACATCAAAGAATTGTTTTTTAATTTCTTCCTTTTGCTTTTAGTCCATTTTGTTAAGTTTGTTTTTTAGCACCCATAAATAGGGCCATAATAGGTCCTATCCACCTATTTGCACCTACAGTCTATTTTTTTCAAGGTCACAAGGATGCTGTTCCCAGGATCGTTTCTCAAGGGGCATTGCCTTCTTTTTTTCCAGGCCTATAGTTTTAAGTAAGGTGGATTTTCACGGTTCTGTGCAACTTCTTGGAAAGAATGTTGGTTTTGCTGTACTCTCCAGTCATTTCCATTGTGTTTCAGACTAATAATGGCCCTTGGCACTTTGTTTACTTAAGCAATGACATATCATAGAGCTTCTTTTGTGGCACTGTTACTTCAGGTTCAGTCCATTTACATTGTTTCATTATTCTCCAATCCTGTGGTGCTGTGTTGCATTGATTTTGTGTTTTTAAATTTTTTGCTTAATGCTATTTCTAAAAACTGAGATGTCAACAGGCATGCATTTTAATAGAGCATGGGAGGAGAAGTAGGTCTAGCTTTCTTTCTCCATGGAAAGTGCCTCTTTATAGAGAATCTATAAGGGTGTAAATATATATGTTTAATCAATTGCTAATTTATGTGTTTCTGTTTTTACATGACAGCTTTCTTTGTGGCCATGGTGCTGCTTACGCTTTGTTGAGAGATCTTATTCTGGCCTTGCAGTACCTGGAGGGGTCTAAGGGAAAGATGGGGACAGACTTTTTAACAAGACCTGCTGTGACAGGATAAGGGCTAATGGTTTTAAGTTGAAAGATGATTGATTTAGATTACATTAGATATAAGGAAGAGGTGTTTACCACAGTGATGTGGTAAAATACCAGCACAGGTGCTCAGAGAGTTGGTGAATGCCCTATCCCTGAAAATATTCGAGGTCAGGTTGGATGGGGCCCTGAATAACTTGATCGAGTTGAAGATGACCCTGCTTATCACGGGGGCCTTGGGCTGGATGAGCTTCAAAGGTCCTTTCCAACTTAAACCATTCCATGGTTTTATGATTTTTTGTTTCTTCTGCTCTGCTACATTCACCTTACAGAAAGGCAGTTTTCATAGCTTGGGCCTACTGTCATACAAACAGAGCCACAAGTCAGGCACTCCCTTCAGAGCCCAGCTCAAGTGAGTTCACATCTGCTCAGGATACACTGTGCACTCAACATTTTCTTTCGTAACAAAAGACTTTGCTCTTTTGCTTTCTTCTGCTGGTCCAGTTTCACCTCCAATACTTGATTTGTAGGTTTTTCAGAAAATAGAATGACTAAATAAAAGATGCTGAACAAATAGCTGCTGTACAGTGAAATTTCAGAATAATTAGTGTTTTGAAGGCACAGCAGATTTGACTAAGTGAATTTAACTTTCTTGCCAGTTTACATAGACATTTAGCTATTGAGTTGGATATTGAGAAGCCAAGATGACAAAATCAGACTAAGGGAGAACACCTCGTTTTGAGGTTCATCTTCACTCCAGACACCTCCCCTCCTCTAGCCATCACTTCAGGTCCGACTCAGTGCCTTTAGGGAGACCAGGGACTTGGGGTCCTTCACACATGGGGTTGGAGCCAGGGTTAGGACATGCTTGTTTCTCTTTGCCACTTCTTTTTCCTCACCCTTTTCTTTCTTATTACTTGTTTCTCCTGCCCTGGTTGGGGAGTCTGGTGACACTGGCTGGAACCACCTGTGTCCAGCATAGGGTAGCCCTGGCTTCTCCTCATGGAAGCCTCCCTTGCAGTTGACTGCTCCCTTGCTGTTTCCATCCAGAAGGGAGCAGAAGGCAGGCAGAAGAGACACAAGATTCATGCTTAAACAAGACACTTGAATGTAGTAGTGTGAGGAATAACAAGTGTAAGGTCTAGAAATTGGACTGATTTTTCTTCTGTGTGCAAAATTTTTAAACTGTGAGGGGAAATGGTCCTAAAAAACAAAAACAAAATGTCATTTGCATATTTCCACTCTCTGTCCTACATCAAGATTGTGTCATTCTGAAGGGACCAGCCTCTCTAATCAGTAGCAACCTGATGGCATTTCAAAGGATCACAGGGAGAGCCCTGGCTAATCTAGGCAGCTTGTGATGCTCCTGCTGGGTGCTACAACCTGTGAAATTATGCAAAACCTGGCAGTTCTGGCACGTTCTGTCCTGCAAGCCACCCACAAAGCATTCAGGTTCTCAGGCAGAAGGACATCAGTAAGAAACCTGAGATTTAAAAACAGTTGACAAGCCCTATAGTAAAGTACCAAATAGTTGTAATTTATGTAACAGAACATCTGCATCGAGAAATGCATTTTATGCCACATGAAGATAAACCATGTAAAAGAGCTGATTCCCCCTGAGCTCTGGGTAGCTGCACTTCACACATGGATGTTTATCTTTTAAACTCATGTACTGTGAGTGCAGTGGTCCTCCAGTGATTTAGGGTATGAAGCAAACTGTCGGGCAGGTGATATATTTGGAATTGTTGAGTTAATTTTTTTCATCACTTAGAGATTCTGGGACATAAAGGGGCACTCTGGGACATCAATTAAAAGTCTTCCAGGGGACGTAAGGGTAGAAGTTTACTTCCACTGACAAAAAAATCAAAACATTTTTTTGTTCCAGCACAGACCAACTTGAATTTGAAGTTTATTGCAGTTATTAAAAATCAAGTTTCTTTCTTCAGGTTCTTCCTATACACTTAAGTGTATGTACATTAAGTGAAAGCATTTGGCGAAATAGTTTTGCTCTATACACACTTAGTCAGAATCAGTGAATTAATTTGATGCATTATATGGACCACAGTAATCCCAAGCTCTCCTCATGGCCACTTCAGTGCGAAACCAAGATCATTGGTGATTTTGCTATTTGTGCTGTTAGAGCCTTCTCAAGACTCTAAAACTTTTGTATTTCTTACACTTTTATCTCTATGGAGAGTTTTAAGTGTGGCACCAGTAAGCCTTGGTGACTTCTGCCCTTGCTAAGCAAAGATGAGCATTCTTTGGCCCTGATTCCATTCTTTCTGGCCTCCTGTTAACAGTGCTCAAATGTAACAGATTAATCTGAAAGCAGGTGTTTCATTCTTTAAGATTTATGTTCTGATAAACCTCTTAAACAGATAGTGAATTTTGTTAAAGTAATTCCCCTATTTCACGTTTAGTTTTGCATTCTCTTTTTTTTTTTTTGTTCTCTTTGTCTGCATTATAATTTTCAGTCCATTTCTTTTTGTGTTTTTGAGGAGGGTTTTTATAACCCCATGTTACACTCAAATTTCATGTTTTTCATGATATAAAAATGGTAACAGAATAAGATGATGGATAACTTCTTTGTAAGCTTAGTGTACCATGATTTTAAAAATAAAAAGCCATATGGTGGGTAAGGCAGCCTTGACTTTTGAAAGAAAGGAGGAAAAGCCAAATATGAGAAGATACCATAATTAGGTTGCAAGTGCAGTCCAGATCCAGCCCCTCCATTGTTTCTGTTGGAATCACACGTGCATTTGTTTTCCTCTGTCCCTGCTCAGCCTTTGGAGAAAGTGTTACAGTATTTGTAGATGTGGCACTTAGTGACATGGTTTAGTGATGGGCGTGGCAGTGCTGGGTTAGCATTTGGACTCTGTGACCTTAGAACTCTTTTCCAATATTAATGATTCTAGGATTTCATGAAAGAAATAGCTGCAAATTTGCTTTGATTTTGTTTTTCTCTTGCTGGAAGGAGTTCTTGTTTGTGCACACTGAGGCTGAAAAAAAAAAAAAAGCACAGAGCTAGGTCAAACAGGATGCCTAAAATCTGGATGCGTGCTTTTCTTCTGGTCTATTTTCAGTCTGTGTGCATTCATGTGTATTAGCACATAATCACAGAATATCCTGAGTTAGAAAGTACTCACAAAGATCATCGAGTCCAGCTCCTGGCCCTGCACAGCACCATCCCCAAGAGTTACACCATGTGCCTGGGAGTATTGTCCAAATGCTTCTTGAGCTCTGCCAGGCTTGGTGCTGTGACCACTTCCCTGGGGTGCCTGTCCCAGTGGCTGGTGAGCATTTCCCATTGATATTTCTATGTCCTTGGATCTTATATTGGGAAAAAACTATCCATTATATTAATCATAATATTAATCTTAGCTGCTAACAGCTAAGATCATTGCAGGGGAAATTTTAGCGACTGTAAAGTAGGTGCTTTCTCGTCATTCTGTCTGATAGCCTCTGAATCCACACAGAAATGTTAGATTTTCCTTGTGTTTAGGTTTTGGGGTTTTTTTTTAATAATGCCAGTTCATACAATTTTAAATAGGAAATTATTCCAACGAATTAAGTAAAAAAAATTTAAAAGTCCAAGTCTGCAAATAAGGCCACCTCATCTGAAAAGTGAAGTTTACATTTAAACTAAATGGCTTTGTGTGAGGTTGCATTATGTACGTAGGGAGTGGTCTTGAACGTTTCTTGAGGCATTTTTCATGGCAGCTGCAGCCTGCAAGCAACGCTGCTTTTGACTCCTGTTTTATGTCTCAGAGCAGAGGTAGGATTGTTTGCTGCAAAGTCATTCTTTAGATGTGCAGAGATATTCTCTATCTTTTACGTTTTCTGATTAATAGCAATGAAATGGCTTTTTATCTTTCGTAGTCTTTCAATTCATAGTTCAGTAGTAAATGTGACAAAAGGTGCTGTGTGTTCTGTGATCTTGAAGCCTCATCACATGCAGAGAATTACTGTTTTGACATCTAAATTGTCATTTAGTCTTTCTCGCCATTGTGTGTTAATGTAAATCTGTTTCTTGCAATTGTGAAACTCCTGAAAACAGGAATTTAAACTAATTCAATATTACTTTCTTAAGGCCTTAAACAGTCTTATATCTGGGAAATGCAGCATGCCCTATTCATGTACAAATATAGGGACTGCTCTACTTTGTATTATAAAGACAAAAATTGCTAACATTTTGAAGTAATACAAAACTGCAAATGTTCCAGAGAATGTTTCAGAGTTTAGGGCTGGCTGCCTGGAAAGATGAGGCTTTAACTCTGATACACAGTCCAGAGTTCATTGTCTGCACAAGATGGCAATAAGCCACTGACAACTTAACTTACTTTTAAAATGGTAATACATGCATTCTTGTATTACTCTCAATTTCACCACCTCCTTATTTTGAGTTTAATTAAATGTAATAATAAAAGCAGGAGAGAGTTCTAACAGCCTCAAGTTGCACAAGAGGAGGTTGAGATTGGATATTAAGAACAAAGTCTTCACTGAAAGGGTGATCAAGCCTTGGAATAGGCTGCCCAGGGAAGCAGTGGAGTCACCGCACCTGGGAATGTTCAAAAACCAGTTACATGGGGTGCCTAGGGACAATGGTGTAGGGGTGGACCTGGCAGTGCTGGATTATTGGTTGGACTTGATCCTACAGCTCATTACCAACCTTACTGAGTCTATGAAATTAAAATCACAGGTAGGAATTGCAGAGGTGGGCAATTTCAAAATATGACATACTTGGTTGTGTTTTCATGTTAAGAAGTAATGTGCTGTGCTTATGATTTATGAAGTAGCGGCCACATAACTATGCTTGTGATTTTGTGGTCTGATGTTGAATATAGTCCTGCATAGTAAGAACAGTTAAAACAAGGACTTAGGAATACTGGGGAAAGCAACCCAGTATGAATGATATGGATAGTCTCTAAAACTATGAGTAGTATGACCGAAACCAGTCAACCAGGATAATGCTAGCAGTCATGGTAGAGGGAAAGTTCACCTTGTCTGAGAGGTGTGAGTCATGTCATACACTTGTTGAGAATTTGGTAGAAGAGTAATTGTTCATGTACTAGACCATGTGCCTTTTTGTTCTGTTTCTACTGGCTTCAAGTGCTTTTACTCTGTCTGGCTTCTAAGTTACGCTTTTGGTAGAAAAGCAACTAGACTGTCTGATGTCCTGCTAGCAGAACAATCTTGTATGTGTTTAGGAAAGCAAAGTGTGTTATGCTCAAGTCCTTTAAGAAGAAGAATTTAAAAAAAATCTTATGTTTTTATTTTTTTTCCCCAGAGCTATTCAAGTTTTGTCTCAGCTATGCCAATCTGTCACTGCAGCTGTCAGTGTGGTGCCTTTTTTCAAAGCACAGAGATGGCTCAGCTGAAAGCTTCCAGTCAAGGGTAGGAAAAAGGTCCAGGCAGGGAGCAGGAGCTTTAAGTCTGACTGCACAGTATATTGTCAGCTTAGTATAATACTTAATGTATAGGTAAGGATTGGCATGGAGAGAAAAGTGAGTGAGGAATGGGGAAAACAGGATTACTCCATTCACTGCACTCAATAATACACTTCTGGTGATTGGTTTGGTTTTATTTTGCATCTGGGAAAAGCTGGTAAAGTATCATTTACTTGGTAAAATGTAATTCAGTGTCTTGGACAAGACTGTGGAGGAGGTAAAAGTGCAGAGTTAGGAATAAAGTCCTTATCTTTCAGAAAGCTATTTCTTCTCTCCCAGTCTCAAGCCTAGATAAAGACTATGTGCATCTGTGTGGGTATACAGATTGAGAGATAAGAGGCAGTGCTGTCTCAAAGTCACTCTAGGCAGAGGTTCTCAAGAGCATCTAGAGGTGTTTTTGCTTGTCTTTGTCAATTTATGCACAATTGGGAGTATTGTGGATGAATCCTGGTTCATAAATTCGTCAACGTTCTCCATTAGAAGTACAGAGATAACTGAGTATTTTGTTTAAGAACTTAGTGAAACAGTGTGAGGTGTTTTCAAATCAGCATAGACACAGAAACATAATTCTGGAAAAGTAAAAATCTTTGACTCCTTGATGATGCTCATCTTATCCTTTTAGTAATTGCATTGATGTTGCAGGACTGTTTTGATGCTACTGTGTACTCCATGGCTAGCACTACATTTAGGGCTCTCTCCAGTGATTGCAAACTGTCTTCTCAACTTTGCATAATTGAAGTCTCCTACTTTAAAGCGTGAGCTACAAACAGGGCCCAGCTAATGAAATAATCTCCATTTCCTGCACTTTAATGCAATTTTGCAGCTCAGGAGGTTAGTGTTCCTCAAATTACCATATATCAGAGAGATGGGAGCAAAATGTTTGTATTAAATCACATTTCTTATTAAAAAAACCCCAACAAAACAAATACCCGCCACCCCAAAAAAACTCCATACTAAAAAGACAAGTCGTAACAAGAAGTGCTGTCCCACACATACACACAGAATCACATGCATAGATATGAACAGGAGGAACAGAAAAGGCAAATGCACTGATGATATTAGTTGTGAGTGACTGCTTATAGTCACTTCATCCATCTGAAACTATTGTGCTGTGAATATTTTTATGCCCATCTGTCTGAACAGGATAAATGCCCCAGTTGCAGAAAATCATCAGTTTGATCGTTTAGTTTAGTTTTTCCAATCCATAAAGAATACAGTAAGCACAGTGTTGAAGTGAACCCTGAGTGATAAACTGGCTTGAAAACTAATTCTTTACAGGCTCTGTAGCAGGACCAGTCTGGAAAGGATCACATTATTCAAAGGAACAGCTTTAAATGCTCAGACTTTTGCTGTGGGAGGATGATGTGGGAGGGTGATGGACCAAGTGATAACCCAGGGATCAGGATTCAGTAGGAAGCTATAAAATGGAAGCATGGTGAATGTCCATCGTCTGGGCCTCCAGAACATTTTGTCATGGCTCACGAAGGACAGAGGGAGGTGATTAAAAAGAGGGAGGTCAATTTACAAATGTTTACAAATGTTTGGATTTTACCTTGCCAACCTAACATCTTTGTGTGATGAGAAATCCACTAGCTCCGTGGATGAAGGAAAATCAGTAGATGTCATTTGCTTGGATTTTAGCAAGGTTTTCTACTCAAATTCTGTTTCATAGCCAAATGAGACAAAAACTAAATGGATGGGTGTATTAGAAGATGAGTGGGACACTGGCTAGACCACCAGACCCAAAGAGCAATGGTCAGCAGTTCAGAGTTCAGTTACTGATGGCAAATCACTTGTGGTGCTCATACAGAGTTCATAGAGGTGCTAATGCTGTTTAACATCTTCATTAATAACCAGAATGATTATATACAGAGCATTGTCAGCAAGGTTTGAGATAAACCTTGCTGGGATAACACCTTGAGATAACACCATACTGGGAAGAGAAGAGAAGAGCAGATCATACACTGGACTGTTCCATGCTCTTCAGAGGAATATCAGTAGGAAGGAGAAATGGGCTGAGAGGAACCTCACAAAGTTCAATGAAAACATACAGGAGTTCCCCATGAAAGAATAAAACATGGAGCAGTACCAGCCAGGCACAGTCTGGCTAAGCTGCAGCTTTGTAGAGAGGAGAACAAGTTACACATCTGTCAGCTGTTGCAGCAGTTAGGGGGAATGGCAAAGTGGGCTTCACTACCAGCCTGGGCAGCAGGGTGAGGGACATCTCATCCCCTGTCAGACTGCACCAGGAGTACTCTGTCCAGTCCCAAGTGTTCCCACATTTGTTTCTGATTTCTTTAGCTTTACTTCAGGAAAATATGATACAGAAAAAAGGTTTTGTTCTTAAACAGGTTAAAGTGATTTGGGCAAATGCTTTGGAAAATGACTTCTGAAAGATTTTTGTTATTTTAGTAGATACTGTTTTATAAATCATCAGTGGAAAGATGCTTTTATTCTGAAAATTGAAAACTTTGTATTTGGTAATAGACAAACAGAGTAGGTAAAAATAAAAAAGGAGATAAAATCAAAACTGTAGAAAATTCCCAAGCTTATTCTTCCTGTAGGAAAGGAAGAACTTGTTAAATGTATTGAGCTAAATATTAATGCAAATAGACTATGATTGTAAAAAGGAAATAATTTGTTTTACCATCAATGATAATGCAACTATAGGCATATTCCATATGCCTAAAGCTAAAAATATTATAATCATACAATATGATGTTTTTACCTATCACTTCAGTTACCTATTACCTTCAGTTTTTACCTATCACTTCAGTCTGTCCAGTGTTTTGGGACACAATGAGAATAACAGGGTATGGGCATATAATATCGTCTCAGATACTAAGCATTTTAATGTCAAATAATACCCTGCCATGACAACTGGTCCATGCCATGAAATGCAGACACACCAAATTGTATGCATTTAAGTTTAATCCCCGGCTTACACTGTTGTATAGAAACTATTAATCATTAATCAGCAGTAGCTTTTGTCCAGTAACATAAAATTTTGTTGAACACAGAATTATCCTTGAATGACTGCTCAAAAACTGGGAAAAAAACTGTGTTATTCTCATGTTATTTGAATTATTGCTCTAATGTCACATTCTGAATTTGGGTTGTTACTTAGGTTTTGAAATCCCACAGTAAATATTTGACAGCAGAAATAGGATCAGTGTTTTCAGCAGTGCCATGTTCATGCCTACCAAGCATAAAGAGACCCAGCAGTCTGTACGAGTTTAAAGGGCAGTCATTCAGTGACAAATACACAGTGTAGATGAATAGAACTAGTGTGCTACTGTGCTAACTGTTAGTGTTTCCATCAGCCCAGTACAGTGCCTGAAGAGACTTGCAGCCCAAGTAGGCATTTATAAGCCTGAGAAAGGGTGCCTTCGATCATTTTTTGTACTGCACTGACTACGTGTTGATCATTCTGAGTTGTTGAGATTTTAACAATCCCACCTCGGCAGTCCTGCCTCAGTTTGACACTTTACTGGTGGGGCTTGCCTCTGGCTTACATGTTCTCACAACTTTCTGGTTTCCTCCAGAGTCTGAGCCAGGTTTATGCAGCTAGGTCATATCAGAGCTTGGCATTGGGTCGATACCACTGAATCCCAGAATGGGAAGAGCAAGTGGTTCAGGTGGTTGGAAACTAGCTTGGATATGAGCTTCATCAAGAAGTTAAAGATGAGCTTGGGCAGCTTTGCAGATGCACAAGTCTTTTTAAACTGGTCTGAACTTCAATCTGAACCTCAGCTGAGTGTATATCAACCATGGCAACCTTTGACTTAAGTATCATAATCTATGTGCTTATACATATACCTATACAATACTGCAAAGTAGTATAAACGTTAAATGTGTCTCCTCTGTAAAGATCAGTTAATCATCTTGGTTCAAACACAAAAGATGGACTTGCCAGGTAGGGAAACTGAAACCCTTGCCCTCAACATCCCCTAATTGGAAGTTGAATACATCAGGTTTCTTACAGTTCTATTAAAAATGAACAACTGCATAATAAATATTCAGGATGTGGTCCAAAGACTGGAGAAATTAAAAAGAAAGACCACAGTGAGCTGTGGTTTGGAGTCTGAGGATCTATTTCCTTGAGCAGTACCCACAGCTGAGCAGTACCCATAGTTATGTACTGTTGTATGATTTGAATTCCATGGGAAAACAGGCTTTTAGAGTTAATGTATCAGTAGGGGTATTTCAATATTAATGAATTTCAGGTCTTTAAATTTATTTTCTCTTTCTTTTTTTTTTTCTTTCAGGCAAGCCCTGCCCCTATAATTGTCAACACAGACACCTTGGACACAATCCCTTATGTAAGTATTAGGGAGTTTTAAAATAAATATGTATTGCTGGTTTATTTTCACACTGAAATTCTGTTTGGTATTGCATCAAAGTTATCTTATAAACAAATCTTGCAATTAATAATTTCTTTTACAGTTACATAGTATTTTCTTTTCTAGGAAAAGAAATCAGGAATGACAAGTGCACTCAGGTGAATTATAGCATATTCTGTACACACAATTTCTAGTTTGTGTTTACTAAAAGAGCCTTTCTTTGGAAAAAAGAAAAGTGATTTCATTAAGGTTGTCATCCTTACAAGTAACATGAGTATCTTCTTTTAGAGCCATGCACACCCTGCTAGCTTAATAGAAAGATACCTGGATGCACAGTGTATATTAAAATGGTGCAACATCCCTTCATGTCTATCCTTCTTTTGTAGGTAGAAATCGCTCATGATAAATAATAGCTCAAGCTAATTGACCTAATATTTTCCTATTAATGTATCTTCCTCTTTATGACTTCTAGGAAACAGATTGTTCTAAATAAATGTATGTTTTTATTAGATTTTTTAAAATCTGGTTTTTCTACAAGCATTTGATATAATTGTCATTTAAACAGTAAAATCGACTCAAGTTGAGGATAAAGGACATAGAAAAACACAAAGCAAACACATCACAGAGTGTAACAGGCTTAAATGATTGGAGGAAATAAAAACAAGTAGCACAAAGCTAGCCAGCCAGTATCTAATCTTTCTTCTTGCATCATCTTAGTTATCTTTTTGAAGCTCCTAATTAATGTCTCTCATCTGTCGTATTTTGTCCACATCTGTTTCTTACGATACCAGCGCATAAGCCTAATTATTTATCTACCTACACCAATCATGTTGCTGAGTTCTGTCTTTCAGAAGACTGTTGATGAGGAATTTAATAGGGGTTGTCCTAGCCAGTTTGTTACTGATAATTCATAAAACTTAGAAATTATGGTGCAGAGCACAGGTAAAGATCACAGCCAAGAGCAATTTAGAAGAATGACAATGCTCTCAAACAGAAAAGAATTAAGTCCCTTGATGGGAATATGAACGATTGGGAAGGGTGAAAAAGTTAAATAGAATTTCTCTGTTCATTTGCATGCAGCTTTTTTAAAAGGCTTCCTATCATTTCTGTCTCAGTTTTCCATCCTAACATCAAAACCATCTGCTATGGTCTCACTTTCAATGGCTCTGTCTGGATTTTCTCCTGTATTTTGATGAGACATTTTACACTTAGTGTTCTTTAGTCTTCCAAAAGGGACACTGCGAGCCCCAGTTCTCATTTTCAACACTGGACCTGTGCCCAGGATCCTCTGCAGCTACGGTGTTAGAATTCCTAAATACAGATGCAATTACACTAGTGACAAGATGCTCAATCAATATGATTTATTCCCTTAACATATCCTATCAGTACTTACACACTTTTATGCCACTTTTGTACTAGAGTTCTTTTCTCTTAAATAATAAAAAACAAATGACCACACACATTCAAGAGAAATGTTGACAGTAGGCTGAGAAGTGCCTGTGGGCTGTTTCAGTCTCCAGCACATGATGTGAGCTGGATAAATAAACAGAAGGTGCTTTCTGTCGAAATCGACAACTCTGAATTAGTCACCTTGCTCTTCACAGCCTGGGAAGAGTTATTTCTCTTAGATATGGGAAACAGCACCACCACCACCACAGTGGGTCTTATTTAACAGCAGACCCTAAGAAACACTTCACCTTGAGCTGTCTGCTTAACCCAGGCCACCATAGTGCCCCACAGAACCTGGGGTCTCTGCTTTACAAGTAGGCATTTCGTTCTACTCAGGAATTGTATGCTTGAACATTCTCTAAAATGAGAGGCAAAAACAAGCCATGAACAAATGACCTCTTCCTCCAAACTAATATTTGAGAGAGTGAGCTGGTAGATCTGTGTTTTCTTTCTTACTCTCAGGAGTAATGCAGTTTAATTTAGTTTGGTTTCGTGTTACATTTCCTCTGCAAGGGAGATGCTACAGTCACTGGGCCAGTTCCATGTTTGCTTCTATGTGCGTCCCCTCCTGGTCCAGGGATCCTTCCCCATACAGATTTAGTGGCAGCACATGGTGGATTGACTCTGGTAAATAGCCAAACACTCTTTTCAGTCTTCTCTGGTGTGGGTCAGGAAGAAAATAGCAGAAATAAAAGCTGAGTTGTATATGAAGATAATGAGTTAAATAGGGAAAACAAATGCTGCATGTGCAGGTAAAGGAAAATAAGAAATTCATTCACTACTTCCCATCAGTGGGCAGATGTTTAGCCTTTCCTTGAAAGCAAGGCTTCATCATGTGTAGCAGTTAATTTGGGAAGACAGATATAACCATGAATGTTTTTCCTTGTTCCTCCTTTCCCTGAGCTTTTATTGCAATTCACCATGTGATATGGAATATTCCTTTGGTCATGTGGGGTCATCTCTCCTGGTTAGGTCCCCTCCAAACTCTGTACTCACCCCCAGCCAGCTTGGTACTGGGACAGGAAGGGTAAAATCAAAAGGAGAAAAAGCCTTGATGCTGTGCAAGCTCTCTTCAGCAATAACCAAAATGCTGGTATATTATCAATATTGTTTCAGCCACACATTGAATTAATGCTCTACATAGGCTACAATGGAGATTAAAGCCCATCACAGCAAAGCCCAGTGCAGCCTATAGTATTGTGTGGGTCCTGTAATACAGCCTATAACATCATGGGGTTTTAGGGGAGTTTTGTCTCCCTTTTAAATAGCTGGAAATACAGAGAAAAAATCTTCCAAACCAGATGAGTTATGATAATGCAGCCATCATCGTATCATTTATTTTGCAGGAAATGTAATTTAGCAGATATGGCCTAAAATATTTTTTTCTGGATGAGGTCAGTTCAGAGAGATAAGAAAAAGCTAGATTTAATTATGATTTTGAAACTTGAACATGTGTCAAGCAACTGCATTTTCAGCACTGTTAGGACTTCCAGACATGCCTGGGGGAAGACTGTAAGTGCCTAGGAACATCTTTGGTGAATGTTTAAGTATCCTTAGAGTTAACTAGCTAGGTATTTACACTTCTGAAAGGCGCTACTGATTTTTAGTTGCTATAAAATAAACATCTAACACTGAAAAAAATTATTTTATGGATCAGAGAATCCAAGTTAAATGATTGCACTTTCTGTCCAAAGCTAATAGTAGCCTTGGTGTAAGAAGCTGATCCTCTCTCAGAACTGTAGTGTTTAAAACACCCAGAAGTGCTGCTCCTTGGGGCTATAGTGATCTTAGATTCCTGCTATTCATCCCTGGTTTTCAGCTCCAATTGCCAAAGTACACTTGGAGTCCAGGAAGACTGGATGGGAAGAACAAGAATTTTTCAGATCCTACTAATTGGGTTCTGTTTCTGATGTCCACATTCTTTTTTTTTTTTTTTTTTTTCTTTTTTCCTTACTCTCTTTCTCTAGTCTTAAATGGTTGTCCTTGAATTCTTTGGATTGAATTTGCCTTCCACAAATCTGAGCACCATTCCAAATCAACTTGTTAAATAGAATTAAAAGGCAAGGGAATACATAAGCAAGTGATATGTCTCAAGAAAATGTTTGACATATTAATTTTTGATTTCTGACTGTTGGGATTTTCTAAGATACTTTTCATGACAACTAGTTAATGCTGTCCGCACAAATGTTTGCCAAAAAAAAAAAAGTGCTTAATAGAAAAAAAAACTATTTTTCTTTTATTAATCTTTTTACTTAAATAACGGTAATTTTCATTGTATTTACCTTAACAAAGTTAAACAATTAACTTCATACCATGCAGAAGTTATTTCCAAAAGTAAGCACTGGAATAAGCGTGGATTTTCAAATTTTGGTGAATCAAAATGCTATTTTTTTCTGTAATTACTAGCCACAACTCATAACCTGTTAGATCCCTAAATAAGATTGGGTTATTTTTAGTGTTGTTATGTGCCAGATGGACACTTCTCATGATTTTGTTAGGCTGTTGGCACAACCTTTGTCATTGTTTTGTTTTGTGGGATGCACCCTCAATGCATTTCCAATTCATTAACAGCTCTGCTCATCCTCTCTTGCCATCTTCCTCCAAAAATTCCTGAGTGTTTTTGGGAGAGGCCCCTAATGGTGATGGTCAGCATTCACATAGCATGTTCACATGTCATCTTTGCACTGGTCCACCTGAAAGAAATTTCCTTTTTACAGTTTTATACCAACTGTAAACTGTGTGATTTGTCTCATTAACCCTCTAATGTTTTAAAATCACATAATTAAACATTTTGCAAGTGTTGACATTCTTCAAACCTTTCGACTCAATAGTTTGGAGAAAAAAAATCATCCTTTGTGGGACTGGTTTTCATCAGTATGCTTTTCTTAGATGAGATAAAAGAAAAGGCCTTATTCTATTATAGTGTCTGTTATTCCTTATAATTTGGGCCTGCAGCAAATAACAGAAGAAACAGTTAATTAAGTTTTCTTCTAGGTTCAGTGGTTTGAAAACTTTGGCTCGCCAAGCTTTGGACGTGGGAATAAATTTGATAGGAAGCTTCGATGGTACAAAACAAATTATTCTGTGACATTTTAAGCACAATTAAACATTTGTGGGAGTTTGTTTGTTCTCTATTTTCGGCCATAAATTTTAGATCTCTTTGTATAATGAGAAGCATTAATTTGATAACATATGAATCATCTCATTTTCTCTGTTGCACCGAATAGGCCTAATTTATTTATTTTTTCATTTCCAAAAAGCTGCATAGTTCAGTTAAAAGTAGCTATAAGCCTGTCTTTGCTGCATCACTTCTAGAAATTGAAGGGAGCCTTTCTATTTATCTTATTATGGAATTTCATTTTCTTTTCATCTTAGCAAAAAAAATTTAAAAGTTCACTCAAATACTGTGGTTGTTCCCTCCCCCCCATTTTGTCACAGCAGTAAGATCTAAGGAATATGTACTTTATTTGCCTTTCAGTCACAATGAATTCCTCATTTTTTTTCAGTTTCACACTGTTCTTTCAAAGATTAATTTTTATTAATACTATTTTGAGTTATTATTATTTTATTATTGGTTTGATTTGCTGACTGTACTGCCCGTGCTGAGTTCTATGAAGATACATTTAAGACATGTCCTGAAGAAGTAATTTTCCAACTATGTAGGTTATGTTTTCATGAGCTGTAATCAAATCTTTGTATTGTTTTACACTTGCCTGAGTGTGGCCACAGAGAGGGCTGTGCAGCTGTTTTGGTGCATCCCAGCTTAGGGACACTGCGAGCTCAGCCCCTCCTGGAGCAGGGCTGTGACACCTCCTGCTCAGGAAAGTGTGGGGGCCAGGATGATGCCAAAATGGGGAGTTTAGCAAAACTTTCAGCTTTCCTCCCTTCCGTTTAGCTACTGCACCTAGATTTAGCACATTGGAAGGAGGCACATACATATAAGCTTAAACCAAAGCTGAAAAGAAAAAAAAAATTCTTCTAGTTCTGGTGTTGTGGATGGAATCAGGCACGTCACTCTCAAGTGAGAAGAAACTATATTTTATTGATGTAAGAGAAGTTCAGTGGTAAATGCTGCAGTGGTTTAACAAGAATTAATGGCCAGGTATACTTGAGCATTTACTGCATAGAAAACAGACAGAATTTTGGGGGGATCTTCCCATTGAGCCATGAGGTTCTGAAAGGACCCCACTGTGATGTCTAAGCTGACCTGAAACAGGCTGATCAGAGCTACAGTATAAAGTAGGTATTTGTTGAAAGGCCTCCAGGATCCAGCTTGGGCAGGACAGGAGCCTGACTAGGGCTACACCCAGGGTGGACCATGAATGGTTACAAAAATGGCTAACCAGTCACAAGATCTTACATTTTCTTAAGTTTTGGTCCATTGCATATTGGGGTTTAACTGTCCAATAACAGCTTCAGGTTGTGAGGTCTCGTCCTTCTTGTTTTCTCTCTTCAGTCCACCGATATTGGGCTGAAAGCTGTCCTTGGTCCTCCACAGGAAAAGGATTTGTTTTGTCTACCTACTTTGTGAAGAGACCTTACTGGCACGTAATATGAGGCTCAGAACTACATCTGAGCAGCACAGAATCTGAAAATATGAAAGCTAAAGCTTGAGGCATTATTGTGTTCCAAGCTTCCTTTCAGAAGGGAGTTTAGGAGTGGGTGGATCCAGACTTAGTCTCATCCTTGGCCAGTGGTTAATGTCTAAAGGATTATGTATTTGCAGTCACAGAATCAATTAGGTTGGAAAAGGCCTCTGAGATCATCAAGTCCAACCTGTGATCAAAGCACAATGTCAATGAGACCGTGGCTCTAAGTGCCACATCCAGTCTTTTCCTGAACACCTCCGGGGTCAGTGACTCAACCATCTCCTTGGGCAGCCCATGCCAGTGTTTAATCATCCTTTATGAAAGATTGCCAAGTTTCAGTGTGCTCATTCCCAATTCACTTACCAACCATCTGATGTAATAGGAATCTTGTAACCTTGAGGGGCATTCCTATTCAAGAGGAGATCCTGGTGTGCAGCCCAGTGCCATGCAGGAGAGCTCAGCAGGCCTTGGGCTTAGTCTTCATGGAGTAGAGTGATAGAGTCATAGTCATATTTGCATACTGACTACAGATGCTAGTTTCTTCCAAATTCGCCTTGATTTGGACATTGACCAGCATTCTGGTTAGCTGGGTGTATTGCCCAGAAGTTCGTCTTGGCTATCATGTTGTTATCTGTGGCCCCCTGGTCCAGCTGGAGCCAGATTCAGCCATCAGGACCAGATGCATCCATGACTGACCACCACTTAGGGTTATTACTTGGGCAAGAGTTATTATGGAATATGAAAGGCAGGGCAGGTTGGGGATAGGAGCACATTGCCACACCTGATTGTAAAAAGAATGAGGAAAATCTGTGAATTTTTGAGCACAGTCAGTGCTCTAAAGGCTTTTATTGGATAATAAGAATGTAGGTGCATTTCAGACCTAGATAAGTAAATTGAAGGGGGTGGGTGGCCTTATATATTTTTACAATAAAGCATGTCTTTACATAATTAATGTTAAATATCATATAGGACTGAGCTGATTTGACTGGGGTAGAGTTAACTTCTTTCACAGTGGCTGGTATGAGGCTGTTTTGGATTTGTGCTGAACACATGGTTGCTAATATACAGGTGATTTTGTTGTTGTTGGGCAGGACTCACAAAGAGCCAAGGCCTTTTCTGGTTTTTGTGCTGCCACACTGGTGAGAGAGTGGGGGGGTGCATATAAGGCTGGGAGGAGACACTGCCAGGACAGGTGATCCCCGCTGACCAAAGGGATATTCCAGACCATCTGACTGCATGCTCAGTACATAAAGAGGGGGGGAAAAGGAGGAAGGGAGGGACATTCAGAGTAATGGATTGTGTCTTCTCAAGTCATGTTTACATGGGATGGGGCCCTGCTGTCCTGGAGGTGGCTGAACACCTGCCTGCCCATATGAAGTAGTGAATTAACTCCTTATTTTGCATTGCTTGAGTGTGGGGCTTTTGCTTTCCTTATCAAACTGTCTTTATCTCAACCTTTGACTATTCCGATTCTCTCCTGGATCCTGCTGGTAGGAGAATAAGCAGTTGTGTGCAGCTTGGCTGCTAGGATTAACACAACAATGACTGTAGATGATGAGCAAATTTTTGAGGACAGTGGTAATAGAAGAATAAAAAGAAATTTTGGTCTAAAAGGATAGGATCTGAATTTTTACAAAAGTAGGAAACTCATGAAGTTTAGATTTTTTAATTAATATTATACTGAAATATATAAAAATATCATAATGTAGATGTAGATATATTTTTTCCTTTGACTTCTCAGAATAAATTTGTTGCTTCTTTCTTAATTAGTTTGATCATAGTCTTGAAAGGCAGATTACACATCTTATTATCTCTAATGATTTACATTTTTCTAGATTATTAACCTGCAGTTTTCTTTATTATTCATACTCATCTTTTAGCCTGTCATTATTGTGCGTTACAATGGAAAAGCTAAAGCTGGTAGAGCTCTGTGCTTTAAAAGCTTCATTGGCTTGGCTTGTCTGTTTTGGCCCTTGAATTGTATCACAGCAATGTTTTTTTGCCCTGGCAAACTGCTGTATTCTGCATGTCATTGTTTCTGCAGTGGGATAAGACCTTTTTTTTTTTTTTTTTTTTTTTTTTTTTTTTTTTTTTTTAATAATAGCAGTATTGACAGATGATTTAAATAATGTTTATAAAATATTTTGTGATCATTAGTGCAAAAGGTTCTACAGAATACAAAACTAATGAACTGATATAAAACAGGTCCCCTTAAACATGCAGAAATAGAAGTTTTCATCCTGCTATCTGATGACATTTATGGATTTTAGTGTGACATCATAAAAAATATGCTGCTTCTGTTGAAAACCCAAAGCAAAGGTATAGAATGGATCTTAATGATTTATTTTACCTCTGTTTCATACCCCATTTTTCTATCTGAAAATAAATTTATTTCAAACATTTTCAAACATTTAAAACGTAGTGTTTTAAAAAGAAACATTTTTTAAAGAAGGGCCAAAGTGATTCTGAAGCAAAATCGTGATTTTTTTCATGTGTTTTGCTTATAAATTCTGAATGCATTTTTAATATTTAAGCCTTATCAAAGACAGAATTTTTAATTAAGGGAAAAAGCTTTACTTGCAAGTGAAACAACTTCATTATTTTAGGGTATTTCTTTTTTTTTCTGTCGGAGTGAACCCTACATTACCTATTTGAGTGCTACATACCATAATACATAAAAAATCAAAGAGCCTTCATTATGACTGGATTTAGGTAGAATTGTCAACATTCTGTCAATCCAACAAGTAAATGCATCTCTTGGTCACGTGTCTAATTATTCCTTCACAGTTCTATTCTCCAAAATTACAATACTGTCCATTTTCAATTGCCTATGAATAATGCTGGACTTTAGATTCAATCAAGGAGTTCTTTCTATGGATGTTTGAAATGTTGCTATTAGCAGAGTGGGAGAGAGGAGCTTACTGAACTGCGGAGATCATATCCTACACCTGTTTGTGTCCCTCGGCTTCAGAGGGACACAGCACAGAGTGTGTAATGCTTCATTCTTTTTGGATTTGGTGTACTTGGAGTTCAAGTACTTTAGCATTTCAGTCCAGATCATGGGTGTGCACTTACCAGTCTTAGTTCTAACACTCTCAAGTTTGTGAAGCAGACTTTTTGATAGAAGACTACACTTGCCAACAGGTTTTTGGGTACCCACTGTTGAGTCCTTTGGGTGACAATGTAATAAACCCCTTGAAAGAGGTACAGTACTTTGCTTTTGCAAAGTCCGTTCTTGTTGGGCCACTCTTATCCTTGTTGCTTCTGCTGGGGCAAGCCAGCCTGGCATTGCCCTGTCAGGTGTTTTCATCACTCTGAGAAAAATCATATATACTATATACATAAGGAGGTGTGTGGTGTGTACATACCCCTCCTCTACACCCAGCTATACTTAATTTTTAATTTGCCTGTGATGTTGGCACGTGCTGCAGAATGCAGTGTATGCCTATTAAAGTTGTTTGAAGCACTTGAAGGTCTGAGACAGCCTTGAATTACATGGACCGACCTGACCTAAATGAAATGTCATTTCAATTTGATTTTGTCATTCTCTCCCTAGCCTTGAATTATTTTTTCCTTTTGTAAGTTCTTTATATATTATGCTATCACAGCTAACCTCACTGGATATTGTAGCAGTAGGCTAAAGTCAGTTGGATTGGTAGGTTTGCAAAGATCCAGTGGCTAACATAACCAAATATGCTTCTATAGCACAATTCATGGTCTTAAACCATCAAACCCATTGTCTTTTTGCATAAAATACTTGATTAGAATAGGTATGTCTGTATGTATGTATGTATGTATAAAATTAAGACCCATGGCAGAGAGATCGCAACTGGATGATCTTTAAAGTTGCTTCCAACCCAAACCATTCTGTGGTTCTAAGAAGCTGATAAAGCCCTTCAAGTACACAAGGCTATTTTTCCATAGCAATAGCTTTGAGTAACTTCATCATGAAGTTAAAGTTTTGAAGTGATTTGGGAAACAGCTTAAAGAGTGCAAGTGAATAACTGCTTGCCTATAGTTTTTGTTGTTGTTGGGGTTTTTTTGGCTTTTTGGTTTTTTTGGTGATTCAAGACAGTGGGACTTGTATTGGTTAGTATTCACTGTATTAGAAGGGTGTAGAACTTAACTGAAAACTCTTATAAAAAAAATGAAAGAAGAGCTAGCACAGATGTCATCATCTTATTGGTTTTAATTTTACAAAAGGAGGAAAGGTTTTCTTTTTCATAAGACTTCATTTTGGAGGATTTCAGGTTAATTGCTGTCAGAGATAGATGTGTTCCTTTGACCTTGGGTAATCTAAGGAGTAAAGAGGAAATGACTGGTCAGTATTGAAGAGAAAGCTTGTTTTGATGAAAAGTGGAAAAGAAAAATCTTGCTTTCATGTCTTATTAGATATATGATGGTTTGAGTACAATGGTTTTTCACTCATTTAAGATGAAGTTTGTCTGAAATTTATTTAGCAAGAACTCTTCTTTGTAATTTTAAAAATATTTACTTTTTATGTCTAGAATTTCTGAGTATTTTTTGCTTTGCAAACTACCTGTCAAAGTTCAGCCAAGGTGAGGTTTTTATCCTGGCAGCACATAATGCAACATCAGTAATAACGATGGATAGAAAATATACCCTTGTCTTGTGATCTTTTAGGTTTTAGGTATTGCTCTTAACGTTATTCCCTGTCTTTTTCATAGTAGCATTTTTTTCTGTTACTTATGGTAACTTTCTAAAAATTTTAGAATAGCTAGAGTGTGTTCTTACTCGTTCCCTACAGCAATATAAAGAGATCTCAATGGAACACCATTCTCTTTTAATAAAATCGCAAAATTAGCCATTTAAATGCTCTTATTTTCCTACATTGTTAGCCAGGGATTAGCTGATTCATGCTGTAAAACTAACACAACTTCAACACAGTTTCAGCAAATACTCTGAAGTCCCTACTGTTGCAAGTTGTGAGTGCAGACATTTTGGGAATATGACTTATTTCTAATCCACATTTTACAAAATAAAACCTCATGCTACTTTTAATGCAGTGATCTGATGAATCAGACTTGATAGTAAATCAATTTTACTTGATAGTAAATCACATTTTTAATCAGTGTTTAGATGACCTAGCATAGAGTAGGAAATCCAGATATGCCACAAATAATAACTGTTTTCCCGATCTTAGCAATTGCAGCCCTCATAATTTTCTATAGAAGATTGGCTTAGTTTGAAGGTAATAGAAAATAAAGATTCATATATGAGATAAATTTCCACTTGTTGAGATGGTTAGTGATGAGAAATAATAAGTGAAGTGCATTTCTTTTGTATCTTACATTAACATATTCAATCAGTTGTCAAGTAATTTGCATCTGCAAATTTTTCTGCATAAAGATGACAACAGTTTAAAATTCTGGATTTTTTTTAGTCATAAATTATTTATGCTGAGTACATTATGTTTTATGTTTGCTAGGCAGAAACATTTTACTGAATATTGGCAAGTGTGACTGTTTTGTTCATTGTACAGCTTAAGTGAGCATTAGCACGGTGATAACAAAATTAATCTCGTTCAAATTCAGAACTTAGACTTTTCAAAGGTGATGGAAAGCTGAGCACAGCACACTGTGAGTTTATCTTGAAACTATTGAACTATACTAATTTTTCAAATAATGTGCACTGTGAAAGGTTGATTAATCACTTAGATTTCACCATAGTCTTTTTCTTTAGTAGAAGCAGATATGTGGTATCTTGGTAGTGCTTTCTTATTCTAAAAATAGTGAAAGTCTTCAGCTGTCCATATGACCTCTTGGTCTTTCCCTAGAGGAGAAGTATAATTTGCAGCTGGTGCTTTCCATACTGTTTATTTTCTTTTTAGAAGCATTGTGTATTAGTTTGAAGTTAATTTGTAAGCTAAGTCAGGTAAGTGCTCTTCTTTCATTCCTCAAGAATTGCATTCCATGGAGAAGGACACAAATATATTCTAGTTTGTGAAACTTTTTACCAAAAATCTTGAAATTGTTGAAAGATGTTCATCTTTCTTTCAAAATAAGGACCAATCTCCAGGAGCCATCCTCATGTTTTAGGGAGACTGATCAATAAGACAGGTTGGTCAGAACTGGGCATCCCTTTTTCAATCATGTCTCAAAAGAACCTTGTCTCTATATGCAGATCTACTGAAAGAAAATAAATTATACTTGACTTTCTCCCCAGGTCTTTAATTCCGCATCTTTTTGATTTTTTGCCTTAGCTAAAATCAAGTTTGTTTATATTTTGTAGAAATTCCCCTGCTTTACTGAAGTTAAAGCTTTAATACGGTATAAAGTCCACCATCATTTACACTTTGAGCACAGTTTCTTATTTCCAGATCTTTTTCTAGCCATTTTTCTTTCCCTACTGTTTCTTGGTGAAGAATGTTTCAAGAAGATTGTAAGAATAGCTTTTCCTGACATATTCATCTTTCTGCTTGAGTGAAAATAGGAGATAGATGGAAATGAATGTGAGTCTGCAAAGAATTTTTTTCTTGCTTTAGCATCGCATCCAATTGTAGTCCATATAACAAAAAAACTGCTGTTTTCAGTACGAATGCATGAATCATTGCAAGATGTTAGGGGGTTGCTACATTTGCTAGCCTGATGGAAGGAAGGCTGTTGGCACTCCATGCCATCTGTAGCAGGGTCAGCCCTGTATACCCAGTACACACACAGACATCCAGAAGGCATTCAGGTAGACACAGGTCTGAGCAGAACAGCAGAGCAGTCAGTGCCCACACAAACAAAAGCGTCCTCCTCGTGTCCCTGTGGTTATGCATATATTCTTGTGTGTGGTGTGAAGACTGCCTGGAGCTGGATTTGGACACTTGGTCAGCTCAGGAGTGCTGTCTCCAGATCCTTGCTGTTCCAGGTGCTGGCACTTGTCACTGCACGCCCAGTCCAGCTGCTGTTACAGACTCCTTAGCACAAACCAAGATACACACACTCCCTGTGGGACTCTGATTCCTCCTATAACTGAGCTGAGACTCACGGTCCACCCAGTAGCTGGCCCTGGATCCTTGCCCTGACTCCTGCACAGTAAAACACACACACACCAAAATGGGTCCCAGTCAAACCCTGGATCCTAAAGTCTCTTAAGCAGTTGCCTTGGATCCCTTGCCTTTTCAGTAGCCAACTTCTTCCCTTGTCTTACTTCCAGTTACAAAAACACTCCCCAGTTTTCTGTCTGCTTCACCTACTCCCCAGCTTGGTGTTTGCTGGCAATCACCCACTGCTTGTAGGCACCCTCATGCACTCCAGCTGCTGGTACCACAGACCACTACACACAGAGAGAACACAAAACCCTTTACCCAAGAAACAGGTGAAAATGGAGCTTAATAGAAGACATAACAGAAGATGTTTAGCAGGCACAGAGCTCGGACAGGAAAATGAACTGACCAGCCTTGTCTACGTGTGACTTGCCCCCTTTATCCACGTACCTCTCTGCCTTCTTGTACTTCTTCCGCTCTACTTCTAAACCGCTTCTATCTTTCCCTTTTCCACACCTTTTATTCCTCACCTAAAAATCTCCTAAGTCTTGTTGCCATGCCAAGATCCCTGCATCCTGCAGGTGTCCCAGCCCCACAGACAGTGATGGCCTCCCCAGCCTGCAAGGTGCTCCCCAGCTGACCCACAGTGCTGAGTGTCACCCTGAGGCAGGGGCTGAGGCTTCCCTGGGAGAGGAAGGGTCTCTGACAGGGTATCTCCACCTGCCCTTGTGCCTCTCTGCTTGTGGGTGTGTGTGTCCACACCTTTGATGTGCTGATAGCTCCTGTGATGAACCAACACGAAGCAGAAATAAATTTAATCCTGAAAATAACTTTTCTGTGGAGCAGACATGCTGGAGTATGTACAGTGTAGTAACAGCAAGTGAAATGTCTAGTTAGTGGCCCTGTGCATATTGGAGCATTTGATGTCCAGGAGAAGATTTATACACAAATTTAGCTATGATAGTCAACGGCCACTAACTTCATTACCTATTGTTGAGATAAGAACCAGAAAAATTTCCACGTCTCTGCTGCCAAATACTTTAGCTTTGATGTGGAAATTACAGGTTTCATTATGTTAGGAAGCCTATGGAGAATGTAATAAAGATACTTCATATAACTGGTAAAGTATGCTCTACTTGTGGAAAGAGATGATGAAGTACTTGACATTTTAAAGTAGCATTGCATGACATCAAACATTTTCAGAGTACTTCTATGTTGCAGTTGTGCATTTTACTGTAGTAAAAATAGTCTTAGAGTATTTCTTCTACCATAGGTCTTTTCATCACTGCTTACTTAAAGCACTGAGACCTTTTTGTGCTTGTTTTAAAGAGGATTATGTGTCAGCATTTTTCTCAAGCTTTCTTTTGGTTTTCTTCAGTTATTTCGTAAAGCTTCTGTCATCTCTGCTGTTACACATTAATAGGTAATCTTGAAATTTTTTTTTCTTAGAATACTGAGGCAATGCATAGAAATTACTTTCAGAGTAATTTTCAAGTTCAAGTTTTGATTATTGTGTCAGAAATTAGATTGATTGAAGGTGGATGAATATGATGTTTTTCCTCTCTCCTTAGATTTAAGTTAAAAAATCTTTGTGAAAAACTCAAATTCTCTCAAACTGATGCAAACTAGTTTTTCCTACCAAGAAAGACTAAGAAATGCTTGGAACAATTTGCTGAATATTGGCTAGGTTTAGATTGGGACTGGTGATGATGATTCAGGCTGCATTCACTTCTTCTCAGGGTTTGCAGTGTTAATCCCTGTGGACAACAGTTAGATCAATTTTCTTTCCCTGAGCTTGGGAGCAGGAGCAGAAAACCACTGATTTTTGTCTCAGCCATTCAAAATATTTTTTTTTTCTGCAGCAAAATTAATGGGGTATGAGGGAGATGTTCTGCTGTGTTTTTGGTTGTAGAGTGCAGATGACTGTGGCTCCCTTCCCATACATACACTGAAGAGCTTTCCAAGATTTTAAGAGAAATATCAAATCCTTCTGCTGCTGTAAAAATACTTGTAAAGCAGATGGGTAATGCATAAAAAGCTTGTTCCGTGGAATCTATATTGGTTTATAAATGTACATGTACTTTATGTGTGTGAATATTCCTTATTACTTATCTTTACTATTAGTGCAGGCACTTTCTTCACGTTTTCAGGGCTGCTCCCTCCTGCAGGTGAAAGTATATCCACAGATGAATAACTGCAACTTCAGTTGCACGAGTACAAGCGCAGTGACACCAGTGGGATTGCACCAGTGCTACTGACAGTAGAATTTAGCCTTCAGTGCTTGTGCTAGAGTAAACACATAAGAACAAAAGAACCCAAAAGAATTCATTGATTGTGATTTTTTCCATAGGCAGTGGAGTGAGAGAGCAGTGAAACTCTCTCTCAAAGCTAAACACAGGTATTTGTAGACGATTTTAGGCACAAAAATATGAGTCAGAGTATGTTCCCATTGAGCAAATTGTAAGAAATTAGATAATGTTGGTTGTATATTTATTTATTGAGGAAATGCGGTATACCTATTATGCCTATTACATATATTTCATTATCTAATGGCTGTATAAACACGTCATGGATACCAAAAAATGAAGTTAATTGGTGCCATTCTCTCCTTGCCTAAAACTTTGCCAGTTAGTACGCTACTGATTTTTTCCTAGAACTGAGAAACATTTATTACTCATGCTTAAATGAATCAAACTTAACCCACATGTAATAATTTCTGCCTTTTAAACACTCTTACAGTAACAACCTTTAAAATCAAATTATGCAAATTGAATTATTAAACATTATTAAAATTACCTTTTAAGTCCCAATTTACAAGTACTTTTTAATCTTTGTTGATGAAATAAGGTCAATCAAGCAACACTGTTTTCCATTTTTATGTATCTTGTGCATGGAATGAGAGATTACACCATAAAAATAAGTTCTAGAAATCTCTGACCTGTTCAGATTTTTGGAAAGATTTGATGGATTTTCTTCTAAATCTGAAATAGAGCAGAGACAGAAGAACCTAACACACTGAGTGTTTATGTTAACTCATATATTACCATTTCAGCAAATGGCAGAAGCACAGACGAAAATAAGAGGCAAAGTGATTGTGAACTTCTGAAGCTGTGTAGTAAATTACCTGAATTGTTCAAGAAAAAATGTGATTTTGTGGGAAGAAATTGCTGTATCCAGTTCTCTGGAATGTACTGTTTCAAATTTCTGCGCTGATATACATTCTAAGTTTAAAATTAAAAAATAAATAAATAAATAAATAAAAAATTAAAAAAAAAAAAAAAGAAGAATTTTCATAGAATTAGAAGTGTTTGGAAGGGACCTTAAAGATAACCTTGTTCCAAGCACCCTGCCATTTTTTTAAGAAATAATTTTTTCAGGATGCAAATCCTGGAAGTCTAAAGTTTCCCCATATAGTCAGTGGGCAGGCAGGTTCTAAAACAGCAATTCCATCTAAAGATTATGACACATGGCATAAATCACACCCATTGTTTCCTCTCTCCAGTACCTGTAAAAAAACCCCAAACCTAGATCACTTCTTAACTTGGATATCTACCCTTTAGATAGATAAAATGATAGTGTGTGATTTTATTTGAGCATAAGAGAGAAGGTTGTAAGTACCAAAGCTGAACTGTGCACTCTTCTTTTGTTGGTACTAATTTTGTACAAGCTGGAAGTGCTAGCCTAAACAGAATTCACACATAGATGTAGTTTCATTTCCATTTGCTGTGTACCCCACTTGAAATTGTGATCTCTGCTTTTATCTGCTCCTGCATTAGGCTTATAAAACTAGGAAGTTTGTGTTGAGTCTGCATTAGCTATATCAAGTCCTTACACTTAAAATAAGGCTTCCATCAGAATATGGACAAAACAAAGAGGTGAAAGAAAAATTGATGCCTCATTGTAAACCTCATTAAATAACACCTTGGGAAAGGGCATCAACAATTTTTTTTTTATACTGTAGAAAGTGTCAGGTCTATGGTGACAAAACAGCTAAAATAAAGTAAATCTAAATTGTTGCTGAATAGCAAAAAGGATTATGAGGAGTGAGAGCAGTGAGTAGGGGAGACCACAGAAGAATCCATTATTTTGGCTAGGTCTTGACACTATGGTCTAGCAGATGAAGCATTAGTGAAAAGACTTAAGGAACATGAGGTGTATGAGCGGCTTAATAGGAGTCATGGGAGAAGATTGTGTTTAAAGTTTAGTTGGAAAAGATGAGAAGGTGGAAAACTACTCATGAATAACACTTTGGATGAAGTGGGATTAGATAAAGTAAGTTGAAATTGATATGTATGTGTGTGTGTATCTGTGTGTGAGAGGAAAACAGAAAAAAATAGAGAGGTAATAAGGAAGAAAAAAACCTGAAAGGAATGAAAATCAGAAAGCAATGGAGGCTGATTTGGAGACAGGAGAAGTTGTGATTATGGCTGGGGGATCATGATTTACAATAGACAAGAAAGCATGACTGTTAGGACAAAATATGAGAAATGGGATAGAGTAAAATAAAATTGCAATTTGGGAATCAACCAGAGAAGAGTGACAATGGTTACTTGCTAGATTGGTATTTTCTCCAAGGGAATGAAAACAAGAAAAGCCGGGATAACACTGAGGGAGGCAGAAAGAGGAAAGGGTGAGTATCGTGACAATCATTGGAGAAGAGGCTGAATAAAAATTAGGTCCTGAAGGGTATAAGACATCTAAAAACAAAAGAATGAGCAAATATTTGTACCTTTGAGCAGGGTACAAGTTAATCATGAGTGCAGATCTTTGCAGGTGTTGGCCAAGAACTGGATTTAACTTCTTGGACCTGTGCTTCAAGAGAGTTGTGTTGAGGGTAATATCTTCCCTGAAGGGTGTACAGTGACTGTTGGTGGAGTGCCCCCTGGGCATATGTGGAAGGATCCACAAAGATCTATTCCTGATAAAGTATAAATTTCTTTGAAAACCCAATGGTTTTTTTTACTCTTCATTCTTCGCACCAGAACAGTCGTATTACAACAAGAAAGTTTTAGGTTATGGTAAATTTTGATTCAAAAATTTAATGTGTTTTCCTTGTTTCCTAAAGGAAGCATAGGTAAAAAGAAGGAAATGGGCTTAGTTATGCACCATAATTAAAAATAGATGTGGGATGTCTCACATAAATAGTCCATAAAATGCACTCACTCAGCTAAAGGCTAGCATGAAAAACTTTCTGGCAGCCTTTTTAGGACAGCTTGAAAATGCAAAGTCATCACATTTGAAATCAGAGAAATCAGGAGAGTATTTTCTGTATGTTTATATGTAGTAAGAAAGGAAACTTCTAATGATTTTGGAAGGCAATATAAAAACAACATCAGCAGCTTTTAATTAGTAAAGAAAAAACCCAAATCTGGAGTTGTCAGAGGGCTAAATAAGGATCACTCTTTAGCTTTAGTGGCACAACAGAAATTGTGAAAGGCTATTTAATACTTGTTAGATACCCAAACGGGCTTGCTGTTTCTGAAATGAAAAATATCATGGTCTAGTAAATGTCTCTTCCCCTGGCAGGGGGTTTGAAAATGGATATCTTTAAGGTTCCTTCCAACACAAAGCATTCTATGTTTCTCTGAGTCTATGACCATCTTAATTATACAGTCATCTGGAAATTTCTAAAGGAAAAATAAATCCTGAGGTTACTTGTACAACAAGAATTCGGCAATCTTTTATTCAGCTAAGGTTTGGGTGATGAGACAATTGGGGAAACCATACAGCCAAAAGAATAAATTTTGCATGTTGAATGAAAATCAATGTCAGGGTAGCTATCTTCTTATGCATATGATAACAGAAGTAGAAGAAGCAGCCTTCTTTCTTGAAGTTGTCTGAAAAACAATACCCAATTAAATATGATTAAAATGAGTTTTGCTTGTAATGAAAGTCTACAGATTTGATTTTTAGGCAAAACAGTCTTTTCTTGAAAATAAGACATAGCATAACAAACATCTCTAATGGCAATTTTTATTAGAAAGGATAGGTTTAAAGGTTTTGAAATATTGTAGTTGTATAAATTGTATGTTTTGATTCTGTTGTTGCCACTATCATAATACAGTTTTTATCATTAAAATTCACGTGATGAAATATATCTTATTGATTGGATGCAGTTGTAGTAGGGTAGAAGTATAGCAAGAAAGAATTATGCAATGTTTACTTTTCTAGTGTAAACAAGTTCATAAAATCAAATAATTGCAGAAGTAAAATAAAAGAGCATCAAGTTACTATTGTTATTATGAGAAAAAAAATCTTTAAAAGTGTTAATGAAGTGGCACGGTATGTGGCAGAAAATGAAAAACCCAACAGAATGTTTGTCTCATGGATTTTAAGAATCTAGCATAATCTGTAGAGCTGATTTTCAGTAAGGGACGACTTCAGCTGCTTATGTCACCCTTAAGCTGTTATAAGGGACAGAAACTTCCTGGAAAGTTCCTTCTCATAAAGGAACAGACAAATCTGAGTTTTTTTGGTCCTTACTTTGGCATTCTGTATGCTGGGTTTTATTTCAGATTTTTCACGAAGTTGTGTATTAAAAACCTCTCTTTACCTGTTGCTTATTTCTCACTCTCCTGAAAGTAAATTTCATTGAAGCTTAGTGCTTTCTTTTTAGAAAAATAAGTGAACTCTTATAGCGATGAGAGCTTTGCCAGGAAATCTCCCTTGAATGCTGGAGTCTAAGTAGTTACCATACATTACATCTCTCTTAAAGACATTTCCTTGTCACATCTTCTGGAGATTCTCTAGAATACCAGTGCAGCCCTAAATGAAAGACAATGGTTACCTTGCCTTTGCAAGGGGTTCTTTTAAACATCCAGGCTTAATTAAATTTTGGTAACTTATTTTAGAAAAAGGGCTGTGCGTTCATCACGCTCTGGATCGTAAATATATGTAAAGTCAGGAGGTTGAGAGCCTTCTTGCATTGAAAATGTGTGTTGGCCATGCAGCAGAGGCCCTCTAAATTATCTAAAGATTTCGTGCAGATCTGCTCCCATGCAGGACTTTTATATTTTGTCCTGGCCAATAGTATCTTTTTTCTTCTGCCGGAAATACAAGTTCCTGGATGAGACAGGTGTTGATTCCAGCGCCTGTGCCCTGAAGAAGGGATGCAGTTGGTTGTGTCCTCCCATGGACCTCATCTTGCATACCCCTTACCCACTCCTGCTGCAGTCCTGTGGCCCCTTACTGTCACAGGTGCTGTTGTGCATCTTTCTCAGAAGAGTGCGTGTCTGAATCCCAAATCAGAGAAAGACAAGAGCAATGTTTCTTGGCTTTGGAGAAGAGGAAAGATTGGGTTGTTCCTTGTGGATATCCTGGCTGGCTGGACTTGTGGGAGTAGGTGCTGGATATCATACTGGACATGTGCTGCCAGTTACACGTGCAGACAAGCCCAAAAAAGCAGTTGGAAAAGCTACTAAACCGCAGATCAGCCTTTCAGTGGTGCATAATTATGAAAGACATACAGCAGCCCTTAAGCAGAAATTTGTTACCAGTCTATAGCCAGGAGACATGCAAAGAAAACAGATTTAAGGCAAATACTCACCTAACTTCACACATCGTTTCTAGACTCTGTACATAGTGAAAGGAAACCTTCAGGCACAATTCACTTCACCTACCTGAGATTTCTAGTGGAGACTGAAATAATTTAACACCTTCACATGCCTGTTTTTATTCACTTGAGTATAGAGTTAGATGACTACCTCACATTTCAGCATTATAAATGTAAATTTTACATGAGATTAAAGATATCTGTCATGACAAGCTTGCACTCTGGGAAGCTGAGAGAGAATTTTTCCCAAACAGCTGGTAAATGCTGATGATTTCTTTGATTGTGGAGAAAAGAAAACTGAATGAAAAATTTGGTAATTTTTCATAATTAGCTAAAATTATGGAAGCTGTAGTGAATTTTGCTTTCTGTTCTTGCTGCAGTCTGATATAAAAGCCGGATTAGAAAAGTCATGCAAAGAGAGACATAAGAGTAGGTTGCCACTCCTTGCAAGAAATGGAAGTTGCAGGTCCAGGCAGCTTGTTTAGGTGCTTTGACAGGCCAGACACTGTCAAGTTAAAATGTACAGAAACAGAGGGTATGTCCATATGCTGCTGAATGAGAGCACTGGCAACCCAGTTCCAGTGCTGGAGCCATGATTCTCTTCCTGCTTAACTGTTGGCTCACTCCTTGGCTATTTGCTTCCAGCAGGCTCCAGACAGAAACAGCCCTAAGCACTGAGACTTGGCTGAAAACTGACTATAATTTAGCAGTGTAGGTGCAGCCAGAGAGTCTAAATATGGAGTGAGATGCTGCTAGCAATGAGTGGTACTGCATAAAGCATCATTCCACCTGCCTCAGGTGGGTACAGTATCTTATTAGATTCTTTATGAAATAACTGCAGTGGTTATTTCGTAAAGGAATACAAACAGGGCAGTGACCGGCATAGTCAGACATGTATGTTTAAATAACAAAAGGAGCTGGATCAAGATCAGCTTTTAATTTCATATCACCCCTGCTGTCATGGAACATGATAATGGATCTCTGCCGCAATTAATTTCAATTTGAATTGAAGGTGTTTTCCGAATCACCACTGTGGATGATAATAGAAACCCCTCAGATGGTCATAAGCAAGATATTGTTTGTGTGCAAATACAAATTGAGTATTCAGCTTGTTTTTTCTCCTTTCATCTTTCCAAGAGGTTGCTCACTCCTCATATCCCTCTTTTTCCCATTTTGCTGCACTAATGAGTTTTTAATGCAAAGGAAAAGCGATTATAAGCAGTGAAGCAAAGACAGCTTTATAGAGCAAGACTGAGGAATTGAAGACATAGATCAGAGCTATCCACCAACCTAAGATGAAAGAGAAGTTCATGAAAACAGAGTCATATAGATAGCTTTGATTTCATTATCGTTAGACAAGAAAGGACAAAAAATGGAATAGCTATAAAGATCTTCATACCTACTAAGTTGCCTATATTAATAAAAGAGTCTATGCAGAAAGCATTAAAGCGATAACATAGGACAGGAAGACATCCTGTAGTAAAATTTTTTTGTTCATCTCTGGTGTTAGTGTAATGTGATGTGATTACGCAGTCGTAATAAACTAAAACCCCCAAATATTATGCACGTATTTAATAGTATATTCATTGATGCCGTGTTTTCATGCAGTTGTTAAGCATGAGTTGTTTGTTTGGACTTTTCTGTCTCTTTCCCCTTCAACACAGGTTAGTGATTTCGATTAAAATTTCTATTACTGATTTCACGGTTTATCAGATCTTGAATTGTAAACAAATTAAATAGTTGGTGGATTTTAGAGGAAGCTTTTGTTTGGCAGATACATGTACCTTGTTAAAATACTCACAAGAGAAATACCTAATTACATTTGAAAGGTGCTTGACTAGATAAAGATTGATTTATGTACAGTGTTTTATGATTGCAGTTAGGAATCTAATACAGAAAATTAGCAGTTGGGAGTGGGGAGGCGTGATAAATGTTCTTGTTTTGAGAAATAACAAATTTGTTCCTCCAGGATTAAGTCAATCCCAATGCTTTCCTTCAGTTTAGGTCTTGAAAAATTTTTTTTTCATTAAGTATAAATTAAGTAAAACACTAAAGCAAAGCTATTTTCCAGAGCATATCCCATCATTACAAAAACTAAAATAGCATGATTAATATATTTTCCTTCTTTTTTTTTTTTTAATTAATCAATACTTTTTGGCCGAGTCAAAAAATTGCTGACTAGTTGTATTGAAGGGATGCTTTCAAATTCTTCTGAGATTTTAATGATAGATATATTTTCATTGCTCTGCAGTTTACTTGGAATATAGTGAGCCTTTGTAGCTTTCTCAGATGCTCCACTAGGCTCATTTAAGAAATGAGAAAAGGAAGAAAGGTATGTTAAGTGAGTTGCCTGGAGGAAAAAAAAAAAATCCATGTCAGACTGGAGCAAGGTTTTGGAATACTTCTTAAATCAGTGGCATCTCTTCAGCTGATAGATTTATTGTCCAGCACAGTCCATTTTGGTGCTCTACACTTTGTAGCTTAATTTATTTTGACACTGGGACTCAGCATAGGAATTACATTAACATTCTGTGCCTTTTTGCCATTCAGCTGTCTCTTGCAAAGGTCCTCTGTCGTATTCTTGCCCTAGGTTAATATATTAAACAAGATGTATTTCAGTGTATGTATCAGTGAGTGATTTTTACATAAGTACTGTGAATTTCCTGTCTGCCTTCGTATTGCAATGTAAATTGTAGCTTGCAAGACAATGCATAAATAATTTTTCTTTCATTATGAAAATATTAGAAGCAGGTCTTCTATTTTGACTTGAAACTTTACCTTGGAAACTATTTAAACATTGGCACAAAGTCAACAAACACGGTCTATCAAATATCTGTCTTATTATGTTGGTGATTTATATAACCATTACATACTGAACTTTTACTGTTTTCAGTTTATAGACTTGATTATGCACCCCCAGAACAAAGAAGAGTTAAGTATTTTTTACTTTAGAACTCCTCAGCTATGTGTTGAAAAATGTGCTTCAGTAAACTGAAAATACAGGAACAGCTGTACAGTATGCCTATGAAGTTACTTTCCATGTGGATTTAAGGAATTATCTCTTTTTATGTCCTTTAGGTCAATGGAACAGAAATTGAATATGAATTTGAAGAAATTACTTTGGAGAGGGTAAGTATAATTTATTCTCTCTTATAGGAAACATATAATCTGTAATAAAAATAATGCAGTTATGAAATTAAAAGTCGTTAAGAATAAGATCGTTTATATTTTTAAAAAAGGTATACACTCTTTATTCTAAACTATAAAAATGTGAGCAATACAACAAGTAAGTCTTCTATGCTATTAAGAAGTTTCAGGTTTAGCTACTTGCATTCAAAATTCTTCCCTATAATTCTGTCAGTGCTCATTTGGGTTTTGGTTATTGTGAAGAGCCTCAATGACTTGGTAACTCCCTTTTTAGCTTGTCAACTAGAATTGTGGAATGTTTTCTCTTCAAAAATCTTTGGTTTTCTGGCATATGTGCATGACAGAGAATGTGTAATGTTATAGTATAAAGGAAAAATTTTGAAAGGGTTTTTAATGTTCCAAGTGATGCATAAAAGCTATAGACCATATCTATGCATAAAAGACATGCTTACTCAAAGGCTGAATTACCTGAGCTGTAATCAGGGCTTGCAGTGAAGGCTTTGTTGGTAATGTAGCACCAAAACCAAAGTGATATGTGCTGCACCATGTCTCCCTGGATTTGGTGGTTTTTTCCTTACCTTTGGTTATGTAGCTGTTGTCTTACGATGCTGACTTTGTCTGACACAGATCTAGGCCATAGGGGCCATATAGGGTGTGAGAAAGAAAGTCTAAGCTTTGTAATATGTCATAATGCTCACAAAGGTTTCTAATGGATGCAAGAATATTATTGCCGAATTCCTTTGGTGTTCTGCCAACATCTTGGAAATACGAAGTTTTTCTGTCTTCAAGCACAGTTCAGCTTCTTTCTACATAAAATGATTGAATGGAAGGCCAGATTTATCAAGATGTGGTCGATGCTGTGTGAACAAATGCCTGTAAGGTAGCAAATTACCATTAAATTAGATACTTACATTATATAATTCTCTGCACTTTTTCTGCATGTTATATTTTTAATTGTCCAGGATAATGAATTCCATAACCATTAAACTTAAAGGAATGCAAGTTTATGTTCTCATTGATTTGCTCTCTCAGGCAAATTATGAAAGTGCAATATATCTTTTGATCATAGCCGTCTTCATAACGGATAACATGTAAGGTTATAGGCACTTTTCATCTACTGTCTCCCAGCTTACTCCCGCATCACTAGTTATTCATTGGACTAGAGTTTCCAAAGGTCACTGAACAGAAAACAGAACACATGCCTCCTGGGTGATATTTTAAAAAGCACTTTATTTTAAACAGATGTGTAAGTTATCAGTGTACATACTGCAGAACGAATGTGATTTGCATCCCCTGTACCTGTCAGATGCGGATAATTGGTTATTCATAGTGCAGCGTAATATCAGTTAGAGGCTGAATAACAATAGCAAAAAGAGATACAGATCTTAATGGACAATGTTTCGCTTGTTTTCTTGATGATGCTGGATCTGTGGCTTCAGATTACTGCTGCTTGAAATGTTCTGTCACATGTATCAGTGTTTTGTCTCAAAGGCAGGGTACTGTGTCTGCTGTTTTTTGTGTGAGATATAAAACACTAGTGCTTGCCTTTAAATAGCTGTCATTTATATCAGACTAAAAGCGTTTTCAGAAAAAAAGGCATTCTCCATGTTGATTACCCATTTTCTTCCACAAAACTCCTTTTAGAAATTAGCAGGAAATCATCTCTGTATTTAATGGCAAAGCTGCAAAATATATTAAGATTGCTGCTGTTAAGAGAGAAAAATGTAGTTTGCCCATATCAAACAGCTGGTAATAAACTTTACATTTTATTCCAGTTATTAAAGTCACAGAATTCTGCATCCCCAAAACCAGAAAAGATTTTCTTCATTAAATTTATACACATTTTGAAATGGTCAGTGTAATTTAAAGAAAAAAAAAAGCTTGAAGGTGTATTATGGCAAAAGCACTCTTACTTGCCTTTTTAAGAAAATAAAATGAAAGGGAAGGTGATAAGGGACTGATTACTTCAGAGCACTTCCCAGTCTCTATGTACACTATTAATTTATTTATTAGGAGGTCACCTTCATCCATAGGTGATATGGGTTTGTGGGACCTGTTCCTGAAGAGAGTTACTGGCTTTGGTATGAACCGTGCCCCAGGGTAAAGAGATGTCCCCATCTCTTGTGGTAAAATAAGACTAAAATAAGACAACTGTGTGCATGTTGGCAGAAGGTGTCCAGGGAGGAGCTGGGGAGCAGATCTGCAGGGTCCCAAAAATGCCAAGAGCAAACTGTGCTAATGGTCTGGTGGGAAGGACAGTGCAGGGCTTGCTGAACATGCCTGAGCTGCCCAAGGCCACGCTGGTAGCCCAGGAAGTTGACTGTTGGAGCTTTTGAAGAAAGCTTTTTTTAGGTTTTTTTTTCTCTTTGAAATAATGTTATTCAGTTGTTTCTACTTAAAATGTTGTGCCCTACTTTGTGGTTAAAAAGTACTTGGGCATTCAAGATTAAAAGGCTTCAGTGAGACTTGACATAGATGAATAGTTTGAGGCAGATCCACCTTAAATCTGTGATCAGTGCTGCTTCCAGGAGTTAAAGAAGTTGTAAGTACACCCCTGTCAGCCCTCTCTTCAGTAGATGTTCTTATTCTTTACTCTTCAGTTGTGCCAGCCACTTATCAGGTACTTTCACCAATCTCTGAGCTCACTGTTAAATCATTTAGAGCTTTCATAAGAACACACTTGAATAACAGTTACAGAGTTAAGAGAGATCAAACAAATTCTCTTATGTGGGGAGGAAAAAAAAAAAGGAAGACAGTTTAAATTCCTTGACATACCACAGAGAATTTGTGAGATTCTCTGCTAACTTACCAGCATAAAATGCAGATCGGGGTGTATACTAAAACTTTGTGATTCATGAAAAAAATACAATGCCCAAATGCAAACTCCGACAAAATTCTTAAAAATAAAATATTACCTTGCTCTAGCTTGAATATTAAATACATTTTTTAAAGGAAACTCGACATGAAATAGTTTGTATTCGTGTGGTGATGTTAGTCTTCCATTACTGAAGGACTTGAAACAACCATACGTAGCTCTATAAATAAACTGATTTGCATTTGTAAATCAGTAGTCAGTGTAAGAGATAATTAGATAGTCTCTGGTACAAACCCTAACCAAATTTCCTAAGCTGGAGGAAAATTTTAATTGATTGACTCCTTGGTACAGGTGCTGTGCATGGAGACAGATTATGAAGAGAGGATTTTAATGGAGGTTGGACTATCAGGCAGTATAAATGCTTACCCTGAAGAAAAGTTAAGAAAGACAGTGGGTCACTCAAGGATTCATATTGGATTCATGCTGAGTTCAACATCTGAGTTCTCAGAACCTTTTTGCTCATCTAACCTTGCCTGCTTTTTAGGTGTTGGACAAAAAGAGGACCTTTATGATTAGTAGAGCTGTTTTCAATAGATTCTTTTCATGTTCAGTATGTATTTTCATTTTGTATGTGTATGAAATATGTGGAATAGACTGTTTGGAAAAATTAAATTAAATTCTATCAACACTAGAATTAAAGACATCTAGTTCCCCGTGCAGTTGCATCCTGCGATTGACTGACCTTGGTCAGTCAGTCTGAGCAGATTGAGCTTGGTCTGAGAATTTTCCCAAGGCTGAGACATGTATGAAGGGTCTCTATTTCTTCTTCTTTTAAACTCCTGTGAATTTTCTGGCCTATCATGACAATTCAGGTTCCACTCAGAATTTCCCTGTTTTTTAACTAACCATACAGTTTTACAGAGTTTTTAGGAACTTGTTGTTTTGTTTCCTCGTCACTTTTCCAGATTTCTTTGCAATTTCCTATTGTCTCACTAAGGCTGAGGGAGGGACAGGTATGAATACTCACATATTGTGATTATTTCCTTAGAAAATCAGGTTAAATATATTCATAGAATCATATTCCAAAAGAGTAAATTCTTAATGATGATTTATTATCTTGGAGTGTGCCATGTTAACTTGATTTAATTCTGTAGCAACCACAGGCTCTGTTCAGTGGAGAAACTAAAAAATCTACCCTGTCTCTTCTTTCCTTTGACTTGATAGTTCAGTGACATCAGGCACTCTCATGACAATATTTAATTTTTCTACTTGGAGATTATGATTCTCTAAAAGACTGGGTTTCTAAATTTCACCAAATTTAAGGACTTATTCAAATCTTAACTAGAAAGGCTAAAACTAGTCATAAGTGACCTAAGAGTAGTTCAGCTGGTTAGAACATGGTTCTAAAAACACCGACACCAGTGGTTGTGTTTTCTATCCCTGTATGGGCCATTCACCCAAGAATTGTGGTAACACCAGTGATCCTTGTGGGTTCCTTCCAACTCAGACTATTGTGTGAAATTATGGCTTAAAGGCTAAAATTTAAAAATCCTGAGGAAGCAGTGGAAAAAGAAATCCTGGTACATTTCAGGAAAGAATTTATTACAGGCCTCAGCTCTTAATTACTTTGATACTTGGAAACCTAAGAAATAATCACTATTGTGTTATTAATAATTCTCTTTTCATCACTAATTTCCTATGTGAATGTATAGAAGTTTTCAAAAATAAGAAAAGCTGAATTCCACTGAACACTGAAGAACAATGAGATTAAACTGTATTGAATGACACAAGTATTTTAATTTGACTAGATGTCTTATTTTTTATACCCATCTATATATCTTGTTTTTGTAGAGATCACAGAATTATGAGACAGTTTGGATTGGAAGGGAACTTTAAAGGCCATCTAGTTCAAGTACCCTGCAACAAGCAGAGACAACTTCCCCTCTAGATCATGTTGCTCAGAGCACTGTCTAACAGTGTCTTGAATGTTTCCAGGGATGAGGCATCCATAATTTTTCTGGACAACCTCCTCTAATATTTCACAACCCTCATTGTAAAAAAATGGCTTCTTTAGATGTAGGCTAAATATACCTTCATTTAGCTTAAAACGCTTGTCCTACATCCACAGGCCCTGTTAAAAAGAAGTCTGTCCACATCTTTCTTATAAAAGAAAGGCTGCATTACAATCTCCATGGAACCTTCTCTTACCCAGGCTGAACAGCTCCAGCTTTCTTAGCCTGTTTTTACAGGAGAGGTGCTCCAGCCCTCTGATCACCTTTATGGTCTCCTCTGCATCCAAGAGATCGATATCCTTCTTATGCTGGGGTCCCAGAGCTGGATGCAGTACTCCGGGTGGGGTCTCACCAGAGCAGAGTAGAGGGGCAGAATCCCGTCCCTTGATCTATTGGCCATGCTGCTTTGGATGCAGTCCAGGATACACTCAGGATATGTCCACCTTATCACCCATCAAGATCCCATTTGATCATATGTCTGGGAAAAAAGGTTTTCACCTTTAGTCAGTAGTGAATCTTCTTTCTGGCTTTTTTAAAGGTCTTAGTCAGCAGTTCGTGCACCAATATGCTTTGACATCTCAGGATGAGACTGTAGGACACCACAGTGCCAGGAAAGTCCTTCTTTAATTGTTTCAGAAATAACAGAGTGGAAAGGAGTGGTCAAGAAATAGCCACTAGGAAAAGGTATTTTCGAAGTCTAAGAGTGTATGCCATAGATGCCTTTTGAGAGTCCAGAGTGCAAAAATCAATATCCAACCATCAACAGCCCCAGTGGAGTAGTCTGGCATCTTCCAACAAGAGAAAGTAAATCTTTTAAAGTGAGTGTCCCCCAGGTACCTGATAAGCTCCACCAAACTCAGAGTTGCTCTCTGAGTGTTTATTTTTGCAGAACTGTAAATGATTTCTTTACAGTTGAAAGCTTTCTCTGTGCCCTGAGTACATTTCTTCTTTGATAGACTTTGCCTGTTCACTTCCTAGGTGGTAGTTACTCTTGCAGCCTCAGTCTGAAATAAGTTATAATTCAAAGACAGAATCCTTCTTATTGACTAGTTTATACCAGATTCATATTAGAATACTGACCTATAGGTGTTTATTGCTAGAAAGCTCGTCCACAGGATTCCTTTTCCTGGAAGGGGCCTACAGGAAGAGGCAGAAGTGTTTATTTATGGTATTGAGTTATCAGCAACAGAAAATGAAAATCGCATCTTTTTCATAGTTGTTCAAACAGTTTGAAATATGGATCTCTTCTGTATCCATATAGACCTCCTGCAGTGTATTTCTCTGTGTATGTATAAAACAAAGTTCTGCGAAATACGAAATTAAGAAAGATCCTTGAAAATGCCTGTGTATTCCCTGTGCAGGAAATTTTGTTCTGCATTCTAATTCCAATCGCATCTTAGTTTAGAGTTGAGACTGGTGGTCAGTTGTGTCAGTGGCTGTTGTTCACCCTCAGGGAGGTTTGTTAGTACTGGAAAGGGCAGGCTCTGGCCCCTGAACGCAATGGCTTAAGCAGGGTCTGTGTTCTCGTTTCATCTCTCCTGTCTTACCAGATTTTAACTTGACCTGAGGCTGTGCTGAAGTGATCAGTGAAAGAAACTAAAGGGGTCTGGCATGAAGTCTTGCTAATGGGACGCTGAAATACCAGGTCAACATCTTCCAAAACAACTGCAGAATTTGGTTGCTTTAGTTCAATGACCTAAATTAAGATTCTTTGGAAGAGTCTGGGTTTGGGTTTTTTTGGGGTTTTTTTGTATTTTCTTTCACCTCAGAGCAGCCCTAATTTGGTACCCAAAATATAACTAATCACTGAAAAACTTTGTTCTTATTCTGTCAGAGAGTCATTATGCTGAAACTATTCCTGGTTGTAGAGCTGTACTACATGTCATGTGGGGGCCTGTTCCAGCAGTGCGTGGTAGAGGTACAAAACGTGCCAGTCCAGAGTGTGGATGGAAAAGCAGAAGAGCTGGGAGAGGGTGGGCCTTGCCTTTTGAGAAACAGAGGCTCCTGCCTGATGTTCTTAGCTGTCATCCTCCACATCATTAGTGTCTGGGACTGGAAATCAATAAGCCCACATAACTGTCTTACTGAAGGCTGTTGAAAGTGAAGACTAAGAGAAGTGAAGCAACAGCTGTCAGAGATTATACCTCTCTTAGAGGTGGGAACAAACTATTTTTATTTATTATTATTATTATTATTGCTGTTAGCAGTTATGTGGCTAAGGAGGATGACAAAGTAGAGTTGGTGCAGTGCTGACAGTATCCTGGAAACAATGGTAGGACAAGGAGGACTGGTATTATCTCCAGATAGGGTTATCTGGACTGCTTCAGAATACATGCTGGCAGAAGAATTTGAGTTATCCGGGGAAAATGCTAAGAAAGCCAGTGGCTTTTCCTTGAACCTTTGTTTATAAGGAAGATTTGCCCTATATTTCATCATTGCTACAGCTGTGCAGAGGGTACCTCCTTTCCCAGCTGTGTAGTGGCAGTATTTCGAATCCCAATAGGCACTACAGGAAATCTGCTAAGCCATGAGAGGGGAGACAAAGCAGAGGAAAAGGCTTTAAGTGAAGAGAGGGAAAAAAACCTGCCACGCTGTACTTAGAAAAAGAAGCTAAAATAACACTATACATTTAGCTGCCTCTGGGTGCCTACCAAAGAAATTGTTACTTTCGTATTATTTTCCTAGATTTCTCCTTCTAAATCTAAATGTCTGGCAAACACTTCATGGATGCTAGCTTGCATAAATCAGAATGGTGTATTTCTTTGGAGGTATCACTGAAATGCCATTTAAATTCCTCCAAGGACATCTTTGCAGTGAAGGATGCCTCCACCCATACAAGTGTGTTAGCTTCATATTTCAAAGTAAAGAAGTTCGTAGCTTGAATTTACACCTGATGACTCAAGCTTTCCAAGGCAAAGAATAATTATATTACTGTAAATTAATTGGGCTTTTATTCATTTGTATTTGTAATTTTTGAATGTTTATGTGTTCACTGATTTCGGGGTATTTCTTCTGAGGGATTCTTTCAATGAGTTCTCATGTCCAGGGAAGATTAGGAGACTCCTTTTGTTAAGAAACTTAAAATAACTGAATATATGGTTACAAAAGTTCATGATGACATTTTGTTTTCAAAATAATTTGAAGCTTTGAAGAATGCTCAGCCAGACAAAAGAAACTGGAGATTGCTTGCCATATATTTTTTTTAATTTAATAAGAGCCACTTGACACATTGAGCTGTTTTGTTCCCAGAGTAGTAAATTTCATTCTCCAATATATTGAATTGCAACCCTGAAGTTACTTAAACTCTCTGCATTGAAAACTCACAGGGAGTTTGTTCAGGGGGAGCACGTCAGTAGAAAATACAGACACTAAAAAGAAGACACTAGCACAATACTAGAAAAGTGTTCTCAAAGTGACAGAAAAAAAATAAATCAACTGCAGGGAAAAAAAATACATATATTCCATATCAAAATTGAAGAAAAGCTGAAAATTTAATCATCATTTATTTAAGAGTTCAAAACCTACCTTTGTAAGTATAGGGAAAAATGCATCATTCCTGTTTTTCTCTATTTGAATTTTATCCCTTTAACTGTGCCAAGATCACCGAGACCTTGAGTTACCTAGTATTTGAAAAGTTACTTCATGCAAATCATAGCTGCCTCAAGGCAGTGTGCTGCTGCTGGTTAAGTTATTATTATTATATTGACATTTTATTTTTCAGGTAATATCACCCATTTATTGCTTTTCTCTCTTTTCCCAATTCACTCACTCTCAGCATACTGTTTTCAGGGAGTAATTCTGCTGCTTTTTTGTACTATTTACAGCTTTACATGAAAATTGCTTTTAATTCAGATGAACCTATTTAAGATGTGGCCTTTCAGTCTATTTGTTATCTATAGCTGAAGTCCAAGCTTTATCTCACTTGTGTTTGGAAAGTGAGTGTCTAATATGGGAAGTTTGTGAAGCTGCTTGACGTGAAGTCAAATCTGCAGAGTATTGCAGTTTCTGAAAGGAATATTTAAATGTGCAGTAGATAATCTTGGTCTAAGGGAAAAAGAAGCTTTGTACAATGAAACAGGGCTGCCTTTGGTGCTGTATCCTGGTCCTCCAGTCTGATGGAGAAAGGCAGATTTCTCCCCTCCATCTTTATTTTGCCCAGAAATAATTTTGCTGGATCTTAAACCAGATTTAAGGGTGTTCTCAGTGCTTGAATTGTGTCCCAGTTTTCCAGAAGTGCAAACAAATAGGCCTTATGCTTCACAGAGTTTGACTTTTCCAAACTGGCGTAAGCTGGCATTTTGGAACAAGCTGCCCAGGGAAATGGTGGAGTCACCATCCCTGAAAATGTTTGTGTGGTACTTTAAAGTAGAGTTCAGTGGGAATGGTGGTATTCAGTCAAAGGTTGGACTTGCCCATCTTGAAGGGCTTTTTCAACTTTAATGACTCTAAAATTCTGTGAAAAAGCCTTCTAAGAGAAATCAAATCACCCAAGGGAACCTGAAGTGTCCCACCCAGTGGTAGGCCACGTCTATCGGAACTAGTCACTAATGAGCAGAGCTGCAAGTGTGACTTCCAAATAAACATTCCAGTTCTGGACAGAAGCTTCTGTAGCACTAGTGGGAGGGTATGCATACACTAAAAAATCAGCTATATGTGTATCTGAAATGCTGTCTTTTCCAAGAAAGAATGTAGGAATCTTTTTGCAGAAGGACTGACAAAGCAGTGCAGAAGAAAAAATATCAGCTACAAAGCATTGGTTTGACTCAGTTTTCGCTTAGTTTTGCAACTGTCATTGGCAAATAGCATGTAGATTTAAAATATGTACATTTAAGTAAATGGGGAAAATGAACCTCAATTTACCAGTAGAAAATGACTCATTCTGGAGATGATAATAATCACCTTGCAACAAAGATGGTCATTTTCGAGGCAGGACTTTAAAGAGGCATCTTTGATGTACTGGATTTGTCTCTTAGGAAAAGTAATGTTTTTCATTGCAGAAAATTGCTTTTCATTTTTTTTTTTTTATAATTTAGAATCAGTTGTAATGCATAAATTAGGTCTGCACAACCTTGAGTAATCAGTATGCCATTTTGGTAGGGAAAGACATTACAAAGATGTGGAGGAATAAGGGGGAAGATTGCTAGATTACCCAGACTGAATGCCACAACCATCCTTGCTGTGCACCTTGACACATTATCCCAATAAAGAATTTTAAGTTGTGCTTTGGCTGCAGCATTGCAATTATTTTCTGTTCATATGCATTTGTATTTGAAGCAGTGGCAAGATCATTTGTCTTTCACTTAGAACTACCACTTACAGCTTATCTTTGGCTCTATGAAGGGAAGAAAAGCTTTTACTTGTCATGAGGGCTGAGAATTTATCTGACATACTTTTTTGAAAAGTAGTTTTTCAGGAGCAATGACTCATTTTGTAGCATGTGAAAGTTCTTGGAAATTGTATGATATAGACTGTTTCAACTCATTTTCTTCCCTGTGTTTAAAACTGGAACTAGATGTCAAATGGATAAGGTAACTCCAGGTAGGTGAAGCAATAAGTAGATGAAAAGCAATTGCATGCTGCTTATGCATGTTTTATATTGCAAGATATTGCTTTACCTTAAGAATTTGACCTAGCTGGTGAGACTCAAGCATGGCTTGAAAGTCACCTTATGCAACTTAATGTGATATATGAATTCTGAATGAATTCTATGAATAATTTATATTTGGAGTGCGTTTAAATTTTGCGGCGTTTATGTTGCTCCACATTTCCTGTACCTCAGCTGCAAAGGAGAAGAGAGCTCCTGGTAGCAAAGATTGCCATTAACAGAGATTATACTGTATAGGAAAAAACCCAAACAAACCCAAAAAACAACCAACTCCTTCCCTCTCCCCCAACCCCAACAGACCACTAAAATAAATTATGGGCTTGTAACTTTAATCTTTGCTAATGTTGGATAGTGTTTTAAAGTGAAAGTATTTCTCTTAACTGTAAGAAGGATGATCATCTACTTTGTGTTTCTCTTGTATTTTATGATGGCGAAACTTGCAGCACAGAAGAGCAGGCCAACTGCAAAAAGAGGATGAAAACACAATCGGTAGTTTAGTTGCCTACTTTTTGAAGTCCACTTTGAAAAGCACACAGTGAAAAGTACCTATTCCATTGGTATCAAGGGCCTTAATAGTACCAGAAAAATTATATAAGTTTAGGAATTATGGGAAAGAAGATAGCATTTTTTATACTCTTCTAATGTCCGTTGAATTTTTAAGATGGCTAAAATATGTGCACTTACTACTTGTCCATCCAATATTTATTAAAGAATAATAATAAGTATTTGACAAATAGATATTTTATTAAATTTCCAAAGCAGAAATAAGACTACATCACACAGTGAGGTATTTTTGCATATTGTTGTCAATAAACATATAATTTAAACACTGAAATCTTAATCGGGTTTTTAAGCAAGGAGAAATGCTATAACCAGGCAACTCACATTAAATGAATATGCATAGAGATTTTATATTAAGCATTGTCGTGGGAAACCTAGAGATCTCTTGTTATAATTCGGGTGGGAGGAGGGCCTTTCTGTAAGGAGGCTTAGAAAGTGAATGTGGCTTTTTTAGGTGTACTCATTGTAATGTGGCTTAGGGAGAAATGCTTAAGTTAAGATTGTGTGTGTGTGTGTGCAGACCTACAGTAAAAAAGAAAATGTGACTGATACATTGAGCTAAAGTAACAAAGGCCATTAAAAATCAATGTCTCCCCTGGTTTTCCACCCCTAAACAATGCCATTGCTCTTCTCTCCCAACAGCAGAGAAATATCCATCAAAACAGGCTGAGAAAAGCCATGATCTTCCTGAAACTTCAGCGCTATTTTAACTAGGTGGAAGGAAATCAGAGAAATTCAGATACAGTAAGGACTCAGTCTAACGTAACTGTGTATGAATAAATCCCAGAACTATCCTTAATTATGAGAATGGACTAGGCCTTGATTTTCCAACCTGATTTCTAAAGTAGTTAGTTCAACAGCATCTGCATCTGCTGTGCTGAGTTTTCAAAAGGTCTTTTAGTACTGAAGAAATTTGAACATACTGAAAGGGAGCTAACACCCTGGTGATGTTTAAAAAGGGTAAATGGATGGAGTGATTGATCACATGTCTGTGTAGGTTAGGGGAAAAGGACTGCTAGGCTGTTCTGGGTAAAACACAGGTATTTTACACTGGCTGAGTCTGAAGTCATGTATCAAGAAAGAAAATGCAGCCTGTGTATGAAATCAAGGACTCTCAAAAGCAATAAAACTGAAAAGAAGTCCAGGGTCTTCCTGGCTGGTCGTCAGCCAAACACAAATTTTTAGTCCAGTGTTGTAACCAAAGGTCTGGTGAAGACCTACACTGCGTAACTGAGTGCTGTAGAATAGAGCAGGTTTTGGGATGTGGAAAATAACAGGAACCTGATGTGAAAAACTTTGGGAATTTTTTGCTTAATTCTACCTGAAAAAGATACTGATAACTGAAGTGTCTTTCAGGGAGAACTTGAGGGTTATTGTGACCTTGGAAAACACAGTGAGAGATGCAGGTACCCTCATAAATTTATTTTCTTGGAGGAGGAAATTAAGAGGTGACTTGGTCAGAGAAAACATAGATTTAAATGAGAAATACCCTTTCTGACAATATTCTTCATCCTGTCTGGAAGGCGATAACAGGAGCTGATGGTTTGATGTTGAATTTAGACCTGTCAAGACTGGACACAAATATGTTAATAGGTCAGCAATGGCAAGGGAACAGGACTGGATGAAATTTTTAGGAAAGGCTGCTGATAAAAAAGGGGGGGGCGGGGGGGGGGGGGGGAGGCTAGAGCTTATTCAGAGTACTAAGAAGGAGATAACATTAATGAATTCAGAAAGGGTTGTCAAACACTAACTGATCTGATAAAGGGCAAAACCAGACATTTTGGGAAGGACAAGGGACACAGCAGGATGTCAGTGGTGAAGATCAGGTTCAGCCATGTTGGGGTATATTTGTGACACATAGCTGTGATTGTGTCATATTTTTAAGGGATCAACAAGGCATACTAAATGATCTATAACATACCAGCCTTTGCTGCCATCCTTCTTTTACGACAAGTAGAAGACAATAAGGAAGGCATTAAAACTGTACAGTTTTTCTTTGAAAAACAGAGTTCTCAGGGAGTGCAAGGAGTCAGATGTGTGCTCAGTTTCTGTAAGGGTGGAAATTGCAAGCCTATCCTGGCTTTTGTCTCCTTTTTGCAGTAATTGCTCTGCATAAGAAAGAGACATTGTGGAAAAAGTGATATTTTTCTCTAGAGAGGATTTAAGTAGGTCCTATAACCTATATTAGGCAAGAGTTCAAGGCAAATGATTGAGTTGTGTCCTCTGTCTTAGATTAACTTTTAGGCATTGATTATGTACTTGGACATAATTATAAAGGTACTTTTTTTTTCAAAACTGTATTTGTAAATTAAATATATTTATCTCCTTGTTCTGAGGAACGGAGTATTTCAGGTGCTATAGCATAAGCAGTGCTGTTGAATGTTATCATTTTAATGGGGACCAGAGACAGTAGAGGCCAACCCCACAAGTTCTTAATGTTTGCCAGATGATAAATCAGAGTGTCATCGTTGGAAAACGATCTTTCATAAATGGAGGCTGAACTGTGTGTGGCTGCAGTGATTTTTTAATAGGTTATTTGAAACTTTCAGGAAAAACTGTCTAGTTTGTTCAGATCTGCTCAGAATTTAGTGGAGGAGTTAGTTACGTTATAACTATAATGTATTTGTTAAAAATATAAGCTCACTGAAAACAATTGCCAAGAAAAAGTGGTTGAAATAACACACACTTGAAATAAACAAAACTTTAAATGAGAAATAAGCATTAGACCAAAGCAGCCTACATGAAGAGGAAATAAAAACAATAACAGCTGTTATGGGACACAAATGTATGCTTTGGAATTTGTCAGATTTTCATTCCTGTTATATTATTCTGCTATGCTTAACAAACATTTTGCTTTTATTGTATTATCTCAGGTAAATCTACTCTCTAGATACCCATGACTAACTAGCAAAGGAGACTTATAGATACAAAAGCTCTTGGTTCACTGATAAACAGAGTGTATCTATGAAAAATGCAAAAGTCAAATTGAATATTGAAGCACTACAGAGAGCATAACCACATTAACTATTTCTGAACAGAAATGTGCAACATGCTGACAGTACTATGATGTTAAATTTAATCAATATATTCCAATATACCACTGAGCTAATGGTAGTTTGAGGTTCATTGTAAAGCAACATATTTGAAGTAAAACGATGTCTGAAATACCAAAAAAAAAAAAGTCTAACTGTCAGGTGTGCAGTGAAAAACAAAGTCATGAAAAGGTTGATAGAAAACAAATGAAAAAGAAAGCTCCAAACAAGGTGGGTTTGGTCGCAGGTGGATTTTAGATTGCATAGAGGTCTACAGGAGAGAATGGGTTTGTTGAGAAACTGAATAGCAAACCATTATTTTTTAAAAGTTAAAAATGGAAATAGAACTGTAAACATTATTTCCAAAATAATATTTTTATCAAAATACCAATGGACCCTAATCCTTTTTCCATCTTGAAAATTTAAAAATATTTTCTTATTTAGAATAACAAAAAATACCCTTGAAAATAGCATCCAAAAGCAAATTCTTCTATTTCCAGTGATGGTTTTTATTTTGCTCTGTTTTTACCTTTATCCTACTGATGCCCTAGCTTTAAAATTCGTGATAATTGCTTTCTTCCCTTTGGAAAACATGAGTTTCTTTGTGATGTTACAGTGTAATAATTACCTATAACTTAAAAAATTATTACCTATAACTTAAAAAATAAATGAAAATCAAAGTTATGCATCTGTGAAGATGCCTTGGTAAAGTGATTGTCAGAATTAGTGAATGTTGAGGGGTTTTGATCAGGTTTGAAAGAAAAAAATAAAATAAATGAGTGATTCACAGTATAATGTAATCTTGAATTCACTTCTCCACATTCGGGAGAAAGGGAGCTGTCATCTTCTTAAGGTGGTATTTGTGGCTCAGATTCATACAGGGACTCAGGTGGCCTAAACAGCCATACAGATAAAACTCAAGTAAAACAGAGTTTTAGGCACAACGGGGTCTGTGTGTATGTCCAAATGTGCTGCAAATGATGCTGGGGATCTTAATTCCAGTCCTGTGCTTTCCTGGAAGTGCTGCTGCTCATAGATCATCATCACTTGTCTTTCAGCTGGCACCACTCGTGAACATGATGTCCCTGAGTTTGTAATGGCTTAAGAATTTTAATTGCCCAGAGGTTCTCTGAACCTGCTCATTTAATGAGGAGGGAAGAATGGACATGTGGTAGCTGTTACTGTCTCATATTCAAGGGGGGATATGAGTGATGAAGATCTCCTTAATCTGGGGAGGAGCTATGAACACAGTTTCCATTTCCTAAGAAAGCACTTAAGTCTTCAGGTAACTTGCGTCCATAGGATACTGAGATGCTTGGCCCTACATTCCAAAGGAGCAAGTGGAAAGAAAAGCTATTGTGAAGTCAGAATTCCTGATTTTGAGTATGAAGAAGGCAATAGATTAGAGGGAATTTGTTTCTGTAGCCCAAAGATGTTAAACTTTCCCAAGTTCTAAGACTGGGAATTTTTAAGGGACTACAAGGATATTTTTCATTTTAAAAAGGTTTGATCTAAAATCGAGATACAATGCTAGGTGTGAACTCAGAGGGTGGGTATAAAAATGGATCTCAGGTCCCATTCTATTTCAGCTGCAGTGGATTATCTCTTCTTGAAGTGCTGGGTCTTTTTAGTGCTGGGTCCAAATATTTGCTAAAATTGATGTTCAGTATGCTAATCATGATACTCAGTTTACTGACTGATATATGTCTGATATAGGGAAAGGAATGTGGCTTTGTTTTCATGTTGAAATTAGAGAATCCTCATTTGCTTCATTGCAAGGATACAGAAGTATTTTCTGGACAGCCTGAAATTTTACCAGGTGGGTTTAAGGTTTTTTGGGGTTTTTTTTACATACCCAACCAGAACACATTTGGGAGACAGTTCAGATTAATTTCAGAGTTTCTGGCCCTATCCAGGCACTTCTGGGAAATTATGTGAGTTGTTGCATTGATCAGAACAACTGGCCTAAACTTCTCCTGCAACAGCAAGTCCTTTTATAAGTGCACTGTTAAGCGTTTCAGGGATTTGAAGGTCACAGTGTTTGCATCATAGACAATGGTGCATGCTTCAAAACAAAAATGCTGCAAGGAAAGCAAGTTCTCTCTGGATGTAAGAAAGGGCAGCTTATCCCCATTGCACAATATTTGGGATCTCTAATATTTACACTGTGGAAAACCCAGTCATGAGACATATATCATTTAATTAGTTGATGTCAAGAATGATGTCAACGTCAATTTGACAAGACCATTGCAGAAAACGGGAGCTGATTTTATAAGTTTTTCTTGTGGATTTTGACTCAACATCTTTGTGCTGCAAGGTAGAGTCTGAATTCCATGGAAGCAAGTTTGAAGGCATTAGACAGAGGCAATACTGAATGAAAAAGTAAGTCAATCCTAAATAATTTTGTTGTAGCACTAAGTTGTTTGACAAAACAGTTCATTGTTTTGGAGATGCTGAGAAAGAAGGCATTAACCTAATGAATAATTTAAAGCCGTGTGCAAACTTAAATGGATGGAGAAACCATTCTTTCTAATTATTTTGTTCTAGTATCATAAGGCAAAGACGAGTGCGTGTATCTTCCCTTCCCTTTTTTCTATTTTCATTTGTTTTCTCTCCTATCTTTTATCTTTGTAATGCACCAATTAAATAGTAGAGCACTTAGCAATAAAGTTTCCTTGAAACAAGCCTGGTGAGACAGCAGTATTGTTTAGCATGGAATTGTAAGTAGCACGGCTGTTAAACCTGAAAGCTGACAAAAATTCACTTCATTATTCTTTGTTGTTGTTTATATGCTAACCAACCCAGTGTGCTCTCATATTTGGAGTAAAGAAGAGTGTGATGGTGTTTGCTCCATCTTAAATAGTACTGTGTGGCTATTTAACAAACAAAAAGGAAGCAATCTAGAATCTGAAAATATTATGGAAATGGGCTACAGAAGTGGCATCATCCTGTACTTTTTGAAATTTAAAGGGGTAGAGAAGAAGAGAATGCTATTGTAGCTGCTGCATAATAAAATGGAAAGAAAGATAAAAGGCACCCACTAGAAATTCTAAAGGAATTCTAAAGGTAGAGAATGAAAATCAGAGCATTGGAGAAAACAAATGGCATGTTCGTCTTGCTTTAGGCTCACACCCATAAACTGATCTAAAGCCTCATGGAGTCAATAGGAGGCTCTTTGCAGACACTAATGGATTTTGGATCTGGCCCTAATGAAGAGGGTGATACAGGCTAATTGCCCTACTTAGTCTGCTGATAGAACTGATAGATGTAGTTTCAGAAAAGCAAACAAGTCAAAAAGATTTTTACAAATATTCAGCCAAATATCTACAGAGAGAAGAGCACACAGAAACCGAACAGGCAGAGGCTTTGTTCTGTCTTGATTTTGTGTTTCAATCAATATCATTACTTGTGTATTTTTCATGTTTCTATGCAAATATTTTATAAATAATAAATTAAATAATTTTTTACATGGAAAATGGGAAAAATGGCCCATGGGTTATTTAGCTTTTATGCACTCAGCCTGTTTCTATGTATCATTGATTTTTAAAATACAGACTAATGTTAGTATAGAAATTATTTTGCCATCTGTATCACCCTGACTTTGCTTATTGCTATCCCCTTATTCTCACTGAATTTCGTGATGTTGTTTCTATTTTAGTGTTTCTGCTTACTGAGAGAAAGAGACTGTACAGGACACATAACTTCTCTATTTGGAGGACGTGTGGTGCTAATAACAGAATACTCCTGGCTTTAAATGACAATGTATTTCTTTACCAGATTGTAACTGAAACAGAAAGAACTGGTAATATTACATATCTCATTAATAAAGACCTCAGAAGAGATCTGAATTTAGCAAAGAACTTAGGACCAAGTTCTTTCAAACCAATTCTTTAAATTAAAATGTTTTTATGGAGTTTCTCTTTGTATGAGGGAAGAGTTCTTGGAAACCAGAGGAACAAATTAGTCAGCTACGTTATGGCAGTAAACACTGGAAATGGAGAAAATTTCAGAAGACTTTGAATGAGTTTTGTGACTTAGGAGGAAGAAAAAAATTCTTTAAGGAAAGATCTTTAAGTGGAGCGATATGATACTTCTAAAAGAATACTAAGAGTAGAAAATAGATTGATCTGTTGCAGAAAGTATATCTGAAAGGTCAGTGTTTAACAGAAAAGTGAGACTTAGCAAAAGTCAAGCTGAAAAAGATCTTTCTTAAAAAGAAAAAAAATAGAAGTCTAAATAGAAGAGGAGCAGCGACTAAATTTTGGAGCACTATCTAATGAGATAAAATAATGATTAATTTTGTGCCATCTACAGACTAGTATTTTGAATCCATTTTTCTTAGGGACTTTGAGTATGAATGAAGGACAAAGTAACAAAATATTTTAAAATAGAACATATGAGCAAGGAAACGTTCAAGAGCCTGAAATTAATTTAAGATGTGGAGGAAAGGTGATTTCCTATCTAGAATTTTAAATGAACTGAATGACGTTTTTAATGCATTCATCAAGGCAGTCATCACACATTTGAAGCAGAATATAGAAAATTGGTGTAAGGAGAAAGGAGAAAATATGTTGTAGCCTATTGTAGCAGCTAAACAATATGCTAAACTTGGAACAGCTTTGAATGTTCTTTCACATTCAGGTCATGGAAATAAATAGAAAGTTGTATAAAATTCAACACAATTTAGCAAAGCTGGATTGTACTGGAGTAATCTGATAGCTTTTATTTGAACTGACTCCCTAGGAAAAGAAAATCTATTCTCCCTTTCTTGACTTAAACATAGTAAGCATTGTGCTGGCCACTCTGGGTATTAGTAAAAAAAGCTCTAGAATAGATAGTAGCTGTTTTATGGGAGATGACAGGATTGCTCTGAAGAGGAAACTGTCAGGTTGGACGATTATTGATGAGTCCTTCTTGACGGTTCCCGAGATGCGCCCCGTTCAGTAATGATCTTAGCGCAAATCATTTCTACTTGACGTACTCTGTGTCAGTGAAATTACCTGATGTCACAGCATTGGGAAAAGTTTCCAGTATGGGGAGGATGTAAGTGTTCTAAAGAGATCAGTGGGTAATCTCAAGCATTGATGTAAAAGAAAGGTAATTAAATTTAATCATGCCAAGTGGTGTGTTAAGTACCGATAACTAAGAACAAGAACTTCTGCCACTTAACTACGGCTCATTAGCTGACAGAGGTGGAAAAGATTTTCTTGAAGTAGCTTTGTATAAGTAAATTAATCTTAAGCAGTTGTAAAAAACACAAACTGAAAAAGATGTGCAGTTCTGCCAATATCAAAGGAGAGGTTTTCTGTACATATAGAGATGTGAAAGTTATGTGCCAAAGTATCATTAGATCTGTTGGAATACTGCTTTTGTCTCTGGTTTCCTGTGTTTAAAAAAGTTGATTTAAATGAAGATAGGTTCAGGAAATGGCTACTAGAACATTGTAGGTAATACGCTGGCATCTGTAAAGACTCTAAAAACTTGTCCCATGAAGCCTAGAACAGGAAAGTCTGAGACAAGAGATATTATCATTTGTAAATAGAATTGAGGGTAAAAACCAGAGAGGAAAGATAATTAGGGGGATTAAAGGAAATTGTTGATAGAATAACCACTAAATCTGAATTGATCTGCTATAAATTCCAGCTGAAAATAGAATAAAGTAGCTAACCCTTTAAGCTATTAAACTTTCCCTCCAAACACTGACTTTATGGTATAGTATTCCAGTAGGAATAATTTCTGAAGTGAATTACTTTATACAGTTGTCTGCAGCAGCCATAGGGATCAACTCATAAAACTAGGACCTCTTCCTGTGATTCTGAGGAATCTGCTCATGGACAACACTGTAGGATTCCTGCTTTTAAAAACCTATCTAGACTGATAAATAGGGCAGATCAAATCCTCATTTGCATTTAGAGTGCATCCTGTAGTAAACTGGTGCTTCAGGGCTAGACTGTGATTTTGAAGCTACACCTGCTTCAGGTGCATTAAAGCATCCTCTACATCCCTCCTCGGGCTATGTAAAACCACAGATGTGCTCTCTTGTCACCTGAGCAGGTGGTTGGATTATGCATCAATAACTTCAGCTGCCCTTACCCATTCACCACAACTGAGCAATTTGCCTCTGGTGTTAAGGTGAGGAGCGAGCTTGTGCTCCGTGAGGACTCAGTCTGAGCATTGTGGTTCACACACCCTCACCAGCTCAGGACCGTGCTGAAAGGCTGCGTGGGTGTATCAAACTGTAGCTGGACACTTCCTGAAGTTATATTATGCTGCTCTCAGCACCCAGAAAGCATTGTCTACTGTGTTTGTAAAGTGCTAGGATAATCAAGAGCAGCTTCGTGACTAGCATTTCTAGGGTTGGCATAATGCGCCTGATAAATGAGTAAATGGTTGTTCATCCAGTGATGGCTTCACTTATATAAAGCTGACGAGATTTCACAGAACTAGGTGTTTGTTTTTGTTTTTTTTTTTTTCACGGTCACTAGTTTGGCAGTATTTATCTATAATTTCTCTACTGTTTCTTACATTGGAAAAGGTATGACAGCTCTGCTCTAACTAGTGTTCTCCTTGGCATGCAGATACTAGATCTGGGCTTTTCAGTTCATGCTGTTTTTCTAAATAGCTATTACTGGACTTGAGAAAAGGAATATTTTTCCCTGAACTATCTTTATGAAATAATGAAAACAGGTATCCCTTGACAAGTACAGAGGAGGAGACCAAAAGAATGTACATGTTGCTTCATTCAAATTCTTTCATACTGGACAAAAACATGGTTTATTTTGCTTCCTACTTTTTGCTTGTGTAGCTTTGGCTGTGTTCGAAGATTCCACTTGCTTTCACTCCAGTTCTTACCTGAAATGAGTGGGAGGGATCAAATTCATCTTTGCCATTGATCATTCCTCTCTTCTGAAAAGGCAAATAGGACACCAATAGTTTGAATTGTGCTTCAGCAACTACTTATTAAGTTCTTTTTAAGGCATATTTCACACCTCTCACTTCTGCATTCTGTATCAATGATTTGTTCTTGACCTGGCTTATTTTTGCCAGAGATAATGCTTTTATCCCATTGCTGTTTTCTTTCTTGTCTATAAAGTCCAAAACAGAATTATTCTTCCATTCATTGTCGCACTCATCGTCACCATCCCCAATGGTGAAAATAAAAGGAAGTCTGTATGCCCAGAATTTTATTATAGTTGGAAATGCCCCAAATTTCAGTAGTAACTAGGATAGTTTTTCTTAGTTCTCATTCTCTTTGGTTCATTTAAAAATTCTACTTCGTGTGAGTAGAATTTATTTAATTTATAATTCGCTGCTGAGTACATTAATGGCCACTCTTCTTTGGTTGTTTTCACTGTTTTTGTTTTTGTTTTTGTTTTTTCCCTAATTCCAAGCAGTAAAGCACTCACATGTCAGAAATCAGATGTTGCAAAAGGTCAAATTTCGAGCTCCTTAGCTTGAACAGATCCTTGCAGCTCTGTAAACGATATGAAGTTACTCAGTTTTAACACACAGTTCAGTGCTGCATATGACTGTGGGACCACAGAAGTGTCAGAGCCCAGGGTCACTGTGCACCAGGTGAGGCTGGAAAAGATAGTGGGGAGGACAGGGAAAAGAGTAAAAGTTCAAATCTGTTGATCTATGCGTAGCAAGTATTTAATTAATTAATTAATTAAATTAATTTAAATTGGAATTAAATAAATATGATATGAAGCTTATCATACCCATGAAGAAAAGATGTTTGTGAATAAATTTCCTAAACCTTGGTGTTAAGCATTGATAAGAATGCATTGATTATCCTGAAAATCACTGATAGCTCTTTTCACCACTTCTACCAAAACAGGGTTTCGTCACTGTGCTTTTCCAATATGTGTTTGGCATCACTTGCTGAATAGCACATCCCATTGCTTCCCTGTATTCACCCCTCTGTTTGTTTCTGCCTCTGGTATTCTATGCATCTTGTGACACTTGGATTGTAAACTTGTTTGGAATCGATTTACATAGCACTTAACAAAAAAACCCCTAATTTGTATTGCAGTATGTGTGAAAGCTCCCCAGTAGGTATGGTTATATCCCAGCTCCATAACCCTTTCCCTTTCCTTCCCCAAACTACCCCTTTCCCCTAATGATCTTACAAAACAGAGGAAGGTCAGACGTACAGATGGACATCATGGAAGATGGCAACAACCTAGCACTGAACAATTCCAAGGGTTAGGGTATCCATAACTTCTCTGGGCACAACTTCTCCAGTGCTTCTTCTCAGTGAAGAATCCCTTCCTGGTATCTAAAGCTAAACCTGCCTTCTTTCAGTTTAAAGCTATTGCCCCTTGTCCCATCACTACATGCCCTTGTCAGAAGTCCCTCTCTAGCCTTCTGGTAGGGCCTTTTAGGTACTGGAAGATGCTGTAAGGACTCTGTGGAGCCTTCGATTCTGCAGGCTGAACAACCCCATCTCCCAGTCTGTCTCTCCATAGGAGAGGTGCTTGAACCCTCTGAGCATCTTTGTGGCCTCCTCTGGTCTTACTCCAGCAGGTCCATGTCTTTTATGTGCTGAGGGCTCCACAGCTGGGCACAGCACTCCACAGCATGGGTGTGGGTCTCACCTGTGCAGAGCAGAGCAGCGGAATCCCCTCCCTCACCCTGCTGCCCACACTGCTTTGGATGCAGCCCAGGATATGGTTGGCTTTATGAGCTGCAGTTGCACATTGCCAGGACATGCTGAGCTTCTCATGAGCCAGCAGCCCCAAGTCCTTCTCCCCAGGGCTGCTCTCAATACCTTCTCCACCCAGCCTGCATGTTTGCTTGGGATTGTCCCAACCCACGTTCAGGACCTCACAGTTGGCCTTCTGTTGAACTATTGAACTTCATGAGTTTTGTACAGGCTCACCTCTCAAGCCCGTCCAGGTCCCTCTGGATGCCATCCCTTCCCTCCAGTGTGTCACCTGTACCACATAGCTTGGTATGGTTGCAAACTTTCTGAAGGTGCACTGGATCCCACTGTTGTCTCCAAAAAACGGTGCTGAACGCTACTGATCCCACTAGCAACCCCTGAGCATATCCATATTGTTCATGACTCTTACTACTTGTAACTGATGATAAAACTCTGATTAAAACAGTAAGCAATGTATGTGCAGCAACAAAATTGGGAACACTGAAACAAAAAAGACAATAACAAAACTCCCCATACTGATCAGTTTTACCTGAGGGCTATGGCACTGTTTTTGGACATACAATGGTAAGCTCTCCCTTAATTAGAACCAGTTCAGGAGAAGAATGTAGTCAATAAGTAATGAAAGAAAAGCCTTTCAATTGCCAATTAGCAACTTCTGATCATGCATATTTTATGAAATTCTGAAAACATGGGTAAACATGCAGCAGCAAGTGTATTAAATTTTATGAAATTAATGATGGCTTCAGGGGAAGATGAGTTTGGCTGGCATTTAATCATATGTTTATTTTGTTATATAAATATATTGCAAGTCATTTTTACACATACAAGTTTTTATAGGTTTGATTATGTGCATTCTCTCATTTGCCAACTGTTTTCCTGAGCTACACCACTCTTTCTCTTGAGTAATGGTTCAAATGAAAAGAAGTTTCTAATTTAAGAAGTTGAGAAAGACAAGATCATATCTTTCTGTGCACTTATATGAGAGATCTCTGAGGTCCTTTTTGTAAGAAAGGGTTTTCCAAGGGGATTTTTTTTCAAAAAACTTTATCTGTGATACCTCCTACCAAATGTATTACATTAATTATATTTGCAATTTTTAGATCAGAAATCTTTTTCCTGCTGATTTTACCTGAAAGCAACCTGCTTAGGTAGTAGCATTTCCCCATGACCATACATTTTAAATTTAATTAGTTGTAATTTTTTTCTGAATCTTATCAGGTGTTTTTTCCAATACTAATTGTAGTCTTATGCCATTCTAGTACATTAAAAATATATATATTCTTTATATTAATCTCTGCTCATTTTCTCATTATCATCAGCTGTCCTGTATACATCATAGCTGAAAATAAGCTATTTTAACTGGCAGTAAGAATACCATGCAGTTCTTTCTTTGTAGTTCAGCTGCTTCCTAAGTATTGCTGAACTCTGTAGACAGATTTCTTTTCTTCTTCTTCTTCCCATACCTAGGTATCAAACAGAAAGCAATTACTACTTTCTCTCTCCCTCTTTCTTACACTGTTCTTCTCTCCCCAGTTTATTTCATATAATTTAAATGCTGACGTCAAGTTCCTCCTTTGGTGAAAGACACAGAAATAAAGGTAGTATCTGCACAAGTTTTCAGGATTGCTTCAGTTTTTCTTTGGCAATATGCCCCTGCTGCCTAAGGATCAGTTTGGATAAGTGAAGACAGTGTGGTTCCTAGAGGAGGATATTTCTTACTTTGTCTCTTGTTATACCTAGTTGCCACTTTTTAATGAATATCATGTTATAAATATTAATGGTCATAGCAACACCCAGAAGTCTCAAGACGAAAGGGCTACTCTGAGGCTTATGCTTTTTCTCCAAAAAACCCCACTATGAGTCCTTCTAGCCTTGGGAATTCCATTCTTCATCCTCTTCTCTCAGCTTCTTGCCTTCTCATCAAGACATGCTCTCCTCCTTACCTTCTGTCTGCTCTCACCTTCTTACTTGCTTTATTCAGTTTGCCAGAGACTTCCTCAGGCTTCTTAAAAGTTCACTTCTGTCTCCCTGTGTGCCTGTGTGTTCATAAATATCCTCTTTGTCCCTCTTTACCTTATCTAACCAGTTCAGCCTTCTGCAGCATCTGATATTCAGCATCTGACCTATTTTGGGGAAAAAAATTCCCTTTGCAGGAAGGAATAAGAATTCTCTCTTGGGAAATTTTATGGATACGATTTTAAGTGTATGTTTGTTTAAGGCAGTCTAACCAGAAGATGTCCAAAGCAAAAAGACTTAGAGACATCTTCATTGAATATTTGTTAAACCTAAGACTCAAAAATGTAACTTCTTTTCTTAGATTCAAGGTTACTTAGTAGCATCTCAAGTGCTGATGAACTAGACCTGATGTTAGGTTCCCTTAGATTTCTGTTAGATTTAATTATACAGGAGTGCAGATTCTTACATTATTTTGACACTGCAAGAAAGCCTGAATACATTAAAGTCAGTATCAGACGAAATAAGAAACCCAAAATAGTGTAATTGCAGGACTTGTAGAGAGTTGAGAAACAGAAATATGGTAATGAAATGCTGAAAAATGTTCAAGAAAGCAGAAAAGTGTTTGTTCTTTTCAAGAAAATATTATGAAGAAATAAAGAATCATGAGGCCATTGAATTGAAATAGGGATAGAACAGAGGTTAAGCAAAGAGCAGGACTGAACGGAGTTGAGAAGTGTTGCAAGTAGATATGGAACAAATTCATTTACTTTTTAGGAATGGTTAATACCTACGTTTACTTTAGCAGTGGGCATTGGGACTGGGATTAGGATGGGATTGCATTAGGACTGAGTGGCTGCGCTGCTGCTGGTGGCATAGCAATGGGAAATGAACAATAGGTGCATGTTTTTAGGAGCTGTTAATGATCCTGTTTTCATTTCAGTGCTGTTATGTGTACCTGGGCCAATGTGCCCCCAGCAGTGTCCTTTTAGTCAAGGCAGTCTGGTACCTCAGGTACTCCCTGCTATTCCTCACTTCTGTTTCAGCACTTCTGTTGGCTTCTCCATCCCCTGCTGGAAAAATCATAAAAAATAGCAGTAGATCTCACAATCTGGTTTTGAGCTATGAATGCAGAATGTGATCCAGTGTTTTTGATAGGAGAAACATAGCCTAAAATGGGGAAAGTAGCAGTCCTGAGAGAAGAGAGCCAGAGAACATGGTAATACATCCTATTTCATCAGCTTTCCTCAACCAGGGAGAGTCCCTTGCAATACCTGTGAAAGCTGCTCTCCCTTCTGTTGAAGAGAAGCTGAGTAAAGGAGAAAGTTTTCTGAAAGGTAAGCTCACAGTGAGCAGTTGTAGGTGAACAGGATGCATTCTGGTGTCAGTTGTGCCATCTGGAAGAAAAACTGCCTTGGACTTTTTTATAGTGGCTGTGAGTTCTCTAAACCTAAAGAAACCTTTTGTTTCCTTGGATGACTTGGTGTAAAGAGTGCTTTGTTTGAGAGGATGAGATTTAGCTGTCGGGTAATTGCAGCCATGCTAATGTAAAAAGAGCACCATGAAACAGCCATGAAAACATGTTTTAGTAGGTATCACTTGAAGGACAAAGTACAAGATTAAAACCTGAAGTGCTAAATTGCTTCTACATGTTGTCAGGTAAGATTTCTGTAAAACCTCAGGTAGTGAAAAAGAGCTGAAGGAATGTAGAGTGAAATAGAATTTTAGCTTCTAAATAAAATGAAAGAATCATCCTCTAGAGAAAAAAAAAAAGAAAAATACTAGAAAATCATTTTAGAATATGTGTAAGTATTCTGAGAACAAATGTAGTAAGAGCAAGCTCAGATATACTAATCTTCTAAATTTTGGTGTTAGAACTATTATGCACGAGGTGATTGCTTTGCTGTAAAGGAAAAATGAAAATAGTTGCAGGCATGATGAGGAAGAATGGACTGATGAAGTTGACACAGTAGTCTTTTTAATCACTGGGGAGAGTAAAAATTCTGTGAGGCCTTATCAAGGAAAAGTAAGCAAAGATGCAGATTCACTGTACACTACCAATCAATACTAACTAATCTTGAATTTCTCCTGCTGAGAGAGTAGGTAGGATGTCTATACTATGATATAGTCAGTGTACAAGCCTGATCCAGAATCTTTTTACCTATGGAAAATCAATACAGTTATTCTTGGCAGAAGACGTACATGCAGAATATGTAAGTACAGGATTCATACCTCAAGATGGAATACCTTTAAGCAGTTTCCCTGGGACATTTAACCACATCTGTGGAAGATGCTCAGTGTCTGAAAGTGCTGGTCTGCTGCTTCTTGCAGTACAATATTCCCTGGCCACATTTTCTCTAGGAAACACAGTCAGTTATTGATTTAGGTATTCTCATGGCTTTTAAATGGCTTCTTTAAGAAGCTGGTTTATTGAATCTTTGTTGGGCAAAGGAGAGGGTTTCTGGAAGTATAGCATTAACGTGGAACCAGTACAACTCATAAGTTTAAATTAATTTCTTAATTTTTTTCTATTTAGTGACCACTTTAAATAGAACTGAATTTAATTCTTTTATACTCGGCAAAGCCGGAAAAGAGGGCAATTCTTTTTATCTATTTGTAATGACTGAGCTTCATATGAAATCTGGAAGATATCTTGTATGTCCACTGGGGTACCGTTCTTCGAGATACAAAGGGTTTTATTCATCTTCTCATGTGCTCATATTCTTCCCTTTCAATTTTATTCGCTCAACAAAAAATAATCCCTTTTTGAGTACAGTACCTCGTTTGGAAAAGTTTACAATGCAGTGATCCTTTTTATATTATTTGATAAGTTGACACAGTAAATTTAAGTTTGAAAAGTTTTATGAAATACAGATATGGAATTCTTGAACAACAGATGGTGGATAAACACTCTACACTTTAAAATTTGGTATTCATAGCACTTGTTCTGTCTGAGCTGTGGGTTCACTCTCTGTGGATGACTCACGCAAAAATATGCATTCACAGATAATGCAGAACAAACTTTAGTTTAGATCTGAATTTTTTGTGCTTTCCTGACTGTGTATCTGAATGTTCCCAGTGAAGCAGTCTGACTTGCTGCTCTGTGTATGCCATGCTGCTTTGTTGAAAGGAAGATATTTTTGTTAATTGTCATGATAATTTTCATCTGTGTGCTGGCATTTAAAAAAATTCCTATTAATTAAGAAAAATTGTGTGAAGTCAGGGTGACAGTGAGATTTTAATTTGTTCTTGTAAGTCAGTAAATTTTAAAAAGGCATTCCTCAGTGAAGTAAGTGGTTAGTCACATGCTTGCTCTGTTACACCAAAGTGCTCTTTATTCGTTATTGTTAAATTTGACTTGGAAATAATTTTTAAAAAATAATTTAAAACACCTACTGCAGAAATATTTGAATTTAAATGAAACAACGCTCTTTATGCATCTTGTCTCAAAATGTGTATTGAACACTTTGGTAGAACAGAGGACGGATGGTCATGCCAGACATGCAACGTGTTCTGTTCTCTGTGTGGTGCTGGCACATTTGATGGTGGCATAGGCTCAGAGATGGGGCATATTTAAAGTCAGGCTTTTTAGAACGGGTCAAGTCAAATATGTTTTACTTAAGTCCCTAAGCATTCTGTTTGTGTGGTGTAATATTAATTTCCATGTAAAATGATATCTCTAAAATCTCAGTATCATGTTGCAGCTTTTGGCACAGATCTAACAGTTGCTTGAGGCACAGGCTGGATCCTTGTCTACAAGAGTCACATGCAACACTTTTAATTTGGTTTCAAAAGCTTCAGAAGTTTCTCTGATATTATTCCAAATCCTCATACTGATTTTACTTTGTTGTTTCAATGGCATATCTTGTATTCTACAAAGAATTTCCTTGAAGCCACTTGTTACATTAATTGTAATGCATATTGTGGCATATTATTATTTTTGTAAAATAATTTTGTATTGAGTAACTACATTTCTGTCTCACTGAACCGAAGGATTAATCTGAATTAGAATTTACTCTCTCTGTTTAGCTACATAATTATAAAATAAATTCTTTTTCTGATTCTATATTTCTGTGGCTTAAAGGTGTTAAATTATTAAATACATCAAAATCTATCATCCCCTTTGTACTGATGCATATAATTGTAATAACTCAGAATAGACAAAGCCCATGATGTGTCTCTGAATCTTGAACAGGGGAAGGGGACAGGCTAATACTTACCCATCACTGTGTGCCATTGTCCTCTTGTGCAAACTCTGTATTGTAGGAGAGAAAGTTTTAAACCTTATAGATCTCTGTGGAAGTGGCTGCAGGGAGTTATGGAAGTGAATTCTTGAGGGAAATATCTAGGGGAGATTCATATGGATTAAGAGCCTGTAAATTGTTACAGCTGTATTGGCAAATGTCCCACCTAAATTTAAAAGGAATCAAGAAAAAAGCATCAATATATGTTTTACTTACACATACACACCCACTGTATTTCCAAACACCTCAAAAGAAATCTTTGCCAGATATAAAGCATTTTCTATTACTTGAGATCTTGAATATACCCAGTGTGCACTGAAACATTTCAGGTATTGTTAAAACTGTCACACTTCTTTATAGAGAAAGCTGAGGCAGCCATTGAAATGGATTTCTGCATGTAGAACAGCCATCCTCTCTTTCCTGGTCGTGCATCCCACCACATCTGATTACCAAGAAAACAAATATTTTTTTTAAAAAAAAATTTTCCCTCTTAAGATCAGCTTTTAACAGTGATTTCATTTGACAAGTGAAAAGCCGTTTGTTAACTCACTGACTGCTGCCTTTATTCAGAATCTAACCCCTTCCAGTGGTGTCAGCTTTGGCATAAAACAAGCATATGCATAACTTAGAGATTTTGGTCATGTCTTACATCATCACTGTGACAGTACATCCCACAGGCTTCCTCCTTCAAGTGAACTGTTCAGTGGTGAGATTCCTTTGATTACATGTATCCCATGAGTTTCTCCATTAAAAAGTCCATCTTTAGCTTCTGAATGGATCTTTTTATTTGTTGGATAACCCTTTGGATACAATGAAAAGCCTTAATAGATACTCAAAATATTGTGACATGAAACTTACTTTTTTTTTTTAATGGAGTTCTACTCTTCACATATATTTGTTAAGAAGTGGTTTACATTGTAATGACAATGTGTATTTTGTTTTCTAGCTGTAGAATTTTAATGACAGATCTTATTTCAGCTGGAAAATTCAGTCCCCCCCTTTGCTTTTTAAGGAGATTGCCATTATTAGCGGTATCTTTGGACAAGTAGACTTAGGCATGTAAAATAAAATTCTGATGCTGAATAAAATCTGTGGATTTTAGGAAGTGTAATGACAATGTACTGTGGAAAAGGCGTATGCATTAATGTATGTTTAACTTTAGATTACATTGATGTATATCATGGGAATGAGGAGAAGCTTAATGTTTAAAATTACCCTGCTTATGCTTTGAATAGGATTTTCAACAAACCTAAAAACAAACATAAAAATTTAATATATGTTAATGAAAATAGTACAGATTCCTTGTGTTAAACAATTTAGGACAATACCTACTATCTCTGTAGTGAGTTTCCAGAAGGAATTGTGAGAAAAACAAGCCAAGGTACCAGCAATGGTTTCTCCTAATTGTTTCTACCTTTGGCTGTATATAACAGATGGCAGGGTAAGAGCTGCATGCAGAACATTTATCACCAACTTTTTTGAGGTATCTTTTTTTTTTTTTTGCCTCTACTTCACTCTGGCAGAAATTTTCTCTTTCGCAAGTTTTCTTGGGGGAAATATGTAAAGTGGAAAGAAGAACATTCACAATCATCATAAGAATACTTATCCAGGGTGTGGGAAAATGGGATTGACATGCCTCCTCTGCCTGATCTGTAACAGGGATTTGTCTATGATGAATGCCTGCTTTTACTCAGGTGTGTCTTTCTCCTGTTGGACCTGTTCCACTTTGAATATACAATTATATATTCATTAGATCAAAGATAGTGTGCCTAGTGATTAGGGCACTCCTTTGAAATGTAAACCCCAGTGGTGCCTATTCAGAGTAGTAGTTTGGTTCAGGTTTTGCAGCATAGATGAGTTCCTCATCACCAACCTGCTGGTTATTCTGATCTCATTCTCTCTTTCTTGCTTTTTAAAACCCTTTCTTACCTCAATTTTCTCTCTCATTTTAGAGCACAAATTGCATGCCAGGACTAAGAAACTATTAAATGAGGGTTGATTGCAACTGATAAATGTATGTGAAACATTTTGACTTGTGCCAATTTGCATGTTGATGAATTGCAATGCAGAAGTGTCTCTCTCTATACAGTATAGAGAGAGGGTATGTGGCATGCTTACCCTAATTGAAAATGTTCTATAGGGCATGTTTTAAAAGACAGGTAAAATGGATTACACCTATCTTGTACCAAAAAAGCATAATCATCCAAAAGATAGGATTCTTTCCTCATTCTTGCAACTCCATTGTTTTGGTTTAGATAGACAGGTATCTGCCAGGGAGGGTTGGAGTCTCCCTTAAAATGTAAGCCCCTCCCCCCCTTTTCCAAATTATCATAAATTTGCAATTAAAAGGCTGTCATGCAAAGATTTTGGGAATAGGTATAGCAGTTCTTTACTAGGGATATAAAAATACAGATGTTGTAGTACAGAAGAATAAGCAAACAAATAAACAAACAAGAAATCCTAGAAAAAACCCTGACAGAGTCAGAAATACAACCTGACACCCTGTTGGTCAGGGTGTTGGTAGCAGTCCAAAGTAAGCCCTCCTGGAGTGGCAGATGTGGTTCTGTTGGAGTAGAGATGGTCCCGTTGAAGAAAAAGGGTCCAGTAATGATGAGATGGGTCCGGTCTTCCTCCAGGGATCCGGTGGGAAAACTGGATACCTAGTGGGACTGTGGCTCCTTTTTATCTAGGTTAAGATGGTTTGGCTCCTCCTCCCTGTGTGGAGCAGCTTACAATAGTGCACTGTAATGTGTAATGTCATTGAGGAGCTCTTAATGGTCCATTAGCAAAAGACATTCCCATGGAAGTAGTGAAACAATGAAGAGAGATAAGTAGCACTCCACCATCTGATAAGCGACAGTGACCCATTTGGGCGAAGATAAACAATTCTGCTCCACCCAGATGGCATAGAATAATATGCTCTTTACAAAACCCATGACATCCATATACTCTGCTGATGTTAAAAATGAGGATTTTAGGGGTGTTATTCCTTAGGGTTTTAGTATGCTGGTAATATTCAGTGCCATGCTTCAAAACCCGCTACAATTCCTTTGCTCTGAAGGGGGTATGAGAATTCCCTCTCTTTTAGGAGGAGGACACGGGAATTAACAAGTCTCGAAGTAGCAATAGTTAATATGCATGTTCATGAGTAAAGCAAAGAGGGAAAGGGGTATTTTCACTGTTAGGGGTGCTTAGAAATGCTGAGTTAGTAATCATTTTCTTTTGAGCTGAAATTTCTTCTTTATCTAAATTTTTCAGATGTTGAAAAGTTAGCATGAGAGGCTATAGTGTCAGGAACCTACTGTTTATTTTCTGTGACTATTTTATAATAAAATTTCAAACCCATTCACATTGCTGAAGTATACTCACAGAGTCAGTTCTTTTCACTTCCTGAAGGGTTATTTTTTCTAGGTTTTAGTTTGCATTGTTAGTTTACTGTCTGGGTGATACATGGAATATGTTCCAGGAACACAGTAGAAACTGGGGTTTCATTTTCTTTTTCATGCTGCCAATAACAGAAATCTCAGCTTTATTTCTGATGCCACCTAAAATGAACCAACACAATGGGTCTTCAGTGGCAAAAACAATACAGCCAGTACTAAGAGAACTACATCTGAGGTGTTAGGAACTAAGGTAAAAGATTGGATTTTCAGAAAGTGTTTACCTGTAGCCTGTCTGTTTCTTTTGAAATAGGTGGCATTTCTATCAGACATTATTAGGAATAGGTTTATTCTTTTGAAAATTCTGCTCATCAAACTTGTTACTGTACTTAAATATGCTTATCTGTGAGCGAGCCACATCTGTGTTTGACCCAAGGCATCTTTGAGTGTGGTCTCTCCATGGAGAGAGTCTGAGATAAAGTGAAACTGTCTTTGGTGACTTTTGCCTTTCTTCTTAAAAACTGTGCATTGGTAATTTCTAGTCTAACCTCCCTTCTTCTGATACGAAACTTGGCTCAGCCTCTGTCTCTTTCCCAGCCTGCGTTCCTACCACTTCCAAAAAGTCAAATGTGGCATCTGTACAGCTGGAGAGGAAAGGACTTTCTTTTTTTCCATGAATCACAAGACCATTATTCTCTGCCAGTGAATCACTGACAAACACCTTTAAAATAATGTTACTAAACTTGAAAAATGCTATTAACTTATCCTAGGTACTTTTAATATGACTCAATATGATTCATTACCATGACACTTACAAGAAATAGGACATGGGAACTTTAAAATTCCTTTAAATTAAAAAAAAAATCTGATATTTTATGTTATTAGATGACTGCTTTGGGGTATGGTAGTCTAGATCTGTTGCACATCATTGTGTGTACAGGTTTGTAAATGTGCCTAGTGCATTAGGAATACAACCAAATGTTTGACAAGTGTTGACGTAGGTAAAGGAACAGAGAATCTTAACTGGATTCTAGAAAGACAGAAAAATATTGCCTAGGAAATATTTTACCTGACTTTGACAAACATATACCTGGTTAAAGATTCCTCTTCACTTCTTACCCCTAGAAGAACACTTGGAGAATTGATTTTTCTAATGTAAAAATTGTGCATTTCTCATTTGACAAAGTTGGTTTGTTTAGTTCCAAAGAACTGTGTGAAAGTTATACAAGGTGCAGTTTTAGCCATGAGCTTCATCTGACATTTATAGACATCATGTCAAAAAAGTCTCTGCACCTAAGAATGTACAGTTATAAATCTTGGAAAATGAATTTTTGTGGAGACATGTATATGTATATACACAAAACATTTCAGTATCATGTTTTTGTTAAGATAAAATTAAGAAGGGAAGTTTTTAGTGACTGAACTATTCCTAGGCTGACAGCAGATTTTGAAACATGTTTGTATTTGTGACACTTGTGTTTCATAGAAGCAGAGAATAATTCAGTTTGGAAGGATTCTGTGAAGGTCATCTTGTCCAAGCGCTTTCTCAGAAACAGACAGCTTTGAAGCTGCTTTAGATTGCTCAGGGTCATAGTCAGTCAGGTTTAGTAAGAGTAAGGAAAAAATGGACACTGAAATTAAATGTTACAACAAAATAGGGTCACCACAAAATTATTGAAAACTATATTTAGATGTGTGTCTGTGAAAGTGAATGAATTGCATTTTATTTATCCTTCTTTGTATTTCTTCTCAATAAAATCTATAATTGAGCATCATGGAAAATGCCTGAAAGAGAAGTCTTGAGTGCTATTCAGCATGTGAATGTGTTTTAAAAGCTTGCTTTAATTTACATTAAAAGAGAAGTAATGCTAAGCTCTTCAAGCTTAGTCACTGGAGTAGTGCAGTATTGGAAAGGCAAGTGATGCAACAGCAAGAATACTCAGTTATTTGCCTCTAGGATTTGTGCTTGAATGTCTAAGCAAGCCCTAGGGGCCTTTTAGTTTGTTAATAGTTTACCTTTTTATTCTGGATTACGTGCCCTGAAGATCATGATTTTGAATAAGGCAGCAAATGAGGAGTTATACTCAGGCTTTGATGTGATATTAAATAAGAGCTGGAAAAAAATATTATCAAAAACTTACAATGGATGTAAACATTTCAGAATTTTTACCTGAATGATTAAGCATGTATCTATTGCAGTAAAGAAATATAACCCAAGAAATTGTTGAAATATGTTAAGAAGATGCTAAAAAACCCCACCAATCAAACTGCAAGAACAACTAAATACACTCATTTCGTATCTGTGAATATGACAGTCAAATGGAAAAGAACAATAGCTTAGACAGTAGCTTAGAACTTGGGTTTATTCCAGCACTTGTGATACTTCGGGGGTCTCAAATTCCCTTAAGTGCTTTGCACAGCACTGTGTAGTGATCATGCAATCTGTCAAAATAAACCCATTTAGGCATGCAGCAGTTTTTCAACACAAAGACTTAGAGCTACAAACCGGTTTAACCAAGGAGTTTCCACATAATCTCAAGACATCCATCGGGATTTTCATAGTGCTGAATTGTCGGCAGAAGGGGATGAGAGCTGTCATCATTAGAGAGGAACTGAAGTCAGCAGCAGGAGTTCACTTCTTTCCTTTTAATTGCTACCACTATGTGCTGAAACCCTGTTGGTTTCCATGGCTTCAGTAAAATCAGGTCTCTGTTCCCTAAGTCCTTGTACGAGATGTGACTGTCTACTTCTGTCACAGAGTTACATTTAAACATGTCTTAATTTCCTCAGTTTTGGGAGATAATTGCATTGTGAAAGTTTCAGTGATGATGCTGTCAAAGTTTTTAAGTAGCTTGCTACTTGAAGAAGCTTTGCTGTTCTTTCAATTCTTTTTAGTGTTTTACTCTCTCCTGTTTTTCCCCACCCCCTTATGTCAAGTTGCTATTATCACTTAGTGAGTGCTTTCCCTTCCTTGGTCTATTTCACTTTCTTTTGTGTAGCCCTGGGAGCTCAAAAAGCTCTCAGGTCTGGCTGATGAGAAGTCTACAGCAAGCCTGGAGTGACACCACATGACAAAGAAAGATAGACACATATATGTATATATATCTATCTTTTTTTTTTTTTTTCCCCAAGTGAAGTGAAACTTTTCACTCCCCAGGACTAGCATTTCCCTGCTCTAATTTTGTGATGAAAATTTTTGAATATTTGGTTTTCTCTCATACTACTTTTCACATACTCATCAGACTGCTTTTTGTGACATTTCTTTGCTATCACTCTAGCCAACTAAAGGAGGACATATGTTGCTCCACTTCTCAGTCTGAGATAGAACAAGCAAGGTCATATGGTCCCATAATGCTGGAAAAGACAATTCCTACAGATATCACTGAAAAAGGACAAGAAACACATTGAAGAAAAAAACTAGGCATACATGTCTGTCACAGCTCAGAGGTTATTAATATGAGCTTAATAGAGATAAAATAGTGAAAACCTAACCTGGAGAGAATTCACATCTATTCTTTTGCTTCAAGCTGTGTAAAAGCAGAGGATACACCATCATATTTTTATGAGTTGCTTCACTGTAGAAGTGGTTTCATTCATTGTCTAGATATGCTGTTCTACAGTATCTGTATCTGTTCATACAGATTTTATGTGTATTATGAAAAATAAAATCCCTTGGATCATTTTTTGAAATACATCTTTTTTGAATACCATACTTGGTCTGCACAGTGCTGAGAGAACAATATCATTCTACAGATATCAAGTGAGAGTAAGTGTATGAAGCAGTTGTAGTCACGTGTATTGTGGCTTTGTAATGAATGTGCTGAACCTGATAAGGGGCTTGAAAACAAATGGCGTTGTGAGAGATGAAAATCTGTACCATATGGAACATGATATAACCAAGGAGTCTCAAAACTCTGACTCTAGGGAGTGTGCCAGTGTATGTGGGAGAAGTGAGAATTTCATGAATTATGTTACTCTTGAGTAGATTTCGAAGTAAAAAAGAGTTCAACAGTACTCTGATATATATGCAAATATTCTTGTTCTCTGAATGAGACATAAATGCAGCTTTTATGTTTAGGCTTTTGAAACTGGGGCTTTGGACAAAACACTGGAGAGGAGAAGTACAATACAGTACAGCATGTGCAGATACCTGAAAACGTTGGTGGAATGATTGAAGTCAAAAGACAGATGTGTCAAGATTTGTGTTAGAGTGGGAGACGGCACAAAGTCACACATTGTGTGGCAGAAAATGGTTTGGTTATTTGGCGTGTATCACTCTGTCTTGAGAACAGGAAAACCAACGCTGGTATAAATGCCAGATTGTGAAAGAATTGCAGAGCAGAATCCCTTCTTAAAGATCTTAGTGCCTTGAGTAGGTGGGTTTAACAAACACTTTCTATCAAAATCCTGAATTGGATGAAAGTACGTTGCATATTATAAAATCACCTATTTGTTTCAGTGGGATGAAACATTAACGTGTTAAGCTGTTGTTTGTAATGTGGCTGTGTGCTGTTGAACTGGGCATTATTGAGTGACAGGTAACACCCCCACTATATATGTGGTGTTAATCTAAGCATGGCTGAGTGAAAAGTAGAAAAAAATCCTGTATAGATTCACTGTCAGGTGAATAGAGAAGAGCTGTATTTGTTAGGTAAGAAGTACTTTGTGGAGAAAAATCTTACTGAAGAAAGTCTGCAGAAATACACAGATCTTTACAGCAATCTCACATGCTCATCCTTTTTCAGCTTGGTGTATATCTAGAGGTATTTCCTCCTTATAAGTATCTTAGGTGCCAAACTAAGTAACCTTATCTGCTTTAATACAGAGCAAAACAGAGTCTTTCAGAGACTCTTTCAGAGACGCAGCAAATCCTGGTCCATATCTAATCCTCCCATGCCAATTAGGGGCAGAGTTGTCAATCTTTCGTCTCATTTGTAAACTATGTTACTTGGTTCACTCTGCTTGCCCACAGCACTTCGTATTTTATTCTCCTCTCCCTTTCCAAAAAAAATTAATTTGCCAGAGTTTTCTAAGCTTCTGATTCTCAGGTTTCACTTCATCATGCTGTCAAGTACTTCTTGGAGAAACCTGGTCTTGTAGAACAAGAGTGAATGTAATTTCTGGAAGGAGCTTTGGGGTTTTGTTGGTTTTTTGTTTGGGTTGGTATTTTGTCTCATTGGAGAAGGTATTGTCTTTTTCATCCAAAACGGAAGTATCCTGAGGCAAGAACCCTAAGCCAAAGATGGTAACAGCCTTAGCCAAGATTCTGATACTGGTGTTCTATAAAACAGCTTTTTTATTAAAATTACTCTGTGAGAGATTCATTTTGGACATAATAAAAATTTTCTGAGTAGTTCAGGCTGTTTTTAATATCTGCAGAAAACAAGTATTAGTTTCATATTGCTTCTTAAAAGAAAGCTATGACTTCGCTTAAGGAGAAATGTGAAAATTAAAAATTAGTACAAAATGATTAAACTTCCTAAAATGTATAAAAGTAAGTTTCAAATGAAAGTGTCTCACAGTATATTTCATAGTGCAAGGGGATGTTTTCCCACCACCTGAAATAAACTCAACAGTAGTTTATGAATTAAAATTTCTTGCAGCAAAGTTTATTTAAAGGAACTGCTAATTAGAAGACTTGAAAAGCAAAACCAAATAAATATCTTTTTTATTTTTTAAAGACCATAATTTCAAAGCCAACACCATATAAGAAAAGTGGGCCTTACTTACAGTGTGAGAAAGTGCCATGACTGCAGTAACCAAAACTGAAAAGTTTTAGCATTATCATGCATGTATGTGAAATTAAGAAATTCTGACGAATGAGTGCCAAGCCTACACTGCCTTCACAGCATGTAGCTTATCTTTGTATTTAAGAATTTTGAAACTTTGCATAAAGAAGATAAAACCAGCATTGCTTAGACTCAAGAAAGTTTATGGTTTTCTGAACCTACAGATCAAGAGTTGTCTTGAAAAGCTGAAGGATAATTCCCATTGTAAAATTCAACAGACAACTTTTTAAGGAGCACCAGTAACAAAGTTGTTAGGGTCTTTAACAATTGTAATAATGGAAGACAATAAAAAATATAGCATGTCTTTAGGAATCTAGGAATGAGTCAGATATCATTCTGTGAGCATTCTCTTGACTAAACTTGCTCTGACCAAACCTGCAAGTTTAGGCAGTAATTTGTACTTTAAAGTCACTTAAAAGATGTGTGAGAGAAAAGCATTCCACAAATTTGGCTGTGAACACCAGAGTAGAGGTAGGAAATCAACAGTTAAAAAAAAAAAAAAAAATCAGTGGCAGGAAAAAACACAGTGGGGGGGAGGGGGGAACCAAAATTAAACACAAAGATCATTTCAGTAATAGATTTTGGGAGTATGTGTTGTCGCCTGAAACAGCTTCCAACCTCTAGAAAACATTTCGGGAAATACAGTTACGCCTTCTGTCTTAGACTTTTCACGGACTGATGGACTCTGAAACAGGCATCCTGATATGCTGCAATGTCAGGGTGAGGTTGCAGCAATAGTTAGGTGAATCCTGTGAAGTTCAACTGGTTTTTTTTCTAACTTCAATGCTAGAGATTTTCAAAATCATGTTACTTCAAAAGATTATGAGAAATTATTTTAGCTGTACTGAAGTAATTAACTCACTCAAAAAGATCTATGTGAGTTCTGCAGTCACCTTATTGATTAGAATTAAAAAGAAATTAAAATGGAGAACAATTTCCGTGTGATTGTGGTAAGCCTGTTTAACATGGTAAAATACAAATCACTTGTATTGTAAAATACAATCCCTTTCTCAGGGAAGTACTTAGTCTGCTCTTGATATGCATTTCTGATATTCTTTCTGCTTCTTGGACTTATATTCTTCCATGATTTTTTTACAGACTGAATGACTTTACATCATTCTTAGTCAAACTTTCTTCTAAGGCAAATACAGCCCTTGAGCAGAAAAAAAGAGACAAATGAGGCACAATAAGGACAAAATAATCAGTAGAATCGTAGTGAAGGCTATCATCCATGGTGAGCTGCAATGTCATGGGAAAATAACTTCAGTAGTTCTTGGTGTCAGCTAAACTCTGTTCCAATAGAAGTCAATGTGGGGCACTTCTGTCAGTTACTGACAAAATAACACTGCAGCCTCATGAAGTTGCAGCCTGATATATGGCTGCTCATAGAGGTGTGTAAAAGGAGAACACAAGATGGAAGGCTGAGCAAAAAGAAGGATAGGTCTCAAGGCCTTCTGACTACCCAAAACTGGTACCTGCTGGGGGTTCTTATTTATTTTCGCGCTCCTTATTTGTAAGTATAACAGTCCTGAGGGAAGAGATTCAAACTGGCCACGACTTACAAGTTTTATTTTCTTTGCCTGGCATGTGAACAATCTGTCATTTTGTTCTGTCCCCAAGTGCTGTGTTTCAGTGCTGGGAGAAGGTGTAACATCACTCATCTGCAGTTATGCTGTGTGGTTGTCGGAGGTTGTCCGCCACCCCTGGGAGAAATACAGCCAGGCCTCTTCTCTGCTCTGGCTGAGCTATAAAGAATTCGGATGGTCCTTATGGCGTGCAAAGCCCCATTTGAGAAAGCCATAAAGGAGGCAGGCAGGTGCAGTAAACCTCAAGATGAAGTGCTGACCTTCCCTTCACAGGAGAGCAAGAAGGCGGCCTCAGGGGCTGGGCTGCGAGAAATTGTTTTGATGTGGTAGTTTGACCTGATTCTCTGTGTTTGAAAAGTAAAGCTGAGCCAAGAGACAAATTTGAGCTTGGTGGTAAATCCCTGAGAAGCATAACCTATCCAGCATGAACAGGAGGAAACTCAGGCAGTATTTTATTTAAACTAAACTGGGCATGTTGTGCTATGCTAAGCTTTTTGTCAGCCTGTGTGCAATGACTGGAGCCTTGCAACAAAAGGCGGGGAAGGTAGTAAGAAACTAAACTAACAATTAAAAAGTACATTCATCCATCTATTGCTGTGCAATTTTATGCAAATCTTCCTTGTATAGTCAGTAACTAATTATATGAGGTTTTTATAGCAGTAGAAACTGAGAGCTTGGGCAAAGAGATGGAAAGATTTACGTCAAGAAATAATTCAACTAATAAGAATTGAACACAAAATAATTTGGATATGAACCCGTATATAGGATCATAGAATTATGTCTGTGTATATATATGTGTGTACATATTTGGACATGCTAATAATGATGTTTGAGCAATACCATTAAAAGTTTGTAGGTCTGAGGCTTGTTCAAACTCCTTTTGTCCCTTATGCGTGTTGGGATTTTTCGCATAGATTTCTTCGACTGAAGGATCTTCAAATAAAATAGGCAAGCATATTTAAGCCTGAATATGAATCTCAATTAAGACGTATCAGTGGAGTATTCTAAAAGAGGAAGACTTTTTCTCCTCTGTATCAGCTGCTATTAGTTCTTATTAAGTATTTATCTGCATTGTCACCAGGCCTCTGAGCTCATTGTTAACTTGCTTTGTAAGCATCCAAGAGATGTAAGGCTTGGAGTAGAAAGAGTACAGTGAATTAACCTGACAGATATATATGTTGAACCACTCCCAAACATGAATCAGCATGAGAAAAAGCATGAATGTTCCACCTTGGAAAATGCCATGGCTAAGTGGTAGTTCAGTTGTTTCAGGCTGCGGGATGGCATTTTCATTGGTTAACATGAAATGGGAGGGAGACAGATACGCCAAGAAAAGCTGTGAAGATAATTACCACACCTTTTTTTTTTTTTTTTTTTTTTTTTTTTTTTTTTTTTTTTTTTTTTTTTTTTTTTTCTCCCCTGGAATGGGGACAAAGGAGGTGCAAAAACTAAAGGGTGGGGAACCAAGCCTTGTGGAAATGTTCAGAAAGCATTACAGTAGTAAAGAGTACTTATTGGAACTTGGAATTACAGCTTGACAAGGGCAATGAGATTTTAGTACAGCAACAATATGCTGTTGAACCCGCATACTAAATGCAGAGCATGGAGAGAAGCATGCGGCACGAGGAGAGATCTGCACGTCAGTATTGCTGGTCAGAACTGAAATACAGTAGCTTTTAACCAAAATGTTCCTACTGCATTGTTTTTCAAACCAAGGCTCTCAAAAAGCCGTGAGGGATTGTAGCCATGCTTTTAGCGATGTTGGCTTTGATCTGAGGTACAAAGGGTTTTCCATGTAGGCGAGGAAGACCCTTCATAAACCATAGTGGGGAAAAAGAAGTGTAATTGCTCTTAACTTTTGCGGCAAGTTTCTGGTGCAGTAAAGCCTTGCAGGGATGTACATATTTGTTGAGGCAGCTCGTGCCTGACAGCTTGTAGATCCTGTTGATCAAGTCAAGGACTGCAGCCAGAATAATTGCTTTAAATTTGCTGGATAGAGAAGTGCCAGCGAGGAGTGCTACCCTGTGCTTTTAAAAGGTCTCCTAAGGGGCAGAATCAGAACAGTGTTGCAGTGTAACAGATGCACATTTATGGATAAATGTCAAGGATAGCACTAATTCTCCCGAGAAGTGTGTAGCAGTGTTACCACATCACTGCTTACACCCAGCATTGCCGTAGCATTTTTTAGCTCTAAAATGTTAATGGGAAAAGATACAGTAGGAGGAAAAGAGTGCTGAAATTATTTCCTCTGAAAAATCAAATGCATTTTTTACAATGAACTATAACAACTAAGCACACCCCACATAACAGGCAAGCTTTGATAGTTTTTTTTAAAGCTCTTCAGACACATTTTTTTTAAAATCTTGTGCTGTCTTGTGCTAATAATTATGCCCAGATTTGTCCTTGTTACCCTCCAGTTTGCCTTTCCCTATCAAAACTAGGTCTTGGGGATTTGGAAATCTACCTCTTTCCAGAAACACAGATTACTGCATATTTTTTAAATCTCTTTGAAGTTAAGAATAAACACAACAATTTTATTTTTAGAGGTTTGTTGGGGTTTTTTTGATTGCAAATCAAGTATTACTTAAAATTTCTAGAAATTGGCCTTTTGTTTTACTAATGTTTTAGGACTTTTGTTCCAGGCTTCCTGAAGTATGTAGAAGTAGTCTTTTTCTTTCCTATGTGTTGAACAGTAAGCCTAATTAATAATGACATACAGAAAGGATTTCAGGAAAATACTCCTAAAGTATTTAGAGAGTGCATGTTACTATAAAATGTGCTGTATGTGTTGAAATATTGGGAGAAAAACATGAATCTGAGATGATCCCAATGATGAAAGAGAGATTAAATCAAAGATTTATAATGCTGACCTGGAGGTGTTTGCTAACTACAGAAAATACTTACGGAGTGTTTCAGTACTATAATGATTTCCATATTATAGCTGGCTGAGAAGCATTATGATACGTGCAGTCCTCAATCCATTTCCTTGGATTATAAATTAGTTCACAATTATATGCTGATAGCAGAGCTGCACATTGCGTGTACGTCTCTTGGGTAATGAGAACTGCATCTCTTGTGAATGCAGAATACTGATAAGAGCATTCAGAATCTGACATGCTGCAGGCAGGCAGCATGTAGGCTTTCACACACAAAATGCATCACATTGAATGCATTGAAGTGCAGTTAAAAATGCAGAAGTGACATTTGATTTAAATTATTTAGAAAAAAAATGTATGGAAGCACCATTTTTCTTAATAACTTTTCTCAGTAGTACAGAACTAGATACATGACCACAAGCAACAGTAAAAGAAACAAACTGAACAGTCTGAGAAGTTTGTGAAATAAAAGTATTTTAGTGCCCCAAATTTGCAGTACATATTCTGCAATATATATGTAGTTATATCACTGTGGTAAGTCTAAATATCTAACTGTGAAAATAGTTTTGGCTAAGAGGCCCTTAAAGAATCAAGTATTGCATTGAATTTTACAATACTCTGTGTGCACAGGGGGTTCTTAAACCTGCATCTGCTTTTCTATAAATAAGAAACAGTCTCTTGGGAAAAAAGTTATTTCACACAGGAAAAAAAAAACAAACAAACCCAAACATGTACTTAAGGTTGACTTATATAGAAAAGCATAACCAATACATACTTCCAAAAAAGAATTAGAATTGTGGTTTTGAAATGTGTGTGAAAAAACGGTGACTTAATTTGCAGCAGTGTGTATATGTGTACATATCTATTTATCTTTCATGACATTCTCACAAATAGTAGGAACAATAAGTGAGATTATTGAGTAGAGTCTTATATAATGTCTTTCAAATATTTTGTCCTAGCAGATCAGTAGGATGAAAGAAGTACTCTTGTTTTCTTTTGGATTTTTTGTTTGTTTGTTTTTAAAAGCATGACAGTCTTCAACAGAAACTAGTGACAACAGAAACTAGTGTAGTAAAATACTTCAGAGTTAAATGTTTTTCACTGTTTCTGTTTATAAATGACAGTAATTTTGAAAGTCTTTTTTCAAAGCTCGGAAATGTTTTTAGCCTCTAGCTCTCATTGACTTGGATGAATTAATATTGGAGTTCAGATGCTAATTTATGTGACTTGCTTTTGAAAACAAATTTAGGTCAAATCCTGTTTCTGTAGGAGTATCCATTAACTCTGTCATTAACTCCAGGAAATTTTTCTGTTCACAGCCTCTGTTCTTTAACTGACAATTAATTTTTTCTGACTGAGTCACTTGCCTTCAAGTATAGAGTTGCCAAATAAAGTGCTTTCTTTAAGAAGCAAGGATATTTTCTTCATGCAGTGCAAATGAATTCTGTAGAAATCTAGCATCTGAGTAATGGATTTACTTTTTATTATTTTTCCAGGGAAATTCTGGCCTGGGGTTCAGTATTGCTGGAGGAACAGATAACCCACACATTGGGGATGATCCTGGGATATTCATTACTAAGATTATACCAGGAGGAGCTGCAGCAGAGGATGGAAGACTCAGGTAAAAACAAACTTATTACGTGTGTTTGGAAATAAAATACATAATTATTATAATTGTTTTCTGGGTGCCATATGCCAGCTGGATCTTTCATGGGGTCAGGTGCAGTAAATGACATGGTTGGAGTCTCCTTTCTGCTAAGACAGCTGATTGAAGGAGCTTAGAGCAACTGAATAAAGGTGGTTAAATCCTGTATAATAGAGGGCATTTGATGGTGCCACCTCCTTCTTAGTACCAGGTACTTTAGTTTAAAAGGTAAGATGGGGACAGCAGGAGGAAACCTGAATATCAGCATGCAAGTCTTCTTTGCCTGGCCTTTCTGTGTTCATGGCTGAAGAACTACACATTGGTCTTATACTTTAGGCTATCAAGACTTTCCAAACTACAAAGCCATTGCCAAAAAATTATAGCTATTTGTAGATGCTTCCTGTTATTTGGCTGCAGTAGTGAGATGTGTTTACTGCTGTTTCCAAATATTATTTTGTTCCATGAGGATGTGATGGCTGTGCTGTATGTTCTGAGTCATCTCCAGAGTGGTCTGTTGCTTTAGATCCTGAAACAGCCATACAGATCATTTGATGGGGTTCTCAAATACATGGCAGCATCTCCCTTAAACAAGAGGAACCACAGAAATGCTTGTGCTTGTCTTTCCTTATGGACTGAATGCAGAAAGGCTTCCATCACAGAGGCTGCCACCTTACTCTTGGTTGTGCAGCCTACTAATGCACCAAAAAGCTAATTGAACTGGAGAAAATTGGGCTAAATTTCTGATGCTTTCATGGTCTGAGCGCTGAATTGGCTCTGAGAGCCTTTGCCAAAATCAGATGGTTTAAAATTCATAAAATGTACCAGATGGTATAGCAACATTTTTCCTGAATCGTTTTCCTTGAATTCAAAGCCAAAAGTAAGGGGAGTTGGCCAGTTTAAAGAGCAAGTTCGGGATATTTCTTATGCTATATTAATAATTTGATTTTGGAAATTTTTCTCTTTTTTTTTACTATGATAGTGATGAGGAGTCATGGTGGTTGGCAGTGCCTGCAGAATTTAGTTTTACCAAGGGTTGTAGATAAAAGGAATGGGACAAATACCATGTAACTTTGTGACTAAAATGCAGCAATCTACCCCTACGCTAGTCTCCTAATAGTGAAGAAATACCTAAGCATTTCTAGATTGTGATTCATTTCATCATAAAGTCAATGCCTAAAATAGAACAGAAGAATAAAAGAGCTTATCTTTTTGTTGATGACTCAAATGAAAAGGAGTTTCTTTGCCTAGCCCAGCTGTATTGATATGTACTGTAAATATCTGCATTGGGCCAGATGAGTTTCATGGAAAACACAGCATGAAGAAACAGCAGTATTTGGAAGTCATGCTATAGAATTAGACATGATGAACAACAAAAAGGGGTCTTAAACCTGAAACTGCCTTTCTTATACTAAAAAGAAAGAATTACTTGCAAAAAACAGTAGTATATTTTTAGTAGAATTTTTAATTGCATATGAAAACTTCTTTAGTTTAAGCTATGAAGAAGACAGAAGCAATTGCAGTATTTTGCTATCTTTGTAAAAAATCAAATATTTCATAACTCATCCCTGTATTAAATAACTACTGTAGATTTAACTCATGATTGTGTATGTGTTGTAAATATCTTGGAAAGACCACCTAAACCCACAAAAAGTAGCAAACTAAGGCAATTCATTAATCCATTTTAAGATTAGACATGGCAAACTTTGTGTTTTGTCATAAAAGTTTAGCAGTACTAGTATAGTTTCCTTATTACTAAGACTTATATAATATTTTAAGCATATACTTGACATGGTCATTCTTCCTAGTCTCAGATTTTAGAAAGATTCCTCCTTTCCTTGTTTTATCTGGCAAATGGGCTTCACTTTGCTGCAAAGTCACTTTTTAGGAACACCTCAAAATGTAGTTATCAGTGGTCATTACTGATATGCCACTGAAAGCCATATCCTGGGGCAGTCTTCGTTGACTTGCACAGTAATTAGTTGTTCGTAACAGTTTATCAGCTGGGGCCACTCTATAGGAACAAAAGCTTAACAACATGCAGTAATAACTGCTAAGAGTAGTGATAACATAAGTTTCTTAGCAAAAGTCCAAATTTCAATTACCTGATAATCGAGGGATTGGTGTTTATAGATGGAAAAAATACATACTTTTTTTGTCTGCTTTTCTTTTACACTCTGCCTGCAGATACTCTACATTATATAGCAGTGTGGGCTGTCTGAACTGGCTTCTGAATCTACTGTCTGGTTTCAATCATAAAAGCCTGTAAAATCACTTCCACTGCATTTTACATGATGTCCCTTTGATCTAACTTAGTTGAGTGTAGTTCTTCAAACAGCAAGACTATGAAAGCAACCTGTAAGAAATTGACTTTGTGCTCCAGACCCTTGGGAATGTTTTACATGAATGTATGGGTTGAGAGGGGAGGAGTAGGTCAAGTGAAGTTTCATGTAAGTCCAGCAAAAGCAAATGCAGTCTGCTGCACCTGGGAAAGAGTAACTCTCCAGTGGTAGATGTATAGTTAGAAGTACATAAATACCAGATATAAAACCTGATGGGAGGGAGTGAAGATAAAGAAGCCCAACCTTTATCCGTAGGGTCCAGTGACAGGGCAAGAAGCAATGGACAACAAGCACATGAAATTTCATCTTACCATGAGGAAACTATTTTTTATTCTAAGGGATACTGGGCATAGGTAACTCAGAGAAGTTGTGGAGTGTCCATCCTTGGAGATATTTAAAACCTGACTAAACTTGTTCCTGGGCAACCTGAAGCAAGTAAACTTGCTTCAGCAGAGAGGGTTTGACAATGGAATCTCAAGGGGTGCTTTCCAACTTAAATGCCACTGTGATTCTTTAATTTGGCATCAGCTAGCAGTGTGCTCTGGCAGCACTGAAGACCAGCATCAAGGTGAGCAGAGATGCACAAAGAAAGGACTAGAGGCAACAGTCACATGTTGCAATAAGGGAAATTCCAGTTGTGTCGGAGGACAAAAAAGATCTCTTTAATGTAACTGGTGATTCCATGAGATTATGGCATCTCTCTTCTCCAAGAGGTTCAAAATTCATCTGGATTAAGTCCTAAGGTATATATGATTGAACTTTCAAATTGGTCCTGCTTTGGGCAGGAGATTGGACTAAATGACCTCCAAAGTTCCCTTCCAGCTTGAATTGTTCTCCAAGTCTGCAGATTACTCTTGTGAATAAAACTTGTGTGTGAGACTGAAACAAAGGTGATTAAATTCCTGGGTTTTTCCTTTAGTGGAGAACAATACTTTTGTAGACAGTAGGTACAATGCATAGTGCAGGTTTGTATCACTTCATGACCCGTATCTCTGCTTAAAAAATATCAATAATTATGAGCTACTTTAGACTTCACTCATCCTAAAAAAGAAGTTCCCTTTTTTGAGAGACTTCCTGAACTTTCAAAAATCAGAGAGGCGCAGAACCACAGGATATCTCAAATTGGAAGGGACCCATCAGGATGATTGAGTCCAACTCCCTGCTTATCTCAGGACTGCTACTAAAACTAAACCATGTGACTGAGAGCATTGTCCAGATGCTCCTTGAGCTCTGCCAGGTGTGGTGCCACAACCACTTCACTGGGAAGCCTCCTTCAGGAACGGACCACACTCTGAGTGCAGAATCTTTTCCTCATGTCTAGTCTGAATTTCCCCAGAGCAGCTTCATTCCTTTCCCTTGTGTCCTGTTTCTGATCACCAGAGGGATGTGATCAGCACCCCCTCCAGTGCTCTCCTCAGGGAAGTATTAATGGATATGTTTATGTACTACTCTCCCTGAAATGCCCTGACTTGTAGAATTAGTATAAGAACCATCACACTGCACAACTCAGATTTTAGAAGACATTTAGGTCAGTACACTAACTCCTCGTCTTGCAAAATAAAGCTGTGGAATATTTTATGAAATCCATATAATATACAGAAAATAATTTCATACATTGTAAATAATATAAAATATATAATTTGGTGGAATTTTAAGAACTATTTTAGATTTAATTATTTAGCTGAATGTGACTATAATAACCTTGGAACTAAATGGAGATTATTTTTTCTCTGAATGCTTTATGCCATGTTGCTCTGAAGATTTGGGTTTCAAGCCAGGGATAGACAGAGAATATAAACCCTCTGAAAGTAGCAGTCATTCCCACTGAGTTAAAGGAGAATTTCTCTCAACAGTTTGATCTTTTAAGACTTTCAATGCATAAAAACTACTGCTTCTGTCTCATTCATGTGGGTTGTCCATGGGCAAATGTCTACTTTTTAATAAGGAAGTCCTGAATTTAGACTTCTTTTATTCTCTGGAAGAAAGAGAATTCCAGTAATTATGACTCAGTGCCTTTTTTTGTTTTATTTGCGTTTGTGTCAGAGAAAAAAAGTAGCGTTTGTTTCAGTTGCCTACATAAAGCAAAGAACTTCAATACAGTATTCAGTGGTGACTTCTTTTGGCTTATCGATCATAAGTGCACCTCTGGCTTCTGAAAGGCAACGCATAAACCAATTCATCATTCTGTGAGAACAAGAGTGATCAGCTTATGGAACTAGGAGCACAGCTTAGTGGCAGAACTTGATTGGAGGGAAAAAAAACAACTAAAAGAGTAATGCAAAACTTTCAATTATGATCAAGTTTAAAAGAGCACAGACACAAAATTTTAATACATTTTTAACAATCATAAATAAAAACCATTTTGAGTCAAGAATCACTCTTGCTGATTATAGTTTCTCACAGTCTAAGTTTGATTTTATGATGGAGATAGTTTTCTTAGAAAGCTTTCTCGCTTTACAGGAATGAGAGGGTCATGTGAGTTCCTTATGTATTGCTATCAAAAATACACATCTCCTTCTTGAAAAGACGAGTTTGAAAACAAGAGTTTCAAAAGGTCTTGGGATCTAAAAAGTAAATAAAAGAATCTTGTATAGAACAAGAATTTAAATCTTACATTTTATACCAATCAGTTGGTCATGGGAATCTTACTGAACCTGTGATACAAAAGTCAGTTACTGCATATGTGACGGAATATGAATGAGTTAATTCACAAGACTGTGAGATAGATATGGACAGTCTTGAGCTTGACTTTCAAGGGTTAATGTTGTACCAGAGGTTATTTTAGTATTTAAGCCTGAGCTGTAGTCAAAAGGAAAGAAGGGTTGATGTGAGGGCTGAGTCCAAGAGAAGAAATTGGTTGCTCCTGGGAGGATGCACATTGCCCTGGTTTGCTGCCCAGACCTGTGGTTGTTTCGTTCCTTCTTTCTTCTAGGAAACTGATTTCCAGTCTCTTCCCATTTGTGTACGTATCAGTTGCTTTTCCTTAAGAGTGTGGACATTTGTAAGGAGAACTTAAACAGGTTGAGAAAATCAGATCAATTGAGAGTTACCTTTGGCAAACTAATCAGAAACAGCACTGGTACCTCCAGCTAGCTGAATATCTTCAGTTAAAAAGTTCTATGGCTGTTCATTGTTCATCTTTCCTCTGTTAATGTATATTTCCTTTTCTTTAATTACTGACTGCTAGGAGGCTTAGCATTGTAAATCCTGCAGCATTTTTTAGGCATATGCTGTGTTTTTCTGCCATCACCCTGTCAGTTTCCCCCATTGGATTCCCTTCCCACCCTCAGCTCTCAAAGTGATTTGGTGTGAGGATAGGAACGCTATACATGTGCTAATGGCAGGAGACAAGCAAAATAACTTGCCTTCAGTCATGCAGTAAATCAGGCAGAAAGCTTGGAATAGTGTAGTGATTCCTTCTCTCATATTTCTGTGCCTTAAAGGCTTCAGTCAAATGCCCACCAGCAAAGGCTCTAAACAAATTAGATTGGTGTTCTCTTCAGTTGTCAACTAACCTGCTGTGAAGTGTTAAAGGTTATAAATTTAGCTAGATATATGTAGCAAGAGAGGAACTCAGAAGACCCTTTGTCATGGATATTTGTGGGGAAAAAAAAAAAGATTGCATTCTGATCCAGATTTTGAAATAAGTCTGTGTTTCACTAAAACAAAACAGAGAGGAAAATTTGTGATTTCATGCTATTAATTCAAAGCTTGAAAACTGGAAATGAGAAACACTGGTATTGTGTGCAGTTTACCTGAGAAACTCAAAGGAAAGAAAGGGAGGACATGAAGCAGAAGTGAGTTTCCACCTGAGAGCTGATTGGATAACAGACACCCCATGGGCTGTGCTTTGCCTCTGAGGAAAAGTCTGAAGCCCAGATCTTTCCAGCAGCAGGCACATAGTTGTTGCCCATTGGTGTCCATTTGTAGCTCTAGATTGCTTGCCGAAAGCCGAGTTGAGAATGATGCTATGGGGCCTTTTCAGATGAACATGAAGAGCCCTTCCCAGGAGAGATCATGTTCTTTACAAGCGTGTGATGTGCCTCTAATGCAGCTTGGGAACTGGCTTTATTCCACCACCCTTATATATCAAAACAGAAGTATGTCTGCTTTGTGATTAGCTGCCTTAGTCCCTGTTAACTTCTGATCTTGTACTAAGCCTATCAGTACCAGGTCTACGCGCGTTGCAATGGCACACGGCTTGTCCAGGATGTTGTTATAATTATGGTGCTGCCACAAAACACTGATTCATATCTGCACTGTTTACAGGCCTCTGACAATGCTATTAGTTCAGTACATAATTTAGCTGTAAGTTAATAAAGAGGCATTCACCCTATTAGGCAAAACATGCTTGCTTTGCAGACAGTCATAAATTAGTTCATGAATTATTGACTGTTCACTCTGTCCTGGTTTGTGTTAGGAAGTTTGATCTTATTAACTGTCTGTGTAGCTGTGTGTATCTCTTTTGAGCTACCGTGAAACTGAAAAAAAAAAAAAAAAAAAGAATTACCGCAGGCGATCTACATGAAAAAAGGCAGGTCATAAAATCCGAATCTGATTTTCAAATGTTATTTTCAAAATTGAACATGTCTCACCATGGCTCACATTTTAAGTTAACACCTTAATATGGCTTATCATCAGTGGAATATTTGACCACGTAATTTTGTTCACTGTTGCCTGCACCACTTTATTTTTCTTTGGCTGAATCCTTCTTTCTCTCTTTTTCCTAAGTGAAGTTTGCATTCTTTGTTCAGTATTGCAGATGCCTAGCGTGTCTCTGAATTGGTTTATACTGTATTACGTAATGTTATTTATATTATGCTTTTCCTATTTTGAAAATAAGATGGTAGGCTGTAAAAATTCTTATATGATATACAAGGAAAGTAAAACTTTGTTTAAACAGCTGACTTGTCACACAAAAAGAATAGAAGTTAATGAGTAATAAAAAGCACCTCTCTGGATTGTGGTATTTGAAACTGATGAATTTGAGGAACTTCTTTATAGACATCAGTGCTGGACATTTTTATAAAAGTTTTCTTTTGTAACACAAAGCCTCAGTACCTTCCCCATACGTTTCTGAGCTGTTTTCCACTAATTGAATTCCACTGCTTGTGACTAACCCTTAAGCAAATTAGCATTGTACTAGGACTCTAGCTTATGTAAAGCCCATTGCACTAGAAATTCCATGCAATGGTACTGAACTGGTTAACAGGTCTCTCTCCAAAGAGTTCCTTTATTACCCATCCTGCCTGAATTACAGTCGCCCCAGAGTGCTGCAGTAGCAGAACAGCACCATGCAGCCAAATCCTTTATTTCATCAACATGTTTGCACTGATACTGCAGTTAAGAGTTTAAATAGCTCAGTGACAGTTTATTGGGAGCAAAAAGCTTTCTGTGGTTGCATACCTTAGAAATCATCACCTTTCTGTGGACTGTAGTGTTAGTCAAGGAAAAGTGTTTCACGTCTCACCTGTTGAGGTGTAATCCTCTGGGATGCTATTGAAGTTTTCATTTCTTTCAATTTACACAAAACCTGAAAATAAGATTTTACATGCAAAAAGAAACTGACTTGAGTGACCATTAAAAAAAAAAAAAGATTCCTTTTAAGCAGCAAAGATCTGATTTTAAAACTTTTAAGAAAAAACTTGGTCAACATTTTGTTTCTGACAGCCAGAGCTACTAATACATTATGAGACAGTTCATACTCTGTCAAAACTCCTGGCTGTAGTTTGCATAAAGAATTTGGACTTTCGGACTTTTGCCAAGCCATATTTTCTGACAGCACCTCATCATTGTTACATTCCTCACTCCACTTTTATTGCAGCTGTTAGAGCAGGGGGTCCCCACAACATAGGAGTTTTCCTATCAAACTTGTACAATGTTAGGAGAACCTTGTTTAGACGTGCTGTTCATGTCATGCCATCCTCTGTGTTACTTTGAATCATAGCAACACCAAGCAATACGCTTTGGTGTTTTCTCTGTGGGGTCCTTATTTGCACTCTGAGTTGCAGCTGTGTTGTATGCAACCCAGTGGTACTGATGCTCTTAAGCTGGGGAAGTTTCTTACTCAACTTGAACGACGTGTTTTCTCTTCCTCCATGCTTTTTAAAGGCTACATCTATGTTGGGAGTAGCTATTCCAATCACACCAAAGCAGGAGGGAGGGTTTTCTGCTTGTCGGTGCAAGCAGAGGGATGGCAATGCTGCTTTGTTTTGTGCTCAACTTGCTGGGCCTGATCTTTGGCAACACTTTTCTTTTTTGGTGCTCAAGTTTCCCCATTTGTAAAATGGAAACAGTGATCATTATCTTTGCCTCACGGGGGTTGTTGTGAAGCTAAAACGAGTCCATATTTGCAAAGCCCTTTGAGAGCTCCAGATGAAAAGTACTTGTAAAAATCCTGAACCTGGGATTGCCTCCTGGGTTATCTGTTGTAACTGGTTTTCCTGCACAAACCTGAACGTGCTGCAGACACTGCTGGTGTCAGCTGGGAGAATTTTGATTTGGATCGAGGAACAGCTGAGCAGTTCAGTGCTTTCAGCAGGCAAAGCACACCTCGGTCCCAGGCAGCACCTTGGCTGTCCCCTGGCTGGACAGGCCACAGCGTGGCCCAAGCCGCTGCCATTCCCCAGACTCGGGGCCTCACAGCTGCCGTGGCGCTGGGGCAGCCGGACCCGAGGGCTCCGAGGGTAAGTCAGGGCTTCGAAGCCGGAGCTGTCCCTGCCCTCTACCACACCTACTGCGCCTGGCCCGCGGCACTTTCCAGTACCTGCCAAGCAGCCCTGCAGCTGGGAGGAGTTTGGCTGCTTCCTGATGCCCTCATTCATCCCAGGCTTTACAGAGATTTGTTTTCTTTCCCTTTCCTTTATCCCAACACCTTCCTCTCACAACACCCCACAGCTACCTACACCTCCTTCTGTTCCTCCTCTGCCTCTCCACTGTTCCACTTCGGCCTCAGCTGTTGACGGGCAGATACGACTTCTTGTCCTGTGAGCAGCAATTTTCCTTCTGGCCACCATTAGAGGCTGCCAGAGCCGCCCAGGTCGAGCTGAGCCAGCAGCAGGGGCTGGATGTACTGGGAGTTCTAGCACTTGGTTGCTAGCAGGAGTAGTTTCCGAAGGAGAGCATCGTTCATGGCAGTGGCAGGAGACGAGACACAGAGAGACTGAGGATAACTTGGGAGTTAGAGAACGGACACAGGAATGGAAAAATGTGGTAAGATCAAAGGGTACCAAAACTGAGGATTGACCTGGATGAGGAATATAGAGGGAGAAGAAATGCAGGGTGGGAGAATATTTTGGGAGGGGGGAATAGAAAAAGTAAACCTTAGTTCCTATAGATCTTGCAAGAGATTAATAAAGAAAGTTTGATACAAATTTGAGCCCATTTAAGAGAATCCTTAGGGAGTCCATACCAGTCCTAGCATCCTGCCCACCCTTTGCATGCCCCCTCCCCTTCCTGCCCCATCCTGCCCATGCTTCCCTGTCTGCTTCCTCAGTCATCCCCTTGCTGCCATGAACTTGGCATTGAACACAGTCATTGAAACACAACTGTGGACTTGCCAGGGCTGCTGGCTGTGCCCAAGTCAGTGTCTGACAGGAATTTGGGCAGTGTCTGGCAAGGCAATCAGGCAGTGGCTTGCTGACTGGGCCGTATCTGCAGGGGTCACCCGATGGAGCTGCTGGCCTGAGTCTCCTTGCACCTGTGTCTGTGCTGCACTGCTGCAAATCTTCTGCTTTTAGTAAAGTCGTGCTTCATTTCCAATAGGTTGAGGTGGGAATCAGGTCTGCAAAGTGCAAAATGGTATTTTATGTTTGGACAAGTGTTTTGATTTGTCTTTTATACTTGTGCGTCTGGTTCATTTCCAACCCAGCAGCTTTACCTTGACGTATGTTTGTGTATTGCAGTCCCAAACTCTGTTTGAAGAGGATGCTAATTATGCAGAGGACATTTTAAAAGGAATAATGTGGGAAGTGTAGGATCATAAACTCTGTACAAAATTATCACAGGTGTGGCTTACCTAGCAAGATAGTTAATTTGCCTTAAGTTATTCTGGCCAAGCAATAACTGAGAGCTTGATGGCACAGAAAATCATTTCATTATAAATGATTTAAAACATCTGTACCTCCAGAATCATTAAACAGTGACAGGATATCATTCTGCTTTCAGGGTGTTTGTGATAAAGGAAAATAAATGATGTAAGAAGAGGTCCTCCTGTTGCAGATGTACTTAAATTTGACTTATATTCTAGAAGTTTATGCTTGAGTCTGTGTGCAAGTTGAATGGGTGTCAGCTGCTCCTCCCTCAAGCCCATATAGTCACACCCTGTGAGATGAGCATCCATTAGTTAATAACTACTCCCCATGATCAAAGAGTGCATTTGGAGATGCAGCTCTTCTGGGAGGCATCAGACTGAGTGGGCTTTTGCTCCTCTCCTTGCTCTGCATGGGGCTTGTATGTGAAACATTTTTAACCCCTCTGATTTTTATTAGACACAGGAAGAATGGCACTCCTTTTTGGTGGTGTTGTTGGCTCAGCCATCAAGTAGATTATATGAGAAATGTTATCTGCGTGGGTTGGTTTGGTTTTGGTTGTTTTTTTTTTTTTTCCAAAGGCGAGGATTTAGAGAATTACATTTGGAGCTAATTTAGAATTTACTGACACTTTTAGCACCTGAATATTATTGACTATCTTGCATTCTGTCATTATGAATAGATTTAAAATAATATCAAGTCAATATTGTACCAAATTTCAAAATTAATATTGGATTAAAAATCAATAATGTCACACTATTATTATCATCATTTTCATAAGAATTATTATTATTTGAAGCTGACATTTCTAAAATTATATGAATGCTCATTGCATGGTATTAGTTTTGACATTTTGGCAACAAATTCATTCTTAGAGCTAAAAATTGCCTTGAATCTCCTTACCAAGTGCTTTTCTTTTTTAATCAATAATTTAAAATACAAATACTCAGTGCATTTGGAAGCAGTACATTTTTAAGCTTTCAGTGCATGTGTCAACATATTTAAATTACACTGTTTGTTTATTTGGCTTATAATAATTTAAATAACCTATTTTTTAAGTCTCTGTTGCCCTTGTGATCATTTCTCATGGAGTGCTGGGCTGCCTCAGTGCATAAATTTTGCTATCTTCAAATTACAGGTCTAAGAAGACTTAAGAATATTATACTGAAGCTGAGCAATCACTTTTTTGGTCCAAAATTAGGTCCAAATTGCTTTTAAGTGCCAAAGGGAAAGAGCAAATCAGGGCTGCCTTCATTCACAAAAGTAGTGGCAAAATCACCTTCCAGGGGAATCTGCATTCACTGCCCTTCTCTCTCTGGGGAACCTGAGGCTCCAGCTTCCAGAGGAGTAGTCAGACCATTATACTGTACGGGCTGTGAAATCAGAGTATTTTATTCTTTCCTCTCAAGGTTTTTTAACTTCCTCAAAGACAAGTAAAGGTTACTTGGGCCAGAGTAACATTGCAGTGAGCATGGTGTTTTGAAAAGCCAGAGTCTGTGGACCAGGGTCTCCTCTTTAGGGATGCCCTGAGGACTGCGCAGCAGCAATCTTACATGGACCTTCATACATTGGTTGTATGCAGGTCCATACAACATAACAACTCTAGGTGATGTTCTCTGTGATGAACTCCAACAGCCATAACAACTATGGTTGTTAGAGTTCATCACATGGAATCATTGAATAGTTTGGGTTGGTAGGTCCAAAGATCCTCTAGTTCCAAGCCCCCTGCCATGGACAGGGACACCTTCACTAGACCAGCCCCATCCAGCCTAGCCTTGCACACTTCCACAGCATCCACAGCTTGTCTGGGCAACCTGTAGCTCACCACCCTTACAGTAGAGGGTGCCTCCAAAAGATCTTCTCAATATCTAATCTTCATCTACCCTCTTTCAGTTTAAAGCCATTACTCCTTGTCACTATGTGCTCTTTTAAATGTCTATAATGTACGTAAAGGTTTTTTCAAGTCAAAGCAGCAGGCAGAATCTCTGACATCTTGGTATTAAAGATGCTCCCCTGAGTAATGGCTGCAATCGAAGGAGAGCATTATGTTGTACAAAGTGCAACAGGTTCAGTGATGGAAACAGAGGCCATAAAAGTGTTTTTCTGAGACAGCATTGGAGACAGTACGTTGTTGTTTTGATTTTTGTTTCTCTGACTGCCTAATCTTTTAGTTTTTTCAATTCTGTTTTCAGTCAGAGCTTATAAATTCTTTTTTCTTTTTACTTAACTGGAAAATTTGTTCAGCATAAAACAATGTCATTTTTGTCAAGAAAAAAGGATCATAAGAAAAAAAATTGACCTTTACTTTCCATTTTATTTCAGAGTTCAGTTGTAAATCTGTAGGTGTTATAGCCAAGAGGCACTCAGATATACAGAAAGATGGATGGTGTTTCCATCTCTGAAGTTAAATCAGTGCTACCAGTAGTTCAGCTATATGCCTTTGACTTGAAAAACTTGTCCAGAAAGGCCTTTTAGTATGAAAAATCAGGTATGTAGGAGGTTGTGATGACTAGGGAACCTATGTTTGCTCTCCCAACAAAAAGATTTGGGAACATCAAATGAAACTAATAAACAGCAGGTTGAAATAACGCAGGAGAATATTTTAACTGGTAGCAAAGCTATGAGATTCATTGATGAAAAACACTGGGGATGTTGAGTTTACGAGTTTTGAAAAAGGTTAAATTTGTGTAAAAAAATTATTCAGCGATGTTAAATGAAAAAAAGAAAAAAAGTACTTTGGGCTTAGGAAAGTCCAGCAACTAAAAATATATTCTGGATAAAAAATTGCATTAATTTTTTGCCTTTACCATCAGCTAAAGGCCACAGATGGAAAGAAACCCCAGGCTAGATGGAGCCCTGGTCTGGTTTATCACTTCATGTGGCTTTTATCTTTGAGATAAGCGAACACTTTAGCTTCCCTATAGCTGGATCATTCTTGCCATAGGAGCAGCACTGTTTCCATTGGGCCAAGGGCTGGATCTCTGTGGCAGCCACTGTGTGTTTGGGAAGGATGTGGTCAGAAGGTTCACCAGGCCATCTCCAGTGCAGGTCTTGCCTTGCTGCCTCGGTGTGTGCCTGCAGCAATCCTGCTACCAGGGGCCAAGGCTTTAATCTACTGCACAGGGTTTTGCACTAAAGGTTGGTGCCTGCTCTCTTTTCTATTTCTGTTCCCGTCGGGAGCCACTAATGGTCCCCTCTTGATATCAATCACTGCATGTCAGGATGTGCAGGAGCTCAAGGTAGTGCTAAATGAGCTCAGTATTGCAGGGCTGCATTAATATTGCCATTTACCAGTGGTAATTGGCTGTAGACATATGGAAGATATTGATCTGGCTGGATTTCTGCTCTAGATCTACTCTGTCAGTGTCTGAGCTGGCTTGGATGTCTCTGCATGGGATTTCACTGTGCCAGTTTTGATGTAGTAGGATGTGTCTTTGGGGTCAGATTCCAGATATTAGGTTGGGGAATATTTTCAGCCAAGAGATGTGTATATATATATATACACACGCTCCCAAAAACAGACACTCTGTGATAAAGGCATTCAAAGACATTCCACCTAAAAGGACAAAAGGATCTCTTTGGGCGGGCAGAAAGGGTTAACTCAGAGAGACTCCTAGCTTTGTCCAGGAAGTTCTCAGGAACAGAGCGGAATGCAGAAAGGATCCAAAGTCCTTTAAACAATAAATAAACTGCTTTTTAGCCAATTTTGTGTCAGGAGTTTAGTCTTACAGCTGAGTTTTAAGGCCTTTAAGAATAAAAAAAAAGAGAGAGATTAATATAAAAGGAAATGCTGATGCATCCTCTATTGAAACTGTGAATAGGAACATATTCAAGCTTCTAAATATATTTTCTTCTAAGAGTCTAAAGGCTGCAGGGACTTTTCCATTCCTAATTATATAGTGCAGTATGCCGTCTGTTTCTGACTTACAACTTCAAAAATAGAACTTAGAGTCATAAATGAAACACAAGGAGAGGGATAAAGAGATGATGTATATGATAAGGAAGTGCTCTGCTAGTATTTTTATTGCTGTAGTCAGTCACTTGGGTTTAAAATTCAGTGACTGTTAGGCAAAGCCTTTAATAAATACACTGGGATTTCATTAAGAGGCTGTTTAAAAAAAAAAAAAATCTGTGGATAACCACAGCAGTAGCAAAGGACAAGCAATCTAAATGCCTTATGACAATTCTGTGGCTGTGCTGGTTTTGTCTCAGGTCTCAGCAAGGTCATGTCTCTAATAGGGTATGGAAACACAGTCATTTCAGGCAATAACATATTCTGAAATTGAGAGGTATTTCATGAAATCTGTCTTATTCCCTGACAATCTGAGCTCTGGTCTCTGTTCTGGAAATGAAATAAAGCTCAAAGTTTTCTGGTGGGGCACCTGCAGATCATGGTGGTAGAACCTACAGCCTCCCTGGATCCGATCTGAAGTTCCTGACTGCATTATACAAAGCACTTTCACCTCGAAAACTATCACTAGACTCCTGGTATTCAAAGGGGGAATTTCATTTGTAGAGTTTTATTTCTCATGCAAACTTTGGGAGGACAAGAAGTAGGACTTTGTGCTAGCATGTCCCTGGATATGGGAATGAGAAAAGTGACTGGGACTGCCCTGATCTAGAGCTGGATCTGCACTTTTGCTGATGATCTTCCACATCTTTCATCTTCTACCATTTAGGCAGGAATCTATTAGAGATCACTTTCACTTGGAAGGCTAAATGGCTATTTTCTACACCCAAATACTGAAAAAATTCAAAGGAGTGAGCTGTGGGGATAACCAACACAATTTCAGGTGCCCCTTCAAAACCTTATGGGCTGTGGGCTGAACGCAGGTGGTGTGCTATAGGCAAACAGGGTTTCCATTATATTGTAGTGAAATCTGCACGCATACTTAAATGAGAAACATTTTATAGGAGGGTTTTTTGTTTTTTGTTGTTGTTTTTTTTAATTTCAGTCTCTGGAATGATAATCATTTCAGTTGCTGATATGAGTTGTGAGGCTGCAGAAGCATTGCACTAGGCTTGAGCAAACACACCCTGCTTTTCAGCCAGACTTGTTAGCACAGCCATGCACCAGCCTTTGGGCTACCGGGGCCAAGACACTGAAACTGGTTTGCCGGTGCAGGGGGAGAAACCATCTGCGCAGGTGAATCTACTGAGGGAAAAACTGTGCAAGAGTTTAGTTCCTGTCTTTGCACACACGCAGCTGCCTTTGTGCTTGGTTGAGGTGTTTGCCTTTCAGCACTCACTTCTGAAGACTTGTAGCAAGCGTGAGTGCAGCCAGGAACAGGCAGGAGACTGCTTTGTTTGGTTATCCAATGTTTATGCTGAGTATGCCTGGGAGCTGCAATGAGGGCTAGTCCTTGTTTGAGATGAGCCAAGAAGGTGTAGACTCTCCCCTGGAAAGCTTATTTAGACTGTAAACAGGAGACAAAGGAAGCAGGATGCAGATGAGGTTTTAATCCTGCATTTATAGACTATGAAAGAAGAACCTTGTTGGAGGTTGCACATGAAGAGTTGGGATGGCTAGAGGCCAGCATTACTGGGGAAAAGCTTATATTTTATTGAATTAATTGCATTGCAATAGATTAATGCCATTGATTCAGAGGTTTGAAGGATGATGTTTTTCTCTCAGAAATGAAACATTGTGGGTTTAGTCCTTATTTATTTTCCTCAGAACGAAAGATAATTCTGTTCTTGTTAGAAGCATAGGCTATATTCAATACTTCAAATAATGCCTTCATGTTAAATACAGTTGGGCTTACTGTTTTATTGCACCAAAATTTCCACATATTTTTAAATAAAAATCAATCCTAGGATTTCAAATTATTATTAAGTTCAGTTCTAATTGTGCTGTGTCATTTGTAACTTACAAACCCGCCCCCCGCCCCCCATCATAAGTTTTCTCAAGTAGTATTTTCAGTATTAACCATGAGATATTTGGAATTTCATTATAAATCACATAAGTGTCAAATTTTGAGTTAGGACTGGCTGTTACCTTCATCAGACATCTTTATAAGCACTAGTTCCCCTCTGCCTTCCAGAGACAGACAGGAATTTTCTTCCACTGATAAGTTTTATCTCTTTATTTTTAAAATAGGCATAGAAGTAATTTTACACTACTTCACAACGTCAGGAAGGAGTCTAAGAGTATACATGAATTTGCCACAGAAATTGGATCATATCTCTAAGGATCATTATACATAACAAAACTTTACCCTAAGGTGCATGCATGTCATTGGCATTTAGTGTTAGCTCTTTATTCTGTGATTTTTCAGACAGATGGGAAGACTGCTGTAGTAAATATGATATCCCTTATTCTGAATTCTTAGTGGAAATTATATATATATAAAAAAAAAAGAGTATTCCTTTTGGAAGGAAGTTATAGGAACCAGTACCAGTATGTACATGTTTTACCCCATATGCTGTAAATTCTAGTTATTATGGGATAGGAAGGGTGTGTATAGAATTTAAAAAAAAAAAAAAAAAAGTATCCTTCTCTAGCTAATGGACTAGACATACTATCTTAGGGTCAGATAATGTAATTATAATTATATGCTGACCTCTTGAAGAAAAGATAATAATCCTTTCAGCTTTCATTCTAGAATCTTATGTTCTTGCTTAAGGTGCTGTGCTCTTATGAGTTCTGGAAGAAAGAAAATATCAACAGTTTTATAGGGAAACAGGCTAAAAAGGCTGGACAAAGGAGCAAAGGATAAAGAGGAAATTTAGTGTTTCTTTGTCTTACTTTTGTAGCCTATCTGATATCTCCATACTGATATACGGAGGTATATATATCTGTCTGATATTTTCCATAGTTTTGCACTCATTCTCCCATTATAAGTATTTTAACCTTAATTTCTATGCTCTGACTAAAGAATAAATAAAGTCTATATGACTTTGGCTTTTTCCGAGGAGGAAACTAAAAAAAAACCAGTTAGCTTTGGTTGGAAAGAATCTGTGAATGCTGGCCATGCTGCAATGAAAAGCAGCATTGTCCCACTTATAAGACTTAGCTGGAGGTGTCTGGATGATAAATATGACCTGTGGATTACTACAGGATTTAGTGTCATGGTGTTGATCCATGGAGTACAGATTATTCCCTTGTTCTTGAGTCTACAGTTGGTTCTAGTTAGCTTTGTTATGGAGCTGCAAGTGGGCTAATGTGTGTTGGCAGGACTATTTGGTATTCTGGGGCTCTTAGCTGCCACACTACACGGCTTTGGGTTTCCCTCCAAGGCACCATATTGCACAGAACAAGGGAACAGAATGATCATTACCAGTTGTCACCTACTATATGTCCAGTAAGTGCCTAAGGATTGTACTTGTCTTCTTTACTTGCAAGTTGACTGAAGCGTTTATCAGCTTCTCAAAGATGTCTGCACAGTTTCTTGAAAACAGTCAAAATCAAACTCAGATGAATATACTGAAGTTTAGGCCCTTAAAAATAGGGGGTTTTCTCCTTAATACAAGCCCTTATTTGCTTTGAAGGTAGCAACAAGTATCAGTAAACCTGAGTCCCTGACCTTCCCCCTTAACAACAAAGGATCTCTCATAGTTCTTTTATCAGTTGTAACTGGTTTGGATGTGTTCTGTATTTAACTATCTGGGGTCCTTCATACTGAATTTATACTAAATAATTCTGTAGAATATATCCATTCTGTTAAAGAACTTAGATGAGCCAGTGTGCCGTATGAAAAGCTGCCTAACTCATTGTAATTTGTTTCCTGTGTGTGGACTTTTACAGACCTGAATAAATTTAGGTTTGTGCATAATATTTGAGAGCAGGCCTGAGGAGAACAACAGATGGATGAGAAGCTCAACATGACCTGGCAATGTGCACTGGCAGCACAAAAAACCAAGATGTATGAGGTCCCTCCCAACCCAAACCTTTCTCTGATTGTATGATTATATGACAATACAACTACTGTATGTATTGGTGAAACTGCTAGTATCTCTTCGGTTGGACTTGTGTTATTTTGGATTATGAGGCAGATCTTCCTCTGCACACAGGCCAGTCACCATCTGAGACTAACAGGTATAGGGCCTATCCACCAATAAATGGGAAAAGAAATCACAAAAATAAGATTTTGCCATATATTTGGCACATGTATATAAAGCCAGGAAAATGCATTGGAGAGCTGCTTGCAAGGGCAGAATAATTTTATCCCTAAAAGGTAAGACAATGCACTTAATAATCTGAAAGTGTTTTCTTAAACTGGTTTTACTGACTTTTTTTGTAATTATCCTTTTAAGTTCATATTGTTGCAGCATGTACATGTATGTTCTTGAATATTGTATTTATTTATTAAAAAATGAAAAATTAACCTCTTTAAGAGGGAGAAAAAAGCCTACAGGTGTAGAAAGGCATGGAATCATAGTAGCATAATTTGGTTTGGGTTGGAAGGGACCATAAAGATCCTTTAGTTCCATCATTCCCAGCCTTGAACAGTAACACTTTCCATTATGCCAGGTTGCTTAAAGCCCCTCCCAGCCATGGAAACTTCCAGCATTGGAGTTAACCACCAAACCTGACCTTTGAATGATATCTGGAAACTTTGTGATATAGTACTTTTTCTCAGAAGGGAAGCATCAGCTTTGTGTCCTTTCCAAGTTTGACCGGTTTCAAATAACTGTGTTCTTTTTGTTGTTTTGATTTGGGTTTGTTTTAAACAAAAGCAGCAGTGCAAGAACATGACAAAAACCATTCTAAATTCTCAGAGTTCTGATAAACTTAGGTAAATTTTCATTCTTCCTCCATGTTCTAAGGCTCCTAATCAGTACCCAGATCAAGTGTTCTTTTGCTGTCAAGGGTAACATTTGATAGTTGATTTTTATGTATTGAAACATAGCAGAAATAGGAATATTTTTAGCAACCCATATTTGCTTCGCTAATTGTCCTTTCGGACATTAAGAACACATTTTTTTTAGAATATGCCTTTTTCTTCTGTACCCAAAATACTTAGAGGCATCTCACAACAAATGTACTGCACAAGAGCAGTAGAATCTCAATTTATCTAGTTCTTTAGAATTTGCTCTTTTCACTTGCCTTCATTTGCAAAGAAAGAATGGCCCAATAGTTAAGTCGTCCTGCTGCTTTGGAGATGGAATTTACTGCTCTTAAGCTGTAGGTTTCCTTTCCAACTAGGACAAATCTGTCAGATAAGGAGAATGCAGCTCCATCTAACCAGGACATTGAGGGTGATTATATGTTCATCCTCAGATACTATAGTAAATGCTCAAAGTAAAACTATGAGGGAATTTTATTAGTATTCAAAAATAAAAAAAGAAAATGTAATTACTGTACGGTAGATCTTGAAGCCTACAGTCAGTGTTGAAAACAAAGAATTTAACTTGAGTAAATTATTTAGCATCAAACATTCTCTTTTAAATTGTCTGCTTTTTGCAGGACAGCATTTTTACAATGACAGCTTTTATACCACACTGTGAGATTTCCTTAAGAGCAACTATAGTTGTCCTTACTATGGTCCATAGTAATAGCATGCAGCACGAGTGTTTTAAAGGACATTTGTATTGTTTAGTCAAAAATGTTTTAATGAAGTCTGTGAAGACAAGTTATTATTGATTTCTATCACTACAGTGCATGTAACCCCAATTTATGAAGGAGGATGGTTGGTGTGGGTGATTGAGTTTGAATCAGGTTTGATCCAGTTCAAATCAGGTATGTCTTTTGGAAAGACTGAGTACCCTGTCTCATTGCTTGTGAAGCACACTGCATTGTCTGTCATCTGGCAGACTTGGATGTGATGATCCTTGTGGGTCCCTTCCAGCTCACCATATCCACAATTCTGTGATTCCCAGTGAAGTATTCTTCATTTTACAGCACTGCTGACAAAACTTTGTTTGGTCCAAAGTAACAGCTGAAGCATTTAATATCTGTGGCTCTTTGTTTTTCTTGTAGGGTCAACGATTGCATCCTGCGCGTGAACGAGGTTGACGTGTCGGAAGTGTCTCACAGCAAAGCCGTGGAGGCCCTGAAGGAGGCTGGCTCCATAGTGCGATTGTACGTCCGCAGAAGGAGACCTATACTGGAGACCGTCGTAGAGATCAAGTTGTTCAAAGGACCGAAAGGTAGATAAGAAAATTAAAAGACTCCCTTTTAAACCTGGTGTTTAGCCTCTCTGGTAGCTTAAATTGCATCTGACCTTGTTGATTTGCTAACTGGTTGACCCTGTCAAATACTGAAATGGAGTTCATTTAGGCTGGTAGATTCAAATTTATGGTTACATCTGTTCCCTAAATATAAAGGAGTTCAGGTAATCGTGGTTTGCTTGGTTTGGTGTTTATTGCAGAGATGTCTCCTTACCTTTTAAAAAGACACACAGATACTGTGTGGCAGCACATGTACTGCCTTTAAAGTTCCTTTACTCAGACCTTCGACTTTGATTTAAGGTGCTGTTGAATGTGGAGTTTCTGAATTCTTCCTCTGTTTAGAAGGCTTTTTGATTATCCAGCTTACCCTCTCTATTTTCATGATGGTTTTTTCTAGTTATCTTTGGAACATGAAGACAAGAATATCAACTTACCCAGATCCATAGAAGAATTTTATTTTATTCTTCAACAAATTTATCTGGAAATCTATCACAAAACCTTCACTAGTCTAAATGAGCTTTATCGCTTCCAATAGAACTTTCTGGTTAGAGAACAAAAAGCCAAATTCCTTTCTAGAAGGATTTTTCTTCGTAGCTAATTTCTGGACACAGAAAATGCATATTTTCATGGTACATGTGGATAGAATGAAGAGCAGTTAATTTTTTTTGATCCATAATAGCTATTTCATAAGCAGGTCTTTGAGATATATATATATATATATATATAAAAATAAAAAATGAAGACATTTACATGTATCTTAATATATCCAGTGTACATGAGATTTTTCTCCCTGTTTTATCCATGGTGAATAATATGCAGCTTTTTCAGTGTTCTCCCTTACATGTCCCCTCATCTGAATATTATAGTATGCTTCTCCATAGGGTTTTTTTATACCAGTAGTGAAGTATATTTAATATAGTGAGACATATTGTTGAGATTGACCTCTACAACGATGGTGCAACACTGAAAACAGTGCAGCCTTTGACACTGCAGTGTATTCATTATGCTCTGCTCTTGGAGACGAGTAAGATATATTTAAACATGTAGCTGATGGTGAATCCCCAAAAGTCTGGATTCTTGTGGTCAGTTACAATGCTGGATTGTTTTACTAAAAGAAAAGCATTTCTAATGGTATTTTGTATGCATGTGAATTCAGAGTAGAAGTGCCAGCAATGTTTTTAAAGATTTGGAATTAAACTAAGTGTGTGATATGATAGTCATTTTGAGAGACCTAAGGCTAAAGAAACTAAAATTAACATGTCCTTTGTGGTTGTGATGAAAGAGTAAAAATTATTCACCATGACCAAATTTTTGCTACATTGTGGAAATGGACAAGAGAGGCAATCATTATCTAATAATGGGTTTGCACTGTGTTTGTTTTGAGTGAAACTATTTCTTTATACAAATATTTTCATAAAACAGAATGGATACCAAAAAACTGCCTTTAAGGGCAAGCTAAAGGACTTTTGCTGCTTACTGCTGAAAATATGATTTTACATCTACAGTCTTACATAAAGTTTACTACAGATAAGTGCTATAAATAATGAATTTTATTGTTAAGTTGAATATATTTATTTATATTTTCACTTTCATAGAAACAAGTTAGCTGGAAACTTGGATAAAAAATAAGTTGATGGGCTAGTTTTCTTCAAAAGTCATGGGTTTACCTTCATAATTCAGGCAGTAAGAAAGCATGCTCTATTAGGCTTTTTGTGTTCCACAGATAAAAAGGTAAAATGAAGAAAATAATTTACAGTTGCGATGAAAACCTTATCAATATTATTTTTAATATCTAGAGCATTTTTCCTTTCATTTTTTTTTCAAAATCTTCCACAAAAAAATTATCTGTTTAGGGCCATCAAACTCTCAGCAGAAGTTGAGAATCAAACCTGTGATTCTTGGCTGTTGTCACTATTCTGATGCTTATCTCCTCATATCTCAGGCAATTAATCTGTGAACTGGTCTTTCACACCATTGCTATGCAACCTAAGAACCATTTTGTATTTATATAAACAGTGTTTCTTACTTCTCAGAGTGAAATTGGGATGTTTTGGTGTCCAGAGCAGGATCTTAGAACTAGCATGGTAGCTTCCACACCATTTCTTCTTTTCTACTCACAAAATTAATAAAGAAATGAAATCTGTTTTTTAGACAAGAGGTTTGTTCCATACCAAACTCAAAGTAGCAAATATCTTTTCAATTCTTTTCCTGTCTCTGTCAGTATATAACCTAGGATTTACTAAGTTCATTCCTTACTGCCCTGAGAATTTACCACATGGAAGCAAGTCTTGGCTTCCATAATACCAGGTAAACTCAGAGATCCCTAACTTGCCTGTCTATGCATAGTAGATTATATCTTTCAGCACTTGAAGTTGGTAAAGAAGGAAATTTGCAAGGCTTTGTACGTAGAGGTCCTTTTAATTTCATCTGAGATATTTAGGATGAAGGCTTTTATAAGTTATTAGTCCATAGAGGCTAGTTGGGTTTTTTTTAATGGGCATTAATTTTTGTAGCTGGCAACCACCATATAAAATACATTGATTAATTTGGTGAATGTGTTTTAAACGTCAGATATTAAATAAGAATTGTCTGGCAATGGTTTTGGGCATGTGACAGGGGGAAGGGCATGCTTGTGTGCTGCCAGGAGGTCCCTTCAGAATGCAGATCCCCATGCAGTTATTCCTGTTGCTTTACGAAAAAGCTCTCCTAGCGTCATATATGCTAAACATGTAACCCTTTAGTTTTATTTCTGGGGTGAGAAGAGGTAAACAAAGACACAAATGGGCTGTGTAATAGGAAAATCAAGGGTTCAAAGAGAGCTGCAGGCGTGTAAGCATTTAAAGCTGATCATCACTTTGACACACCTGATTGGAAATACTGACAAATAGCCATAGTCTGTGTCTTGAAGGTGATTGCTAACTGTCATCCTTACAGGCTCTTCCTATTTTTCATGTGCTTGAGAGGTTGTCTTTTGTGTGCTTCTTGCATGTCTCTTCAGTCAGGCACAGAATTCGCTGCATGGCTTTGCAAAGGATTGAGTGGCCAGCAGTAGATGTTTTGTTTCAGTCACTCCCAGGGCACTGCAGATTTTAGCAGCCGGCATCCCTACAGTGGCTGACAGCTGTAACAGAGGAAAGATATACTTGCAGCTCTCTTGTTTAAATCATTGGGATTTAGACACTACTGAAAATCGTATCATTAAGTAATAGGCTTTTCTTGCTCTGTATTGAAACAAGACTAGCAGCAATGAGAATGGATTGCACACCCTGCAGTGTTTGTTCCTGGGGAGCAAAATGCAGGCATTCAAAACAAAGCAATTTAATGGTGCTGTCTGGCTTTGTAATATAACTTGTGCATTAGCTTGCTGTAAGACCCTGCAAATAACTGTTTATGGGCAGTGAATTGTGAACTTCCGTCACTGTTCAGGGGTTGCAGTGCTCAGTACCATTTCATTGCATTTGACTGGAGGATTTTAAACCAAAGTAGTTCCAGTGACCTCAAGATTTTCATGCTGTCCTTTCACACTCCAAATATGCTTTTACTAAACCCAGAAGCATTGAGTAATATGATGGTGAACAAGTCATATGCTGATGCACAAGTGATAGAAATTAAATTTGATTTTTTTTTTAATTTCAGTTTTTAAATTATCAGCAGAAAAATTTATTTCTGCCATTGTAGAAAATTTCTGGCAGTCAGGGACTTGGGTAAACACAGAGGTAATGTAAAATATTACCTACCTGCTTGCCTACCTAGCTGATAATTTAAGCTTTGATATCATGTACCAGAAGGGGGGGGGGGGGGGGGGGGGGAGGGGAAGAGCAGAAAACAAGGATTCTTGTCACTACAGCAGTGGTGGATAAGATAATAAACTTTTGACCTCACTTCTGTAGGAAATGTGGTGTCTTGGAAGACATAAAAACTGCAGAAATGAAGTTCAGAGTATGTGAAGCGGAACAGCTGAATACCAGGATGCTTCAGAGGAGAAATGTCAGACTTAAAAACACCCAAAAAAAAAGAAAGACATTAAGGACATTTAATTTTGCTATCTGGATGTTCTGGTGGCTTGAGTATAAAGTCATAGAGAAAGAGGATTACTATATTCATGATAATAATGCCTATCATTAGAGTGTTTGAGCTGTGTCAGGATCTTGCTGCAATGACTGGAGCTGCCCTTCTGTTCATGACGTTTTAGATGAAAAGGTTCTGGACAAATCAGCAGCTGTGACACATTTTTATTTCTAAAAGCATGCTTTTTGCTTATTCCTGATGAATTCAGCCAGTGGCACATTCTCATGAGGTCCATCCCACACTGCTTTGGGCACTAAAACACATTTAGGGGCACATAATTCTCTACTCTTTCTGGTATCAGAATTAGGGCCATATCAAAACTTTTCTTTTAATCCATTTGGAGTGTGATTATGTTTTGGGGCTTCAGATTAAAAATTAATGCATCTCTTAAGCACTGTTCAGCCCCATTCAGTATCTCCCTCTGGATGGCTATCCTTATCTTAAATTTCTTAATCAGCAAAGACATAGCTCCTAAGCTAGACATCTCAATAAAATATGCAAAAATAAAATGGGATTAATATAAAGGGCATAATGCACATTTATTTTGAGAGTTATGTATATCTGCCTAAATGTTAGACTGCATCACTGGGCATAACTAGTTCCAGAGTTCCCATTTGATCGTGTTCTGTGCCGAACTGAAGCGACTCTGTCACATGGTAGATTTTCTTTCCCTGTAACTATTTGTTTTATTCTTGATGACACTGAATAAAATCAGTGGACAGTAATGAAGCTTCATTACTATACTAAGAAAAGAATCAGTATGGTTTAAAAATTGAGTTTTTTAACTCTCATAAGTTATGAGATTTTCTTCAGAAGATGCAGAGATTCTTCACCATCAAGATAAGGTATGATTTCACTGTAGATTTATCTTTGATTGTTGCTGAAATGTCCTCTAGTCCATTACTGTCTGTAGTTTTTTAGAGGTTCATACTTCTTTTCTCATAAGAATAGACGTGTTTTAGTTTTGATTGATGGCTTTATTGGAAATACCTTGTGTGTTCTGTAGCATAGATAGTATCCCAGCTTGCAGTGACAACTTAGGTAGTTGCAAAAATACAGTTCAAATATGTGTATTTCAAAATGTCTGCTAAAAAAAAAAAAGTTCAATTCAGAATGGCAGAATAGAGGGTTCGTTTAAAAAAAATTTTTGAAGTTCTGCTTTCAGTAAGGAAAGGAGGAAACTTACGACTTTTATCTAGCAAAGCAAAGCCAAAAGTTACCTTTTTATCTCAGGTAATAGCTACAGCACTTAAAATGAAAGAAGGGGCTCTTTGTAAACAAAAAACCCCAATTATTTCTTTCCCAATTTCAGAGAACAGTGTGAGCTTTCAGACCTTGCTGTTTGGTAACTGATGGCAAGTGCTTGCTTCAGACTGATGTTGGTACATATTTTTAATTTTTTTTTTAATTGCAGCTATTGCTTCTATTACTTCAATGATCTATTTTTTCTACTTTAAGAGACAGTAAATATGACATAGCAAACGTTAGCATGTGGGAATAGGGGGTCTTATGGCAAGTTAGGCAGATATTTTCTTAATTAAAAATTAAGAAATGTTTTGTAAGGAACAAAGTTTTTTCAACAAAATCATTTTTGCACATTTTGAACAGAACCTTTTCTTATGGTCTTTGAAGAATTTCAGTCTTGTGATCCTATCAGCTGTGAATTTACTTTTGGTTTTCAATGTTCTCTTCCTTCTGTGCTCTGTGAATCCTTATCTAAAACAGAGCAAAATGGGACAACTTAAAAGACAGAACCATATAAAAATGAGGAAGCAGGCAAACTTTCTCGAGTCTGGGTCTAACAAACTGTTTTGGTTCTCAACTCTAATTTAAGTGCTTCACTTTACATTACTGTAACTGTATCACTTTCATCAGATATAAATAGAAAATCACCACAGTTGAAACTAAAATACATTTTTTGTGAAATGTCTTTGCTTTAAGGAACTTGTATTTCCTCCAGTTAGCAGAAAGTGCTCCATCAAACACTCATACATAATTTTCAGTTTTAAGATAGTGGCTTAAACCATCATTTATAAGTTAACATCACTAAAAAGCATGTCTGCCCTTTAGGGTAAGATTGTCTAATGTAAGAATATGTGAGTCTCTGATAGTTTATCACATGAAAATTGTATTCTCTTGAAAATTGTAAAATTAGAAAGCACCATGATAAAAGTGCTACCAAAGCCTCTGCTGTTTTCCAGCCATATTTTGACACATTTCTGTTGCTAGTGCCTGATATGGTAAAAGTGGCAGTTTATATCTGTACGTTTATATTTCCCAGACTGAGGATCATGTTGTTTAATTTAAGTGATGATAAATGCATATAGCTGCTATTATCATATTCTTTATGGTATAAATAAAATATCAAATGCATTATCTGCCTTTGGTGACTAAAGACTTGCCATCTCATTTGCGTAAGTTACCATATATGAAGTTTTTCTTTTAAAAAAGTCACACTGATTCTGTAAAGTGATTCCTTCCATTACAGAGAAAAAGTAGTTCTTGGACATAATTTCAAAAACATAATGTTCTTGGACATAGTGGCACTTCAGTTCTAGTTTTTCAGGCTTTTTCTAAAGTCTTTTTATCTTTAGTGGAGAAAGAAGGTAAATCTGTTATGTTTTTTGTTAGAAATGCAGTTTAATGGCAGGAAGTGATGGAATCAACTTGTCCTCACATCAGACCTAATTCAACCATCTTTGGAGATTAGTAGTCAGTAATTAAATCTATTTCAAAATAAAAAAAAAAGGATAATTTCAAAGGGAATTCAAAATCCCTCCTTCTGGCTGGTTGTCTCACTTAAAACTGGAGGTATCCTGTGAGCTGTAGGATATTACTTCCATTAAGCCTTTTATATTTTCTTGATTGCTATGATTTTCCCCTTTTCTTTTTAAATGTCATTTTTCATTAGCTGTAAAGAAGTAAACAACATGTCTGGGAAGACTTTGCAGCAATATTATATGCACATATTTTGTCTCTTTTTCCCTTGAAACCATTAAGTTCTCAAGAACTCTCCAAGCAGATCTGAAGAATCCTGTGTTCATGTGCAAAATTAACATCTAATCTCATACTAGATTTTAAGTATAATTTTCCAGAAATCATTCATAAAGAGTAAGGTTTCCACTGATATGAACATTACTTTTTGCAGCTTCATCATGCTAACAATTTCTGAAGTGGTGCAGTCGCAATTTCAAAGTGCAGTGCTGTATTTTAATAGCCAATTGAGATAGCTATAAAAATCCAGCACTGTACATTAAGATCATTACTAAATTGCTTCAGCAATACTTACTGATGAGGCAGCTTCAGCAGAACACATTTCATCTTAATGAACTGTGGCTGCAATAGAGCAAATGCAGCAGCTCAGGGAAAGATAGATGTGCAGGTAGGCTTGGATGCCAACAAACTGGAGATTTTGTTTGAAGAAAATTCAGCTTTGTTTGGTTGCTTTTTGTTTTCAGTAGAGAAAGAAAATAAATCTGACATCTTTTTCATTACAATTGCAGTTAAATGGCAGAAGATGGTGCTATGAAATTGTTTCACATCAGACCAAATTCAGCCATCTTTGGAGCTAAGTAGATAATTGACATTTCAATTGACAAAATTTTCTGTGCTTGTCCTTTCTGAATTAGGTAGGAATTTTGTATTTTTATTGTCCAGTTGCCTAGATAGTTTCATCAGCTCTGAATAGAGACAGCAAAAGGTATGGTGTTTCAGTGTGACCTTGGTTTTTATCATTCTGTCATGAGGTGTTGCCCCTTTTGTTGTGGTCAAAGTTACTTCTGAGGCTTTTGCTGCAAATGAAGAGATGTTAGCATGACTCACTAGATTCCCCTGATACTGTCGTCACCTTCACAGGTTTAACTCTTAACTTTTTCTGAAAATTTGAGTGAAGGAAGATGTCGGGGGTTTGGTTTTTTTTTTTGGGGGGGGGGGGGTGGGGAGGGTTTGTTTGTTTGTTTGTTTTTCATTTGTTTTGTTTGGTTTTTATTTTGATTGCTTCCTTTAGAGACATGGCTTATTAATTTCTCTGCTCAGCTGTTGGATAAGTGCATCTCTTTGGTTCATATGGCGTCCTTCTGGGTGACAATAAAGCAGACCATTTAAAAATTCTGTACTTGATTTATCCCGTCCTTGTGGAAATGCTTCAAAGGAACTTGCATTCTTAATGGATTTCCCAGTTACATAATGATCTCCAGTGCGCTGCTGAAAAGTTTCTTGGAACATCTTTTGTCTCAGGCTTGTATGAAAAACTGTGACGGGTGTGCTTTGGGATTCTACTTGACACTGTGTCCTTATACTCTCTTCAATTTTTAAAAATCCCAAAGACTAAGTGCCTTTTTTGGCTTTTATTTGTCTATGCCAAGTGTGAGGAAAATTCCCCATGGATCTTGGCCACCTTCTTTTTCAGTTCTAAAGTTTTCTCCTGACTAAATGTAATACAGTAAGTCTCATAATTTTATTACTATAGCATGCCTTTGTACTGCTTTTTTCCCTCTAAGTTGTAACTTTCTGTGTAGAAAATAGTTTCATCATTTGCCTCCCCATTCAAGAGTGCTGTGTAAGAGTTAAAAGGGGAGTGAGAGAAGTTCCCTTTCATTACGTTTACCATTGGTGTTTTCATCAGGAGGACAGGAGATCCAGCAGACAGTGTAGCAGATGTTAATTGTCTCATCAGTATTTCCAGATACACAATAAATCAAAAGATAGGGAAGGACAGTGGCATCATTTGCTAAACTATGGGGCTGAGTGTGGAAAAAGCCATTCTGTAGACAGGAGGCCAACATCATTTTTTCTGTTTCTTAGTGGAGTGGTGAGAATTTCCTTGGGAGCAGCAGTTTTCTTGGCCTTTTTCCTCTGCCTATCTGATCCTTGTTCTAAATGCTTCAGATAAATTTTAGAGAAAGATTATTATGCTTAATCTTTCACCACTTTAATAATAAACAGTTGTATGACAACAATTGCTGAAGCCTGATTGACATCCTGATGCAGCAGAAGGTGGGGATTAGCGTGCTGTGTGAAATATGTTCATTGACACATCATCTTTCATTTCACCTGGGTAGTCTGAAAACCCTTATGTTCCCTTCTTTGGAAACCTTCATCCTTTTTTCAGTAGAAAGCCTAATGTGCAAATTAGTCACATGAAACTACAGAGCAGTGTTTTCATCCTTTATTGTTCAGTTAATTATCTATGTAGCAAGTTCTGTCTTCTTGATAATTTTTAGATGTCCAGATCTTTCTCAAGACTTCTGCTGTCTGGAAGACAACACACATCAGCAAAATATTGCTTTGCCATGAAGAGCACCTTTGAAAGAATAATTGGTATTTAATTAAATTTTTATAGCATGAGGAGATGTAGGTCTTAATTTTTGTCTCCTCATTTTTCTTGTCTCCTTTTCCCCTGTAATCATAAGCATGGGCAGACAGTATTTTAAGTCTTCTGAGGAAGGCATTACAGATTCTAATCATGGTGGAGTGACAAAGCTGACTGTAGCTTTAGAGATTCAAGTGATGTGCTAAATAAAATATCACACTGCAGCCTATTTAAAAATTATTTTAGATTGTCAATATTATTCTTTTGTTTGCACTAGTTGGAAAAAAAAAAGGAAGGAGTTGCTTTAAGGCATCTCTGAACATCTGAAGGGAATAATTGTCTTACAAGTCAAGCACCAAAGTGATTAATTGCAATATTTGCTCATCTGGCTATTTCCAGTCCTTTTTGGACTCCCCTAGTCCTTTCTGCAGGTCTGTCATCCTCATTTTGCTTTCAGTATTCCGAATTCTAAATGAAATTTCAGTTATCCTTAATTAAAACAAAAAAAAATACATTTGTCAAAAAGAAATTTCCCTATAGTATTTTAGCTTTGGCTTGCCATTTATTATTTTAGAGCATTTGTCCAACAGCTTTGAAGAACTGCTTTTCTTTCATCAGTTAGAGGGTTTTTGTTTGTTTGTTTGTTTTGTGTCTCTAAACATTATATTAGAATTCCTAGAAATGGCAGCTATTTTTTGGAGTTCAAGTGGAAGACCCTTTGCCATTTGCCATGGAACACACGGTCTGTGCAGATGATCATTCTTTGCAATTGGCTGTCATAAGATACGAGACCAGGAAGTCCAGGCTTTGGACGTCCCAAAGGACTCCAGTGCGAAAGTGTTCTGGTTCTGCCTGTACCATCACATCAGTGATGTGTACAAAGGGCAGCTGAGTTTTTACATGCAGTGAAGGTTCCTCTTTTGCAGGCATGGTGAGATTCTTACAGAAACAAAGTAGAGCCTTGCTGTGCCAAAGTCTTGTGCTCCCTTACACATAGACAGCTGCTCTTCAATTCTTCTTTTGAGTTGGCAGTAGAGCCATTTATATATGAGAGTATCACTTGTTCTTCTTACTTTGCGGAGACTCACTTAAGATTTTTTTCATTCAGAAATTCTGCTACTTGTTCCAATGGCAAGTTGATATTTTTTTCTCAACATTAAACATTTGGTGTGCTTGGTAGATGAAAAAAACTATTCTGACCTCTTTCCAGTGGAGATTTTGGCTGTTGTTGTACGAGAAAGGTAAGGAGGTGGCTTAATGCTTATATCTTTAGGGACTAATTTTGGGAAAAAATGCAACTCTGAAAGCTTGAAAAAGCAAATTATATCCAGGGAGGAGTTCTCCATGAAACCATAAACACTAGGGAGTATATCCAAAATATTCCAAGAGTTCAAAGTTCATTGTGCTCAGTGTGTTCAGTACCTGGGATGTTGGCTTCTGAATTTTGAGTAGTAACTTATAAGAACAGATAAAAAACCTGCTCTTCGATTTTTTAGGAAAAAAAAAAAGTCCTATCTTTATTGTTGATAGGAAGAAACAGTTGCAAAGCAAGATCTTGGAGCTTCATGACATGTAAAAAAGGGTATAATGACACAAAAACTCTTTAGGATATGATAAAAGATGTGTTGCATAAACTAAAAGAACAATAGCCCCAAGACATGCTTGACATGTTTATTTTGGAAAGTGATATTTGCAAATAAGGACATGATAGACTTTTCTTTCTCAAAACTGTGTTTTGCTTTTTGTTTGTTGTGTTTCTTATGCAAAACAATTTGTAGGCTGTCTTATGAAATTAATAGAAAGGCATATTATTCACTCCAACAGACAGAACTGAAATAAGGAAATGTAAAATTATGGCAAATAATTTAGTAAAAATTGTTTTTTGTGGACACATTTACATTTTATATACTGTAATTGAAAAATAAACTCAGTGTAATAGTAGGCCAGGGGTAAATCTTATCCATAGTCTGTGGGTCAGATGTGTATCATTTCTAAATGCAAATTATTACCAAATATCATTGCCAAAATTTCTAAAAGTTATTTTTAGATTACACTTTTAAATACTGCTATAACAAATCAGACCCCCTCTGTAATGCAGGATTATAGTTTAGTGATGCACTTGGCAGTTACAGAGGGATGTTTTGATTATAGGTGCTTTCCAGACAAGATATGAAAAATGCCTACCTTTTTGCTGACATCAGTTTTCGCAGAAATGTCATCTCTGATAAGGTGGCTATCATGATTAATATCAGCAGCAAAGGGACAAGATCTCAGCCTCAGATGAGGAATCAATAGGTCTGGCAGCACTTAGAGAAGCTAGATACTCACGCACTCTCAGGTCCTGATAATCCTGATGACAGACCACCAGAATTTATCTGATGACATCTGAGTGCTGACAATGGTCGGGCTAGAACACATGCGAGGAGAAGGAAAGGTGAAAAACTGGAAAGGTGAAGCAGGAAATGTATCCTTATTGAAGTGAATAAGGGGAGCCAAAGGACTGTGAATCCATCAGTATATTTTTAGCATCTTGGAAGAATAATTGAAAAAGTAGGAAATCTCTTTATAAGCATCTAGAAAAAGGTTGAAGAGTGACAATAAACAGAAGAGACCATAATTCTCTTCTGCAGCGCTTCCTCTTTTTTTTATCAGATGACTCCATGTGCTAGGAGGGTTCAACACTGAAAGTGGTCTGAAAAACCAAAGATGTAATTGAGCAGGGTCAGCTGCAAGGTGCTTTCAGCAGAAATAACCACTTAATCTGCTAAACAGTGGTGACATAAAACTGTAGGAAAAGAATCATGTGGAGAGTAGCTAGAACTTTGTTAGCTGTAACATCTTTGTCTCTAACACATCCTGCTGTGATGAAACATTCAAATGCTATATTTGGTTTTATAAATTAATGTATGGTTTATAAGACATAGGAACATTCCTTTCATCCTGTACAGGTAAAGCTTTGAGCTCTGTACTTCAAGAAGGGTGTATGCCAGTTGGAGGGACTCCAGGGGAAAGCTGTAAAAATGATCAGAGATTTAGAAAGCCAGTCCTACAATGAATAAATGAGTGATCTGAAGCCATTTATCTGAAATACTGAAGACTAAGTGGGAGGTGGGGGGCAGTTTATCAGCACCTGATAGCAATCTTGCCTTGCAGTGCATCTTTGAAGAGTGAGTTTGCTCTCCGTGCTCCCTAGGGAGGGTGTGAAATGAAATTTAATAGACAAATAATAAACAAGATTTGTGCTAGATGTAGAAGAAGTGAGGATTGTGATTACCAGGGAGGACATCAGGTCTGTAGCAGGGGAAATACCTGGGTATGCTACACAGCCATCTGTTAGACCTAATGCAACTGCTTCTACCTCAGGTTGAGAAGAATTATGAGTTTCTTCCTGTCCCAAGATTCATAACAAAATTTTCTCATTTCACTGTACTTAGAAGGCAAAGAGTGTGCATGGGGCTATTTAAATCCTCCATCTGCAGAAATGAAGAGGGTGTTTTCCAGACAAAAAAAATATGTTCTTTCCCGGTCCTCAATGGTAATTTTATATTTTTCATTTCCATCTTTTTTTTTTTTTTCTTTTTCTTTAGGAAGCTTTAGAAAAAACTTCTGTGCATGGAAAAATATTAATGAATATTAGAACATATAATCTGTTATCTTAATCTGCATTTCTCTGTTTTTTCAATCCTTCTGTTGTTCAAGCCAGAATCATGCTCCTTAGGAACAATTTGTCTCGTAGCTGGTTCTTCACCAAAGGGTGTTTTCACAGCATGTTTTAGTATTTGAAGGCTAGTAAAAATTCCTTTATTTTGGGCTGCACCAAGTCTTTAAATACTAAGTCTTGACTTCATATGAACAGTTTTGGCCAGCTCCAATCAGAGCTGAGTTTCTTTACACCTAAAATCAGTCTTGTAGGCTTTGGGTGAGTCTCACTAGTATCAATCTTTTCATCCAAATAGCTGCTTAAATTTTCCAAATGGGGCCCAAAAATGGCCTGTGAATAAATCAAGATGTTAGTACATTCATTCCTTCCCCCAGGGTTTCATTTTTCATTGGAAATGCTGCACATATAGTTCCCAGAGGCTGACCTAAACCCTGGCTCTGGCATTGCGGGAAAGTTCAGTGTTTATTATTAGTTGAAAAAGCTGATAGAAAGGCCACGTTAATATCCGTCCTAGCTAGAACCCCTCAAGAGACTAACAGCAGGGTTTTGTGTTATGCTATATCTCATTAAGAGGGAAAGTCTTACTCGCAGAAAATCTGCAATGTAACTCAGGCTTCAACAACTATAATTTTTAAGTGTTATACTCTGCATTTCAATTCTTCTAAGCACAAGTTCTTAGAAAATATTTAATGGTCTGGGACCAGTCTGAAAAAAATCTGTAATTCTGTTTCAAATGGGAGTTCACGTTCTCTTTCTAGTTAGGTATGCTAGAATACAATTCCCTAAGCAAATATTTGGCATAATTTCTGAGAAGTCATAGAATCATACAATGATTAAAGAATATTTTGAGTTGGAAGGGGGCTTTAAAGGTCATCTACTCCCAGTCTTCTTGCAATGATCAAGGACATCTTCAACTAGACCAGGTGTCTCAGAACCCCTATCCAACACACCCCCATCCTTGAACACTTCATGGGGTGGGGCACCCACAGCTTCTCTGGGTACCCACAGCTTCTCTGGGGAACCTGTGCCTCACCACCCTTACAATAAAGAGTTTCTTCTCAATATCTAATCCAAATCTATCCCCTTTTAGTTTAAAGCCCTTACCCCCTGTATTGCCACTAGAGGTCCTGCCCTCATCTTTTCTAGAAAGGCACAAGGGTCTGACTTTGCTCATTTTACTCTGTGAGAGTGTAGGGAGCTTCTCACTGGGAAATAAAACTTTTTTTGATTCACTTTGCTTCCTAGAGTGCTGCAAGACGGCATCATCAGTAAACTGAAGTAAGGGACCAAACTACAGTTTCAGAGAGGCAAAAAGAATCAAAGTGCAATGACTCATGAATCCATTTTCAGAGTGTCTTTGCCTTATTACTTCTGTTCAATAAGCACCATCTATTTTCCTTCCCTGTATCATTTATATCCCTGTTCTACTTTTAACATCACAGGTCCATAAATTGCCTTACATATAAAAGCAAAATTACATGTACGTTTTTGCCTTGATTTCTCTCTGTATTTTTAAGAAGGAAGTAACTGAACGGATGACAGATTGATTGTTTATTTATCTATTTGATTGCAAATAGATAAGAGCTGCAAGATGAACTTTGATTTCATTTTGTATTTTCCACATTCAATGTAACTGACAGAGAGCTTTTCAATAAAGTATTTCTGTTCAGCTTTGCAACAGGGATGAGAAGATAAGTTAAATTTCCCTCATCAGATGAAGGACAAATAAAAGAAACTGATGAGTCTGTCCCTGACATGTATGGTTTTTAAACAGATCCCAAACTGACAGACTCCTCCTGTCTCCATTTTATTGGTGACAAATTATTAAATATTTGTCTCAAAGAGCCATTCAACTTAGCAGAGACCCAGCTATACTCATTTAAAGATATATCGCCTAATGTTATACGAAGCAAATAGTATTTCTCCCTGAATTGGAATAGTTTTCTTCTGTGTCAAGTCTGTAGATTTCAAAAATGAATCTATATCAGGGAAAAAAAAAAAAAAAAAAAAAAAAAAGAAGGCAGGAGAAGCACAGATTTACATAGTACAAAGACTTAAAAAATGTAATATCTCATCAAAAAGTAAAAAACTACTTCAAGGCAGATCTTGATGTGCTCATCTACAGGAACAAATGCTTTTCATTTGCATTATTAGGAGATGAAATATCTTGTTCTGCTGCCAGTAATTACAATAATTTGTGCAGAAAATGACATAGGTTCTATTTGTTAGTGACTGGCAAACTGTGATCAACTGTCAGCATAGATTTGGTTCCTACACCGGAAACAGCTGGTGTATTTTGTGCGTGGAAAGTGAACTGTGTTTCAGGATTTGAACCCAAGTTAATATATAATGTAAAAACAATAGCAGGCTCTGGATCTTCTCATTGTAGTCATTCCAGTTGTCTGTAACTGCCTGTCTGTCTCTTGGCACTGCCCTGTTATTTTTTTTTCTTTGCCCAAACATTGTGTCTGCATTTATGTAGCATCAGGAATTAAATAAGGTCAAGTGAACTTAAAGAGCATGAACAGTGAGTGAAAAGAGAAAAAAAAAAAAAAGCCTTCAAGATTTTTCTGAATTGTCTGTGGAAGGGAGGAGTCAGTCAGGAAAAGAGGGCTTCTCTTGGTTTTACATCAGTGAGATCTAGATCTGCCATGCTGATGTCATTTCCAGATAACTTGTCTTCAAAATGAAAACCTTAGAGAGCTGGTTGGTTATTGGTTACATATTAATGGAAAATGGCAGGAGATGCAGTTAAAATAAATCTGCCTATAAGGGCATATTTGTAGTAATGAGGCTAATTGCCTTAAAAGTTTGAAAAAAAATGTGACAGGAGAGATACTTTGATTTCCCCCTTCTTTCAACCTGCGTACATAACTATTTTCTAGATTAGACATTCTCACAATGCACGCAAAGGTGCTTAAATCCAACATTCTCAAGCCTTGTGCTTCTCTTGAAAGGGTGGGTTAATGATTTCCTGTTTGATTCTCTGGTCAGGAAAAGAGATTCATAGTACCAGTGTATCTTGCAGAAATATTGAATAAGCATTATTACTACTGCACTGTTTTCTTCCACTATAGATTTGGCTCAGCTCTCAAGAGCCTTACAAACCTATGATTGTTAACTTCTTTTTCTCTCTCTTAAGCGTAGGAGAGCAGTTTTATTTTTCCCTTTCCTCCCAGTAGGACTCATGTTGTAAAGGCATATGTATGCTGCCAGCAAAGAGGACGTGTGAACCCAACACCATCCTCATCTGCCAGCTCTTACTGCTGCCATCTCTGTGAATGATGGTCAGTATGCACCTGGTCTGTGATTCAGGTTAATTTGGCTTAGTTTTCATGACATTTTCAATTTGCCATTTGGCTAGAACATTTTCATGGCTAACCCAAGGCAAGCAGTGGGAAAGAAGGTGGGGAGCAGCACATGAGAGTTGTGTCTTTTGACATTAGTCAGCGTATTACAATTTTAAAAATATATTGTGCAACCCCCCTACCTGGCTTTTTTGCTGCTAATTAGGACAACTGACTGCTTAAAATCATAGAAGGGTTTGGGCTGGAAGGGACCCTAAAAATCATTGCACACCGTCCTTCTTGCCATGGGCAGTGATACCTTCCACCAGACCAGGCTGCTGAAAGCTCCATCCAACCCGGCTTTGAACACTTTCCCACGATGTCTTCTTCATCTGTAGTCTTTGTATATCCAGTTGATTTTTTGCCCAAGTAAATGAAAGAGGATGGAATTAAAAAAAAACCAAAACAAACCCAAAAAATCTATTGCAAAGAAAAATGCTGGTAAAGTAGAAAAAAAAAAAGTATCAGATAAAAATGGGTGGCCTTTAGCAGTCCCTTCATACCACATTCAGCCACACAGGCCACTTATGCTGTATTTAATGTTATTCCCTGCAACATATAAATGGTCCTGTCACCAGGCAGCCAGCCAGATGATGTCTACCCTGATTGAAAATTCTGAGTTTTAGTGCCTCTGGATCTGAGGATTATTTGTCCTTGTGGGTGCACCAAAAGGATACAAAAAGCTTCCTGCATGAAAAGGAGGTGACCATCTATTCAGTTGTTGTACACATATGGAGATGTGAGAAGAGAAAGGCATTTAAAAACTTCAGATATAAGCAGTTAATCCTGTTCCTAAGTGGCAGATCTTGTAGTTTTCTGTTTCAAAACACTAATCTTCACTTTTCTAAAAACCTAATTTGACTGGTCTTAACATGAAGTGTTTAGACTTGGTGTGTTGTATGTTTATTTCCAAAAGAACCAAACTTCTTGCTATAATTCTTGGAGTGTCAGTATATGTCAAAAATGAAGTAATTTCCTTTTTCTTGCACTTACACTGGTAAAATTGTGGCAGTGTGGTTTAATATGATTTTCAGTGAACTAGAGTCTCATTAATGCTTTGAAAGTCAGATTATTGTGAATAATTAGGGATATTCCCTGATCTTTTCAAACAGTAAAATATTCTTAAGAATTACTGTTATGCAATTAGGCCACTGCTCATTGCCTGTTCTTTCTGGGAATTTTATTCCTAATTAATTTGAATAAATGTAAAAAATATAGAATAAACACAAGTTCTAATGAGGCTCTAAGTGTATTTTCCTAATTTGCTATTTCCTTTCTTTCCTGCTATATCTGAAGAGAATGTATCTTTAGGGATAAATATATGCAAGCAAAAAATAAGAGTGGGAAAAACATTAAACTGCAAAACAATATAAATGAAGGGATTGTTTTCATTTGCTTGTTAGAGAACTTTTTTACAAATTCCTACAAATAGTAGTGTAATTTAGCAAGATATGTTTTCAAGGCTTTATGAAAGATTATAGAAAGATTAGCTTTACTATTATGATGATGTAAACAAATGCTTTATCTACTATACCTACAGCATGATTGTTTTTAAACACGCACTTTTAAACAATGCTGCCTTGCAGCTTTATTAACGTTTGCATCATAATCTCAATTTCCCATCATTTCCTTTCTGGCTGGAAATGTAAATGATTTTTTTTAAACCAAGGAGTGTAACGCTGAGAACTGATTTCTTTTTTTCATGTTTTAACCTAATAAAATTGGCTGCAATGTTTGATTTTGATGTCCCAAAAATGAAAAAGTAGTTGGAAAAGAGCTGAAGTTGTTTATGTTGGCTACTGAGGCTACCATTGAGTAACTCAGCAAGAAAACCCCTGAAATATCCAGATGATGTTTTTTTTGTATTCTGGACTCTTTTGTGTTTCTGACTTTCATGGGTCTCAGATGATGTTTGTGAATCCTGTCTCCAAAGAGAAGATGTAATACTTTGGACACCCCTGCCCCCAGCAGAAGAGCAAGCTCAGGGAATGCAGTGGTGGAAAGGGGTTTTCCAGGACATCTCAACAGGAAGCTGTTTTGAAACAGGTATAAGGAACTATAGGTAGCAACATGGTAGCCAAATTTTAGAATTACATATGCTGAAAACCTGTTTAGATATTCTCAGTCAAAGGTATGGAAATCAGCCTGCCATCCCTCCATCACCAGATAGCAGCCACCACCGCAGTCTCACCTCTGAGTTTTAGCTGGCTGCCATTTTTCCAAGCCTTCAGTCCTTCAGAGAAATCTTTGTGATAGTATGAATGTACATATGCAGGAGTGTCTTGAAGCCATTTTAATGAGATCAATATCTCTGTTTTCATCAAGAATCAACGACACACCTCTGCACAACCTTGCACTGGGCTGTGCAGCAAGTTTGTGTTACTATAATGCTTTAAATTATCTTTTTTCTTTTTATTAAATCAAGACTAGTTAAAATTTGAACTATACTATTGTAGTTTACTTTGAAAATTTGAATTTGCAGAGCTAAAAATTCATGCAGATAAAGGCGAATAAGATTAAAAAAAATTTACTGTTTAATTTTTATTAAAACCTCAACAAAAATCTGTCTCCATACAGAAAAATAACAGTGACCATTTGCAAGAAAAGAGTTCTCTTTGCCTACTGTGTAATCCCAGCTGCCAGGCAGTATCCAGCCATAACATCTCTTGTGAGCACACTGCACATACTCAGTGGGAGTGCTGTGTGTACTGCTCAGTTTCATCCTCATGTAATCTGGCATCCCTGTTGCTTCAGTAGTATGGAGAGGTGATGCACTGGGAGACAGAATGTAGGGATTAATGAAAATAATAACTATAAAAATGGCTGTGGGCAAGATCAAAGGAAATGTGTAAAAACAGTTGGATAAATACCTGAAGGCATGAATGTATAATGCCACACAGTGTAAGGGGAACAATAATTTTCACTTTGTGTAAGGTAGTTTTGGACAATATTCTTCTTACCTAGTGGCACTGTACATCATTTTTATTCTATCTGACACCAACTGGGAAATAACCTGAAACACTAGATATTTCTGAAAGAAAATGTCAGAACAATAAGGAAGATGCTTAAAGTTTTTAACCCAAGGCCATTAGAAAGAAACACCAGATAACAGTATGCTGTGTAAGATGTGTAGGGGCGTGGGCCTTCTTTGTCGTCTAGGCTGTTATCCAGTTGTTAGTTACAAAAAGAGCCCTCTGAAGTGATCTGGGAGCAGAGTCTGAAACAAGAATTAACAATGGCAATGAAATTAGACTGCTTTCAAATCTGTTAGGAATATTAGTAAAAGTCTTATGAATCATACGGTACTTTAGATTTACTTTTTCATCCACAGGACAAAATGTAGTCAAGTTTTATTCACGTAAGTCCTTCTGGCATAAGATGCCACACGCATCAGGCATAAGAATTGCTATAAGAACTTACTTAAAGAAATTGATATTTGACTCTACCGCTGCAACATGAAGGAGATGAGGTAAAGTGACTTCATATACTTGGGATTAAAAGTTTTGCAGGAGCTGATTCATAGGATGGCAAAGAAAGACAGAGAGAGCTCTGTAGAGGAACATTGGTCTCTCTTTGTAACACAATATAATTATTGTGACATTAACTTTAATTTTTAATTTATATATTTTATAAAATTTTTATTTTACTGTGTATTTTATTTTTTGTAGGCACCAAATAAGAGAGGAACCTGCTGTCAATAATGAACATTAGTCATAAGTTACAGATATAACAAGCGTATTAAATGTCCACAGTCGTGAGGTGTTATTGTAAATATGTGCTATATGTGTCCTCCAGGAAAGCTGAAACTGCCAACAAGAGGCTTGAGCAAAGGGCATGGGGAGACATTCCCTGGTACTCCTTTGTTTATAATTAACATTTTTATAGTTTGTTTACTCATATAAACTGGACATAGCAGTGGTACCTGTCAAAACAAGTCAATCTTTATGTCAGTCAAAGCATTTTATATTACCCATGTTCCTTTCATCCCTGCACGTAGAATTTGATTAATTAGAAACCTGGATTGGGCATTATTGCTCCAGGTTTGACAGTTTTAACAAGCTACACCTTTTGTAGCTGAGCTGTAGGAGTGGCTGCCCTTGGAAAGGCATGAGCTGGCCCAGCTTTGGTTCCTCATTGCCGTGTCCAGTTATTTGCAGGGGCATGGTTGATGTGTTGTGTGCCACGGAGCAGCCAGGCTTGCAGCATCAGGGAAGGGCCTCAGTAGGGCAACTTCTTGGGGGTTCTTTCTGGTGGTACTTTCTGGTGGTACTTTCTGTTTTGCTGGGTGGAACAGTTTCTTAAAATCTGAATTCACATGGTGCTCTGGAGCAAATTGGTTGATTTAACACCTTTAGAAAATAAATGTTGCAAAAAGTAGTGAGAGAATGTATAGGGAGAGGTAGTGACATTTATTCATGAAATCTCTGAATAAGTTAACCCTTTACGATCTTCCTTTCATATATTTTATTCACTCCCCATTTCATGCACATCCCCCAGGGTGCATGTGCTGAGGTGATCTGGCTCACTTGTGTGTGAACAAAGGGCATGAGACATCAAACCCTTACCACATGTCTTGGCACTTTCTTGATTGGCAACCATGGACTGACTAATTTTTGGAGAAATTTATACCCTCTAGGTGTCTACTGGTGTCATGACTGGTCCTTTATACTGAATACTCCTTTCTTCAGGCTCTTAAGTCTTAGACTGGGTGCCTGCTCATTTGCTTTTTTTTTTTTTTTTTTTATTTAGTAAACACACATTTTTACTGAGATGATCTGCTTCTCTGTTGGGCTTACAGGCAAGAGAATGGCTGATGTCACATGCTGCAATCTTGCTGCCAGCATCCCACTGTCACGGAACAGGGTCTTCTGCTGACAAGACACCTGTTCAGCGGACTTATAGAGCCCAGACATTCTGTGCAGGCCTGCCAGAAATTACTCATTTTGGTTTTTATTGCTTTGAATGCTTTGAACTGTCAATACACGTGGTTTCTCAAACCTTTGGTCTTTCTTCTAGCACTTACATTCATTCTCCCATTCACATTTCATTTTTTGTTTTGATGTTTCTGTTATATTTCTGATGCAATATTCTCTGTGTAGGATCATGGCAAAATGCAACATCCATTTTTGGGGTTCTGACTGAGTTTCTTTAGGTTCACGTCTCATTAGAAAGCTGACGTTACATAGCTACAGTTGATCTTTTAGGCTCCCTCTCTGGTTACTGTAAAATGATATGCCTGCAGTGTAGTTCATCCACTGTGTCTTACACAGAGTTGTTGTTGTTGTTGTTGTTGTTGTTGTTGTTTTATTATTTGTTTGGTTGGTTTTTGGGGGTTTTTATTATTATTTATTTTTATTAGTCCAACTTTGCTGGACTAATTATATGCAGAGCCTTCAAACAAGTTAGAACATACTGTTTTGCCAATATAGTGGTGTATTTAAAACATGTATCTGGTACAGCAAATAATGCAAAATAGATTTAAATAATCAAATATTTTAATGTGGTTTTGCTAAAAATCCCAGGAAAAGATATGACTAAATAACTTTGACTTATTAATAGTAGCATTTTTTCCTGTAGTTTCCAGTTTTGGTAGAATAGCTTTTGTCCCTGTCCCTTTTCCTCTTTCTGATTCCAGTAACGTCTCCCGTTCCATTGGATTACTACATGTAGTAGTACATAACTAGACCAGGTTGCTCAAGGCCCCGTTCAGCCTTGGCCTTGAACACTTGCAGGGATGGGTGTCCACAACTTTTCAGGGCAACCTGTGCCAGTGCTTCACCACCATCATCATAAAACATTTCTTCCTCAACTCCATTCTGAATTTATCCTCCATCTAATTTCTATTGTGAGGAATTTGAGCACTTTGTCCCAGATCAGCTGTGTCTGTGAAGCAGATTGCACATTATCCAAAGAGGAAGTGATCAACTCCTGATCTTCTGTGTTCTGATGGAAATGTTTTCCTAACCAAAGGAGTCAACAAGAAAAGGGTTCTGCAATTAAATATGCTCTTTTATTTGGGGGTGAGGGGGGGCTCAATTCAATGGGAGAATGAAAAATACAATTTAGAAAACACGGCTTGTTCCGTTCTTCCCACTTGTTTGAATGATTCTCTGCTTCTAGAAGAGTAAGAATCTGATGTAACACTAACCTGATGTAGTGAGTGACCAGGGATGCACACCAGGGTTGAGCAAACCTTTCTGAAGTCTTAAAACAGAAACTTTCAGTCTAAATTAACTCAGATTGTGAACATTCATACCACTGATCTTCCCACTCACCTCTTCCCACATCCAGACCTCAGCCTTTCAAAAACCAAAAGTGTGATTCACCTCATCTCTTTCAGATGTCTTGCTGAGATGAGATGAATCATGCTTTAAAAGCTCTTAATGAATTTTCACTTATTGTACAGGTAGTGTAAGTGATTAGCATAGTTATCTGATGTCATTTGGCCATATGAATCCTACCCAAAAGTTTTTGTGTAGTATACTTTCTGTGTGCCCTAGCAATTAGCAGAAATCATTTAAATAAAATTAAATGGACCATTGTTCTATTCCCTGTTCTTTCTAAGAAATCTTTTTAAGAAGGCAAGTATGATTAAGCAATGAAATTAAGTCATTATTGATTGACATGGAACAGTTTTCTCTTTCTCAGTTTTCTTGCCTACCCACTCACCCTTTGCTCCCCACAGTATTACCTCATCTTGTCCCATTCTTTTAATCCTTCCTATAATCACTGCTGGTTTTTGAGATGCCCAAAGTCGGACCCTGCTGACAAACACAATGTAGCCCCACACGTTGTATCACATCTAATTTTTCTGTAGACTGTATTAGAAAAAGTCACTCGTTTCAATATTGTAAGCTTCACTTTTCTAATGGGAATAGCCTGCGTTAGTACTCTGGTTTTACTGTTTCATACATCCACTGTGCTACAACCATGCAAACAGCAAGCCAAGCACCTCACTCTCCGCTGCAATTATCTTGGCTATTACTTGCTTGAATTCCAGCAGGACCAGGCTAAATTAGGACCCACTTTGTGCAAAGTACAAACCCGTAGAGATATGTGTGCAGATATGACCTTGCTCTTTACACACTTACGGTGTCGATAAAGGGGACAGGAGGGGATCAAAGTGCACCACAGCCTAATCTTCCCAAGGCCATGCCCTAGGTGAGCCATGGAGCTGAAGAAAGCCCTCTGACTGAGGTCTAGCCCATTCATTTGCTCCCACCTGCATTCTGGAACATTCTGGAATACTCTCAGGTCTTTACTGGTAGAAGCTTATACAGATGGGGGTTTAGATCAAATTGATAATTATGCCACCAAGGAATATTATTTAATCATTGTTCCATGTCCATAATTGGTGTTTTAAAGAAAATTTCCATTCTTAAGGTTTTATTAGAATATCTTTTCTCTTCTCTGTTGGCAGTCCCAGGAAAAAATACTTCCCTGCTGAAAAAAATCATGATCTTTTTATCGTTGTAGTGACAGTAGCACGTAAACAGTAAGAGTGATTGCCAGCTTTAGCTGGAAATTCAATAAAACTGTATTTTAATTACCCCATACTTCTGAATTAACTTCATGTGTATTGTTAATAGTCAATTAATTAAGTAGTGTTTCAATTTCAGATATAAATTCAAAGGTTTCTTTTTGTAATTTACTGGCGTGGCACTATCCATTAAGTAGTCCATTATGGTGTCTGACCTCACATCTTTTTGAAGCTAAAATAATGATCAAATGAAAATAATGTGGGAGAAAAACATTAAAATGTTTAATTCACTCGACCCCCTCCTTGTCTCTGTACTCATACAGCTGCTAAAAATGTTGTGTGTATTAAATATACATCGTCTCTCAATTTTTATTGCCCAAGCAGTCTCTCTTTTGAGTTTGTGATGAACTGCCAGATTTCAGGCAACTCACTTTTTACCACTGCATTTTACTACTCAGGGTACAGCAATTACCAACATGTTTCTTTTAGGAATGAGTGAACAGCATAGATTTCATAGATAAAACAAATGATTACTCTCTAAGTAGGTATAACTGTTTTTCTGTACAGCCAAAAGAGAAAACCCTAGTTGGAGCAATAATCTAAGCAGGTTATTGTCAGAAACAGCTTCTCTGTTCAGATGGAAGTTCCCAGTAGCCACATGATCTCTGAAAAATTAGTTGTATGAAGTTAATTTTTATGGAAATCAAGCACAGTAATTTCTGTCTTTTCTTTGATTGAGCGATAAAAATGTTTCTAAAAATTAAAGCAATGATTTGCTTGCATGTGCAATGTGTCAGATGATAGGAAATATAGGAAAAGGGGAAAACTGTCTTTTTTTCTTCCCCTGTCTATTTATTTTGTGTTCCTTTTCTTGACTCATATTGGCTTGTATTATTGACATTATTCCAAAGTTTGGGTCTTTGAGTGTTTATCTAGGAATTTCACAGATCACTGAATAGAAGTTATACATTTACAAAGGACTATTGCTTTCTTATTTTATGTATCCATAGCCACGGATTTGTGTCCTAGAAAAAAACCCCACACTTCAATCAAAAATCTGCACTTTCTCTGTTTTACTTTCACCAACCCTTCACTGTGGTACTACATGAACTTGAAAAACCTGTGCTAGACCTCTCCAAATATTTTTCAAACTATGTGGACCATCAGAGTACCTTTCATTTTGTTTTTATAGATGGTGATGCATTTTTTAGCAATATTTAACAAAATAGACCCCAAGTTTCAGTGTTTTAATCCTGCTCATGGAAAGCTGAGCCATAACTTCTTGATGTAGGCTGCACTGGATCCCAGTGAGGAGGGTGTATAGAATCATCACTGGTTCTACTATTTTTGTCTCTACCTTTCTGTAATTGTAAATGGCAAAAAATTTCCTTACTTTAGTTCTGTCCCTGACCTTTCAGGGAAAGTGAAAAAGTATGTTATTTGTATTTCTGTAAAAAATACTCAAAGTTTACACTGTATATGCTACTCTTCCACTTCTCTTTAATGCTGTTGTTGTATTGCTAATGTTTTGTTTATAAAATCTTTTCTAGGTCTAGGATTCAGTATTGCAGGAGGGGTGGGAAACCAACACATCCCTGGGGACAACAGCATTTATGTCACCAAGATTATTGATGGGGGAGCTGCACAAAAAGATGGGAGATTGCAGGTTGGAGATAGACTTCTCATGGTAAGTATGACAAATTTAAATCCCATTTATTTAGCTGAAAATTGTTTCATAGAAGGACTTTTAGTCACCATACGTTTTTCTGGAGGTAACCAAAACAACTCGTATAATAATTTTATTTCTATTATCTTCATTTTTCCCAATTTTTTTATATATTTCTGAGACTGAAGTTAAAAAAAAATCCTCTGGAAAACTAATATTTTATGAAGGCAGTGTATTATATTACTTTGACAAACTTTACAGAGAAGAGAATAAATTTATTGTGCACATAGGCATAACAAGTCAAAATGCACCATAAAATTTAAAGGATTTTAGACAAACTGTTCGTTAAGGTAGTACTGATTCTACTGTTTGTTGTAAGCAAGTTGAAAGATGTCAAAACATGCCAGTACCTGACTCCCATGTGACAACTGTCAGTGGACTACTACCTACATTTCAGTACCTGCAGGAATGCTTTATGTATATGTTCCTTATGGATGTTAAAAAAAAAAACCTCAAGCATTTTCCAGATTTTCCCTTGAGGAAGTGTATTCTTCTGATGAAATTCAGTTCAGGAAATTCTTCCTGCTATGTGCCCTGCTGGTTCATTGTTTCCTGTTGATAATGTTCTCCCACTCACAGAGTTTGTTTAATTCAACGTTGAGGGGGAAATCCTGACCCTGGTGAATCAGCACAAGTTAATCTGTGTCAGGCTGTATTCATGTCAGTGCATTTGCATAGATTTCAACAGGTAGAGAAATAGCTTCTTTTAATAAATACAATAAAAAAACTTGTATTGCATTAGCCCTGTTTCGTGATGTGATATTTAAGCAGTAAAAAATTGCCTTGACCTTTTCTGCGGCCTGTGAAACTGTGCCTATTTGAGGTTTTCTTTCTTTGGGTAGGGACACTGTGTTCTGATCACATATGAAGATGACCATTAATTTTATACATATTACTAAACAGAACTGGAAAGGCACTTGGTTACTGGGTTGCTGACTCTTGGTCTTTTTTAATTAACCCAAATGGATAGATAAAACAGCTTAGGATCAACTGTTGTTAGCAAAATCAGAGAAAAATGAAACTAGAACTCAAAATTTCTTTAGCATTTTTTTTTCTTTGCACAATCTCAGCATAGTGAAATTCAAGTCACTGTTGGATAATGAAGTTTTGGCATATTTTGGTGCAGAAATGTAAATTTTTATTCGCCAAATTTGCACTTGAGTTCTTTTGCAAACTGTTGCAAATGTGCTTCTGTTCAGCTGTAGTTTGTTGCTTTTTACTCTGATGATAATTCCATGCGGATTTTGTTATCTCAATTTTATCTTGTTATCTCAATTTTGTTATCTCAATTTTTTTGTTACTTTACTCTTAATTTCTTCTAATTGACGTGAGGTAGTAAATATATATAAAAAAGGAAATTAAATAGATGCAAATCCCCCTCTCCAGAGTAATTTCATCAGAATTGATTTAAATGGAAATATTTTATATACCACTGTGCATAAATTAATTCTTTTCAGATTTTTATAGGCATAGTCTATTAAGCATCTCAGCATTCAACCTGTGTTTTGCTGCAGTCAGATGTAGATGTTTCTTCATTGTGACAAGTTTAGACTTCTGAAAATGAGCAGAGGTCATTTGCATTATGTCTGATGTCTTTGTTCTTCTTTCCTTTCAGCCTGGACTGTTTCTTTACTAAGTGTTGTCTCCTTTTATCACTGCATGTAAAATGAGAAAAAAAAATCATTCCAAGTATCGCTCTCCTCTAGTTATGGACATCCAGACCAAGCTTTTCACTGTTGCATAAGAAAATGCTAGTCAGCTTACTCTTTGTATACCTTAATCATTACATATTTGGAAATACGTTTACAAGATCAGAATCTGTTTCTAAAATTCATGCAGATTGCAGCCATGTTTCTTGATTCTCTCAACAAGACACCCTGATTTGTTTATAACTTCTGTACCTTCAGTATTTTTCTATCATAATTTGTGAATTATCTCTCAGTTCATGACATTAACCTCATGTTCCTTTATGAATAGTGAGTGAAAAAATTAATTATTTTCTTTTGGCAGTGTCTCAACACAATATTACCCTTGTCATCTATGTGGTCCTACTTCTGCTTCACTAATTTCTTATTGATTATACATTTGAACAGTTCCTCTTTTTTGTTTGTTTGTTTGTTTTTTCCTTCTCAGTGGTGCATCCTTTCCTGATCTTTTGTTGGTTTTTTTTTTTCCATCATTCTCTATAGAATTTAAAAGAATTTGTCATTCTTCTGGAATTCCCAGCAGCTGCTGGGGAGATTTTTTAATTTTTATATCTCTGTTCTGATAATTTTGTGTGAAATGCTTTCAGATCCCAAAGAAGGTGTAAATCAAATTAATATAAATTTAAGATGTAATGAATGTGTAGATCCAAAATGAAAACTAATATTGAAATGTAAGACAAGAAGGGGCCACCTGAGCATTTTGCAGCTTGATGACCCTACTGTTCTTAAATGCAGATTGCACATAGTGTGTTAAGCATTTCAGAAGATGTATTACATAAATATTTATTATGATTTTTGTGAAATCTGTACAAGGGCATATTGTGCAGTTATGTTTTTGTGGCACTAAGTCTGCAATGAAGACTTACTAACCTGAGCACTTGCACAGGAAAATGCTCCATTGTATGATTATCCCAAGGTACCTGTTTGGAAAATTACTGATGAAAATGTGAGTGTTTAAACCAAAAACGTAATGGTTTTTCTAGGTATATATGAAAGGAAAAAACCAGAGCTCTTCTCTGAAGACTACAACTAGGAAAAAAACACTCTCTCACTGTGTTCTGGTGGTAATGCCTGTGGTAATGTCTCCTTCTGCTGGTAGTAATGCCAGCAGTGAGTATCCCACTGCAATGGGTTTCTCAGCTTCTCTTTGCAGTGGAAAGGAGCACAAGTAAGCCACATACAGAGCATCACAGAATACCTTGGTGATTCACGGTCAGATACAGGGCCAGACAGGGTTGCTCAGGGATTTATCCAATTGCATCTCAAAAATCTCCAAGGATGGAGGTTGCAGAGCCTTTCTAGGAAATCTGTTTCACAGCTCAGCTGTCCTCCTGAGGAAAATACTTCTGATAACCTGTTTGACCCTCTCTTGTTTCAACATCTGCCTGCTGTCACTAATCCTATTACCACATGTGACTCTGAAAATCTTAGCTTTGCCTTGATGATCTTCCTATAAGCACTGGGGGTCTGTTATTAGTTGTTTTCAGAGGAACCCCTTCTCCAGGCTGAAAATGCCAAGATCCCCCGTTTTCTCCTCATCAGGTCAGTGCTCCATCCCCAACCATCCCAGCAGCGCACCTCTCAACTTGCCTCCTTCTGTTGTTTTTCCTGTAGTGTAGGAAACCTAAACTGAAGACAGTTTCCAGGTACAGGCTAATAAGTGTGAACTATTGGGGAATACTCCTTTGCTCATCCTCCAGCCTCTGCTCATCCAGCCCAGGATGCTGTTGTCCTCTGCTGCCAGGACACACAGCTGGCTCATGCCCAGCTTGCCATCCATCAGGAGCCCCAAGCACTTTTCCTTAGAGATGGGGCCAGTGCCCAGCCTGTACTGTTGATGGGATGGGAGTTAGCCTGTGCCAGGGGCAAGATTTACTGTTTTCTTCCTCCTGAACATCATAAAGTCTTCTTCAGGCCTTTCTTCCAGTCTGTGGCAGCCCTGCCTTCGAGTATCTCACAGTGAAATGAAGTGTCACCTCCAAACATGATGCACATCTCACCTCTTCAAGGTCACCACTAATAATGATCAGGAAAAGCTGAAAAATTGTTTCAGTTATTACAGCTCAAATAATAATTACTTTTTTTAATCTCATACCATCATCTTACTTTGGACAAATTTGTTATCTAAAGAATGAGTAAATGAGAAATCAGTATAAAACTGGTACTAGTTTTTACTAGTACATAACAACACTAATTCCTAGAAGCAAGGTATTTTTCAAGGAAAATGCTAAAACAATTAGGGTTTAAAGGAAAATTTAAGTACTATTTATATTTTATAACTGTTAGCTTTTCTAAAATATGTCTCATATGCCAAAATACCCTTTCATGTTTGGGCCATATCCTATTGCTTCTGCGCCCATGTAGTCACAGTGATCAGTGATTGTACATAACAAGAGATTTAATTTGATTCTGCTTTCTTGATGAAAACAGGAGGAAAAAGCAGGAGTCACTTTCCTTTTCAGAAATTTATGCGTTCTTTCTGAAAAAAAAGTATTATTTTCTGGTAATTTCATAGGACTGCAGTGGGGTTGTGATTGTGCCATTGTTGATGCGTTCCTTATTAGGTTCCCTACCATTATCTGGGTTTTTTCACATTGTGTATGAATGCAGGATCACATTTGCCTCAAAGTGCATAAAATCAGAGCATGTAATTCAAGATGCATCTAGATGAACATTTGATTGTGATCGGAGGTGTTCTTTTAAAATGATTTTGGCTGTCTTTGTGGGATCACCTTTCAGAAAACAGCCCAGCGCTTAGGTAACTAACTCACAAGTCCATGGGATTTTAAGTGTTTAGTTAATGCAAACAAATATATATTCTTTGTACAAATGCTTTGTCTTCAGCACTAGAAAGCATTTCACTTTTTGCAGCCTTTTAAATGAGTGAGTTTTGAAAAAGGCCATCAGCATTCTAGATTTACAGCTGGCAGGTTGTAGGTGTTTACTGCCAAATGTTCACCCAGGAAAATCCACTGTCTGAATGAAAAGCTGAATATTACAGAAAAGCAAACATTACCACAGGTAAGGTAAAGTTCACCCCTATGTCTCATTCACTGAGTGAATCAAATCTTTCTTAGCTTAAATCAATAGAGGAAATGAACTAATCCCCTTTAAAAAAGGAAAATTAAATAAGACAGACTTATTCCTCTGGAGCTCTAATTCTCGTATCAGCTTATATTGTTCTGAATGAAATTATTCTTTAGAGCACTTGTACAGTTATTTTGGGGATTCTAAGCTTTTCTAGGTACTTTTTGGGGCTTTTGATTTTCAGTATGAATCTAGGAAAACTTCCAAATAAAACATTCTCACTTGGATTTATACTTCATTGCCCTGATTATGCTATTCAGGAAAAAACATCCAGTCTTTTTACATCTCTTTGGCATCATTTCTTAATGATTTCCCCCATCACTCAAATAGCTTCTTTGATTGGGCTTGTATCTTTAATTTCCTTCTCCACTGCTATTTTATTTCTTTCTTTTATTGGTTTCTCATGTTGTTAGTATGTCTTATATGGCGTACTTTCTGTTGAAGGAAAAAGCTTTCCTATTTTTTATTTCTCCAGATGCTCTTTGCATTTTTAAATTTTCACTGCATAGAACTTTTCCCATTAGAAAAGCCCCACTTATTCCATCCCTTTTTTCTTTCTGACTCCTGTCCTTTGGCTCCCTTCACAGCATTTTTTGTCTCAAGTATACAACTTCGTGACTAAACTGACCACTGAGATAAATATCTTTTTTAGCATTTGCCTTAAGGATTTCTTTTCCCCTTAGTTAATTGCTACTTAAATTGGCTTCGTAGATCCAGAAAGTTGGCATGCAGTACCCATTCTACCCACTCAGAATTAAGTCAGCCCTTCTGCACTAAAATTCAGCCTCTCAGATTACTGCATGCTATACACATTTTGATTTCTTACTGTGTGTGCATCTCCCCCTCTTTATCTTCTTTACCTCCAACTCAAGCCTTTTTTTGAAAGCTATATGCAAAAATATATAAGGTTATCTCTACAGGAGGATGTAAAGCTTTCCTATGATGCATTTATTGGGCCAAACCACTGAAAAAGTCAGATTTAATACTTAAAATTCTGTTAAGATAGGCATCTTTAATGGAAGAAATACCTCCAGAAATAGTCTCTGTTGGCATAAATCTCAACATGAAAGTCAACACAACATCATATTTCCTATTATTATCATCTCTGTGCAATGTTTTAAGGAATGATGTTCAAAGATTCCCCTGTGAAAAAAGAATTTCATACTACAGTCATGCAATAATAGGGGCTGAACAATAGAATTCTTCTAAGTATTCAAGTTTTTTGTAAATCAGAATACATACAGATGTCTTTATTTGTGATCATTGTTTTATGGTCAGAAAATATATTGATAGATGAGCATAGGATTATTAATAGGAATTGTAGATCCAAAGCAAGGACTGCCTTCTGAAGGAAACCTGGAAGTGCAAGTCTAAGCTGATGTTGGCAAATGACTAAGGGTGGTGATCTGGCCTCCTCAAAGAGCTCCCACTTAAAAGAGACTTTATAGCACCATTGAAGATCTTTGTTTTTGTAAATGAATCAACAAGTTTGTTTGTTTGTTTTCTCTTGATGTTCATTGAGTCTTTATTTCTTTGCTTACTGAGAACTGAGTAGTCCAAATGAATGAAAATGAATTTACGTAAACTTTGCCGTGAACTCTAGGATCTTTAAGAAGATAAACGTAATGCTGAACTGCATAGGCATGAAATCTTAGTTTGGAATTGTTTGAGCTCCTTAAGTCTTAACTTCCAGATTTCAGTAATTTGTACAGTGTTGCTAAAATGCCTGTTCCATGTTATTTTTAGACACAGTCTTGCATGAGACCTGCTGTATCAAATGTATCTATGTTTCTATGTATCATACTTTACTTTCTGTTTCTAAAATGGCTTTTTGTTTTCTTTACTGCACAACTGTGGCATCCAAGTGTCTTGAGATGGATTTTTATCAGCTAGATTAAAAAACAAACAAACAAACAAAAAACCAAACAACAAACCAGAAATCAACACCTGTGGAAAAAAAAGTTGCATCAAGTCAATTTGTTTCATAATTGTTTTTATTCACTTCTAAAAGACCAAAAAGTCAAAATCCAGACAGTTCCAAGATATTTCATTTTGTGTCTTTTTTTTTTTTGACTGAGAACATTTTTATACAGCAGCTGTATAGTGAGTGAGGTTTTGTGAGATTTTCTCTACTTCAAAAAACTTAGGATGAAACACAAGAAAATAGATACAATGTACAGACAGTGTGGGAAGGAGAAGAGGTAAAGGATAACCTTGTGGTCATCTTTCTAAAATCTGTGAATCTGAACTGTCTGGCAGTTTAAAAAACATAAACAAGAAAGGTATCATTTCAGTCACTTCTTCTTCCTGCCAGCCTATTAATTTAAGAAATTTATTTATTAAGGGTTTTTTGCACTTTTGTAAGTTACTGCTCTTCATAACATAGAAAGAAATAGAAATTTATAGAAGTTAGATATAGGATTTTTAATTAAATAGAAGACCTGTCAAAATACAGCATACCCTGTCAGCAGCTCCTTTCTGAGTGTTAGACTCTATCACTGCTCCTCCTGTCAAATTATTGTCATATACCTGCCATTATCTCTTTTAATTACCCTTAAAACCAAGCCTGAGAATTATACAAGGAAAAAGGTTTAGACAGAATTCATACATTCAGCAACACCGTCCAATAGCAATCATTTTTTTCTTGGTGCTGATGAAATCGTCTGGATATGAAGAGTCCTCCAGTGATTCATAACAGTTGTATCTCTTTCCTATTGCCAAACCCTTTGGCAGTTGCTTATTGTCGCATTCATGTTTCTGATAATTAATTGATACTAAATTCCCTAGAAAAAAAATATTTTTTCTGTGATTTACTGTTATGTTATACTGTACTGAGGAGGGAATTCCGCTCCCATCCTGCATAATCTTTGAAAGGAATCCTTGCAGTAACTGTGGAAGTTGGAGGATGGCAATTTAAATGACAGTAAAATGTTTCATGTACAGCATTCCCTGTGAAATGTAGGTCATTAGAACAGGCTCCCTAGGGAAGTGGTCACAGCACCAAGCCTGCCAAAATTCAAGGAGCAGCTGGACGATGCTTTTAGTCACATGGTTCAGTTTCAGGCAGAACTGCAAGGAGCAAGGAGTTGGACTCAGTGATCCTCATGGCTCCCTTCCAACTCAAGGTGTTCTGTGATTCTGTTCTTTCTCTTGTCTTATGCCACATGCCTGAAACGTGGATCTACACCTGATACTTTCTTCCCCCTATTCTTTAATTTCTCCATTCAGGAGTTATATAAATTTTGTGGCAGGGAATATTTGTGGTTCTGTTTCTAGAAGGACAACCTATTGTAGACATTCTGTGAATACAGTGGATTTATATGTGAATAAATTTTATATGCCCCTACAATTAACCACTTGTGATACTTTTCTTTTGATTTTCTTTCTCTGGGAGTAAAGTATAAATAGGCAAAGCATACTGCCACCATTTCCTTCCCTGTTTTATCTGTAGTCTTCTGCTCTTATCCTCGCTTAAGTGTTTTTCTTTTCTAAAATGTGTAGAACTAGTACTACATTCTCCTACTTTTTCAATGTCTTTTTCCTGTGCTTCCAGAAAACTGACAAACTTTCACAATGAAAAATACATTTTCCCCATCCTGAACTCCTCTTTTTCAGTTCCTGCACCTCATAGGTATTCTATATGCCATATTTTTTACTTCTCCTTATTTCAGTGGTCAGTGTTGTATCAGTGATGGAAAGATTTGGGTGTGTTGGGTATTTCTGAGGTCCCAACTATGGAGGCTAAGGTATGAATTAGGCAGTTTATTTTTTTTAGGTCACATAATGTAGACAGTTTCTGTAACTGTTGTGGTGCTATTAATTTATTATTAAATACAGTTTTATATTGGTGATTATACCGGTATCAGGACATCATAAAGGACTTTCCTATTGCCAAAGCCAAATGCCTTCCTGACTCATTTTGATTCAGTGTATCAATATTACTACATCAGTCTTTGAATATGCATGTGCTAAGAAGACTGTGTTTTCTACCCTGCAGCAGTAATGCTTCTGTAATCTTTAGTGCTCTTCATTTACAGCAAGGTTCCAAACATTTTGAAAACTGCAAGGATGTGTCATTTTTGTGTCTATTTCTGCATTTCAACTCACATTTCTGATTTTTCCTCTTAGGTAAATAATTACAGTTTAGAAGAAGTTACCCATGAAGAGGCAGTAGCAATACTGAAGAACACATCAGATGTAGTTTATCTGAAAGTTGGAAAGCCCACCACCATTTACATGACAGATCCGTATGGCCCACCAGATATTACTCACTGTAAGTGGCTTCTGCAACTTATTTTACAAGAGATATTTCAGTTTGTCAGATGATTGTATTTTTTCATAGCTTGTTCAAAGTAGCCCATTAAAGTTTATGAAACAGCTTGGAAGGCTACAAAAATGGAGTGTTTATTGCCACCCAGGTATGCTGCACTCAAGAAATATTGCAAATAATATAACTCTGCTAAATATTTTTGCAGCAGAAGTAGCAATGTAGAAGATATATGGCTGTGCTTGTTCCAATTAGCCGTTGTCCAGGTGATCAGACTGAAATGTAACTCTTGTGAAGATTACAGCAATAAGTATATGCAAATACATTTGGAAATATGATTAGATTTGTAGCCTGGAGTGCTCTGTCCACTGAAAAATTGGAACAAGCAGCAAACCATCTTGTACAAACTTAGTAGAAGCCTGAGGCAAATGTATCTCATATTTGAATAAAATATTCTACTGGAATGTAAAAATCACTGCTCTACTTACAAAACTTTACCTATTTTCTGTGGATATCCAATTTGCAAAGACACAGAATGGTTTGGGTTGAAAGGGACCTTGAAGACCGTCTAGTTAAAGTCCCCCTCCCATGGGCAGGGACACCTTCCACTAGACCAGGTTGCTCAGAGCCACACACAGCCTGGCCTTGAGCACTTCCAGGGATGGAATATCCATGGCTTCTCTGTTCCAGTGTACTCTCATAGTGAAGAATCCATAAATCATTGGTCCACTTTGCTTCATTCTCAGTCTGTCCATTAACTTTAAATATGTTTATCTGCCCTTTTTCGTTTGCAGAGGACCAAGGCCTTATTTGTCCTTGCATTCAATGTACACTCTGTTGTAGGAAAATTTGTTCAAATAATACGGTAAAACTCAGTGAAGTATTCCATAGGAAGGGAAGATATCCTCATTTTAAAACAAACTGATTTCAATCAGGCTGTTGTATCCTTGCACTCAAAAACATCTAGGCTCATGTCCAGCACTCAGGTAGAAAGATGTGCATGCAGGTGCATCCCTAGGATTCCCAGAGGTGACCATGTACAAGGGTTGGTGGCTGACTGTGGAGTCATTACCATACATATCGATTTTATGTTGACAGCCTGCTTGATAGAGTGCTTTTTGTACTCTTAAGGAGATGACAGCAATGAGGATCTTCTGTCGCTGCCATTTGTCCCTTTTATGCACGTCTTTAGGATTTACTCACATTTCTGCTGTCTCCTTATCTGAGTGTTCTAGGCTTCAACCTAGACTTTGTGTCCCACCACCATCTCTTAATAGCTTGAATATTTGTTTTAGTTTGGGTATTGGCTTTCCTGCCGAGTTGCATGTAATTATATAGAGTATTGATGAGTTATTGATGAATCTAGCTTTATCGATACATGCCATAATCTTATACCAGTCCTTCTGGTGTCCACACCCAGGCATTTCCATTCCCTTGCCATTCACAGCAGTCTTAACTTTTCAACTGCACTCTCTGTACCACTGGTGCTTGTTAGTCCAAACAGTTCATTACTGAAAACTCCCTTTTTTCATTAATTGTTCATTAAAAACTATCTGCTTTGGGTTCAACTACCAACAGGGACCAGCTGCACCATCTAACAACTGAATGGAAATAAAATTTTTGACAAGATCTTCAGCAGTCGATCCATACCATCTTGATTTCCTGCTAAGACTTTTGTGGGCACTTAAGGCAAACTAAGGGTGTGGAAATTTACTGAGGGCAGTAAATGCTAAAGATTTAAATTTTTCTGCACTTTTCAGAGTTACTGTTGTGGACTGAAAAAGTTGAGGGAGGAGCTAAATATCCCAAATCCTCCTTATTCAGTCAGTCCATGAACACAGAAGGGAAGGTTTTGTAACATGCATGTCAGTGGTATGCTCAGCCATGCTGAGGATGCCTATTTAGTTAGCGAATGTTACGACAGATGGCAATAGTTTTGTTCAGTAGCAGCCTGGTCTGGATCTTAGCAAAGCCCAGGAAGAAAAAATGCTAAATGTACATATCCAATCTCCAGGTTTATAATACTTTCAAAATAATAATTTTGCAGTTCTAAACCAGTGTGGTTTATTATGTCAGATTATAGATCAGCAGCATATGAGACAGAAACAATTCCAGCGGGAGAGTAAAGGTTGAAAAGATTTGCAGTAGCCCTTCCCAAGCTGTTGGTGCTTACAGATTCATTTATCCTCAGGGAACCTTTCATTATATCTACATGTTCAGGGCATTTCAGAATGCATAATGGCCTTTCCCTGTAGAGAGATTTTGCTTTGAAGCATTCTGTAGCTCAGCATCTGAAAAAAAGACTGAAACTAATACCAGAAAGTTCAGCTGTCTTCTTCTCATGAGAAAATTAATAGCTTACTACAGAAGCATGCAACACTGCTTTTTCTATTTATCATTTCTTTTTCTAATGAAATTAACTAGAGATAGAATACAATATTATTGCATTTCTCCAGTCCTAAATGTCCCAAATAACTTCAGAACAGGAAAAAGCACACAAAGAACAAAACCTGCAAACCCAATATATAAACAGACGATACAGTACTATAACTTCCATCATTAATCATTAATATGTAAGAGTTTTGCATCCATTTTCTATTTTAAGTACACAGATTTATCGTGGTCTCAATACCATCTATGTTGATACTGAAATTTCAGTTATACTGAGGGTTTGAACACCTTTAGTAGATCACAGCTTTGAACGTATACATAATTCTTGCCACACATAAAATTCCTGCTCTTACCCTGCATTGAGTTCTTACTATACTACTCCCATTACTGCACACTGGAGCCAAAAAGAGTGCTTTTAATCTCATTCTTTCCTAATTGCATGTCCTTCTGCAAATTAGTCCTAAGTGAAGAAAACTTTTCCTGTCTCCCAAACAGCAGACCTATTCAGGCTCCCTCTTCAGGAATTAAAGATCCTCTAAAGAGTTAATTCCTTGCAAATAAGCCAGTATTACTACTACTACTACTATTATTATTATTACTATTATCATTATTATTATTATTATTATTATTATTATTTTCAGGAAAACTCCAACTTTTAATTCTTTCTTGTGATATTTTAAGCTCTCTCAAGCTAGGGTTGTTTGTTTTGATCTTATTTACAGCATTGAACATGATGTTAGTATTTAAATTAAAAAAAATTATGTTCTTGTGACATGTAATGAAACATGAAAGTTGCTGACTAGAAATGTTCGTTTTTACCATCAGCTTATTCTCCACCATTGGAAAATCATATACTATCTTCTGGAAACAATGGCACTTTAGAGTACAAGGCATCTCTGGCCCCTATCTCACCAGGAAGATACTCACCCATTCCAAAGCACATGCTTGTGGAGGACGACTACACCAGGTCAGATGCTTCTCTTTATTTGTTGCCTTCCATGCAATTGTAAAGGACGTAAGTTAAGCATTCAGTGCATCTCAAATAGAATAGAGCATACTGTACATTTCTATCCAGCCTTCTTTTTTCTTTTTTTTTTCTTTTTTTTTTTAATAATCCCCAAAGAATTGTGACTACTCTATGGAAGTACAGTAGCAGAATTGTATCTGTGTAGTTAATTTCAAGGTAGAAGAGATACATAGGAAAATGCTAGGAGGGTTCTTTTATGCCTTGTTTTAGAGGAACACTGAATGTCACTGATGAGACAGTGTGTATTTATCTTTTTGTTTGAAGAGCACTACCATTCACCCTAGAAGACAGAAGTTGTTCAGTTTGGAAAATGAGCCCTCATTATAATGTCTAATGCCACAGAAAATGAGAAATTATATTTTTTTTTTCTTGGTGCTAGGAGGGGGCTGTTCTCGTCTTCTAACCTGACTTGCTGTGTCTTAGAAGTCAAAGAATCTCATCTACTTATGTATTCATCAGCTTCATAACCCACTAATTTGCATTTCATTTTTCTTGTTGCATGTGATTACTATCTCGAGCACCTTAACTTGTTGTATCAGACAGATTCAGAGTAAGTAAATCATGATACAGTGTTTAATCAGGACAAAAAATGTGTGCAAGCCACACCTTTCTTCCCTGTTTTGGTTTCTCTTTTGTTTTGATTGAGAATGTGAAGCTGAAATTGATTTCCTTCAACTTATGAGACATTCAATTAGGATGGATTTTCTCCAAATGGTTCCAAGAAGTTAGAATTTTAATTAATAGTTAAAACATTGATTTTTTTTTTAATCTTCACCAATGTTTTTATCTGATCAAATAATGATCTCCTAATTTCTCAAATAGCCATGTATGGGGAGAATATCAGTATTAATATATCTGAGTTGCAATGATGAAGGCTTTGTCAATAAACTTGTAGGGCTGAATTGTCCTCTTCTACAATGAGATGTCAGCACCACTATTGCTGAGAAGGAGTTAGAGAAGTTTAAAAACAGCAAAAAAATTGCAGCCTTAAAAGTAAGTAATAGCTAAGGACATCAGGAAGTCACAGAAAGTGAAGGAATTAATTCTAAAAAGGGACATAAGCTGTCCTGGCAATGAAAAGTCCATTTAAACAGTTAAAAGGTTTGTAAGGTAACAAAGAAGTATTGTTAGTCCTGTTTCTTTGTATTCATGTATCGGATTTTAACTTCCTAGTTATTTCTAAAAAAAAAAAAAAAAAAAAAAAACCAACAAAAACCAGTATAGAAGGGAAGGCAGTGACACTCTTAGCCCAATAGTTTAGCAGATATCCAGTAGAAAGCCTACAAAGAAACATGCAAGGTATGTATTGAAATTAATTAGGATGTGCTTTTGACCTTTTTTTAAGGAAGAAAGATGCTTTCCTATGTTGATGTTTTTAGGATGTTTTTAAATTAGTTAGTTGTGCTGGTTTAGCTCCTGAGAGAAAAATTAAATACTGCCAGTCTTGTCTGAGATATTCACACCAATGTCCATTTTGTATTTGGAGGGAAAAAAATGAATTCCCAGAGAAGCACTGTTTATTGTGTGAAATACTCCACTTCTGTGTTCTTTTTCCTGTCTGGATTTCCAAATTAATGTGTTGCCTAATGAAGATCTGATATTCAAAGTCTTCTTGTGGCATTGGCACTATCAACAGGAGCTGCTGACTCTATGAGCATGACCTTCTGTGACAGGAGTGTGGCACCAGCAGAAATAGGCGTGCCAAAGTGACGGGAGCAGGCTCTGAATGCCACAGCACAAACCAGATGGAAATCTCAAATTTCTGTTCGAGTGTTAACTCTGACCTATTGAAAAGGAGGAGGCTATTACAAGCTTCATTTTATTAGTGATAAGAGTCAATATGCTACATCAGGATACAAAAGCACAAAGTGATGTAATAAATGACTCTTCTTGCCACTGCATTTCCTCACTGTACATGCACATACATCTGAGAGGCACCCAAGCAAGAGCCAAAGACCAGTTTTCTTCTCTGACTACAATGACTAAGAAACTCTGACCTTTAAAACCAAACCATTTAACCCTTAAATGCTGCTGAGATTTTTTTTTTTTTTTTTTTAGTGTCCCTGTGTTTAGGTATTGCCTGTTGATTCAAGTGAGACTACTGAAATTCAGCAGTTAATTCTCGCAGTCATTGTCACAGCTATAAACTCAGAATAGTGAATGCACTCTTTCTGTTCATTGCCATAGGATTTGCTGATGAGTCTGCCATTAAAATAAGAAGATATTTGGGAAGTCTTTGTTGCTGGCCAATTCAGAAAATCTTTTGGGAATTCAATTATCATATTGATAACTGTAGTGAAACCTGTAGACGCCTTGATTGCAGCATTTACAATTAGGTTTTCTCACATAATGTTTTATAATTAAGATGTTTGCCAACTACTGCAGTGCTGTCCATTAAAACTACCTGGTTCTTGCTGTAATAGGTTTACAAGGCTAATTTACATTGTGCTCACATAAGGAAATTTATTACCCATGCAGTCTTGCAACACTTTTGGCAGATTTTCTTTTGTGCCAGCTACAAATATTTGGAACAGTAGCTTCTCCACTTAAAAAAGCTTTTGCAGTTTTGGAATTCTCTGTACAAATGATTTGAGTGAGACCGATGACAAGCTTTCTTTTAACTTACTTGTGATAATGAATCTATCAGCAAAGCTTAAATAGTTGAACATTCAACTCAATTTGCTTATTTCCTCCTGCTTTTTGGTTTTGTATTTTTTGTTTGTTTGTTCCAGTTCTTAAGGGGTTTTTTTTGGTTTTGTTTTTTACCTAAATGCATCTGTTTTTCTTAACAAAAATAAGTATTTCAGTTGATAAAAATTTGTGGTTTTTGGTCTGATATTGAATCTGTGCCTGAAAAAATTCAGTTCAGTCTGTATAAAAAATAGCCTAATCTGACTACAAGGGATAGAAAAGTAACAAGTCATCTTCAGCCATAAATTTTAATGAAGCTGAATGTTGTGTCTTAATTACTGAATTTTTTTAAGTTGTGTGTTTTATCACAGCAAAATACTATCAGTGATGGGCATATTTTACTTCATGATTTTTATGGATTTATTTTAAATTAATTTAGAATGAAAACCTTGCCTTCCTGTATTTTTTACAGCAATTATCACCTTTTAAATTAAATAACACAAGTTCAGGTTAGTAGAATGTGGGATCAAAAGCAGATAAAAACTACATGTCAATTCTATCAGTACACTTGGCAGGACACTTCACTGCTTGTTTTAGTTTCTAGTGAGATTAAACTGCTGTGCAGGAAGTGCAGGGGATTCACTGATTGCATTCCTGACCAGTCCCTGATACTGCTAGAGGGGAGAAACAGGGTTTGTGGCAAAGGTGGTGATAAATAACAGCTGGGATCAGAGTGACCAAGAGTTGGCTTAGTTCTTGATTCAAAGGAAGTCTGGAAAGATAGTCAGCAAGTTATGACTGTTAAGATTTCAGAAGAGCAGACTTCAGCCTTTTTGAAGAGTCGCTTAGCAAAGTCTCTTGGGATGCTGCCACAGAAACATAGGGCCCATGAAAGATGGATGGTTTCTAAATAAAACTTATTGAGAACTCAGGGAGGAACCATCTTGTTGAACAGAAAGGAGGGGGACTCATCAGGCCTTCCTGACTGAGCAAAGAGCTTTCTGATGACCTAAAATACTAGTTATAGACAAGCATTGCTTGACTGCTTAGTCACAAAATTAGAAAGCTGATTGATTTGAGCTAAGACTTACCCTTAGGGGTCATAAAGGAAAACAAAAGTGATTCTGCAGATGTGTGCTACTTTAAAAAATGAATGTAAAATTTGAGGAAGGAAAAAGGTGATAAATAGAAGCTGATGTAGTGACAGATAATAAAGAAAAAGCTGAAGTACTCAACAACATGTTTGCCAGGCACTTAAGGGCCCAGAAGGTAATTGGAATAGTCAGCATAGATTGACTAAAGGCAGTCTGTGTGCTTGTCCAGACTGGCTGACTTTCCTGATGAAATTTTTAACTGCTTGGATGAGGGGAGAGGAGTGGCTGTGCTTCACCAGGCAGTGCCACAGCACAGGTGCTGCCTTGAGCAGGAATGCCTTTGCTGAGGGAAAACACAGCTGACTCCAAAGTCATACCTGACCCATGTCACAACTCCCACTAATGTGCATCTGGGATCTGCTGTGGGGCACATGGTAATTCCTTTTCTCCACTAGTTGTCATGGGGAGTGGCTGCAAAGGTATTTCTCACACCTCCTCTGTGGGCAGGAAAAGCTGTAACACAGGGAGCACCCTTTAAAACTCTTCCAACAGCCTCTCATCCAAACATGAGGAAGTGTTGGATGAACGTGTGCAGCTAATCAGAAAGAAAATGTGGTTTGTAATGGTTTGGAAACCTTTTGGGTTTCTCCTGGATTGTGTGCTATATTACCTTGCTAGTTAGCCTTCTCCCAGCACGGCTACGCTCCTTTGCCCGCAATGCTGTTGGTGAGGCTTTTGACCCAGTCTCCCTACAGCACGCTTTGAAAGCTGAGGAAGAGTGGACTAAAAGGAGGCACTGCGTTGGGAACTGACTTAAACTAGGCTCAAAGGGTGATGATCATCACTTGGCATGTGTCAAGTGGTCAGTGATGAGCAGAGGAGCTCAGGATACCAAGGGCGTCAGTGAATATCTTCATCAATGACCTAGATCATGACACACAGTGCACCCTCAGCAAATTTCAAGAGGATAATAAATTAAGAGGGAGTGGTTAACATGACAAATGGCAGAGCTGTATTCTAAAGGGCGCTTGATATACTTGAGGACTGGGCTAGCAGAAACCTCATAAAGTTCAGTAAGAAGTCTGCACCTTAAGTGGAAGAGCTGCACACACTTGTGCAGGCCATGAACATCTGAATTGCAACTTCACTAAAAATGACCTGGATGTTACTGCAGAAACCAAGCTGAACACGGACCCAGAAGCGCACTCTCACTACTAGTCAGGTAATTAGCATACCAGGCTATCTTTGGAGAAGCATGGCCAGCAGAAAAATCTGTTCTTTTCTAAAAGCCTCTGACCAGTTCCCATTCTTTGACTTCAGGAGGGTTGTGGAGAGGGTGCAACATATTCTGAGAGCCCTAAATCACATGGAGGTTGGAGGGGTGTTGAGGGAGTTGGGGCTTGTTTTGTGTTGTGAAGAAAAGATTAAGGGGCAATCTAAGAGCACCCTATAAGCACTCAGTAGCAAAGATGATGAAACCAAACTCTTCTGAGTAGAGATGCACCAATAACAGGCATTGGTTTGGGATGTTCTGATTTCAATTTGAGAAGAAATTAAATCATGAGATAAAAAAGTGCTGGAGTAGTGCTTGCTGTGAAGGGCTGTGAAATATCCACCCTTTGAGATTTTTAAGAATTGGCTAGGTAAGATCTAGTGTTGTCAGTAATCCTGATTCAAGCACGAGATTGGATCAAATGACCTACAGAGATGCATTCCAACCAAATTTTACATGGTAGTAGTAAGAAAAAATGATTTTTTTTTCGTCATTTTGTGGAAAATGTGTTACTAATACAGCAGAGAGAGCTGTTAAAATTTTCTCTCTAGCATATTTCTGCCTTCCTATTTTCAGAAATATTAAAATTATACCCTAAAAATCTTGTAGCTTTTAGATACTGATTTCTTGTGTCTTCAATGAACAAACCCAGAAAAAGTTCCATAAAAATAATGAACTACCATCTTGAGTTTTTACTTCCTTTTTAGCTTCAGATAATGGTAACATCAAACTTCTGTGCTTCAGCTGATAAAAAATTCACTTTAACATTTAACTCCGGCTAGATATTAAAGATTCATAGATGAAAAAGCTGAGTTATCTCTTTTGCTGTCTAAAGCATGTTTGATTTTTTTTACATGCTTTGCTGCAAAATAGCACCTTCTGGAATGGAAAGAGATGCTGGGAATTGGATGGGAGAGAAAAGAGAACCATTAAGTTGAAGTCTCAGGGGATTTTTTTTCCTGTATTGAAAGCAGCATTCCTCAAATATTTCTTGTTTACTTATCTAAACCTGCTGGTTGAATTGACAGTGTTTATGGAAACACTTTCAAGTTTTGGTTGACACATAGATTTGACCCTCCAGTATTAAACCATTACAACAAATATTACAGTTTGTGTGTTATGAAATGATCATTAACAGTTCTCTGATGATGGTTTTAGGAAGAAAAACAATAGGATAAAAGAACTGCAGCTTTTAACAGTGAGTCCTGAAAACTGCTCATTTGGGACCTTTAGAGTTGACATAGGTCACAAGATATTATGCATATTTCAAAAACATCCATTTGCTGAAAAGTTTCAGCTGCATTTCCTGTCAGTCTTTGTGTGGGAACACTCACGTTTCATAGACAAGGTCTTTTACTGCTTAGGTAGAACTTTCAAATGAATTTTACACCACATTTAGTGTTACCATACTTGCGATGAGTAGAAGATACATAGAAGCCCACTGATAGAGTTGTAGTATCACCTGTAATTGTGAACTCACAAGAATTATTCACCATGCCTAACTCAAACTCAGCATATTTCCTCTACCCTAAAAAGAATATGTGCAGTATGTTGGGAAGACTGATATCGCCTTTTATTTATTCCTCTTATTAAATAGTTTGTAAATTTGGCAGATAATATGTTCAAGTTAATATTTTCATGCTTAGCTTTTGCATGGGACTGGACTTTTTATCCAGGGATGGCAAAGTTTTAATAATTTTTTTAAAAAAATTAGTGTAAAATATATCTATTTTTGCTTAAGTAATTTTAATTAACCACCATTATTATTAAATTAAATTGCACTTATTTTTAACCAGACCAGTATGATGATTAAAAGGATAGAGGGAGAATTACATGCCTTAGTTCATGTTCTATTCTATTCTATGTTAAAAATTGCTATGGTATTGTATTTTAAATACCATAATGTTTGATACATAGGTTCAGAGGGTTACGTTATATAAGAGCTGAGGAAATGGAATCCAGTATTTCTAATGCATTTATTAAAAGCAGTGTAAAAGCCAACAAATGCAAGTCTTTGGGAAAATCAGCTTTTTTATCCTCCAAAACATATTTGATAGTGTTTTTTGCAGTAGAACTCTTTCTGATTCTGTACTCACGCTGCAGTATATCAAAGCTTCTCACAATTTTGTCATGCTGACTAGATTATTTTTAAAAGCCTGCATGATTGAGCACAGCATTAAAAGCTAGTTTTCCTCTCTGCTTCTTTCTTCCATCCCTTTCTGCCACAGGAACATAGTGAGGAGGGATTCTGTTCTGTGATCTGAATGCCCAGTCCTGTCACATTTTAATATTGAAGAGACTGGAGGAATAGGGGGAGTGTGTTTAGCAAGGGATAAGGGTGAGAATGGGTGTGAAAATGAGGGAGAACTTGTCACTGGTATGTGAGAATGGAAATCACAAGAAGGGAATACTAGTATTTAATCAGGTAAGAAAACTTGGATTTAGAAAGGGAAGTCAGGACAAGACAGGACATATTAGAAGAATAGGTGAAGAGGCATGAAGAGGCAGTGGAGTATGGCAGCACTGGAGAAGGGATTTCAGGCTACTGAACCAGCAAATCCCTCAGAGAGTGACACAGAAGTTTGGGATAATCAGTAGTTGTGCAAGTACACTGGCCAAGGAACAGAGATACAGAGCAGGCAGGAAAAGCTGCTGATAAGATGCTGGCAGGATCAGGCTGAGGCCATCTCCCTCTAGAAAAGTGGAGAAGCACCCAAAGTTTCTGGGGTGTGCATGAAGTGGGTGTGATCCCAGCAGGCAGTCTGTCATGTTAGTTCCTTGTCTGTCTGTCTGGCGGATGCCAGCCTGCTGCTGTGACTGGTTACTCACTGTCTCTCACAGGCAGGGCTCTCATCTCTAGTTTTTAAGTTGGCGACATATTGGATCCAATATGGTCTCCTAGAATAGAATTTCTTCTTGGTTTAGTCTTTGATCAATCTAAGAAATGATGTGTTTTAAAAAAAGTTAGTTAAAAGAAGATTATTCAAGTTACACATTACATGTTCAGTTAAAGGGGAAAAAAAAAGTTTATCTATGTAACCTTAAATTGGACCCTTGGTTACATACATTCCTTAGATTGAAGCTTGAAATTGCTAACTTGCATATCAACTCTTTTATATTTTTTGTAATTATTACACAAATTTAATCTTAAACTAATTGTTAAACTTTACAGATGCATAATTGTCTGCCTAGAATAAGATTTCATTTTGTTATCCAATTTTTTCAAAAATATAGTAAGTCTTGACTTGGGAGAATAATTTATGTTAAAGTGTAGTCATTATCAAGTCACAGATAATCTCTTATTCCTGAGATATCCTTGCATATTTAAATAGGCCTGTCAGAGATCCCCAAGTAGTAGGATTTGACTGTTTCTAATACAATCACTGGCAGCTACTTAGTACTTAACACTTACAAAAAAACTAATCAAATTTTGGAATATGCTTTAGTGCTTGTATGGAAATTTTTGAAACGAGATAGGAGGATTGGCAGTGATAACACACACAGAAATGGTAAGTAGCCTTCAATAAGACACAGAGGAAAAGATAACCTGAAGGACATATAAAAAATTAGTGGACATGTACCCTTCATGCAGCTCTTGCCACTTGAGAAAGACACCTTGGGGTGACTGTGGTTAGTTCTGTAACATTGTCAGCTCAGTACTCAGGAGCAATCAAAAAGGCAGTTAAGAATGAAAATAGGATCTGATAGGAGAGGACAAGAGTGCAAAATATAATGCTTTTCTCTGTGAATCTGTGTTGCATTCAAGTCTTGAATCCTACATGGAGGCAACTAAAAAAAAAAGCAACTCAGAAGAGCGTGACAGAGATGAGCAGGGGTGTAGCATGGTTTCCAGGGAAAGATTAAGAACAAATAATTCCAATATGGAAAAAAGGTGTCAGAGAGAGACAGAACAGATATCTGCAAAGGTACCCATGGCACAGAGAAGGCAAAAGGCAAGGACTATTTCCACTGTCTTACAACTCAGATACAGGGAGTTTACAATCTATTGCCAAATTTAAAATATGGCAAATGGAAGTTTTTTTAAATGTTACCAATGTGTGACCAAATAACAGGCTTAGGGTGCACAAACGTAGAGCTTTCTGGACATGTCATGATCAGTTTGTGGGGCTTAGTGCTACAGGGGGTTGTGAAGCCTAAGAATATAAAAATGTTTAAATATGGATGAGAATAACTGCTGATTCATGGTGAACAGGCCTTCTGACTACAGTCTTTTTGGATTTAATTTCTGGTCTGTGTAGTCAGTGCAGATTTTCAGCAGCTGAGCAGGTAAGGGCCATTCTTTGCTGGTCCCTGTTTCTTAAACAGTCACTTGGGCCTTTGGTTTGACAGTGTCTCCATTCCTGTGGGTAACAGCCTTCTTTTCCATTCCTGCAACAGAAAATCATTACTGTTTTTTTTCTTCTTATTTCACATAAATCAGTCATTTCCTAATTCCTTATGGTTAAGAATAATGAGTGTAGAATTAGGTGTAGAATATTAAAAGTTCTAAATTATGCCTTCCTGTAGGCCGTTTCGTTTGAAAACTCAATTAAAATGTTAAAATAGTATTGTTAAGAGAAGCAAGGCAATCCTTAATCTTCATGGCTTTGCTACAAAGCACTTGTTTTGCAGTTAAAAAAAGCCTTTAAGGCATATGAAAACAGCAGTTAATAACCGAAAAGCTGAGAAATTATTAATTTTAGTGTTTCCAGAAAGAACTAAGGTACTGCACTTCAGGAATTTTCCTCCAGCTCTTCACACTCCTCCTCTGTCTTTCATTTAGTTGAAATAAACATGTCATATGAGTCATTTGGTCTCATTTAAGTTGCCAGGGCACAACATATAATAAAATCAACGATAAGTTCTAATTACCCTATTGAACAATAAGATATGTGGTTCTCCTAGAAGGTTATATGAATAAAAAGCTCAAACGACATATATATAAGAAAATCACTGGTTATTAAAATTGGAAGATTTTATTTGTATTAAATTGCCATTAATTTTTGGTTTACTAGTGAAATACTTCCTAAAAAGTTCTTTGTCTACTTCCCAGAAACATTATATTAGCAAAACTAATGTGTTAGATGTCTTTGTGGAACTTGGATGCAATTAAAAATTGCTGCTCGAAAACAAAAAAGTTGTAAACTTGTAGCATTGGGAGATTTCTTTGCTCTCAGATTGAATTTATTTTCTCTCAGATTGTTTTCTGGCTATAGCTGTGCATGCTTAATATGCTGTGAGAGCTGAGCTGGTTTTTTTCCATATCATAAAAGGTTTTGAAAGGTTTTAAAACTTGAACCTGTTAACATTTAATGTGCTGTGTGTTGGCAATTGATCCCTACTGAACAGGATTCAGGAATAAAAAGAAAAAAAAATTAATTTTAAATTGAGGACCCTGCATGATGCTGAGGAGAGAATGGTTTTTAAAAATGCCATTATTTTATGACTTCTGTTCCACAATTTAGTCAGCCCAATACAACAAAACAATGGTGATCTAAACAAGGAATAATAAGGATTTCAAACAACAAGGAAGACTGGCTTTACACAATCTGTTATGAAATAAATAAAACCAGTGTTAGATCAGTTTTCTACCTCCCACTGTTACTGTTATCTTTTCCACTGATTAGTTCTGTCTTTCTGTGAGAATTGTGCCTCACTGCTGTTATGTCTGTACTGAATAACAATTTCAGCTTTCAGTTTTTTATTTTTTATTTTCTTGCTGGAAGAGTGACTCTCTGCTGTTCATGTTACCATTTAAAAGCTTACCTTTGGTGCTAAGTGACTTGATTCTCTGTCCTATGAGTTGAACTGTCTACTGAGGCACTTTCAAGCCACGCTATGCTGCTACTTACGTTTACTACTTATATTTTTGTTGCCTTCCCTTTACTATTGTGTGCTTTATTCTCAGACTAATGTAGTTGTTACTGTCCATCCAGACCTAGCAGTTGCTACTCTTATTTGTCACAAAGCTTTGTTTTTAGCTCACTGACAAAGACAGAGAACTGTGATGCCTGTTTGTCACTAAATAAACAGTTTCAAGGCAGAAGGGAGCATGTCTGGCAAAGAAGTTACAGTAATAGTTATTTTTCAGAGTAGACCCACTGTGAAAAATGAGTTCCACTCTTTTTAAAAAAAAATGTATAGGTTTAATAAAAACTAAAAAATAGACAAATTAGGAGACAGAATAAGGAGGCTTCTTGGCTGAGGAGGCTTGGCACAAGGCCTGCCCGTAGCCCCCTCACCCTTTTAGGACTTCTATCTTTAATGAGCTCTGTGTTGAATATTCAATAAATGTTAATCAAACATTCTTTTTTTGATCTGTTTTAAGTATCTCAGATTTTCTTATCAATAGATTTGTTTTGTGGGTGGCTTCACTTAGTTTGGTAACATGGGTATAAATTTTCTTCTGAGGTTTTCTGTTTTTTTTCATTTGGATAAGAAAACAGGAAGTTAAAAAGTTTTTTTATGAAGGGTCACAAGGTGACCCTCCACTCCTCTAACTTTTGGCTTGATGGTTTAGACGTTACAAAGAGATTTAAAAAACCCAGTCTTAACCCTCTGTTATACACATTCATTAAATACACAGTCATTACCCTTCTAAACTGTTATTAATAAAACATAATACAGTACAATTACATATATATAGTAGTCATGTTAATATTTGTGAAAAGCCAACTATATAATATGTATTTATAACACCCACATTACATAATTACTCTTTAAAAGAGATATTGCAGTTGTCAAAGATGTACACAGTAATATTCACACATTTGGCATTTTAAGAGGATTTTTTTTATGTATAGGTATTAACAAAAATAAAGATAACAGACAAAAGAAATTCCATAATACAGTTCTTTGTTCTTCCTCAAGAATAGTTTCAAAAACTGCTTAGCATTTATTTTTAAATTAAACCTCTGAAGCTATACCTGCTGTATCTGAAAGAGATATAATTGCACATAAACTGCGGTGAATTAGTCCTTAAATACTATATATCTAGCCTTTACATTTTTCTTAAAGCATGCTAAATGGCTTGCTGCATGTTTTTAAATTCATTTGAAGAATTAGTGCATCATAAAGTAAGGCCTCAATGTTTATGTTCAGTCTGGTTCTTAATTATTATTGCAAGAAAAGATGAGGTGACCTTGGCTGTATTTTTTTTCATAATGGCACATTACAAACTCTTTCTAAATAGCATTCTCATTACCCATGCTTTGAGATGCAATCTGTCTCTGTCATAGCACTGGAGAAGATGTGCAAGACAGGATTTATCAGGTGGGCTGGTCCCTTTGGAAAAAAGTTCTTTCTTCTTTCTGTGAGGAGAAATATAAATGACACAAGAAAATGCTGCATTAGAACAATTATTTAATAAAGCTGGGTGGTCTTCATAATCTTCTTTTTTTAAAATAGGGTATTGTTTTCTTTCAGTAGGTGGCTACTATTGTAGTTAAGTACTAGTTTGCCTTAGAGAAGATGAAGAATGAGGAGGATATTTGACGACAGGCTGTTGCAGCAAGTGTCTCAAATTACTTTTTGTGATTAATAGCCTATGTGGAACACAGTTTGTATGAGCAGGACAGTGATCTGCCCCACATCATATTAATCATTCCTATGCTTTGTTTTTTTATTCCAACTTTCAAATATTTTTACGCTACTTAATTCATATTTACTGCACCAAATTGAGAGAGAAGATAAGATTATGCTTATCCTGGACATTGGATGTTAGGTACTGCTTTTTTTTCGAAGTCTTGCTTTTCTGTGCCATTAAAACATGGAGTCAGAGCCCAACTATGCAGCCGGCAGCTGTTAGCCTGTGCATCTGGATAGGATAGAGGCATCTCAAGGACCAGTGCAGTCCATGCTCTCAGTGACCTTGAAGGAAGTGACATCTGATGGGAAGTAGGTGGCTGTGGTGATCTCAGACCATTTCATAAGCCTTACATGAAGTGCACTCATAACAGGAATTAGCTGATATCCTAAATCCTCTTCTAACCAAAGAGTCCAGGTTTTAAAAGAAGAAGAAGTAAAAATTCCTTTTCTTAACCTTAAGACCTTTCTCTGCAGCTGAAATACAGAGGGTATGATGTTAACTAGGTCACAGTATCACTTCTATAATATCAGTGAGTACAGGAGGTTATACTCAGACTTGTTCCACTTTCCTGTTATCTTACCACCCAGGAAGGCTGAATGGAGTGAAAAATGTTTCAAAAATGTTCTAAAACATCTTAACATTTTCTAAATGTTTTAAAATCTGTTTGGCTTCCTAAGACAATTTGTTAGGACTCTCTGTTTATACTTGAAGGACTAATTTGGTGTCAATATCTAGATGTTGAATGTTTAACTTCATTTTGCTTTTGGAGGGAGCTTGTAACTGTCAATTAACAAAGAAATTCCTCATATCTACCCATCTCTGTGGCATGATTTGTGTCTCAGCATGAGGTTGGATGGTCACTGACTGATGACTCAGTGTAGTTTGAGCATTCACAATATATCCGAGGGGTAGCAACACTGATGTTATCTACAACTCAGAGAAGACCATTAACTTGAATATAGGACACTAACAATTCTTTTATGGACTGGTAAGTGTTCTAAGCCATGGAGAAATCTACAGTTTTCAGTTATCTTCCTGCACTGGGGCAATACTTCTTCAATTTTCATAGTAGGTATCATTTATATTTGATATTTATACTTGTTCTTTCATATATTGCCTAAAAGCAGAAGTGGTTTCTAAGGGAATAAAAGGCAGTATTGGACAAAAGCGAAATAGAATTGTTTTTATTGGCATTTTTTTATTGAAAGCAACAATTGATTTTGTAAATAAATTATTAAATCCAGCCCTCTGAAACAAGTGAAATATACTGATAAAAAATGATTACTACCTTAAACATTTTTAAAGGGATTTTACTAAGGACTTGACACAATGCTTTAACCAAATGAGTGACAGTTTTGCTATTTTGCTATTTGGTAATCTTAAATTGCCCGTTTTTTAACTGTGAAGTTTTCCCTGGGAGATTCAGGCACAGAGGGTTCTCAAATCATGTGTCAGATTGCTATGAATAATGCTATTAGCATTGAGTGAGACCAATTTTTAAGTAAAGCAGCTACTCCTTTTTCCCCAAAGGACAAGCCCAGAAGCTAACAAAGGAAATTAGGTTCTCTGTATCTGCCAGCACATCCACGACTGTAATAAATTCTGGTACCTGTGAAAGTCACAGCAAAACCCACCCCCATGTGAGGCATAGTGCAGCCAGAAGAACAAAAAAAGTTCATTAACTTCTTGGCCTCTTGATATTTTCAGGCTTCTGAAATAAGATTTCCATCTAGCTAATATTGTATGACAGTGATGAAAGGCAGTGGCATACCCTGGATCTTCTGGCAGAAGCGTGGATATGATAGCAATTGACCCTTGGCACTCTTTAGAGCAGAAATGTCAGGAAACAATGAGTCAAGTTTCACAGTGCCCGTGGGCCCCAAGGTATGTCCTGGGGCCAAGGCAGGGAAGTCACAAGGTGGGAGATGTACTGAGTGTGCGGTGTGGGTTTGTTTTGCAAACTGCTCCCTGTTGGTCTCCCGCGGATCCCTGGCTGGTTGGTACTAAAGGCTGCATTCCCTTCTCCCCTCTCCCAGAGGGCTCCTGGGAGGGCTCTGGTAAGTATTGCCTCCCCCGGGCAGGTGGCTCTAGGCAGCTGGAAAGAAATTTTAGTTTTAAGATCTTACTCTTTGTATCTGACTTCATAAGCTGCTGTTTGCTACTTGGAGCAGCATTGCAAGTGTGATTGCAGTAGCCTTGGCAATGAGGTTAACTGTTTCAGATGTGTTCTGCATAATCAGATTTTGAAGGCTGAATCTGGAAAGAGTGCAAAGAGCTCTTGAAATGCAATGAATTGCCTGCCAATGAGATGAATTGCTCACACAGTTTGTTACCATCAGTATTATTCTAGGATATGGGTCAATTTGACAGCAGCTCTGCAAAGTCCCAGCTCACTGGGACAGGAGTATGTTGTATTAACAAGTAACATGTATGTCATCTATATTATAAATTAATGGGTAAAAAATACTTCTTTTTCAGGTAACAAACATACTTTCTTCTATGCTGTACTCAAGAGCACAGAAAGCTGTGTAGATGTTAGATTAAAAAAAAAAAAGAAAAGAAAGACTGTGGGGGAAAATGCCTCACTTTCTCAGCTTCAGAGATAAGATATTCCCTTTCAGTGCCACACTTGCCATAGGGCAGTTTTACGGTCCACTTTTATTGTGTATATCTTAATATGCAGCTACTTGAATGCCATACTACTGTTATCAAACGCTAACAATTCCTTTAACAGCACACTTTACTTATTAGAAAACCCCCACTGAAAAGGTCTTGACAGATTTGCTATGCATGCTTTTTAAATGATTACTGTGTTTTCTCTGTATTCTCAGCAACTAATATGCACCTGACCTTTTACTCTTGTCTCTGTATCACCAGGCCTCCTGAACCTGTTTACAGCACTGTGAACAAACTGTGTGATAAACCACCTTCTCCTAGGCACTATTCCCCTGTCGAGTGTGACAAAAGCTTCCTTCTTTCAGCTCCCTACCCCCACTACCACGTAGGCCTGCTCCCTGACTCTGAGATCACCAGGTACTGCATGCGCTTCTTCCTCACCTCCTTTGTTAGAGTGCATGAACATCACTGGATTTATCTCATAGTTTGCATCTTCACCATAGATCTTTTTTCTACAGCTTGTGCTTTTTTTTAACCATGCTTTCACATCTGCACCACTGGAAGATACCTGCTACCTTGGTATATGATTTTGGTCATCCAAAATCCAGTGATGAACACAGGCAATGTTTTGATCCATTGGAATGGTGCTCTAAAATAGGTTACATAGTATGTACCACATTTTGCAACTGAATTCGGTGTTTGTTTCTCTTTGAGTATGGAAAGTGACCAAGACTTCACTGAAAGCTGTAGTAATTTGTTTTGATTCCGTCACTTTATTCTTTTGTTGTACATACTTAGTTCACTGAGCATCTTTAGGTTTATAGGACAGCTGCCTAAGCTATTCAGAAGAAATAGAGCAAAAAATAATCATCTCCCTCACCAAATCATGGTTAAGAATGCATCTAAAATTTAGCATTCCCTAGGCCAGCTGTGCTCTGACAGGATAGTTAGGAAGGCCTAAAATGATGAACATTTCCATAACTGAAATAATGGAAGATCTTTCTGTAAAACATTTTCAATGATTGCCTCCTGATAAATATTTAACGAAGTAAAGTGGACTATCCAAAACAGTATGCTAGTATAACCCAGCTATTCTTCTATAGACTACAAGGATAGTAGTAAAGCATTTGCAAACAATATTTGGGAGATAGAGGAAGAGTTAGGCACAATTTTTCTAGAGTGCTTTGTTTATTAGGAAAAATTCTATCATCTTTTATATAGAATAGAAGAAAATAATTATGTTTGGAGCTTTGATCATGGACATTTTCTACAGAAAACATTTTTCAAAGCAAAGAATAATGTGGGAAGAGAAGAGCAGAAGTCTGTAAGTGAAAAGTAAAATAGTAAATTAATGTAAGATACACTAACAGGAAAGAAACCTAAGGGATTAGGAAGAAAGCTGTGGAAGGCATTGAAATGCTATGAAATAGAAAGCTCCATTAAAAAAGCAAGAAGACAATTACTAGCAAAGAATGTTGCAGGTATGGCAAAACCATGCAGAAGATGTCAGTTTATTAGAGTGAAAACAGTGTAGTTTCTAGAATTCGTAAAAAGATGCTTAATCAAAGTGGTCAAAGTTATTAGTCAAGGTGTTCAGCCCAGTGCAAGTTTAAGTGAAACACATTGATTAGTACAGTGTTTTATAAAGGTGTAAATATCTGCACAAGGATGCCATACACTAACAGAGCTACCCACAATATTTTAATTTCTTTGCTAATGTTGCCTTAAATTGCATAAGTGATCAAAAAGTAGTAGAATTCCTCTGGTTCTTTAGGTAAAGTATAAATATGAGTAATTTATTTGGGAATGGCAGAGCTTCTGAGGTTTCAGAACGAGACAATGGAAGATTTCATTATAGAAAGGCTCTTATAATGGTCCCCTTAGAAAGGAAGGTTCCATCTTGAACTAGAAAGTTGAGTGAGTGGGTTCTAGGGGGTGTTGGGGCCATGGAGTTGAGTTCCTTACTAACCACAGAGAGAGGTAATTCATTGCTAAATTGTTGATCTCTGTAGACATGACTATTATGGAGAGAGGTTCAGGGAAAAGGTTATGTTAAGGCTGCTTCCTGCAACCACATACTTCGAAGTCAATAACCAGTAGAGCTCTGGAGGGCTCATAAAACTAGGCCATCTTGGCACCTGAATGTATAATTCTGTACATTCTTTTGCTTTATGATTGATTGATTGAATACTTGGTCGTCAGATATTTGATGACCTGACATCCGGACTTGGAAAGCTGGGTATTATTCTGCTGAATGTGAGTTAACAATTCTCTTTAAGAACAAGGTTTCATTTATCTTCATTCTCTTTGATGTAATATTGAGCTCTAGTCCCTGTATATTTAATCAGTTTGTTTAAATCAACAGTCCAACAAAAACTGCTAAAAGAACATAAAATCTGAGAAAAGACACAACTCATGGTTAAATGCTCTGCGCTGTACTCTGCTACATGCTGTTGCAGAGGCAACTGATTACTATAATTTGTACTTCCTTCACACTGTGAAATAACATTCAGATGGAAAATATGACAGTTTTCCATGTTCTCAGTACTGTCATCTTTTCCACAGGACTCTGAATAGTTGAGTGTGGAGGAAGACATTTGAAATAATATTTCAGCAAATGCCTTTGGTGAGGAAAGTGACAGCTTTACAACGAATCATGATTCAATTTCCAAATGGACTCAGTGTTCACAGTTGGAGAACAGATTTTAGAAAAGTACTAATCTCATTTTTATCCTAATGCAAGTGGCTGTTCTTGCTAGAGTATTTAATGTACACAGCCCTAAAGGCAATTTACCAAAGGCAGTGTGTTTCAGGGGTGAATTGTGTTGAAAATTCTGAAGAATTAATCCAGTAAAAGACCCTGTTTTAAATCCACAGCAGTGATACCACCATCCCTGTAGGAAGTTATACTAAAAAAAAAAAAAATTGCAAATACTGACCAGGTATTTTGAAAGGTCCCCCTTCTGACCTGAATTTCTGAAAGCTCTTTTCCTCCACATCAAACACTTCAATGAGCTCCAGTCAGAAATAAAAATGTATCTCACTTTCTTCATGCAGACTTCCCAGAAAGAGTTCTGCATCAGCATTTGTGCGCCTCAAGTTTGGGGAAGAAACGGCAGGGATTATTTACTTGTTTTAGTAATTAGAGTTACTGTTGTATGTCAGTGCTCCAATATTGGGAATCTGTTGTTGATCCACAAGAAATTCAGTTTGACAAATGACTCTTCCAGAGGAAGAGGAACATGATGCCATATTCTCCCAACTGAAATGTTCGTAAGCTGGCCAACGCCTTTCAAATTGCTGCTACAGATAATTTGTCAGCTGCTCCTCAAATGATTGTTTTGTCAAGGCTCATTAACTTAGTAGCCAGAGAATTCATAGGGCAAAGCTTTATTTGTCTATAAAAAATTCAAGTTTATAACCCTTGATTTTATGGTGGCCTGTCAACTCCTGGGAGATTTGGAGGTCTAGAAAAATGTGCTTCCATTTTAGGATGAGTGTAATTAGTTTTTTGATTGAGAAATCAGTTCATATGAATTGACATTAAGAGGGCTATGTCAATGTGTGACAGCTGAAAATCTGTACCATTGAAGGCAGGAGTAGAGAGAGAATTTTGGAGTAGTAAGTTTTCCTTTGAGAGCACCATGTGGGAATGGATATGGAGTGTTCATGTTCTGGGCCCTGTCATTATTGACTATTATGTCTACAAATAGAAGATTATTGGCAGTGAAAGGAAATCACAGCTCATGGATATAACCCTCTTTCTACAAAGATGAGACTTTATTTCAACACTATGTAGCAAAAAATGTTCCCAGGCTTTGCATTGAGAACTTCGTTGGATTCACCTCTACAAAGACACACTTGAAAAATGCTTTGGTTTTTCCCAGAATTCACTTCCTTGTTTTCAGTGAAATATTTCTGGCCCTTTGGTTGCCAGTATACTTTTTGGTTAAGGGCTGCCCTGAAATTGTTGGCTTTATTTATTTTTTGTTTTTACTCTATAGATATTTGCTTTTTTTATAAGTTTCGAACCTTGTGATTGCTTTTTTTTTTTTTTTTTTTTTTTTTGGAGTGCATGTAGGGAAGGAACTAATGGTTAAGTTTCACTTCAAGGTATTTGATGGATCAGATTAATGACAGCAGTGTTTAGAACCACCTCTACTTTCTTAGAGATGGGGATTAGGGAGAGAAGATAACATTGGCATGAGGCTCTAGAGCAGAGTCTTGAAGAGAGCAGCATGCCATTTGCATTGGTTTTAGAGGGAAGCTGAGCATTGTGTAACTGTTAAGAGCCACAGGAATAAAAGTGTGCTGAAATGAATGCAGACATGTGGGTAAGGAGACTGCAACATCCAAAATCTTGATGTGTGCTGCTGTTTCCAGAGGCTGAGTCCCCACAGCCTCCCTGTCAGCACGGAAGGGTCACCACACTCCTGTGGTCCTGTGCTCTCTGCAGCCAGCCTGGTGTATGTCTGTCCTAAGCACTGCTGCCTGCAGTCCCCCCGCATAGTTTTAGGGATCCCTGGGAACCCTCCACAGGCCATGAAGGCCACTGAGAAGGTGGTGATCACTTTTCACAGACCCTGGGAGAAAGTTAGGGTAGCTTCAGTCAAAGGTGTGAATGGCGAATCTCTCAGGAAGTCGCTCTCTCATTATTAATATCTGTACAGCCTTTTGCTTCCCAGTGACCTGCTGGGAGTGAGCTTATTGTCAAAGTGATGCATATAACTGTTCTTGTGTGTGGCTGCCTTCCAGGGAGGCTCTTGTCTCCTTTATTGAAATTCACACTGTACAGGAGTACTCATTGTCCCCTGTTCAGTCCCATGTGTTTAATATGGGAATTACATCTCCCAAAAAACATCTCACCATATTTTGTGTTTCTTGAAATCCCTGGCAACCTGAAAATGGGGTCTATCAAACAAGTAGTAAAATAGCAATGATATTATGAAATTAAGTCTTCAGTCTGGCCCATATAAACACAACCACCTTTCTTGAATTTAAAAAATTACATCTAAAAAATAACTTCTACTGTTAAGTTCTCTTTGTTTGCCTCTTTTTTTTCTCTTTTTCTTAAGAAATTTCAAATGCTAATTACAAAATGGAAAAATAGTCTGCTTGGGTCAAATGAATGTAAATACTCAAGTATCTAAAACAGGAATTGAGGCAGATTTGTGCTTCTTATTTTAACACCTTCAGATCAGCTTTTGGACTGATCTGCATTTTGCACAGTCCGATAGACAGCAAGCTTATATTTAATGAAGTACTACTACTAAAAACATTGCTTAAAGACAGTGGGGGGGAACAAGTACACAATTCTTTTGGTGGATTTTTGAACATAAAAATAGGCAATTTTTATGCCTGAGGTTCAGCTTATTCAATGTCAATGAAAACAAAGTAACCTTATAGTCACAAAAAAACACCATCTTCTGAAAATGTAAGATACCTGGTTAAAATAATGCTTAGAGAAGTAGCTCCCTAAAATCATAAAATGGCTTTTTAAAAAGTGAATACTGTGGGGTTTTGTTTTGAGAAGTGATTTTTAAGCATACATACACACAAATTTAGGCATTTGGAGGCACAGAGCACATAGCAACCCCTAAGCAATTTGAGGTTAAGCTGGTCATCACAAGGGTTGGCTTGGATGCTGGTGTTCATAACTGATGGGAATTGAAGCATCTTGTTGTTGTTGATTTCAATCAGCTATGTGAGTGCTGTAGCCTTCACTCCCTGACCAACATCTTTAGCAATTCAAGCACTTCTTTAACTCCTAGACCTCCCTAAAAATAAGCCTGGAGACCTTGACTCACCGGCAGGAGCACGCATCACAATGGGTGGCAGGATACAGCCCAGGTGCATACAACTACATGCACATTATGCTTGACAGGGTTGTGCTGCTTCTGAAATCACCTCCAGGTCTCCAATATTTTATAGTTATAAAGCAAAAACGCTATCAGCATAAACTGTGTTGAATAACTGTCTACAGCTTAAATGCAGTGTTCAATGTAGATTGTCCCTGCTTGTGAATCAGCCTCCTGAGGCCTTTAAATTATTTAAGGATCTTTCAGAAATGATAAAAGTTAATTGTGCATTTTCTTTATCACTTTCAATTATCAAATTAGAATGTCTTGACTGGAACAGTCTCCTATAATTTCTGTTTAATCCTGACTGAAGTGTTCTCTTCAAGTAGATGATCCAGTCATATAACTGTTAGGGTTAATGAAAGAAAAATGATTCTGCCTTTCAATCTCAGCTCTCATGGTACTTTGTGTGCATGAATCTCTGACCCTAATAAGCACAAACATTCCTATAAACTAACTTGTGTGCTTTCATTTTTTTAATGAGGAGTCTTCTATTTTGGATGCTATTAATTAAAATTGCTAGGAAGATGCAACTTTCAAAAACTCAGAGAGATGCTTGCAGGAGAATCTTAACCTGTAATGGCATAAAACCTCTACAGTTCAAATGTTTAATTATGTAAAGTTGCAGAAGTCTTTCAGGTTAATATGCAGTGCTTCAGGTTAGAGCTGCTGGGTTTTATTTGCAGTTGTGCTGCTGACTAATTTTCTTCAGTTGAGCAAGTCACTTAATTCTATTTGCTTTGCTTTGTCAGTAAAATAATCTTCTCAGTTATATTAGGAACAATAACTTCTAACGTTAAGCAGACTAGAATAAAATTTTAAAAAGAGAAAAATTAAGGTATTTTTTCTGCTCTGTCATTTGGGAAATGTTTCGTATTTTTTTAATATGGTTTGATTTTCAGAGATAATGTGCTTTCTTGTGCTACAGATCTCCTTTTGTTCACAGTCTGCACCCATGGAAATTAAACTGTATATTCTTGGCTCATAAAATGGACAGAAATATTAATTCAGTTCAGTTAAGTAGCAGTATTTTCTTTAATATGTCTTTGCAGAAGAGAAAAAAATAGTTCTCAGTAAGAAAATGTCTTTAAATCACTAGTATTAAAATTTTCCTGCTGTTCTGATTACAAGCAAAGCTACAGAGAGAGATCTGTGAACAAAGGAAAGATGTCTCCTTCCTTTTCAAAGCCCGTCAGCAAGTTCTTAGTCTCAGTCTCTAAGTCACAGAAAATGTTCCCAAAGTATCAAAAGTCAGTCTCTGTGTGGTTTTTCTGGATTAATGGTGAAGACTGGAACCAGGAGACTAGACAAGTTTCAGGCTATTTTTAATGGGTTTGTGCCTAATGATTTTGGCCAGGACATTCAGTCACCAGGCATGGGGAGCTTGTGGTGGACCATGACCCTCCAAATGGAAGCTTTGCCTGATGTCTCTCTCAGAGGCTGCTATTCGCCACTAACGCTGGCTACAGCACTTACTGCCTAAATACAAGGCAGGAGTAATGCTTCTGACTAGCCTATGAAAATCCAGTCTTGACCAAGTTCACACAACAACTTTCTTGTTTGAAATGGTCATTTCTGTGAGATATGTTATTGTTTTCAGTATACGTAAGCAGCCTCTTAAACCTCTCATTCTGCTCTCTGAAAAATCACCTTGAAACAGTCCTTCCAAAATGACAGAGTACTAAAGCTCCAATGTTCAAGAACTCAAACACAATGTTCTAATTCTTCTGAGTGTTGGGAGAAATTTAAACCCATATATTGGTTCCCTGTCTGGTTCAAGTATATTCAGAATAAATGTCAAAAATTTATCTGAAAGTGTCACTCTGCTAAGGAGTGTTGCAATAACAAGCTACCAGAGCCATTGACTAATTCAAACTTTGTCCACAGTGACAATTATTACCTGACAACTGTCTAAAGGCCACTGTGAGAAATGGGTTTGGAGATTTCAGTTTCATTCCTGTGGACAAGTTTCCACATCATAAAAATCATCACTCCATCTGTCACAGTAATTGCTAGAGTCTTGGCTCATCAGAGAAACTAAGAATAAATTTAACCTGGAGAACAAATTACTCTATTTACTCCATGAGAGAGTTCTTTGAGATTAGAAATTAAATTTTACTATGGAGGCAGGGTAGATAAAACTGTGCTGTGGCTCTCTATACTGTGGCTGTTGGGAGAAGCATAGTTTCCAGGGTTTAATGGGATAGAAAAGAGCAGGAAAGCAGAGACTTCAGGGTGATACAAGTAATGAAAACTGTAACACTCAAAACCTTAAGGTGTTTAAATTTGAGCTGGACTGAAAGTCTCAACATAACTTTGGGGAGTTGTTGTATGTTGTTCCCTGATTCAGTCTGACAACACAAATACTACAAAGGAGTATATCAAAATGGGGAAAACAGTAGGGAAGAAAACAAGGAACTGTGGAAAAATAATCTCCTCTTTACCTATATAGTACATTTATGTACATGTGCTACAGTTAGCAAGTTGTTTTTAAATGCCATCTGAGTAAATACCATCCTTATTTTAGGTTAAACTTTCATTTTGGTATGGAGAGGATTGCTGAACTTCTTTTCTTTCTGTTTTCAATCCATTTTGACTTCGTCAATTCTCTCACAGATATAGATTTATTTCTCATAAAATGAAAGATGGGCTTTCAGATAATCTCTTGAGCTGAAGTCCAACTGACTTCCAGTGAGATGCAGATTTGGAAGAACCTAAATTACATTCAAAAAGTGAATTTCGAGCCAGAGAAATACAGCTAAAGATCTATAGGCAAGAATCTCCATTTAAATTCCTTGGTATGCCTTGCACTTGCTTTGCAAACCATGACAATTTTGCTCCGTATCTGTTTGGTTATTGAATTTTCCTTCTCTTCATCCTTCAAACAGAAAGGAGCCTGAGCATATACTTGCCCTTTACCAGCCTCCTAATTAAAGCTATTTAACTTCCTAATTAAAGCTATTTCACTCCAGTTCATTCATCTCAGTATTTTCTCACTTTCCTTTTTGGTGTGAGAAACAGTAACTCAGTCCCTCACAAAGAATATTTTAAAGCTATCACTGTGGGGTTTGGACAGTTAGAGGTGCTATGTTTTTGACCACCAAAACTATCTTGTGATTACTTCAAAATTATTTGGTTTGTTGCTTTTTTTATTTTGTTTTCTTCTAATGATATAATCTAAAGTGAGATCTAAATATGACTTCAAATCTTAAAAATTACTGTTGTAGATTCCATTTAATTTAAGAATATACATTCAGAGTTGGAAGGATAATTTATGTTATCCCAGCAGACTAGGACTGTGCCTATTTTCAGTCAGTTTCTCTTCCAACTCCATAACTTCTTTGACAAATTTGCACTGTAATCCTTTCATGTTAGTTCAATATTCTGAAAGTGCATATCTGTAGGAAATAACAAAATTGTTCTATGCAGGAGGATGGAAATGTTTAAGAACATTGGTTCATTACTGGGGCTTGTTCAGACACCTACTGTGCAGCTCTGAGGTTGTAGAACTCACCCACCACTACTGTCTCGATGTTGCATCCAAAATTTTCCCCAAATGTAATTTCAAAAAACCTACACAACACATGAAATCTAATCTGAATTTACTGATTATCAATGACTCCTAAAGAGGGGATACCTTTCTGACTACTGCCTGTGGAGTACCTTGGGACCTGAACCAAAATCCTTGGTAGTTCGAAAATACTGAAATCTTGTTTCGAAACTGTAAAAGTAAAAAGGGGGGATTCAGGGTTAAAATTTTTGGCAGTGTAAGTTACACAGTTTCAACATAGTTTCTTAAATGTACTAATTTGAGAAGTAGTAAGGGATGGGCAGGGGACAGGGAACAGAGGAACAGGGGAGCATAAAGATGGATGCTTATTTATTACACACAAATACAGGGGAAATGCAAAATCCTGAGCTTGAGTTTTGGTAGGAAACATTGCAAAGGCCAGGAAAGAAAGTGCCCTTGATAAACCATCTACACACATTGCCAATTTGCAATAGTTGGATGCATTGACATAGGAGTTCATCATAAGCCATAGTGATTATAAACTGCCTTATCAACATGAAGTCACTGGAAAAATGTTTTCTTTTTGTTCTGCCAAGAAAGAAAAGAAAAAAAAAGAAAAGGTGCATTAGGTATTCAAAAAGAGTTACAAGCTCTAAACATCCCTGAATTTTGTAAAGGTCTAGTTATGCAACTGACCTTTCTGGGTTGAACCTAAATTTAGCCAACTTGTCATTGTAAATTTTTATGTAGAATTTGTTAATGTTTTGGGATCTAAAAGACTTAATTCTTTAAAAGGTTTTTATTTCATTTTTAAAGAACAGCACCAGAAGCAACTACCTTATCTGTTTTTTTTAACACTGCTTATAGTGCATAAAACTACTACTCTTACTGAAGAAAAAGCAAGGTCAGTGAAAGTTACAAGATACTGAAATACATTTTTTAGCTGACAGAGGGAAGAGGAACTTCTAGTTTGACTTTCAAAATTAAAATTTCAATATTGTTAAGGAAATACAGGAAGAGAAACTTTACAGTCCCCAGGGAGATGCATAGACAATGTCTTTTTCCGTACTATTTCCATACTCCATGCAGAAAATGCATCATTTCACAGATAATTGGAGTTGTTTGCTTTATCTTTTGAGGATCATTATAGTTCTTGCTTTTATGATGTTGAAATCACTACGCTTATGAAGTGGGAAGAAGGGAAAAGAATGCAACTGTAGCAGTTGAGCTCTAAATAAGAATGACTGTATCTGCAATCAAGCTTCCCTAAATAGCAGAGTGAAGCCATCAGAGTGTAGAAAGCAAGCATGTTAGGATGCACCTGAACTGCACTGAAGCCCACATGGGTGGAGTACAGAGTAGGGAGGCCAAATACCACTTGCTACTACTCACTGGTAGTACAGTGCCCCTGTGCAGCCCAGTGCAACACCGAATCCTGAGCTGGTTCCAGCCAAGGCAGGTTCGCTGATGAAGCAGAAAAACCTGCTTCAAATAAATGCCCACATTGATTAATAGCTGACTTGGGTATAATCAGCAACACTAGACAGCTCAGCTGCTGATCTGATGAAGACTGTGTAAACTATAATCACAACTCTAAGCCTGTTCGAGGCACAGTGACTAAGAGCTGCAGGTAGGAGGACTTATGTAGTATGTGGTAAGAGCATGGCTGTACAGGCTGTGTTGGAAGCAGAAGTTGTACAGGTTTGGTTAGGATACAAACTCACATAATGCTGTCATTGCACCATGCAGAAGAGAATTCAATTTTGAAATTTCAGATTCAGCAGTAAGAGTGAAGGTTTTTCATTTTTCATATCAAAACTTTACAACCATTTCATTTATTATCCTACTTCAGTCAAACTGTATAAGAATTCTTGTGTTACAAAGTCATCTGAAGTAAGTGATGAATTCATGAATGTCTTTGAAATCATAGGTACTGCCTAGAATACTGAGGCTCAAATGGAACTTCTCCTGGTTGTTACGTCCACAGGATTTAAAAAGGGAAATATGTAAAGAGAGGAAGTTTACTCCTGATACAAATTAAGAGTTTTTTTCCTAATGGATTTTGCTGGTCTCTCAGATACTTCTTGCAGTCATTACTCAACAATTAGCGTTCACACTGGATTACAGAAATAGGTCTTTCAGCTAGGGTACTCAGATTGTTCTTTGGAACAAAATATCAAAGATTCAAACCATTCTGACAATTATAAAAATACAGGAATCACAGTCAACTGATTCTTTTTTCTTAGTTTTTCCTTTTTTTTTTTTTTCTTGTACCATGCTACAGCGATTTGAATTATTTGGAAGAAGAGTAGAGTATTGTGTTTTGACAAAAGCAGGATTAGGCAGCAGGTGTCTGCAAAGGAAGATCATTACAATACCAAAACCAAATTATACCTTAGCAAACACAGGAGAATTACAAGACTTTGTTAGAGTTAAACCAAGAATAGCATGGCAACATAATACTATAAGCAGTTTTCATGTGAAGGCTGACTGCCACACCACATGACATCATTTTTTGTAGCATCACAACAACTGTTTCTCAAAAAGCCTCCATCTATTTAAATGTACTACTATGTATCCTTTTTAAAGAATAGCAAAACGTGGCAAATAAATTCCTAAATGATTGGAGTGGTAAATCTATTTGCTGTTGACTTAAGTCAAGCAGCGTGGACTGTTGTTTATCAATAAACTTTAAAACACAGTACTGCAATATAAAGTTATGGTTCTAAGTAATCACTATACAATAAGGGGATTTTTATAAAACTGATGTAAATATGCTCTTCAGTAAAATAGAATATGCTGTAATTTTTTCACACTGGGTTTCTTTAATTTCTTTCATGTTTTCATGTTTAAATTTTCCAGTTCTGCTATTCTTGCATTACCACTTTAAAATGAAAGAAATAATTTAAATTAGTTTAAATTAACAGTAATGCAACATTGTTGCAGCTTGGAAAATGACAGGATTTCTTCAGCTTGCACGCAGCTTTCATCTTATCTACCTTAATATTATTCCAATCACTGTAACAGTCTGGAAATGTCTTTTAGCTTTGTTTTCTTAGAGACAAGGAGATGGCAAATGGAGAGAGTAAATAGCTTTACTAAGGTCTTAACAGAAATCCTCAGTGAGACTAGGAAGTTTCAGACTTGTTTGCCAAAAGGAACAGCAAACGAATACAAATCAAGAGTACCTTGTGCAACTTCAAATTTTAGTAGTGTACATATGAATTTAAATCAGTGCAATTATCTTTCTGAAAATTTGACAGAGCTTCATTTGAGTTATAAAATCAGTGGAAAAAGGTGGAAACTACCATTTGACTTGGGAATGTTGATTCATAGACTGATTAACCAATATACAGGAATTTGGTAGTATTGTAGAGATAGTTACATTTCTAACAAGCAAAATTAATTAAAAGAGATCCTAATAAATTCATTCTAAATGATATTAGCATTTCATCATTTAAGGCTTAGGCCAGTCTATGTAGAGAATAAGATGAAGTGTGATGTGAGAAAAAATTACGTTGCATTTTCTTTTGTAAAATTCTGACAGTTTTACCTCTATTCTCAATTGTAGATATGCATATCGTAACATTTACTGTAATAAACGGGTCTGAGTTGCCATCTGTGAAATACATAAATTGAAATAATCTTTGTCAGCACTAATTTACACACGCTGCATCCACATTTATAGGGAAGAGTTTTTGTTTGCAACTGATACATACCAATCTCTGGTTTGTGTATAAAAGATTCTGCAGCTACAGTTGTTATCATAGGTTTAATAATGAGATACAAATTTAAATTAATTTAGATGCCTCAGAGAGGTAGAATGTATCCAGGCCTGTCTTTGACCCAGAAGACTAAAACAGGAATGAAACCCAAGTTCCATTTAACTTGCATACAAAAGTTCTCAGTTTTGTATCCAGAAGTAATGAGTAACAGAACCTTCACTGAGTTTCTTGATGTGTATTTTTCCACCTGTATTTGGAGAATTCCAGTGGTTAAAAAATATGATTATTTGAGAAGGTACTTTCTGTAATAGTAGACTTCCCTGGTATGTTGGAAGAGAGGGGTAACTTGGAATAAAGTAGTGTGTCGAGGGAATTCTAAACATAAGAACATATTGCCATGGAATTTCCTGCCAGTCTCTTGAATCCAAGATTTTAAATAGGGATGACCATCCAATGCATGGGCTTATCCTTCATAATTTTTTTTTCTATCATCTACGTAATCCATCTTTCATATGCAAAGTGTTCGTTAATTTCAGGTTCACATAGGTTTTCAGCAGAACTGCTTTCTCTTCAAAAATAACACATGGAGAGCTGAAGCAAAATGCTGCAATGATATAGCTCAGTTCATGTGCGCAGGATAAAAATGGACACAAGATACTCATGTTCCAAAATAGCTTCCTCATGTGACTATTTCTTTTTACACTGCTAAAAAACAATGGAATTCTGGCTTTAGTGCTAGTAAGGTTAGATGAGTTCTTGGTATAAATTCAGCTGTGACTATTTGTATTGATTGATTCATGTTTCCTTGTGTGTCCCTGTCTGTCTGTTATTCAGATGTTTTCTCTTAAGCAGCAGTATTTTAAATTTCAGTAGACCCAGTGCAATTTGGTTCTGGCCAAAATGTGTGTGAACCAAAGTAAAATAGTGCTTGCAGAGGGAAATAATTAATAGATAGCAGCAGAGAGAGACTTATTTCTAGATGAAACTCTTTATTTAAGAAATGAAACATAGAAGAAATATGGCAGTGTCTTTATTCTAAAGTAACCTTTAAATAACCCAAGAGCCTTGGGTTTGCAGGCTCACTGATGAGAAGGTTGTAATTATAGGGAATGATCCCTAACCTATATGAAATACTTGGAAAGTTTAGCAGAGGGAACTCAGGCTTTTGTTCAGGACTTCGACTATTTTATTTTAGTGATGTTAAATTAGTCACCAGAAGGATCACAGTTTGACTGTGTATCAGCTCAGTCACTTATACATGCTTACTAACTTGGAAATCTTTTAAAACCACTTTCCAATCTTTTACTCAAATGATTTATCTTTAAAGTTTGTAACTAAACAATTCATCTGAATGACTACCACAGGCACAGGGTTGAATTCTTCATAAATTCATTTCACAGTTCTTCCTTAATTAGCTAAATATCTCTTCAAAGATTGAATGTAATCACTATTTTTAAATAACTGGTGCTTTATATGTCAATTTATGAATATAAGGATTGACATAATGGAACATATAAATAAATAATATAGCATCATTCATCTAATCTAGTCTAGGGCCTATAATCAAAGCCAGGCAAAATTAATTACAAATGTGGTTAGGTAATATTACAGTCATCTTCTCTGGGAGATGCTTATGCCTGACACTTCCACTGGGAGTAACCCCAGAATGAGAAAAATTAATAGAGTTTTAATTTTTTTTCATGTCTTGTTTTCATGTATACTTCATCCTTAGACCCCATGGTATAAGACACTCAATGTTTCCCATGAAATGCCAAGTCCAACTTCTAGCAAGTTAAAATGGTTCAAAAATCATGATTCGTATAGACTAGATTCGAAGCTGAACTTAAACTGTTCAATTACTTCAGTATTCATCTTTCGTTTTGACAATACAGTCTTTACACTTCTGCATTTTCTAATTGCCATTCCCTGCTGTTTTTCTTTGTCCTGTTGGAATGTTGTTGATGTGCATTGTGTTACTTCTGCGTTTGCTTTTTTCTCTTTGTGTATTTTTCTAGGATTGTTGGGTTTGTGCTTGGTGTAGCTGCAGATGCACACTTGCATGCTGGGCTGCTTTGAATGACAGAGGAAGTGAGACTAAATAGCTGCTTATGTAGGATTACATTCTCACCTCTGCTCTGTTAAAAAAAGACGTATTCAACCCATATTTCCAGCTTGCACAGAGATAATGTATATCCAGATAGGAAGGATAACATTATCAGAAGGTGTCACACTGGTGCAGTAAACACAGTGTCCGGAGTAACTGCAATATGGAGTGTACTTTTCTGATAAATTTTAAATTGTAAATTAATACTCTCTGTTGTGATAGTCCTATTTTTTTTTAATGAGCCACTTCTGTGGAAGCTGAGGGTACTCCTTGTCTGTAATTCAATGCAATGCATGCACAAAGGTTAGTAAGCACAGAGAAAATTAACTTGGTCTTATATGATATTGAACTTAAATTTCTGTAGGATTTTTAAAAATTTTTATTATTCAAATATAATGATAAAGCACTTTATAACATATAGAAGTGTTTAATAATGACATGGTATGGTTAGACAGTTTTTCATTGCTGTTTTAAATCACTTTAATTTCCATATACTTTATCGTAAATGAGTAAAATTTAGTGCAATGATTCCAGCATAAGGAGAACTTTATGTGCTTTATTTCCTTTGGATGGAGAGGGATAGAAACTTTGCAAATTAGTTTAATGGGTTGATGTTATTTTAAATCTTATCATTAGGCTTATTTATCTGTGATTTCCCTACCCTTTAAAAAACAAGCAGATGTAGTACAAAAGTCCCACTTTTGTGGGACTTCTGAAATTATTTTTCAAGTGTCCTTGTGAGTGCAAAGAAAGTTCATTTTGTTAACGACAAGGTTGCTCTGACAGAGTTCTATGTTAAAACCACATTATGCTCTCTCTTTTTGGATCCTGGATTGGAATTAAAAGTCTCTGATTCCTGAAGGGAGCTCTCAATGTTCTTTTCAGTGGAATTCCTAACTTTAGATGAACTTCTGTGGACTGTGGTGAAAAAGTACGCGAAAATGTGAGGTTTTCCAGATTTTTCAATTGCTTGTTTAGCCGGTTGTTTTCTTATACTCTTACTGAGTACCTATCTCCCACAAAATTTTATTTGGACAAAAATGTATTTCATTTAGTGCTATTGACAATAATAAGCCAAGTCATCTAAAAATTCTGGTCTTAACACTTTCTGAGACTCAAGGCTTGCTGCCTGTTAGCATTGTTAGGAATAATTTACTAATGTAGAATATTTCAGAATTTGTGATGTATTCACAGACTATAGAATAGATGAACTTTTCCTTTAGACAATAGGAGCAGTTTTCGTACTGAAAAACTTACCCAATAATTTATTTTTTCCTCTTCTGCCTTCCTTGCACAATGCAACTGTTAAATACATGTCTGATGTGCAATTTGGTATTTTTGGATTGCAAATCTTACGATTCTTCCTATTGTGCCTATATGATTTTTTCCAAAACTGCTGAGCTAGCTCTTGGTTTCTGTCCAAGTTTTGCCAAAGTTCCTTAAACGTGAACCCATTTTTTCAAGCCCTTCCCAATGTCTTTTGACATTTGCTGAAACTGCAAAGGAAGTTTGATGCACATACTTTAGTTGTTACTTGCATGGAGACCTAATGATGTGTTTTATTGTGGCAGCAACGCACAGCTCTAGAAATTCATCAGAAATGGGGTTTATGGGACAGTGGTGACTGCTGGGTGTTGCACCTGCTGCAGAACAGCTACTGATGGAAGTTGTGCTCTGTACTCCCTGTGAAAGACTACGTGTAAGGGTGTATTCCTGTGCTCCAGGGAGAGATCAATCACCATCACAGGCAAAGCAGGCTCAACTCAGTGAAAGTAATGCAATTAAATCAGAGTAGGGTAGTGAGAAATAAAACCAAACCTTAAAACACCTCCCCCCAACCTTTCTTTTCCTTCTGGACTCAACTTCACTCCTGATTTCTGTACTTGCTTTCCCTGAGTGGCACAGGGTGACAGTGAATGGGGGTTGTGGCGAGTTCATTGCAGCTTGTGCCTGCAGCTTCAAAAGCCCTAGTGCTGGAGAGAATTAGGAGTGATAGTAACAGGAAATGAGGTACAACATTTCAGTGTTGTGATGTGGAAGTGCATAAGCATCATGCCAAAGAGTAGGAAGGAGGGTGACAGCTGCCTTCTCCATGAGGCACTGCAAAACCAGCATTGTGTTGGGCGTGGTACCAGGCACCAGGAGCTGTAGGTGATTGGGAGGCCATGCGGAGTGCCTCGAGAAGTTTCCTGCACTTTCTAAACAAACATTGCCTATTTAAATTCATGAAAACAGCACTGCGTCCTCTTCCACAGCTGTAATTAGAGACAAAATCAGATGTTATGTTCATGGATCATTTACATCCAATACTGCTTAAGCAAGTGAGAGTGTTGGATTTTCCTTCTTCTACCATTATCCCTTTTTTTTCCTACACACCTCTACATTTTTCACTTGTTCTAAATATTTTGTCATGTAAACCTCAGTCCCGAGCTGGTATAATTCTCAAACTAACTTCATCAGGGAGTACTTCAGCTCCCAGAAACAGCTTTATAACTCCTCATAATCATTACAGTATCATAAATAATAATGATAGCAATAATAGTAACAGTAGTATTATAACTGAGGCTAGTAGGAAGACTTAAGCTTACTCTTTTTTCTTTTTCTTTTTTTTTTTAAAATACTAATTGAATGTCTTGGAATGCTGTGAAGATTTAAGCACCCCACTTCTAAAAACCCAAAAGTTTGTCCAAAATATGAACAATGAACATAATCAGTTAGGATTGGATTAGGTTTTTCTAACAGTTTTCACTCACTATCCCTAATTTACTCAATGCCGAGTTCTTCACAATACTTTGAGTCTGTATGTACCCTATATAGGAACTTTACTTGTGGAACAGCTTTAAAAATATGTCCTCTCCACTCCTTTAAACAGCATTCCTAATTACTTTGAGTTCCCCCCACATCATTCTAAAACACTTCTGCTGTTTTAAATACCATATCTCAAGCCGAAAGAACAAATCCTCTCAAATAAGCAAGATTTTTATGTTTAAAAGGTTATCATTATCTCCTGCAATTACCTCAGCCATAAGGAAGTGTATTTGAAGTCAGTGGATGTTTCACCTCTCTGAAGATCAGGTACCTGACTTAGGCACACTGCTAACAAAGGTGGATAATGAGCTTTATTCCAGGAACTGAAGTATTCGTCTGAATCACAGCTCTACCTTGCATTCTTCCTTATTGCTAAATGATGCTGGTTTAGGGCTGCAATAACTCAGATACTTTAAGTCACAGAATGTGGCTAACCACTTCTTTGTGAACACTGTTCAGGGAAGGGAGACAGGGAGGGAGGAACAAGTTAACAACCTTTTTTACTTTATTTGTGCAAGTGAAATTACCTCAGAGAACCTGAATAGAGATGTAGCATGGCCCTTTTTCTACATATTTGTAGGCAGAGTGACAGCCTAATCCTTCATTTTGTTACTTTTCTGTTTTCCAATGAGTGGCTATTTAGCCTAGAAATGCTATTTGTACAATAGATGTACAGATGCCATTTTAAAAATGGAGTTATGTTGCTAAAATCCTCACTGCATGTGCCTGTGCATGAAAACAGCGTTACATCTCATGTCTGGCTTTGTTACCTGAGGGTGATCTGAACACAGCAGGGTTGAATGTTCTATTCCCTGAAGTTTCCTATTTGCCTCTGATGGGAGACTGTCTGGTTAGTTTGACACTTCTAATTTGGGTCAGTAACTGTCAGTACTGGATATTATCAAACTGTTTGTAGCTGAGATAAAATTTATGCCAAAAAAAAGCAATCTCTGGTTTTCTAATTAATCCCACAGGAGTGCAAAAACTCATTTAAGTTAGGAGTTTAACTGTTGGCAGCATCAGGAAAAGCTGGTTTCACTTCACTGAGCTGAATTACAGCTCTACATTAATGAAATTAAAGCATGTTGCCTTCCTAAACTCTTGCATCCATCAAATCAAAGGCTTAGAAGCTTTATAAACAACTGCAGTGCCACCTTCAATCCTAGACATAAGAAACAATATGCTGAGAATACATCATAAAAACAAATAGTATTAGCATTCCCTTCACTGGTCTCCGGTGGAATTTTTTCAATATTGCATTTATCACTCTTTTTTTTGTTTTAGTATTGTGAATGACAAAGAATAACTCAGAGCTCTAGTTCTGGGTTTGGTAGTGGTGTTGTTTGTTTTGGATTTTTTTTTTCCTGCAGAGAACATATTGATAGACAAATGGAGTTTGTATATTTTTTCTTCTGTGTGGCAGTTTGGAAATTGGTATCTGAAGAATGGCTGCTCCAAAGCCATTGTTCAGAGAGGTCTCTACCCAGCCTGTGCCATGGCTGCTTCGCTGCTTCTTTATGAGAAGTTGCAGGTCAATTGACTTAGAAAGCAAATAACTTTATTGCTATCACTTTTGACTTGTCAAAATAAAGATACATGGAAAGAAAAGGGTTCCTAAATTAGGGCTATAGCAAATAGAGGACATCTGTTCTTTGTTGATAGAGGTTGAGGGTTGGGAGAAGAAATCTAATGACTTTTCTGGTACTCTCGTTGTAAAGACAGTGTGTCTTGGTTTTATCCAAAAAAAAAAGAGAAGAGAAAAAATTTTGGATTGTAATAACCTTATTTGTTCTACTCTCAATGCAACAGGCAGGCTTTGGGATGAACTCATTTGACCATCATGAGTCTGATCCCTTAATGGTGGTTTGTCTATATTTTTTCATTATAGAAGTTTGAAACACAATAAATATTTCCTTAACATGATTGTTTCATCCCATATAGAGGTTTCACTGGCGTATTGTGTATGGGTGGAAATGTCATTTGGTAAGGGAAGGTGGTGGTTCATCTGATCCCTGTGGGGAAAGAAGGGTGTATGATGCTGCCTCCAGTTTCAGCATCACCCACACAGTAAAAGTGCTGTCAGAGCTTTCTTGGCCTAGAACAGAATTAATGCTAAGGAGACTGGCTGCTCACCTTTTTGTTTCTATAATACTTATTGAGATTATTATTTTCATAATAAACAGTTTAAAAAATACGTGAACACCAGGCTGCTCTATTTTTTGTATTTAATGAAGCCATGAAATGGTTAGCCTTGTCTGAGAAACAAGTTTAAAACAAAAAGCAACTTAAACCCATTAAAAAGAGAGGTTGGATTCTTTGCTCCCAGTTTTGCATCTTATTATTAATTTACAATCTCATTCTTTATTCCTCCACTCTTACAAATTGTCTTACAAGAACAGTATATTCCCCTTATCTCTATGAACTAAAATAAAATGTATTTAAGTTAAAACTGGTCTTTACAGGATGTAAGATTCTTTTCTTCAGGGAAAATCCATCTTGTGTATTGTGTATTTCCAATGGAAATATTTTATGTTATTAAAGCTAGTAGGAAGTTCATTCTATATCATTTTAGAGAAATAGTAGCATTTTTATAGGCCTAAATGTCAAACTTTGAATACTTTGATCTGTCAGTTTAAAACTATGCCACTTACATATCTCAGTAGGGATATGTTTAGGCATTCATCACAGAAAGTGTTGGTAGCAGTAACTCAAAAGCTTTGTTTCTTCTGTGCTGCAAAAGACACGTCAAATGCACAAGTGTATTAAGCATGTGATGAAAACAGCTTCTTTCTGCTGGTTCCATCAGTTTGATAGAATTCACTGGGAGATTATCTCTTCAATAAGTCAGATAGGAATCATATCAGACTATTATTCTGTCTCCAATAGCAACTTGTGTCAAGCAATGATTAAACTGCATTTTAGACTTTAAGGTGTCATTGTAGTCATGATGATACCTTAGAAGGCAATGACTTGTATCAAGCATCAAACGTGATTTTTATAATTATGTAAAAGAAAATGAGTTTTCGTATCACCAGTTCTGAACTATTTTCATGAAAGAAGGTGAGGGCTCATTTGAATACTGTGTCACAAATCCCTAGGATTGGAAAAGGTTTTCTAATGGGTGGAATATTGCAGATAGATGAGCCCCTCACTTTGCAGGAGTGGGGTGTAAAGTTCCTTTGTACATGCAAACTTAACATGGGATTTTAACCAATATTCATGTAATATTCTGCAGTGTTTGTCCAACTCAGCTATTCTGTTCACACCATGATCCCAGAAACTTGCAATACTCCTAAAGAAGTTTTGTTATAAAACAGACAAAAACCTCTGCAGCTGTTCTTAGAAGGGGAATATACTTTTCCACAAACCTTCTGAAACCTTCTCAATAAGGATGAATTCTTTACTAACGTAAAACAAGAGCACAATTTTCACAACGGAAGTTAGCAGGAGGCAGCAGGACTTTTGTTTGTCCAGTGACATGCATCACAACTCCATGGGCAACACACAAAAAACAAAAGAAACAAACAAAAAAAGACATCTTTTCTGTCAGACAGTACTGACTATGCTACAGGATGAAATTCATGTAAAATAGATGTGTTGTTCACTAATGTCAAATGAAGTAGTTTTTACTGAAAATAAGATGTGTTGCTTTTGAACAAGCAGCTTGAGATATATGCAAAGCTTGAAAACAAGACAAAGTCTTCAGTTATTAGAATCAGTGATATAAAACTGACATAAAGATTTATTTTTATTGTGTACTTTGCATTATTAATACTGGGCCTCACTGTGTGCTGTAGTCATTTAAACTAATCAGAAAATACACCCAGATGCTTCTGCTTTTAATATTTTATTTAAACAGGTTGTCTTGGATAAGTAGTACAATTTATTATCACAAAACTGCCTTTGACTGATGCTTTGTTTTATTCATTTGTATTTACAATACTATTATCCCATAGTATAATACTGAAATCAACACATACTGTGTATTTCGAACATAATTATTATTAATCATGTCAGTATAACATATGAGAAGCCATTAGACGTCAAAAATCAAAATTAATCAAAAAGGTTTTTTTCAGAGTATCTGTGTTTTGCTATAGAAAAAATATTTTTTTTCTCTGAATGTTGTGTCCTAGAGTAATAAAAAATCCATGTGGGAAGACTCAAGCTGCTTAAAATATGATAGAACTAATGTTGAAACATCAGTGTGCAATTCTAAGGAATGCATGTCATCTTTTACTGAGAAACATTGAGAATTAGATTGATTACATTATCATTTGCTGATTTACCTTTTGCTCTGAAATTTAATTTGCATTGTATGTTTAGTATATTTAGTGGAATAATTAGCATTTAAGTTATTTTAAATTACTAAACTCTGTGTGTGAATATTTATGTATTTAAAAAATTAGTAGGAAAGATGGGAGGAGTTACTGTCTTAATTTTCTGCTATAATGAGAAATGAAAGCTGAATTTAAACGAGAGGTTGAACAATTAAGCGCTTTTTGAACAAATGGGTAGCACTGAAGTAAAAATGCTTTAGACACGTGTAAAACAATCTGATTGTTGTATCTCTTTTGGCATTAGCTATACTGTTAGAGACAATAAGAGCAAGAGAAACTTCTATATCTTTAACAAATGCTTTTCTTTATTCTTCCTTGGCCGTACAGTCATTCCCAGCACAGCACTGCAACACGTCCACCCACAGTGAGCTTGCAGCGGACCATTTCTGTGGAAGGGTAAGATCATTGTCTGTTGAAGCTGCTGTAGAGGTTTCAGATACCACTGAACTACCACTGATACCAGAGGTGTCAAGTACCCCTAAACTACCCACATATACAGAGCTGTTCATTAGATGTGGGTTTGCACACCACGGTGTTTAAGTCTGTGGGATGAAGCAATGAAGTTTCAAATTAGTGCTGATCCTTTCTTGGTACTTACACGGAAAGGTCTGTTTTTCATGGAAATGAGAATATCTGTCATGGAGATATATTGGATACCATTTCTTCAATTCATCTCACTTGACTAGTGTTAGTATTTACTTGAGTTAGCTGTAAAATCTTCTCACTTCTCATGGAAAAGCCCAGTGGAGTCTTTCTCTGTTTTCTTAATGTGTGCGTGAGTTCTTTTTGACAGACCAGTGGCCAAAACTAAGGATGGGGAAGTACTGATAGAAAATATTTATCCTGTGCTGGTGAACATCTGTGTACAGAAGTGTGTTAACTGTAGAACACAGTTCTGGGTGCACAGCTGTCTCAATTTTAACTAAGACAATGGTGTAAAATGCGAATTATTCACAGCTATTAATGTTCTTGCATCTTCACTGTATTAGAAAGGCTGATATTTAACACAGGAACATAGATTCTGTTTACACAGACTGGCATGGTCTAAAAAAATGTCAATTTTTTTTATCCCCTCCCATAGAAATGTGGAACTCTGTAGGCATGGGTAATAACTTATCTTAGGCTGCTCTCAGTTCATATTTTAAAGCTTTTCTTTCTTGTGATAAAAGTGAGAGTATACATTTTCCACAGAGGAAAGATGTCATCTAGTTGTCCTTTAGTTTCTGTTACAGTTGTTTTGTTCTGTTTAGTTTCTGTACAGTTGTGGTGCAGTCAGAAAATAAAGTGGTCAATCTGTAAAATAATCCTGTCCTAAGTGAAGCCTGAAATGGTTTTCTCAAAAGTCTCAATTTTTAATTTCTTATCTAGATCTATGACTTTAAAATATGATGGTTTAAAATATGTAACACAGCTGTGGTAATTATTCATTGAAAATTAGATTGAATAATGGAATTATGCAGGAAAAGTGCATGTGGCTCAAGGGCTATCGTCTGGAAGATAGTTCTGTAAAGAACCCCTCATCATCATCCAGCCGCCATGCATGAAACAGGACCAATTTTAAGGTAGATCAGGGTCTTCCCCAGTGAAGGTGCGACTGTCAAAAATGTGGAAATTGCTCAAGTCCTGGACAAGCAGCCTCAGTGCTTAAACAGCCTCCTTTCAGATTTCTTTTCTATATCTCTCCAATCCAAAGAGAGAGTCATAATAAATTCCCCTGACTCTACTTCAAATCATCTCATGAATAAATTGATGTTTGAAATAAAACTGAGCTTCCAGAACAATTTGAGTGGTGAAAAAGGAGGGGGAGGGGAAGAAAAAAATAATTTGCTCAATTGAGATTTAAGGAAGGAAATTCTATTATTATGTCTGTGGCTTGGTCTACTGGACCAATTCAGGAATCATCCTGTAGCTTTACACTCAGACTTAAATTTGGAAACCAATCTGTCTAAATAAACTTTTAGATAAATTGCAGAATCTGTACTGGCCACACAGTACGTATGCACACAACTTGCATATATTGTGTGTGAATCATCAGAGTGCAGAAAATCTGCAATTGATACCACAGGTCTCCTGTTGTTCAGGAGGTAGAAGAACATCAGCTGGTAATTGTTACTAATCAACTTACACTGCATCATATTTCAAAAGTAGGGCTGTTAGCCTATTCCACTGCTGAGCAGAAATGAGTAATCAGCTCAGCCCTAAATATTTCATTATGTTAAAGCTAGATTTACTCTAATGTTTTTGTGGAGTCCATGCTGCTAAGTAGGTTTACAGCTAAGATAATTTGAGGTCAAAACAAAGTTATTTTTCTCTTTTAGGAACTATGTTCCTATCAGTAGAATCCTATATTTAGGAGAACCACTATATTGCTTTTGAGATGCACTTTTTAAACAGCTGCTTTACCTGCAAGGCATCCCTGGCACACGCTGACATTTGTACCCTGCATGCTGGCCCTCTCTGACTGACTGTGGAGTCACTGAAGTGATATAATTATTGGGTCCCATGAATGAAAAATTGCATTTGGGAGGGTTAAGGAAATACAGAGGAAATTGCACTTGCTGGCATTTAGTCCTTTCCACCCTGTTGAATATGTGATAATAGAGCTGGCCAGAATATATTTTTAAAGAACTTGAATGGCTTTTTTTCAACAATGTGATGGATGAGCACATAAAACAATTTAATTTTTTGTTATAGAGGGCTTTTGTAGATTTCATGTCCAGCAACAAAATGAGTGGCCAGGTGGGAAAAATAAAGACATCTTTAAAGATTATTTTTCCTTTATATTCAAGCCATATAGTCTTCACAGTGTAATAACTGTACATGAGGTGTACAGATTTATTCTGTGTTGTTTCGAGTTTTTTGAAGTGATTTTAATGAATAATCTTAGCTGTGACTATCCAAAACAGGAAAAATATTGGTTGAAAACAGCCCTTGTTTTTTTGAAATCCTGCCATACTTGCACACAAAGCTTTAATGTTAGTGATGTCTGACAGCTATTCTCTCTGCTTTTGGCATCCCCACTAAACTGAATTTTGTATGCTACTAGCCAGCTCTTAGAAACTGGGATTTCAACTTATTTGATCGAGTCTTTTTGACTTACCAGTGTGTCTGAGTATCTGGAACACATATAAAAATATTTATACATAAATAAACACCATTTGAATCATGAGTAAGGATAAGAATTTTTATTCTGAATGGGACAGATATTACAAAATGCTTTTTGTTTCAGAAGTGTCTTCTATAAAGTAATTTCAGATGCTTGCTCCTAGCAGCCTGTGTATTGATATTTTGAAACATGGCTTAGAGGCAGTGCTATTTTTAGGAGTTCTCTGAGCGTTTGAATAGTTCCTGTCTCCTGGTAGTGCAATTCTCTTGCCTCTCACCAGTTCCATCTCATCCAGCTTTGTTTACAAACTGGAAAGCTGGAGCATTCATAGTAAATGGAGCTATTGAATGCTGTAAGTAATAGTTTTTGGAGCATCAGTTTCAATATGGAACCAATAGTTTTTGAAAGCAAGATGCAAAGCAAACCTTTCTAGTATGGAGTTGTCTATGCTGGGTGTAGCAGGTGATAGAGAGATGCAGGTTTCAGGATTTATTTTGATTATTAGCATGTAAATAATATACCTCCTTGAACAGGAAAGAGAGATAAGTGATTATGTGAGACAAAGGATAAATGAACAAGCAGACAGGAATAATCATCCTTTATAGAGATAAAGAGTATATTAGCTGTCCTATATTATATCTCTAAAAATCAGTGAGGTTTCTCAAACCCAGGAGACAGACTGCTGTGCATTTGAAGTAAATGTCAGGTGTCAGTAAAAATGCAGATCAGTTTTTCAAATCAGAAAGATTATTCCTGTATGCCAATTCCATCTTGCAATCTGCAAGCAGAAAACTTGTCCTGGTGTGCATGCTTTCATTTCTCTACAAAAGATAAAATGAAAGATTGCTGAACTCCAGAGGGCTTCCTACATAACAAAACCAGTTGCAAAATATAATCCATGTGCAATCACACATGCTTCAGTCAGGTTGAAACTTGGCTCCCAGTAGGCTCCCTCTTATACTTAAAAGTTTGTGACAATTTAGGCATGATGTTTGCAGAATAATTGCATTAAAATTGTAGTCAGTATTAGAATTAGAATAAACGATTGCTTTTACATTTTCAATGAATAAGAAATGCCAAGGTATACATAGTCAAGTAAATGGACAAAACACTTGTTTCAAGCAGATAGGGTAACTTTAGTAGGCAAAGTGGTATTTTGCTAAGTAATCTGATAAGTGTACATATTATAGGCTGAGTGCTTAGTTGTTAGTATACCAATATTTGGTAAAATGAAAATAAATCACTAATCAATTGGAAGGCCAAAACATTGTTTCAGTTTATGTGGGCAAAGTTACCCCTCTGGACTGTGACCGTGAATGTGAAAGCAGTAGATAAGAGGAAGGCTTCCTTTTTTTTGTTCTTTTGAATCATAATTGAAAGTAGGATGACACTAAATAAAGTCATTATCAGGGATCAGACCTCACAGGGTCAGGTGTAACACTGGTGTGCGCAGGTGCCATGAGGTGGTGAAGGATTGGGAACTGAGAAAGGAAGGTCTGCGGCTCCCTTCCGCTGCCAGGTCCTGGTGCTTTGGTCACTGCAATAAAGGCAAATGAGAGGGAGGGCTAGGGAGGAAAGCAAGGGCTGGAGCTGTTTCACATCATAAAGGAAAGATTTTGCCAAGCCTAAGAGAGAATAACGAGGAGAAAAGTAAAAGCCAAGATGCAATAGAAGTGCTATTAAAATAAAACGATAGATGAGAGCAGTACAGACAGATTTTTCTTCTGTGTGAAACAAGAGCTGTAGAAATATGAAAGAAAATCTGTATAAAGAAAGCTTGGTTTCACCAAAAATCTAAGCTTTTTAAAAAGGTGTATGTGAATACTTCAGGCCTTCAATGATTTAGAATTTCGTATTGTCTCTTGTTTGATTAATCAGATTTTAAACCATCACACACCAGCACATACTCTGTCCCTCCAATCTTCCTGTGTTCAATGCTGTGAAGAAGAATGAACAATCTATTTGAACCACCTTTTTTTAGTTCTTTCCACTGTGAATGTCCTTAGGTTGCCAGGAGTAAACACACAGGTATTTATCAAAATTTTTTGAAGCATGAGAGGAAAATTGGAATTATTGTCGTGAAAAAGAAATGTCTTGATAGCCAAATGACTCTAAGGTAACTTAGTGCTCACACTGTGGATTGTCAGAAGCCAAATATATTTATACTGCTCAAGAGAAGAGGCCTTGCAGATTAGATTTGGGGTGGGTTCTTTCAGAGAATCACAGAATGGCTTTGTTTGGAAGGGACTTTGAAGATCACCCAGTTCCAAGCCCCCACCACGGGCAAGGTCCTCTTCCACTGGGTTGCTCAAATTCCCATTCAACCTGGCCTTGAACACTTCCAGGAGTTGGGCACCCACAGCTTCTCTGGGCAACCTGTGCCAGTGTCTCACCAACCTCACAGCAGATACATTCTTCCTCATATTTAATCTAAATCCACCCTGTTTCAGTTTAAAGCCATTTCCTGTTGTCCTATCCCTGTGTCCTCTTCTCCCTGATAGACTAATGTGACTTTACCCAAATAATGCAACTTCTTGCAGCTTCACCTTCCTCTCCTGCTATTTGCTGATTCAAGTAGCTGCTATGAGTTATCTTGCACTATATAAGCGTACAAAGGTTGTGGGCCCTGACTTGTATAATATGCAAGTTGTATATATTTGTATAATATACAAGATGCTACCCTAATACAAGCAGTAAGATAAATATTCTTCTGGGCTTTCTGTGATCTGTGTTACCATAACACCAAAACGACATATGCATGAATTTATGTATGCTTTCAACATCCTTTGTGAAGAAAATGGCAGTTTGGGAGGAGGAGGAAAGGCAAAAAACCAACAATGAAAAAGAAAAAAAAATTAAAAAGCCAAAAAAGCAAAAAAACCTGCAGCCAAATCAAGATCAAAGCCATGGTTCTAAGCCTCTGCAGATTTGAGATACCTCATTGATTGTATACCACCGAAGAAATTCCTAAGGTCTGTTATCTGAAAACACCCAGTGTTGCTTAATATTTCTGTAGGTATTTCAAAAAGCAAAAAACCGTGTCAGCACTCCAATTTTATAGGTGGTACAAAAGAAACAGGAAGACAAAGCTGTGTCAACTGACTCTTTTCTTTAATGTTGCCAGCAGCACAAAATAATCAATTTAATCATGGATTTTCTTTCAATTAATTATTATAAGAATTACTTGTTTTTAGAAAGCACTTCCCCATCATTTATCAGTCCAGTTTTAATCTCTTAAATTAGATTTATAATTACCATGAATTCCAGTCTGTAGAAGAATGATAGTAATAGTCACATTTTTGTCTTGTCATTTTCTGTTTGTTAAAAGTAAACTGATCAAACCAAATATTCAGTACAAATATAGTAAATAGAAAGCCCTTGCTGTTTTCAAGATAGTGATCAAATTAAACATGCATAAACAAAAAAAACCTGTTGAGGAAAGAAAGGCTGTATTTTGATTTATTTTTGGTCATTACATTTTTATGAGAGAAGATATTTCCTTAAGTGTTGACATTTTACCTGCTGGTTTGTTACTGCTTATTGTTTTCAAATATTAATTTAGAAATCCTTTGCTCTTACATCAGGCCTGCAATTTATAACGTGATTTACAGAATCTGATCTGATGCATTCCTTAAAGCAAGTAACCAAGTCCATCCAAATTGATTCTGCCATTGATTTCTCAGCCTGTAAATTAGTGTGGATTGCAGCACTTCATTTGCTCCTTTACTCCTGGATCTATTAATGTAAATCTTCCTTTCTTCTTTCCCTACCATTTTATTTCCTTCCCCGTTCTCCTTTACAGAGGCACTGTCTCCCTTTATTCTGATTTCTTTTTTTCTTTCCTTTCTCTCCTTTCTTTCCTTCTTTCCCTTCTCTGTTTCCCCCCTCCCTTCTGCAGCCTTCTGTCAGTCCAGGAATGTTTTCATCTCACACTCCTTTCTAATTTCTGCTTGATTTCCCCTGCTGCTCTGCTCTGTTTGTATGTGGTATAGAGCTGCAGGAGGGTATAAAACATGCACACACCAAATTAAAGTGCTAGTACGCTTTGTTAGCACCTACAAAGTTACCTTCAGCTGTATTTATCACAGAGGAAATTGTAAATGGGATAAATAGTTAAAGCTGGAGGCTGAAACATGAATTTCAGAAACACTGGATGTCAGACTGCTCCTTTTTCCAGGGTAGCTACAGAGTGCCATCTATTGTCTCCAAATAAAACATTTTCATAGAATATCCTGAGTTGGAAGGGACCCACAGGGATCATTAAGTCCAGTCCCTAGCCTTCACAGGACACCCCAAGAGTCACACCATGTGCCTGAGAGCATTGTCCAAATGCTCCTTGAACTCTGTCAGGTTTGGCGCTGTGACCACTTCCCTGGACAGCCTGTTGCAGCACTCAACTACTCCCATTTTAAAATAAGTTCAGCCTTAGTTGCTGTTTCCTGCAGACAGCGACACATTTGGAGTGCATTGACTGCAAGAAAGCATCATTCACATTCGAGTTGGTTTTTTTTTTCAGTTCTCAACTCTCCCATCATCGTGTCATCTTAAAGTGTTTGATTCCATCACTACCTTTACAGCATTTATCTGCATTTTGTCTTGAGTTCTCTCATGTGTACTGGAACTACAGGCAAAGGAATTTTTCCTGATGTTGTTTCCTACGTATTCATGAAAAATTGGAACAGCTGTTCTTAGACCTCCTTAAATATCATATTAAGGGTTGACTGTAACTTTTACACCAGGCGATAAAATATGTAACATCTTCATCTTCAGCTTAAGACTTTTCAGTCAGTGTTGATAAAGCATTGGCGGGTAACTAATTGCTGCATCACTCTTAAAAGATCACCTGGGCAGTGGCTGGTATTGTAGTTGGTTTCCTTAGGAAATATTTTTCCTACTTCAACTTCATAAACTTTATATCAACTTTTTTACCATCATAAGCCCTTTTTTTGGTTGTCATTCTAAGTACACTATGCAAGTGTGAACAATTACACCTTTTTAAAACATATATATTATATTAACGTGAATTGGCATATACCTTCTACTTCCTTTAGGTCTTGTAGTACAGTAATGGCTAAAGGTTATTTTTCTAATGACAACAGCTCTTAGGTGTTCTTGAGTCCACCTTTCAGATTCTGCAGGGTGCTCAGATATGAAAGAAATACAAAGACACGTTAAGGATGGTCAGCCTCTATTCAGCCAAATGTGAGTCATGACCAAAGCGACCTGATTAGGTAAAAGAGCAGGGGCAGAAACCCATTGCATTCTAATCACAGCTTCTGACCTTTTCCTGTTATTGTCTGAACTTCCTCTGAACATAATCATCCAAGAGCAGAATGTGAATTTTGCTGTCAAAAGGCCAAATTTATAAAACAGCACTGGCAGCATTTTAGGCATAAATCTGCTGACTTGATCAGAGACAGGGATTAATAACTGGGCCAGCATTTTGTTGAGCTGAACAGCTTACTATTCAGTAGATACCCAGTTGTATTGACCTAGTTTTGCCCATGGTCCTGGCTTTCAACTATTTGATCCAAGCTGCCTGTCATATGTGAAAATACTCATTCTTATTTTGAACAAGATCTCTTCTGATTTCTCACCAGCAGAGCATGCAAATGTATTGGTTTGACTTTGCTGTCTCTTTTTTCCTCAGTATTCTGGTAAATAATAAATGGCAGTTGCTCAAGTCTTGCTAAGGATTTCTGATGTGTAGGACACAAAGATGACAAGTGTCACCGTATCATTTTGTGGATGAGGAAACTGAAGCTGGGAGAACAAATGAGTTGCCAAGAACACTCAGCAGTGCATGGGCTAAGCAGAGAAACCATGCTTTCAGCTCACTGTCCTAGTTCTGCTCCAACCCCCAGGCCACACTTCTAATTAAAAACCTATTCGACTTCTTAGATTCTGGATCACATTATGTCTACTCTGCACATATTTAACAAGGTGTTAAAGGAGTTGGTACAAGGCAAATCAACAGCAGTGATGCAAAAGAAAAAAACCCCTCTACCTTTATTTTCTGATTCTTAAAAATACTTCAAGAATACACAAACTCAGTATAATATATATTTTGCTTACAGCTGTATTTTTAACTGTTTTCTGACTTTACAATGTTAAAAAAGTCAAGAGATGAAGGACCATACAGAGTAGGACTAATACTTTGCTTTAGTCTTCTCTTTCAAAAATATGAAACTTCAGTATCAAAAAGCTCAGATGTTATTTTCATCATAATCAAGTTGGGAATACCATTTGAATATTAGCACTAGGCAAAGATTAGCAAATACCTGTGATTTCAGAAGTATCATGTGAAGATAAAGTCTCCATGTATCCATAAGATTAAACTCATTTCAAATAAGGCATCCCTCAATCACTTCTGTTCCTTTTTTCTCTGTTCTTTAAAAACAGAACAGAAATGAAAGATGTATTTGTGTGATGCAGAACTGGACTATATTATGGAGGAAAGATTGAATCTTTTATACAAGAAACATTCTGTAGAATGTGTGTTTTTGTTGCTGGCAAGTTTTATTTATAAACTTAAAGAATGGGTAGAACATCCTATTTCTCTGGGACGAGTTACAGACACTTATATGTATGTGTTTGGGAGACTTGCAGGGCTGGGCCTAAAGTTTATACACCATAATTTAACAGCATTTATGCTTTTTCTGAAAATTAAATTGTTAGAGGGATTTGAAATGGGGTAAGTACCAATAAACATGGAGTGTGTGTATGCATATTTGCTTGTGTGTGCTTGTGCATCCAAGGGAGAGCCAGCTCTGAGGCCTTATATGTAGAGACTGGGAATAAGAATATTTGGGACCCTTTCTCAAGGATGCTACCTTGATTGCTTAGGAAAGTTATCTATTTCTGGAAATAATTATTCCCATCAGTAAATTGCATGTTATGTTTACATCCTCTGGGTCATATTTTCAATTTAGAGATGAAAAGAGCTGTGTGAGATATGCCTGTTATTATTTATTGATTTCTATCATAATTAATAATTTTTTAATTATTGAGTGTGACAAAAGCAGGTACCCCTTGGGCTGGTTCAGTGATAAAGTTGCAGTGTGACTTAACAAGCGCATGACCCTGATAATGTCAAACCAAAGTTTTTAATGAGATTCTGCTGTATTAGCTTGATCATGTAAATGTTATTTGCTCCAAATCTGTCACGATCAAATACAACTTCCATTGCTTTGCTTGGAGTTGTAAGTTTTTTCTTTGTTCATTTGTTGCAAAACCAAGACTAGAACTTAAAATAAAAAGATTGATTATATATTCAGATTGATTCTACCTGGATATTTAATATTGCTAAAAATTAGATTATTAAATATATTCAGTGTTTTGTTTTTCCTTTTAATAAATTTGTCACTTAGCATAGTGAAGGTGACTCCACTGGGGTGAAATTAATAGAGATGTTTGAATTCAACCAGGAGGGGAAAAAAAAAATGCTGGTTGATTCCTACCTTATCTGTTCACCAGTTAACAGGTTTGTCATTTGTTACATGGTTTCTTTAGACAATAGCAGGCCATTGTGTCTTAGGCAAAATATAGCATGTATAAGATGCTATGAAAAATGCATACACAGTAACAGGTTTGAGTGCCTAAACATTATCATTTTGTTTCTATACAGAGAGCCTCGAAAAATCATCCTGCACAAGGGCTCCACAGGACTTGGTTTCAACATTGTGGGAGGAGAAGACGGGGAAGGCATTTTCGTGTCTTTCATCCTCGCAGGTGGGCCAGCGGATCTCAGCGGAGAACTGCAGCGAGGAGATCAAATCCTATCTGTAAGTGTTTCTCTTGGGCTGTCCTGACTAGCTTCTTCATCTTGGTCTTTGTCTGTACTGCAAGAGGCACACAGAGAAGTCTTTTCTTGTTTCCATGTTGTGAAATCTGAGCTGCAAACCGTTTATTCCTGAATAATTTGGTTATTTTGCCCTTGGGTTTTAGAGCATTTGCAACTGGTGTTACTTGCGTTTAGCTGGGAATGAGACTTTGCGCTGCTTAATGCTACCTGCACTATGGTGACGCTGCAGGGAGGACCTAAGCACATTCCAGACCTAAGCATTCCCATATTTTGGCCCATCATCCAGTACCATTTTTCCCAAAACACACTACTGAGTCCAAGGCTATTTCTCAATTGTACCCTTGGGGAGAATAGGCAGTAGGATGAAATAATCTATACTCAGGCTGCCATCTAGTGTGCACTTAACTGCTTAGCAAATAGCTCACCACAACAAGGAGATTAATTAGGTTATGTTAATTATCTCGCTGCCCCTGATGAATTTGATGATCCCTCTGAAATTCTTTTCAAATTTTATTGGATGAAATGCTTTCTAGCCTGAGGTTATATTTTGCATACTTAGACTCAAAAACATCTTTTTAATTTTTCATTCATGTATATATCGATATCACACATTTTAGAACCAGAACATTTGTGTTTTAGGCTCTGTCAGATAATCGAACATCTGACCGAAATAATCTGAATACAAAGGAATTTGAATAACAGTGAAACCCTTGAAAATGTAGTTAAATATCCATTGACATTATTCACAGTCCTTACGGAAAAAGAAAAAAGAAACTATCCCAAATTGATACAGATGTGACTGCTTCATGTGAAGCACAACAGTAGCCTTAAGGCAAAGAGCTGAAGCACAGGAATTATTTATCCCAGATAAATGATTGATGCTCTAGGCTGCAGTATCACACTGCCCCTCACTGTTGTGCCTTCTATCCCTGTGAATCCTGTATCCCTGGCTGTAATTTAGGTAGAGTTAAGGGTGGAAGATGCCTTCAGCTTGAACAGTTTGTGATGTGGTTATGCAACACTTTCCTGGTCAATGTTTAAATTCATAAGAAAGCTGGACATGGTTTTCCTACATTGCTAAGGATTGTCTTGGCCTATTCTATGAAAAGTGAATTTACCTTACACCTGTCAAAGATTTGTAAAAAGTTGTAAAGAGGTGGCTGGAGGTATTTTGTAATATATAGAAAATCTGGTTATCACCAAAGGGAGGCAGTAACCTGACATTGTGAGGATCACAGCCACGTATTTTGTCTAGACCTGTTCCTTAAAAGTGCTGTAAGAAAAAATGAGAAAGAGCAAGTAAAAGGTGTTTAGGTGCTGTTGGGAGTCGACACAGACAGGCAGGCAGAACAACCACAAGCCTTCACCTGAAATGCAAGAGTAAATTTATTTCATTACCTTGCTAACCAGAGATCCCAAAGCAACACCTAGGCAGAGACACAGGAGTGGGAACACAGGAACCGTCAGGCTCAGTCCATCCTGAGGGTTTCCAGGGCTGTTCTTTGCACTCACTTGTAAAGGGCTCACACATGTGGAGTTAACCAGTGTGCTGCGATCTCTGTGCTTTTTGTGACTTCTGAGCTCTGATCTTCTCTCTCCCAAAACAGGGAGCTCAAACACATCCCTGAGAGTGCCTCCAAACAAAACACCTCCGTTATCTCTAAACAGAAATTCTAGTTCTCAAAACAGACAGAGCATAGACAGCAGTAGGCATAGTCTAAGGGGTATATTCCCACACTGATATTCTCCAGGCCTCAGCATTCCCACCTGCAAGGTCTCTTGGAATGTCACATCCTCCTCTGCACTCTTCTGGACTCTTCTGCCTTTAACCCTTGCTCCCAACAGTGCCTTAAAGAGCTCTCCAAGTAGAAAGTCTCTAGGGAACAGCAAGAAAATGAACATAGATTCTTATAAACTTATCCTTCTGAAGGGATAAGGAATTCAAAGGCCTGTGTCAGGAAGAGCACAGATGAGAAACCCAAAGAATAGAAACAGAAATTTCTTCAGGACAATTATGCAATTTATTTTTCTTTAGTTAGATGCAGCAAAATAGGGCTGAATAATGAGATCAAAGCCTTTCACAGTACACTGTATTCAAAAATCCAGAAGTTCAAATACAAATTTAAAAGTACATTTTCTTTTTTTTTTTTTTTTAAGCAGGGTATATTTAGAACTGTGTGCTACAGCCACAGTAAAAATTTTAACTTTAATTTTATCTGTTTTGTTGTGACATTTTCCATTAGTTATAATTAATGTTACTAGTGTTGCATCAGCATTTACTTGTCTTGCAAAAGTTGTTTATTTGTTATTGAGCAGAGAGGGATGGAAATTATTACTGAATTAGACTGTGCACATATCCCCAGGCAATCACCCAGTCAGGCCCTTGTTACTTTAATTTAGTCACAAATAACTATTATGGATCCATTTTTCCATATTCGAAAAAAACCAATTTCATGCACAGAGCTCATTAATCTTGTACCATTGTCTAGTGAAGGGTCCCAGACACCTTAATTTTATAAAGACTCTAGAAAAAAATGTCTGTTTCTCGCTGTTTGTTCCTTTTTGTCTCATCCCTCAGAAGAACTTATTTCCCTACAGAAATATTTTTCCCATTTGTTTCTCAAAACATGACAAATCTGATTAACAGGAACAAATAGTACCCTCATAGCTGCTATTTCTAATCAGCTGAAGCTTGGTTAAATTTCTTACAGACAGGAAGCATAGTAGGTGATTTAGAGATCTGAATTTAATTTCTTATAAGACTGGTATTGCAGAATTACAATGAAGCCACAAGAGTTCTTCTGTTGTGATGTTTTACATGTCTTTACAATGTGCTGTGACCTGCTTTTTGGCCAATCCCTCTAATATTTATTATCTTTCTGAATGCTACGTTTTTCACTATTGTCCCTGCAAGGGGGTTGGACTAGGTGACCTTTAAAGGTCCCTTTCAACCCAAACGGTTCTATGCTTCAATTTAATGAAGTTAATCAATTTAGCTGGTGTCCTGTGTGACCGTCGGCAGGGTGCTTCATTTTCCTAACCCTCACTCTCCCAGGTGGACGGTGAGGATCACAGTCTCTCTCCTGATTCATGCCTGTGCTGTGAATATGGCAATGTTGGCTGGTTAAGAGCTCTGTATTCTCACCTTTGGGAATGTACCTATACAAATACCTAAAACAGACTGCAAATCCACCAGTGAGACCCAGCAAGGTTTTGCCTTTACATGCATTGCCTTGGAGAGACATACCGGGTGTCCCAGGACAAGGCTTGGACAAATCCCATAATCTCTGTCTCTCCCTCTGCCTGACTGTCGGGATGTGAGAGGGAGGGGTTCAACCCTACAGCCCTCCGGGAGCCCTGGGAAGGATGGTGCCGCGGCCTTGGCCCCATGGACGAGCGAAATTTGAATTTATTTTTCCCAAATGCCACCAGGTGGCGGCCCATGCTCAGTAATGACAGCGGTCTGCCTGTGGCTGAAACTTCAGAAAAAGCGGGGATAGCAGGGGTTTTTCCCGTTTTCAATTAATTGGAAACGTTTGAAAAATATCTCAGAAAGAAGGGTGATACTCCCAAATTCTCCTGTGCAGAGAGAACTCTTGAATTCTATCTGAACCTTGAAGGTCAATTGAAGAATCATGGAAATTCTGTGTCAGATAGTAAAGCATTTCAAATAGCCCAAAAGTGAATTTTTGTGTTGCATTCATGAGAAGACTGGGGTTCTCCCCTGAAAGGGTTTTCTTAAAATGCTACTGTCTTCTGGCTATAATTCATTGTACTATTTTGGATTGCTACCCAGCTATACATTTTCTTTCTCATTTCTGAATGCCTTTAAAATGAAGTAACACATACATCACCAATGTACTGGAATATATCCCTCCCTGTAGTATTCTCCTCTCACTAAGTATATCAAAACTATTATCAAGTAGCATTTTGAATTCTAATTGATATTAATGCTTGATTTATTACAAGTGCACATCCAGATTAATTTTCATCTCAGATACTTACAAGCCTAGGGAAACAGTTCAGAATATCAATGGAAAAATCCTTTCCACTGTAGAGCAGCAGAAATGAGTTAAATGTGTTAAATGATTTGTTTAAAATCGTTTTAGAATTCTAGGCCAAGTTTAGATGCTGCTTGAACTCACATCTAACCCCAAGTTCTCCATCTGTTAGGAGAATGCAGTCTTCAATTAAAATAAAATTTAATGTTCCTTGATGCCATTCTTGCAGTTTTAGGTTCCATTTCCAATGGTAAGGAGTATTTTTCCTATTAAGACAACAATGGGAAACAAGTGTTGGTTAGTCAAAACCACACCTGCATTAGAACAAATTATTTCCATGAGCTATATGCATAACATGGCCACCCACTGTGCATACACACTGACAAAAAGCAGTAAATGTCTTATAATTTTAGGAAGGATGTACACGGTGAATACATTGCAATTTTTAGGGGAAGTTCCTGGGGAAGCAGGAGAAGCAGTACTATCCTTTTGAAAGAAAAATTGCCACGTTGTTTTTTGTATTTCAGTATCAAATCATGATCTTGATAAAACATAAATCTTTCTTTCAGGTGGCCTACCCTGAATGCTTCAAAGCATTTTCAGTGCCAAGTAGGCAACTTTTTCAATAGGTACAGGACCTAAAACACCGAGAATTAGTTTTTACATGCAAGTTCAGCAGCAAAATTCAGATTTAAAATTTCACAGAAATAGTGCATATTGCTCTTTGAATTCCTGTGCTGACATTTCTTTTCAAAGAGTTTCATAATTTTCTGTAAGGCAGCATGAAGTTGTGTACAAATGAGAGAATTACAGTGAATTAATAGGCATAAGGAGTTAACAGCAAGTATTTGCATTTGAATCTTAACTTCTGAAATTACTGAATTTTATGTCTTTGTGCAAGGTTAAACCTCAGATTAAGATACTTACATTTAGACATCTATATGTTTGCTGGGTGTCTGGTTGCCATTAATGTCAAAGGAGGCGAGAGAACAGATCAGCTGGCCAGCGGTGAGCTGTATAGAGCAGGCTGAGTTTCTCCGTAAGCTATGTTATCTATGTTGACTTTTAGGCTTAAACACCACATCCATTCATATCTATATTTAGGTGTCTCAAACTGCATCTCACATTTCATGTCGGTTTGTCCTTTCCATATATATTTGCTTTTTCAGCTAACATTGTGCTTCCTTAATCGCACATAAAAGTAACATGAAATAGTGAACCATAAAAGCGGTATCGGTTTTATTTCATCCTCCTGTGGAAATGCTTTGTGTTCACAATGGCTGGATGCAGCGTGACTTGGAGACTGAGAGTAGAGTCAAGAGAAAAAGTAGACTGCTTGCTCTGGAGCAAGATGACTGCTCCCAGGCAATGCATCCACAGGTCACCTTAAGGGAATAAAAAAACTTTTCTGGAGAGTCATTGCTCAACAGCAGCGGGAAAAACTAGAAAAAGAACAGGCTGCACTACAAAGAAACACACAGTAGTCTCACAATAATTCCATTTCCCCTCTCATCTAACCTCAGTCAGGTGAATGAAGTCAACCAAAGCATTCTGTGTGATTTTCCTGTTGATCTGGTGTAGTATCAGGATGTACTCATTTATGGGGAAAGACACTATCTTTTTTCCCGTGCTGCTTTTTGAGAATTAAACAACTGTAGGTTGGGAAGGGACTGGTGGAGATATGCTGTGGGGTTTTCTGTCACTGGTGCCTGGCACTATATAACCCTAGTTTGCCACACCAATATTTGAGCATCTCACTTCAGTATTATCTCTGGTGTTTTATGCAAGGTTCTCCCTTGCAGAGGGATCTTATATTAATCAGATTTTGTCTGGTGTCTGTGCATCGCCCTGCTGTTGTTTTTTTGTGAGACATTTGCTATCCCTTACGAACAGTTTAAACATTTCTTTGTACTTGGTTCCTCCCACACGACTCCTACCCACCTTCTCACTCACACCTGTAGCCAAAAATACCATATGCATTTAAAAAAACAGAACGTTCTTCAATTTCTACTCCAAAAATGTCCATATAGAGCAGATAGAATGTAAGGATTCTGTGCTTACTTAAGGCAAATACTTATACTTTTTAATTGCCTCAGTTATATTTGACCTTCAGACTGACTTCCCTTACTTTGGTACAGCGAAGCTTTCAGCTTTCTAATTTAAAACGGTTATTTTGCTCATAGTAAAAGCAGTGAAACTGCTCAGGGCAAATAGTGCATTTTGTTACCTAGTAACAAAACTAAGATAAATGGCAAATACCATTTGGTTTTTCCTTCTCAGATTTTCTTTTTTTCCAAAATGCAGCTGTCTTGGAAAATGTTTGAAACATCTCTATAGGGCCTGGTATCTTCTTGGATCATCAGTTTGTCCCTCTTGTGTAATACTGTCAGAATCGTAACAAATATTCCCTTTGCCCTACAGGAATTGTTTGCAGAGGCACTGACTACATCCTTAGGATGCTTTTTTCCCCGTGGTGGTGTGAGTGGTGTATGACTGTCCTCAGGCATGGGACAGTCTATCAGTTTCTGTGGCCTTTAGCTGCAACGGTCTATAGACTACTGTTATGTTTTTAACATTAATCCTACTTAGTCAGTCTGTTAACCATGTAAACCTGCTTTGTAGTAATGTATAGAGCACTGTTCGGTGTATGTTGAAAAATTCAATATATAGTCAGAGCTGTTGATTTAGTGTGTTGCTAAACATATCCAAAAGATCAATACTAAATGGTAGGTGGTATATGGAGATCTGTATAAAGAAAACCTCTGGAGAGGAAAGGAGCTGAGAGCACAGGCATTGTCATATGTTAATGGGATGACACTAACTAGAGGGACAGGTGGATTAAGCTCCTTAGAAATATGTAGTAGATTAATCTAAAATCAGTCTTTGCTCATATTGGGAAGCACAGACGCCCCCTTCTATAGCTAACAGAAAGGTGTAGCCACTTCTGAGTACAACTTACCTTGCCCTAAAACAGACATTTTACATGGGTCAGATGACCATTTTGCTGTAAAAAAAAATTATATTTCTTTTCACATATTATAGACAATTTGGCATAACTTCCCTTTAATGAAATAAATCCCATCCAAACTGACCAAAAGTCATGAATCTGTTTGTGGTGGAGAATGTGGAAAAACAAGTATAAGTCAGATAATTCTAGATTTTATTCCCACCAGTAAGGAAGGCTAGCCAAACACTGGAAGAATGAAACAATGAAACACAATTTTCCCTTGAGTAACCATATAGTGAGGTGGCAATTTTTATGATTTTGTGCAGAAAGGGAATAAGGAAGTAACATGAACTTCAAAACCAATTTGCTGCACAGTCACTGTTGTGAAACTCAAGTAATCAACATTGAGAAAGTGAAAGCTGAGTTAGTCACTGTGGTAATAACAGCTAATTCTTAAAAATCTATAAATGTTAGGAAAAATCTGTGGGGAAATTCAGACGGGCAAGATGGTGGGCTGTAGTTTAAAGAATTAGTAATGGCATCAAGAAAATGCTTGATGAAAATAGAAAATCAAGCAATAAATTAATTTCCCAAAGAGTTGGAAAAGAGATTGTTTAAAAGTGAGACCATGAGAGCCATGAGTGTTCAAACCTTTAGTGATTTTTTCATTGTTTTGTCTTTGCAAAGAGGTAGATCCACAATTATTCAATTAGGACAGTTATGAAGAAACAGAAAAGTCTTTAAAGTGGAGTTAGGCAAAATCAAATTAGAACTTATATAAGTTAGATGTTTTAAACAGATGAAGTTAACTCTCATATACTTAAGGAACAATTCAATGCAGACTATTCATAATTTTATTCAAGAACGGGAGGACTATTTGGGAGTATAGAACAGGTTGCCCAATTTTCAGGGAAAGCTTCTGGGAGAAACAATCAATCTATTTGCAGATACTTAGAAAACAACAAAAGAAGGAGTAATAATCCTGATGAATTTTTCAAGAATAAATTGTGAAATTTATTTCACATAATAATTTCAAGAATAAATTGTGAAATTTTATATAATTTTTCTCCTGAAAGAACATTAGTCACAGAGAAGAAGTCATAAATGTAATTTCACTGCAAACTTGCAGCTCCTGTAATCTACCTATCAACATCTTCATAGAATAGCAGGTCATAAGCCTCCCAAAAAACTAGAGAAAAGCAGAGAAAAGCAAAGATGTTGTCATGGCAAGATCTAATGGAAAGATCTGGAGCAAAACAGCTGTTTAATACAAGTTCAGATATTGCTGACAGTGCTGGGAATCCTGGGACTTGAGGGTGAGGCTTTATGTCTATATGGGATCATCTGGGTGCACAGTGCTCTGCCTTTTCCAGATAAACTCAGTTTCACCCCTCCCAATGTATGCAGACATATGTTCAGTATTCACTGTCATCATGATGAGCCAAAAACATTTCACAAAACTGAGACAACCCGTGCAACTTCCCTGTAGAAGAAGAGAGATTTAAAGGTACCAAAGACAGCTGGGAACCTGGTGAAGAGAATCTGGGTGCAAACACTGATTTATGCTCTTGAAAACACTCTTTTATGTATTTAAAGAAATGGCTCTTTGAAAAGAACAAAGTCTCTTTTCAAAAAGAGGCAACAAAGTTTCCCATAAAGCTGTGGAGTTTAGAACTCCAGGTCAGAAAAACCCTAGCATCCCCCTTAGTAGTAAAAATTCATTTTAATGTAGTATGAACTGCGTCCATGTTAACACTTCTATCTGGAAATAGTCAGTCTTGGGGAAGAGAGCTGGTAGCAAATTTTTATTCAACTTTGTTGGCAAATATATCTAATCTGATGGCTGGAAGTGAAATTTAGGTATATTTAGCCTCAAAATACGAGGCATTTATTTTGTAATCAGGGCAAGTGGTTGTATGGCCAGAGAAGCTCATAGACTTGCCATTTTGGAACTTCAAAATAAAATAGATTACTTTCAAAAATACAAGCTTAATGGAGATTCAAGGGAAAAAAAATACCACCAGCATACTCTGGAATGCTGCATATGCTGCTGCATAATTTCATCTCATTAATCTAGGAATTTGTCTTCCAGCTGGATTTCTCTCTCCCCACCACAACTCCTCACCCACATCTTTCTGTAATCTGTAACGTACAGTGGAATTGTCTTGATGAAGTAACTGTCTCCTAGCTTAACTCTCACATTTCAAGCATATGATTAGAAGCTAATAAATTATATCAACAATGCTCTTGAATTAGGTATATCTTTTTTCCCCTAAGAGTGTTACCTATCAGACCTGTCAGTTCTGTGTCATACACAGCTAGTAAATTGGCCTAAACTAGAGGCTGTATATTTCTGTTGTGCTGAAATCATCAGTTCTCTCTAAAATATTCATTTTACTATTGCCTCAATGAGTAGAAATGGTCTCATGCCAGACTGCTTGCTCTTCAGCTCCTTATAGTTTAGGAGGGAGTGCACATTCAGTTCAAACATTCTGACTTGGCAAATTTTGGTGTAACACTGTCAAGCAGAATTATATCACATCTGATCCGCTGAAGATTTGTAATGAGGTTTGCACCCCTCAGTGTTGCTGCACTGCCAGGCTAACAGTGAAGAAATGAAAGCCAAGCTGCTACTGCTGGACAAAATATCTAAAATCCGTGAGCTTTATTCATACAGAGCTTTGCCCCAGGCTGGACTTTTGCCTTGTGCTCAAACTAGTCTCCAGGAATCATTCTGCTCTACTACCCAGTCAGTTTTGGGTTTCTGAGTTATTAAAAAAATTATCACATGACACAAGCTGCAAAGTAATAGAAATTGGCCATCCATTAAATAGGGTATTGAAGGGATATCTGCAATTGTTTGTTGGAGGAGTTTTCTGAGATCTTTGTGAAAAAACACGATGGATATGCCCTGATTCTGAACAACGCAAGCCACCAGAACAGTAACAAAAGGAAAATCACTTAGAGAATACAAGAGCTATTTCCTTTCCATGGGTCATAAAAAACATGGTTTGTTTGAGAGTATGGAGCTTTGTCTACTCACAGTGTCTGTGTCATAAGCTTCATCTGTAGAACCACAAATAAATTATGAATGTTGTGATTCGGGCAGTTTTAGTATGAAACGTGAGCACTGAACATTTACTTACATTGTTCCAGTAAGACAATCTGCCATTCAGCCACTGACACGTTGCCTCATGGTCACTGGGTTGAGTGCAGTGTGGATTTGCCATGGCAAGAGCCAGTGGCCAGCTCACCTGTCACAGGCCACTGTGCCATACTCTGGATGTGGAAATACAAAAACACCTATCAAGCAGAGCTCAAGGCGAGGATTTTAATTTTTTAATTCATCTCTAACTCAGTGCTCAGGGCCACTTCTGTCTCTAAGCAGCCTCTAAAACTCTTTTTGCCTTTTTATTTCAGTTCCTGAGTAACTATTTCTTGTTGGCTTCAGCTGAAATTAAGTTCTAATCATCTTTGAGGTGTAAGGAATTTGTTAAAACCTTTACCTCGTTTCAGAAGCAAGAGAGTTTCAATCATTATTTCTGCTTATACTATCCTTTGAAATTTAGATGTGAGGCAAAAACCCTGCAGCATTATGAGTAAAACTGAACAGCACTGGCTTAGTTATATCCATTCACGTATGCTTGCAAATGTGAGAGTTAATTTAGGAAACATTTACTGCAAAAGGAAAAATACCTTTTTGGTATATATGGACCACCAAGGTATATGGAATAAATGCTACTAAAAGGGGCATGTCTAAATGACCCAGGATGAGAGCAGGAGGCAAGAAAATACAAGTGCTGAGAACAGAATTAGAGAGAAAGAGGGATATTTCAGAAAAGCAGGAAAGTGAATGCAAGTAATGATCATGTGTAAAGTAAAAGCTGTAGGAGGGAGGAGGGACAGCTTGATATTTTACCAGTTCAGAGTAGAAAGAGAGCAGGAACTGCAAAGGAGAAGGAATGTGTGAATGCTTGAAAACATCACACTGTAGTGAGATCCATGAAATTAGGTGGTGGCAGGAACAGAAGGGGTTTTGAGCAACCACACAGAAGGAGAAAAAAAATTTAAAAATAGAAACTACCTTTGAATTTAAGAACCAATTAGGAGCTCTCCATTTTAACAGTAATGAATACTCTTACTGAGAATTGTATTTGATGGATGTTTCATCTACAAAATGGATGAAAAAATTTATTTATATTTATTTTTAAATCAGCTGATAGACACTGACCTGTGTTATTAGCTAGTATAGTACTCCTGTAGGTTTTTTTCACAGGTAATACCAGTTAGCTTAATATGCAAAAAGTACATGTTCCTTTGTCTTGTCATTTAGTAATATGACAAAATGCCATTGATCTCCTTATAGTTGCTGAATCACCTCCAGTTCAGATTGGTACTTGAACAAGCTGGTAGATATTTAGTGATCTGAATAAAATAATTTTCATGTCTATTAAGGCTCCATTAAGTCCATGTGTCCTTTTCATAAGCTGTTATTTACTTCTTAAACTAGTTTTATTCATTAAACTGGTTTTGAAGAATTCTGATGGAATTGAGGGGAAATGGCTCTTAAGATGTTATTCAGTGAAATTATTTCAGTCTGAAAGTTTGCAAATCTGGCATCATTCACAAAAGCTACAGTCACATGAGAAGCAGATCTTGTATTGATATTTCTGTACAGTTTGGATTAAAACGTAAGTCTGCCTATGGTTCTAGGCTTAACAGGTGCCATTTGGAATGATTCATGTGGTCTGGTGAGTCATAAATCTAGTTGGTTCCTACTGTAAAAGCCAGTGTGTGCAAGACTCCTCTTCAAAAACATAATATTTTTTTTTTTCTGCTCCAAAAATGCTTTGATATCTCTTTCTTTTGGCTTAGCTGCCTCCTTAAAGTTCCTGGCAGAAAAAGGCATGATACAGCTCATACCCCCACAGTGGTTCTTGTTTTTCAGAGAGAGAAGAGTTTGCCTCTAGAATGTCCTGCTCCTCAGAGCATAAAGACCAGCTTACCAGAGGCAAAAATTGTAACTCTAAGGTAGGCAGACAAGGAAAATTGTAAAGGTCACTGAAATTACTGGCCCATAAAAACAGAGAAGGAGGGTACTGGGCATGGAGAAGAGCAGATGGGACATGATCCTATGTTTTCAGCAGAGTTCAGGATGAGAAAACCACTGTGCTTCTCGGTGCAGCTTTAACTGGGCGGTAGAAAGTGTAGGCTCAGAACGGATCAGAACTGAGGAAAGTGAGAGAAAAACAATAAATCTAGTCTGAAAATACAGCAGAAACTAAGCTGGAGAGTGAAGACTCCCCCATGCATATCTTCTTTCCTTCTTTGTATTCGTAAACCTTTTCTTCAGCAGCAAGGCAGACTGTCCCATATCAGTGTTTTCCCTGCTGGGTGCCACCCCCACAGCCATGTCCCAGAGTGTCCGTGGTGCTGAGCCCGCTTGACTTCCACAGCTCTTCCAGCAGCACACAGCAGAGCCTTGGCTTCAGGCTGGATGTGTGGCCGTCACCTTGCAAAAAGCTGCTGACAGGCTGTACTTTGGCAACATGTCCTGGTCTTTTAGAATTGTGCTTTTTGGTGGACTGTATCAGTTGTCAAGAGGTGTGGGGGCCATTGTGTAAATGGTTATTCCACCTGCTTGTGAGGAAGGTTTTTCTCAGACATGTTCATGGCAGATCATCCCTAATGTTTTTTTTTTTTTTCCCAATGTTCCTTGGTTTACATTCCCAGTGACTAATCAGGACTGCTGGAGAACATGGCCCAGCTTTCCTGTCATCTCTTGATAATGTGCTTGAGAATGCTTAAGACGATGTGCAGAATTAAGGTAGATAAATAGGGTTGTTTGTATCTTCTCTTAATGCAACAATGGGAGTTCTGCCTGTAAACAGTTGTCATTATTCAGACTTCTGTTTGCTTTTTCAGGTGCCAAAAGCTCTTATTTTATAATTTCAACCAATAGAAAATTTAGACAGAACTTGAAAACTCTGCTCTGTTGTTTGTTTCATGGTAAAAGAATGCCTTTCCTTCATTTTTTAATTTAGTGCATGAAAGTATGTACCATGTCAGTGACAACTTAAAGAAGCAATGAAAGAAACTCTTTATATTTCTTTCCCAGGGAAATTATACGTTCTTCCGTTCCTTATCCAACAAGGTGTTCCAAGTATTTGTTTAACCAGAGTACAAACACAAAATAAGGTGGCCTAAAGAAAGAAATGGCTGAATAAACCATAATATTCTGCTACCTTCTGTTTGAATGAGATACATACAAATCACGTTCACTTTCTAGAAGCCGACCTTCTGCAACAAGTTTGTTCAGAGTGCAATCAAATTCCTACTAATATGGGCCACTCAAATATTTTAGAGGGAATATAACTTGGAATTTTAAAAGGGTTCAATCTATGCCAAAAGTAAATCTGATCTTTATTTTCAATTATGATTCAGTATTAAATTAAGTAGATCATGCTTTATTTTGAGTCAACAAATGCAAAGGCCCAGTAATTACTGTGAGCTATTGTTGCATCTTTTTCTCCATCTCAGTTTAGTTTTGACCGTAGTTTTCAACTCTAATCTTCAGTTGCAGCACTCCTCTTTGCTTGTAAGCTTTTGAACTGCTTTTTGCCTGTTCGAAACATGCAGAAGAGACAGACTTCAGTATAAGCTGCAGGCTCTTCTTATTTCCATTATGTCAAATTCATTTTGAAGTTAGGCATCAGAAATTGTGCAGTCAAGTTCATTCTGGGCCAGGACATCAGGGCTGTGCAGTCAAGCTCAGAACAGCTACTTTGCTTATTGTATAACGCATTCCAAAGGAAGCGAGCCTATTTGTTATAGGAAAAAAAAACAACCAACCAAACAAAACACCTTTGGTATTTGTTTATTTATTGATAACTTTTCTGCACATATTTGCACCTTTCTCTGATACTTTAAAATTTTCTTTTACTGATTATTCTTCACATAAATTATGTAAAATTATTTAAAAGCAGTAATTTTAATCAAATTTAACAATTTGCAATGAAATCATATCAGGGAAAAATTTCACTGCAAACAATTTTTATGAGACATTAAATTAAGATACCATTTTGAAGGAAGAGGCAAGACAGAGTATTATTTATTTTATTCTCTCCCAATTCTTATTCATTTTGGTCTGATGGTAAAAATTTGATTAAAATATATAAACTAATGGTGCCTTTCATCAAGATTTAACGTTGCTACATGAATAGGGGGAAATAATACCCAGAAATCAAGTTAGCATCTACTCTTCTTGTTCTTTACAAAGACAGACTAGATTATAAGTAATTTCTAAATTTAATACCTACTGTCCTACAGTGAGATTCTGTCACTGTTGGTGAATAAAATAACATGCAAACAGAACTCTCCCACCCTAATTGGGAACAGTTTTTTTAATTTTTCTTCTGCAACTGTCTGTCTTCGAAAAGAAGATTGCTGTTTTGGCAACATAATTTAGTCAGGTCATTTATCTGTTCAACATTGCTGTATCTGGTTTGCTTAGCTTGATTATGATCTAGATAAAAATTGCAGGAGATAGAATTTATGTGTTATTTTCTCTCTGACATTTCTTTTCCTTGCTCTTTTGATTTCAGCCAGTCGGCCTCTAAGTCTTCCTCAGGTGTCTATCCCCAGCTATATCCTAACAGAAAAGTGAAATTAATTTCTGGGAAATTCATGTGTTGTGTTTGTACCTTAGGCAATCATTTCTTCTAGAACAAGGATGCAAAGGGCAAAAAGTAGTCAGCTGCCATTTCAGTGGCTTCTTGTTTTTCTGTGAAGTGAAAAATATTGGTATAACAACTTCAGTGAAATTCTGTCTTACATTCACAGTCTTTATGTGTTTTTAGGATTGTACTTACTAGCTCACATAGACATAGGACTATTGTTTCTCAGAGGAGAAGGAGAATAAGCATGTGATTTCCTTATTCTTTCATACATTCTCTCCTTTATCGATAGAGAGATTATTGGGACTTATTAATGATGTTAAAATCTTTTTGTACTATTAACATGATTTTTCAGACCACCACAGTGTTTTCTGTATTGCTTAAGAAAGACTTGTGTCCTCTGCTGTGCAACTGAGGTGGGACTTCAAAGAGGGGGTGCAAAAGTAATCTAAGCAGGGAGCCTTAAGTCAAAGCTCGAGCAAAAATAGGTTGGAGTTTGAGTTGAATTTAAGGTTTATTGAAGTCTAAGCTGAAGTTAGGGTAAAAGGGAGTTGAAGCCATTGAAGTCAGGGTAAAAGGAATTGAAGTCAGTAAAAAGAATCGAAGTTACATGTTATTCTCACAATACAGTGTTATATACTTGTTACAGCTCAAAATTGGCCACAGCCCTAAACAGTCACAAGATTTTTCCCATAAACTACAGGTAGCCTATTGTTTGCATTATTTGGCAGAGGTTACAAAATTACATAGTTTTAAAGAGCTTGACAGTAACATATGAAGCTCTCTTTCTAGCTCTTTTTCATGTCTATGGTCTTTCTACACCATGGCTTGTACCCAACCAAGGCTAAGACATCTCAATTCACAAGCTCCACCGTGCCCCCTTCTTCATCTCTCATCTGTTTTCCTCTAGTCCTCTCACTGTCTCTGAGCTTAAGCCTGACCAAATTTTTTTTTTTCCCCTTGGGACTTCCCCGGCTCAGGAACTCAGGAATTTGGGAGTGTTTCTTTAAGCTTTTCTTCAGATCATCCTATGCATTTGTAGGACTCTCTCAAGGACTCCAGTTATGAAAGGGAAAAACACACAGATAAAAACTAAGCTCTCTTAAAGGAAAGGTTACTTGGCTTCAAAGTTGTCTTCTTCAGACAGAGAATCAAGGCTGATGTTTCCTTTATGCCGTGATATAAGGACTGTTCTTAAATTTAAGAATTCTGCTCACACTCCACAAAACTGTGACTATAGTGCTCAGTTATTGATTAATTGTAGCGCTGGTACATCTGTGCTTGATGCAATGCAGCATCAGATGTCATAAAACCATCACTGAGAAAAAGTAGGGAACAGCACCTCTTTTTCTACAGCAGTACCCTAATTTGTGTTCCTTACAGGAAGCTGGTATTCTCAACAGGGATTGCAAACTCCTGCTTGACATCATCTTCCTCTTTAGGTATTTTCACTGTTGTAGATTAAAATATGGTAGATTTTTATGGCATTGAAAGTTCTGCTTGTCTCCTTTTGTTCTTTTAGAATGCACTTAATTATTGCTCTCTAAGGTCATATATTCCTAGACTGAATTTCAGTGAGTGTTTCCCAGAGGTTTCAGTGCACAACTTTAATGAAAGCTTTTGAACCTTTGGCTCATTTTTTTGAAAGCTTCTACCAACTATTATAACATCCCAGGATGATGGGACAACTGAGGACTCCTGCGTTAAATTATGAAGTTTATTATGTTATATGTGCCCCATGCTCATAATTTCTGTGTACAGTCAACAGTTCTACAGCATCATGCAGTCTTCTGGATCAGAAGCTGTGGTATCTCCTGGGCTTTATATAATTGCTATCACAAGTTAGTTTTTCTAAGAGTAACAGTCTAAATGTTGTTTGCATACTAGTAAGGACTCGATTTTTGTTATGAAAATAGGGGAAAAAAAATTTTATTATGACAGTGGTGAGACACTGGCACAGGTTACCCAGAGGGGTAGTGGGTGCTCCATCCCTGAAAATATTCAAGGTCAGGATGGACAGGGCTCTGAGCCTCATGGGATAGTTGAAGATGTCTCTGTTCATTGCAGAGGTGTTTTAAAGTTCCTTTCCAGCCCAAACTATTCTATGACTCTGTGATTCTATGATGAATAATAATTGTGTTCTCAAAACATCATATTCTCTAAAATTTGGTGAAAGACAGCAAATTAAGATGGGCCAGTTTCTAAACATTATTGACCCAAATAAATGGATTCATAACAGACTCAATAGCTGTTACTTAAAACGTTCTGTGGAATTAAATTTATTTTTGTAACCCTTAAAAAGTTGTTAATATTTAAATTTAAAAAACTCCTTCAATATGTGCTTAGCTATCTTGCAATACTTGGTAAACATAAACACAAATATAGCTGAGAATTTGGATCTAGTGTTTTGGCATATTTATTTCATACAGCATGGTTCTCTTTCCTCTCCCTGCCCTTTATTTTCCTTTCTTTGTCTTTTCTTCAGTAATCAGAATTGGATTTCTGTCCTGCTGAGGTTGTTACATGTCAAAAGTTTCCTGTTCTTCACTAAAATATTGTAAAGTGGAAGCCTGTAGAAGTGAGAGGAAAGACAGTTAAATACATAAATAAACAAATACATACATACAAACACAAATACATGAATACATAAAACAAAGAAATCTCACATACTTCAGTGTAGGCAGACAGTAATGCTCCCACTGGAAAGCAGGATTCAAGTTACTAGAGCAGTTAATAAATCTGTATGTGAATTCTGCCTCTTCCTTGGGATACTGCTGACAAAACATATATCACAAATACAAATCCAAAGAGTTCTGAAACTGCCGCTGAGTTTTAGGGATGGATTTCCTACTTTGTTCTACTCTATTCCATTTCTTGCGCAGCCACAAATGATTAAGAAAAAGAAGTCATGTGGAAAGATATGTGGATGTTGAACAGCCAGAGTTGAGGAAGCTGTGTCTGATAGCAACTCCACTGCTGTCATGTGCAAGATACAGGGTATTTCCAGGCAATAGTTGGAGGGGTTGCATGAACAGAAAACAGTAGATGGGGTTTTTGCTTTAAAAGTTCTGCAGCCAGGAATTTTTGTTAAACATGCAGTATGTATCCCTGGGTTTCCTGCTGCTACTGACTGGGCCTGCAGAGTTTGACTTGAAGGAGCAGCTTCTTCGCTTGCAGTGTTCTTCAGTGAACTTCAAGCATCACAGACAATTTATCTTTTGAGCTTAATATATTAAGTGATATTGCTTGATGAAGAGATAACCAGAAATGTAAACTCAGTAGAGCAGGAAACACTCAAAAATAGTGGTCAAAGAATCTGCATGGATAAGCACAGCCAAACTATGGGGCGAGTGGTACTGGTGCGTGTCCTCTTGACCGGTCGTTGGAGGTTTCCTCTCAGCCTTTTTGATTTTGTGCTTTGCTTCTGCATCCAGGCATCCACCTGACCTTAACATCCATCGGATAGTTACGATAGAACCCCACTTCTGTCTCCCTGTCTAATGCCAAACTGCTCATACCTGTTGTTGTCTTGGTTCCCTGCGCAGGTGAACGGCATTGATCTCCGAGGTGCCACCCATGAGCAGGCTGCGGCTGCACTCAAGGGAGCGGGGCAGACGGTAACCATCATAGCACAATACCAGCCGGAGGGTAAGTGACATTACCACCTGCAGGGCAGATGGCAAAAGGGGAGCCACTCATTTTACTTAGTGAGGCTGTTGTAGATTGAGAGTTCCCCAGCTATCATCAGCAGTCATCTGGGATTTAAATTGAAGTGACTGTTCTGTCCCAAGGAAATGGCTGTTTTTGTCACAGACTTGGCTTTTAGAAGCATTTTACGCAACTATAAGAGCGCTCTTTAAGTGTGCATATAATGACACAGTAATCAACACTTAATTAATCATTTTATTCTCATTAGTGCTCATTTTATGTTCTTTTCTAGTCTCTTCCTGGAAATAGGTAGTACAAAAGATAAGTTAAGGGAGAACAGAAATGCCTGGGAGATCTGACATTGCTTCTAACAGTCAGATTTGAACTAGACGAGGATAAATGCTTCCTGCAGAATGTGTGGAGCTTCCTGTTACTACTTTTGGATGACTGCGTCCTTGTACCTTCAGGGCAATTAGGCCTGGATAACAACTACTTATTAGAGAAAATTACAGCTTTCTGAGTAAAAGCATCAGCAGGAAATTCAGCAGAATGTAAGACATTTAAGGTGGGATACATCTCATTCAAATTTTGCTGTCTAATATTTAGGTTTCTAATGGTTAAGCTAGTTTCAGTCGGCAGAAGTACGCACTGATTGATTTGGAGTCCAGAATTAAAGGGCAGAACTCCTTGTTGTCCATAAGCATTGACCCAAAAGACTATCTGAGGTTCTCAAGGAATTTGTGAGAGGAACATTACCTTCTGATTGGAACTCAGGGTGGCTTTCCTCTTCAGTAGTTGTTACTTTAAGATCTTTTCCAGATTAATTCAACAAGTACAAGTGTCTGTGAAGACTTCCTGGCACCGTGTTATCATTTTTCAGGAAGCAGTTGTAACTCAATTCACAAGTTGATTCTGCCTGATTGTGCCCAGCCTAGGAGATATGTAGGTCTCATAGGTGAGACAACAGCTCTAATAATATGCTCAGTCAGTCAGGGTTTTTAAGGGAAGATGAATTTGAACTTCCAGAATTTATCCAATATGATACCTTCTTTCATTTCTTTGGATCCTGATGATAGTACTCAAGGAGAAAAACGTATTCTGTTTTATTCAAATGTACATTTGTGCTTCAGATCCAGAATCAAGTTTATCTGCACTTGAGTATCCAAACAGAATAAATAGGGCAATAGTAAGAAATGGGCAGATGAGAGTGAATTAAATTGAAGGTATCTATCTTAAATTAAATAAATGGAACATATTAATATAAAAATGCATGAGTAATAATCAGCATTATTTCAAAGAAGTACTGAAAAGCAATTCCATTACAGATAGGGGTCCGCACTGGGTTCTGAATGAAACCTTGTTCCTATTAGTTCCAGCAATCTTGTTTGCTGTCTGGTGATTTTACACTGCAATTATCACCATGGTGTCTGGGTACTTGTAGCAATCACTGGCATGTCACAGTCGTTCCGTGCCATTGTTAATACACAAAAAATACATTGCTTGACAGCTTTTTCCAATTAGAATTGAACTTTGAGTTGACATACTCGTACCCCTACATTTTAGTAGCTCAGTCCTGTATCAAATTCAGTTTTGGTGAACATACAATTGATTCCAATGAAATCCATCAAGTATTTTACTGGATATTTATTCCATTTTTTCCTATGTCATTGCTCCATTCACCAAAACACCTGTTGAGGGCAGACTAGTCCCAGCTGCATCACTTTTTGTCAGTGAAGCGAAGCCAGTTTTCCGTTTCAGCCAAATAGCTCAAAACACATCACAGTGAGGGAAGCTTGTGAAGAACAGGGCCCAAACGTTTGTCTTTTTATAGTAAATGATTGAATCTTTAAAAGTAGTGAGGATACTCTATAGTTGTCCAGCATGTGTTATGTTACAGCTGAAATACTTAATTTTAATCTGAGATTTTGATTAATGCAAACTGCATAAATCAGATGTAAAATGAAAAACTTGTTTCCTGAGAAATCCCTAACAGCAAAGAAAGGTGAAAAAAAATGTAAAGAGTTAAGTAACCTACACAGAGAATTAATTAAAGATTTATAGGTTATGCAGAAAGACAAACACACTCTATATGAGACTAAATACTTATTTTTATTGTAAAGTTATTGCAGAACTTTTTTTGTCCTTTATTTGAAATTGATACCTGATTTCTTATTTACTTTATCTTATTTTGTTGCATATATTGGAACGTAGTCGTAAAACAGCCTGAAGACTGTACAACTGTGCTTCCCTCAGGGGCTTCTCTTCTTTTAATGCTTCCAAATCTAGTAAAGTACATAAGCTAAATTGGCTGGTAGCTTTGCTTCTTCCATTTTCACACTGGAAATTCTGAGCTGTTACTACAACTTCAGATTTTTCTGGGGAGATCCAAGAATAGCCACTACAAATGTTAACCAGTACATTTTTTTAATCTCTTCCAGATTATTAATGGATGTCATTGCAAAAAACAAACAAACAAACAAACAAGCCAAAAAAACCCACATTCAATGAACCCTTTAGCTATTGTTATTTCAGGTATTGAGTGATAAGTTCCAGTCAATGCTGTAAGTGAGCTGATGATTAGCAATTAAAATTGTGAGTAGAAAAAGCTTGCTTTCCAGGTATGTCCTGTATGTTATGTACACATGAATTGTGTAAATGGAGAACAAATAATGGCATAATGATCTCTTTATAATAATTTTGGATGTAGTTCATATGGAGGTTTGTTGATGTATTCAGTCGACACTAACTAGTCACTGCAGACTTCAAAAAGAGAACCTTCCATATTCTTGTGAAACTCACATCTTCTGCCTGTGGTTGATATGAAATTAAAGATAACTTAAGGACCCAATGCTACTTAGAACAAAATTAGAAGACGAACCAATCACTTATATTTAGCTTTGCACTTCAGTTTTTAATAATCAGAAGCATCTTAACTTCCCTTAACACCTTAACAACTCTCAGATCTCTTTTAAAATATTGCACAGATATGAAGTAAACACAAAATAAAAACCTGAGTCTGGAAAACGTTCTTAGGATGGAAGTGTGTCCCTATTTAACACTTAAGTAGAAATTAAAATGGAATATATAGCACACAAGGAAACACATTTTACACTTCCAGGATTTTCTTCAGAACATGCTTTGCTGTTTAATGGCAAAAGGTACAAGTACAGACCAGTATGGAAGGTATTAAGAAAAAAAAAAAAAAAAAAAAAAAAAAAAACACCAAAAAACACTAAACACCTTTTTTTTCAGTTAAGCTAAAATATGTTTTTAAAGAAAAGGGAACTTTGGCTGAAACAGTGACAATTTGTTTTGAAAGACGCAGCTTGGGAGTGGGGACAAACAGAGTGCTAGTCTCCTAATAAAGGTGCTAAAAAGCTTTATTGCACATTTAAGACTCAAATGCTCATGTTCCTTTCCCCCACAGCGATGTGAAAGGTGAAGTGTAGCCTTAAGATTTTTGCAAAATAGTCTGTGTCAGTGGTCTGCAAGCTGAGCTGTGCTGCATTGCAGTACCTCTGCAGCTATTGCCTCACAACAGTCCCTGGAAAAGTATTAAACCAATTGGAAGTTTCATGTGCTTTCAATCTTTCAAGCGAGCCAGTTAACCAACTCCCTTAACAGCTTACATACAGGGGAAATGTTCATTGATTACAGTTTGATTAGAGCAGCTGACACTTAAGAGGTTGAAAAGTTATTACAGTGAAAGAATTTGCTTTATCTCTCTCTGAGCTGCTGCTCGTTGCCTGTTGTGAGGTGAATAGCTGAGCTTTAGATACAGAAAGAGTGTGAGAGGGAGAGACACTGTGAGAGGCACCGTCTGTCTTTGCAGGCAATAGCTAAGGAAATTTTTGAAGAACTGCACCTAAGCAGCTCCTGGAAGCTCTGATACTAAATTTACTTTTTTGTTCTTTTGCTCCTTATTCTGGGAGGCTCCATAGTACATTAGAATAGACCTAACTTTTATTAGCAGTCCCAAATTTTATGAAAAAATGCCCTTTGTCTTACACATTTGCCTGAGCTGCAGATGCTGAGATTCCCTTTTTTGAAAATATCAGATGAAAATCCAGGAGTCACTTCGGAAGGTCTCTGAAGTGATGGATATTTTTTAGCACTTACCTCTATTTTATTCCCTGTTCCTGCCTCAGAGTACAAACACTTGTCTCCTCTTTTGGTGCAACAGTCACACAGATTCCTGATTCAGACATTTAACCTTTCCAGCTGCTGTGGGAATTAGGTAGATAAAAAATACAACGGAAAAAAAAAAATAATTGTATTTATTCATCTCTGTCTAGGTTACTTCTATACTTTGAAATGTGACTAGCCCTATTAAAGCTCCCTATCCCCAGCTGTTAAAAAGGAATGTAGCTGAATTACTTGGATAAAGTTGCATTACAGCAGTTGGCTTTCATCTGGAAGTCGCAGTATCCAATTGCCAAAGAATGCAAGATATTAGAGTTGTATTTCATGCATGTACGTTAAAGAGAACATAATCTTGGAATGGCCAAGCTGGATCTGAACAAAGCCCATTTGCTGAGGATCCAGTTTCCAACAGTGGCCAGCAGCTTAGTGAGAGGAGAAAGAGCAGGACAAGCACATAGTGATGCTTTTCCTGAGTACTATCCTACTCACTAGGGGGGATGAGAAATCCTCTCCTTGTCCTTAGGCAGAAAACAACACCTAAAGTTGCATAAAAGTGAAAAAAAAAAAAAAAAAAGAAACGGTTTAGAGGTATGTTTCATACATTGCCCTGCTGAAGTTCAGTGAGTAAATTTTGTTGAGAAGCTTGGTTCATTATGTTAGGAAAATTAAGAAAGAATGAGAACTATAAATGACAAAACTCATCATTATGATAGTGCATTTTTCCCCTTGTATTTGAGCCTTTTTTTTTACTTGACACCACGATAGAAGAAACACTTTTCCACAACTAGAGAAATTTTTATTTCAAATCCCAATTTATTGATAATAGTTGATAGTGCACCAGAGTTCTCCTATGCAAGAGACTCTTTCAAATAGCTTTTTTCCCCCCTCTTTTTTACAGTGGCATCTCCAACTCTACTGTTTTCTTACTTACCCATGGAGGTTTTTTACTATGTTGAAGGATAGTAAATCATTTTCTCTAGCTGATTAAATGGCAGGCCTATGCCTCCCTTACTTGTCCATGAAGTGCTCATTGAGGAGAGGTTAGCCAGATCATAGAACAATTTCAGTTGGAAGGGGTCTTTAAAGACCAGCTAGTGCCAAATCTCCACCCATGGTCAGAGGCATCTTCATTTGCTCAAAACCCCATCCAGTCTGGCCTTGAATGTTTCCAGGGATGGCCTGACAGATGATGCTGTCAAAACTAGTTCTCCCTTCTTGTAGTTTTAACATGTTTTGCTTCAACAGAAGTGCCAGAGTTCACTAAGCTACAAATTGCCTCTTTGTTGCAGAGATTTCTATGTTAGTGAAGATGTTTAACAGGGTTATGTGGCTGCAATACACAGCTTCATGTTGTGTACACGAAATTGTATTTGTTGTGTTCAAAACTAATCCTTGAGTGCTCCAGGCTGTGTCAGCAGTTCATGTACAGGATTAAATGTTGAGATTGGTATTTTCTGCCTTTCTTTTGATCTAATAAATACAAATTGGGTACCCTTTGGACAAATGTACAAGTGCCAATATAGTACCCACTTGTCTGGCCATGCAAGACCTTTGCCTTAGGTTTAGCTTTTGTGCCTTTATTCGCTGCATATTATTTAGAATTTATTATTTTTATTTTTACAGTGTTAGAGAAAAGCTTTTAAGTTAATAATTTCATTGCAAGTTTCACAATATCTTTACTTCAAGTGGAAACCCCTAAAACATATTTAAAATGGAAAGGATGGTTAAAAAAATCTCCCTGATTTACTTTCAAATTATCTTCTCATCTCACAGCATTTTCTTTCTGTTTGCCTGAGCTGTCCTCACCACAGCTTCCACTCTACTGCAAATTAACTCTAGTCCCTGAGTGACTGTGTTCATGGACATTGCCCCAGCACTAACAGATATTTCTGGGGCTCATCAGATGCCACAGCTGAAGCACCAGGGATTACAAATGTTCTTGTTAAGTCAAGCCCTACTAGGCTTCCTGTAAAACACAAAAAGTTACATTTTAGTTCCTCTTTTAAATTTAAAGATCACTTTCCTAGTGGAGTTGCATAGTGAAACCTGTAAAACATTGAATATTTTATAAAAAGAAGAATTTATTTTTTTTTCTTTTTTTTTTCTGTCTTTGTCTAAAATAGTCATCACTCAGTATGCATCTATGCATGAAACAAGTTATGGATATATTTTCTTAATGTTTTTCTGCAGATTCACTTGTGTTTAATGTAGTCATCCTTGTCTGCTAGAGTATATTTGCTGTTTCCTTACAGACTCCTGAGCTTTCTCTGTTCCCATTTTCATGAATGTTTCATTTTAAGTACTTAGTTTTTCATTCATCCATATTTAATCTTGTTTCTATCAACAGGCTTTAAATTTCCTAGAATAGTACATTCTTCATCAAAAAATATACACTTCTCAATGTTGTGCAGGGAAAGGATGTTTTCCTTTTAAAACCCATTTTTTTCTCTTTTCATTTTAAATGTGAAAACATGAAGTTATGCGGTTGTGAGTTTTTTTCTGTAGTCCTTCAGGCTTTGTTAGTAGTGCAGTGCTTGCTTAGCTTTCTGTTGTTTGTACAGTTTTCCGTGCTTAGACATATTGATGCCCACATGGAAAAAGTGTATCTGCTAATTCCTCTTGCTGAAGATTATGAATTACTTTTCTTTGACAGTTTATTAATTTAAGTTCAGCATTTTCCACTTTTTGCTGTTTTGTTAAGGTAGTCATTAATAAGTGTGGTTGGGAATGCAAATAAAGAGTTGGTTTTCTTTTTACAACAGGACTAACATTTGCAGCTGCTCATTTGACTGGTAAACACAGGCTACAGATTGTTCCAAATTTCTTCCCTGTCTTAGAGTTCACTAAAGCTCTGGTTTTTCCCTTACCTGACAGCTTTTTCAGAAAACAAGACCTTCTTTCTTTGGCAAAGTCATGTATGGATTGTCCTGGCCTTGTAGAAGGGGGTATGCTGCTGAGTGAGCAGAGGGATGCCCAAGGATAGTTCACTGTAGAACTAGAATAAGGTTGACATTATTTCTGAACCCATTCTACTGTTTCTTTTCTCAATCTCTTTCTTCTTTCAACTTTTTATTGTGATTTTCATCTGGAAAACAATGCATTTCATGCCAAAGATGTTTTGTGTTTACTTTTCAATTTTTACTTTTTAAGCAATAAGTTTTACCAACATTTTTTCTATTTTAATTCTTTCACAGCGACATCCTTTCATATGTCATATGACCTGAGAAGTTCCTATTTATTGCTATCTATTTACTTTAAAATGTGCTATCTTTTTCTTCTTATTGATGTTTGCACTTTGCAAAGACATGATTGGTTTCTTTGTTGTTTTGCTTGTTACCTTCAATGTCAGATTTTTTCCTTATTTTCTTACAGCTAATATAAGTCTGTCCTGTCCTATTGCCATTTTCTCTCCTAGTATTCCTAGTAACTAAAAAAATTCAGCTTTAGAGGCTGTTATATAACTCATACCTGGCCCTGGGTGATTGGGCTATTAAAGATGCTGAAGACTCTTCACGAAAATATTCTTTTATCCAAACAGTTTAACACATTTTAGTATATTGGAATTCTCACTACAAATCTGTTTTTCTTCTGCCTTTGGGTCAATTACTTCATATAGAGACATGACTGAAAATGCAAATTAACTTCATTAACTGGCTGACATTCCACAATATAGTATGTATTACCAATGTTTATGTGCTTAAAATAATAGTAAAATATAGGTTCTGTACAATCCTTGTGTGTTCAGCTTATGTTCCTAGAAAATATGAATACTAAAATTTAACCTTTCCTTGCAGTAACTTGTGTAAAAATACTGAGCAAGTAAAATGTTTCAGTTTGAAATTAAATTTATATTCTCCTGGTGTTTTCTGCAGAGCTTCTCTTGAATCTGTTGAAAGGAAAAAAAAAATAAGTAATTTTGCTTTTGAATCTATTCTGCAAGTTCAATGTGCATTTGTGTCAGCATTTAGTTGGAAGAGGCAAACTGAAGAGAGAGTTTCTGGTATCACTTTTTCTGCTTGCAGAACAACAGCAAGGGAGAAAGTGGTGAGGCCCTGGCACAGGTTGCCCAGAGACTTTATGGGTGCCCCATGCCTGGAAGTGTTCAATTCCAGGTCAGATGGGGCATGGACCATCCTGGTCTCATGGAAATGTGTCCCTGCCCATGGCAGGGGGGTTGGAACTGGATGATCTTTAAGGTCTCTTCCAACCAAAACCATTCTGTGATTCTGTGACTGATTCTATGATACAAAGAGATGAAGTTTTCCCAAAGGATGAAGAGATTATCGTCCTTCTGAAGATCTCAGGCTGAGTAAAGATAGCAAGTCTGATATAAAGTGACAACTCTTATGCTGGCATTGATAAATATCACAGGAGACAACAGCACATCAGGGATTTTCTTGGCTCAGTGCTGTGGCTGCTGTCAGCACAAAATTCTCAGTATTAGGGACAGTTTTTCATCTTTTGTATTTTTAAAGTTTATAGGTTTTGACACATACAGAGATTTACTTTTAATTATAATACAGATCTAGGCAAAAGCAAACAAAAAAAAAGAGTAAAGTTTTCTTTAAATGAGGCCATTGGCTAAGCTGCTTGCTCAAGGTCTCTCAGTCAAGATGTTATTCTCTCTGAGGTCATTCAGCCTTTGTTGATGAGGTGAGTCTCGTCTCACCAGCTGGAGAGGGAATGTCGATGACTAACTTAGGCTGGATGGACAAAGCTAAGGCAAGATAAATAGACCTCTTCTGGTGTCTCTGCAAAGCAGCTACTGGAAAGCACTATGCAGACATCAAACTTCTTTCTCCAGCTCAACAGGTGAACCACTGATGAAGCCAGAAAGAAACCAATTGAGGTCTCTGCCTTTGGTTTATTGCTGGCCAAGAGTTCCTCTCAGGAATAATTCTTGAGGCAAGTTAGCAAAGTCATTATTTTGATTCAGGGAGAGAAAAATGAGAAAAATCACAGACAAATTAAAGTTGTGATTCCAGGAGAAAAGTAACAAAATTAAGAGTTTCAAGGCAAGAAGGAAATTGCATAATAAATTCTAGATAATTGGTTGGTTATTTTGAATTTATTCCCTGTGGGCAAGAATGACAGCAGAGTCTGAGAAATGAAACACAAAGTGTGCACTTTTAAATAGAGAGGGACAAAGAGGTAGAGGGAAGATCTATTCAGATCTACTCCTATTTTCTGCACTTGCATGCACAACATTTTTAAGGATTTCACTTATAACAGTGAATAGTTACTCTGCTCCACGTGCCTTCCTAGCTCTGATCTCTGCCTGCTCAGAGTGGTAATACATGGAATCTTTAGTGAAAGTAAAAATACTGATTTGAGGTGCTTTTGATGTTTTGGTGACCATGGCATTATTAAGAACAGAAATTCTGTTGAGTAGACTTCTATGCACACTCACACAGACATGTAAACACACAAGCAACCATTGGAACCTGGAATCTGGGATCCACAGAGAGATTTTAAGAGCTGCAAAGGATATCTGCAAGAGATCTCAGCTATCATATTCCACACATTCTTAGATGCAGGTGCTTGTGAAGGGTATGTAATAAGGTAAACAGCTTCAGATCACACACTAAAATGTGGCTGCAACAAAACTATTTTTCAGCAAGTCAACTCAGTGCCTCTGAAAATCTTTGCTACTGAGATACTTCTACAATTAATTTCCCCTTTTTCCATTATCTTGATCGACATCACTCTTTCTTACATTACTTGCCTTTTCATGACTGCTAAGATGGCAGCTGACAAGAGAAATAAGAATCAGGTTTAGACTTCATTGTCAATCTCAATACTTTGTTACAGACTCATTGAAAATACTTAATTAACTGCAGAGTCACTGAAATTATGCCATATGTCATGTCAGCTTCAAAAAAAACCCCTCTTTTCAATATTAATTTTGAGTAGGAGAACCTTCGCAGGACAGAAAAATGCCCTGAAGATACATACATATCTTTGATTTTACCCTCTCTGAGCTATATGACTTACTGTATAATGACTGAATTAGAAATTTAAGTGAATGCTGAAGTAAATGGATTTTTTTAAAATTAAATATTAACTGCAGTTGAGTGTGAAGAAGTATTTAAAGATACAACTTCATTTATCTACGAAGTTAAAATTTCCATATATTTTAACCTGAAAATCCATCTTCTTTTAGAAGCTCTAGTATCTTGAATAAGATGTAACTTTATCCCCTGTTTTCAGGGTGGAAGATAGTTTCAACAATATTATAGTCAATGTTTTCTAAGCCGTACACTCAAATTAAGCTCTGAAATAGAAATATCCTGATAAGAATTATGTGACTGATCACTTCCCATAAAATTCAGTTTAATTATAGTTTGTAGCTTAAACATGGACATAGACGTCTGGCAAAAGTCACTTTTCAGTAAAGTTTGTTATCAGATATCTTGAAGGACTTTCTTGTGACATTCTAATTCCCTCTACAGCTCAGAATTAGGCAGAAAATTCAGGTTTTACAATCTTTGAACAAAATTTCTGAATACTGAGTTTAATTGTTGCTTCAGTGCTGTTTGGTGCCTAAATACACAAAGAAATGTGTAACATGCATGTTACAAGTCAGGTTACTTTAGTTTCAGTTTAATAAATATGTCTCCTAGACAAGAGTTTTTCATTTCCTTGGAGAGACTCAGGTTAGTGGGGGTTTTGCTGGCTTGCAGAGACAGACATTTGGCAACAGGGAGCGAGTGTGGAATGGGGACAGGGGAGAGAGATGGATAACCCTCAAACTTTGGTGTTCTCTTATTTCATATGTGAAGTGAGTGCTGGAAGTTTTTTGTACCGTTGAGGACTTCAGTGGCAACTGTAAGGGTTTTTTAATATGTGTATGTGTGTCCATACTTTTCAGTGTTTCTCTTTTGAACCTCCCATTGTGTTACACTTGTGTAAGTGTGAATTTGTGCAAAATTTTGTGTAGTGGTCCCCACCTCCTTAACCGTTTGAGCAGTCTCTGATATAAGTTATCAAAGCAATGTCTGAATCAGAATGGTCTGCCTACATGGCTTGGAGGGTAGTACACAGCCAATCCAGCTTGTGCCCCAAGAGTAATGTACCTGCATTATTTTTCTTCTCTGCATTTATATGCCCTCTATCTCTGAAAAATGATCTGAAATTTGCATCTATCTTAGAAATTCATCCTCTTTATAAAGGAAGACCATTCAGTTTAAGGTAAGTATCTTCTTTATGATGGGTTGCTAGTTGCTTTTTAAACTGAAAAAGGTTTAGATTAGATAATAGGGGAAAAAAAAATCTATACTCTTTGGGTGGTGAGGCACTGGCACAGGTTCCCCAGAGAAGCTGTAGGTGCTTCATCCCTGTAAGTGTTCAAGGCCAAGCTGGATGGGGCTTTGACCAGCATGTTCTAATGAAATGTGTCCCTGCCCATAGCAGGAGGGTTGGAACCGGAAGATCTTTAAGGTCCCTTCCAACCAAAGACGTTCTGTGATTCTAATCCTTCTCAGTATTAAGTAGCAGGAAATAGTTTGTGTTATCATTCTTGATTGGATTTGGCAACAATGTAAAATTCTGCTGTCTGTGGTTGCAAAAATTCAAAAGCAGGGTGTACCAAACAGGCCCACAGAGGCAGCAGAGGTTCTGACAGGCAGTGGGTACTAACTGTGTCCTTGAATTTGCATAATTCTCTTCTTATTATTTTATTAAACAGCACAGTGACCTTTAAGGATCAGAAAAGTAAGACAGTAATTATGTTTTAAAAGTAAAGAGAGAGCAATGTAAGCAGTAAGTGTTAGGTATTGGACAGAAACTGTAAGTTTCAATGTTAGGAGTCAACCTGCATTGGAATTAAGAATTCTCAAATTAATGCCGTTACTCAAAACTTTCGTACATTTAGGATTGTCATAAAATAACGCAAGAAGAGGAGAAATATCTGCAGCATGATGGAAATAACTGCTGCAAAGAAAAATGCTGACTATCTTGAGTACAGTAACTGCCATATTCTGTCTTGTCTGTGCGTTCCTCATAAATATTTTATTTCAGATAAAATTACATCCATTATGTCTAATAAGTGACTGTATGAGATGAGTTTAATGCACTGGGAATGAAGCATCATTGGTTCTAGAATACAGGAAATCAGTCCAGCATGTGGGTAGAGGCAGGCCTGGCTGGATCTGGGCCTTCACCTCCAAGGTATTTTCAAGGAAATCAGAAGTGTGTTCATCTGTTTTCTGCTTGCATCTTTTCATAATGGAAACTCAGGGAGTTTTACTAAATGGATTTTTTCACAAAGCTGTCTGGTTCCCATAGAAATTTTCATCTGCCAAATGAAACATCTCGCTTCAAAACCACACGAATTCAGAAAAAGTCCAAATTATTTCTATGTGAAAGTACTTTTGTGTTATCTTATGTGTTATAAAGTTGGGATATCTCATATCAACACTTTCTGCTTCTTGAATTGTGGTCACTTTTCTTAGCATATCCTGTAAACAGAAGCCTGTAAGATGCTACATTTATTGGCCTTTAGAACAGAATAGAAGTGTAGGAGCACAGCAGAACTATTTTCCAAATGCCAATACTTTCAGTTGACTGATAGAAATATAATCATTTTAGGAGAAGTTAGGGGGAGAAATCAATTCTGGTAAACATGCCCTTCTGAAAAAGGGATGCAGATTACCCCCATCAGGAAATGTTCATGGCTGAACAACATATTTCTCAGCTTCTTTTACCACTTCCAAGGGATGTTGCATGTTGTCTCCTTTAGCATTTCTAGATCTGAAAAACAACGAGGTGAGAGCTGTTGATACTGAGACCTTAACAGCATCCATTGAGTCACAAATGGTTCAGTTCACAAAGTTGTCCTAGTAATTTTTTTAAGAAAACATTACTTCTAATGGAATCGAAAACAATGACTGCTGATTGCTGTTTGCACTTGTCCTGCATTCTCTCCTAAATCTCTTTACATTGTTTCTAAGTTTGAAAACTGAATCATATTTAAATTGCTCTACATCATGATAGTAAATAAAATGGCAATTACTGAGCAATCTGCTTTCTAACACATTTAAGAAATTTATGGCTGCAGTAGACAATGTATTAAAATCCTGCATGTGAAATTAAAAATATAATGGGTGGAAAACTACATGCGAGCTCAGAGGAAGGTATGAAACTTCCAAATAATTAATGGCTACCAGCAAGAAAGTTGTAAGTAGTGTTAAAAAAATAAAAAGATAGGTAAATATATTCAAAAAGGAAATAGGATTTAGGTTGTTTAATAGTTTCATTAATTTTCATAGAAAATTAACCCTGTAAAGGAAAGAATGCAGTGTTTAATTTTCTGTTCCTAGTTCCAGAGAAAATGAGAGCACAATCACTTTTAAAGTTGGCCGCAGTGAAACACTAACACCAACGACAAATTTTCCACTGGGCTGTGGAAACAAGAGGACTTAAGAGCATGGAGCGGGCAGTGGGCTGGGACTGCAGAGGGAAAGCACTGCAGAGGACAAAGGGCTGCAAAACCCCTTTGCCTGTTTTTGCTTGTTCCAGAGCCTTAGAAAGCCATGCAGGCAGCTGCCTCCAGCTTCATAGAAGGGATCAGTGTCCCTGAGCTGTTGGTTGGAGGACCAAGCCTGGCTCTCTGAGGCTCTCCCTTCCTTCTCCATCCCAGCTCTGCCCTTTATCTTCTTCCCCCTCCTTTCCATTGCAGAAGTGACTTGGGCTTTTATCCCTGGCAGAAAAGATCTCTTTTTCCTGTACTTCAGAGGAATTTGGAACTTTCTCGCCAAGACACGAGTCGCCACTCTTGCAATGTGATTATCATAAAGGAGAGTTCTGTGAGAGGTTTTTTCCAAACCCAAAGAGGTGCTTTCACATCTTTTCCTTGTTTCCCCACAGATTTTCACTCTCAGTTCATGGTCTGTTGTGACAATGACAGCAGAAGAGGGCCTCTTGACCTCGCGATTAAAGCATAAGATTGACAACCAGGCATCGTGGGTTCTGCTTAACTCTACCACTTGCATTTGCATTGCTTAACAAGGTTTTGGGTTGGGGGTTTTTTGCCTTTTCCCTTTAGGTTATTCTACTGTTACGGTATTGCAGATCACTTTGGTCCTTAATATGGCATTGTTTGTAAAACAAGGTGTGATGTAGCAAGGAGCAATGGAGCATGATTATATAAGATCATTGTGAAATTTGATGAAAGCCTGTTCAGCACTTCCCATTCACCAAAGCATCCCTGCTGAGCTCATTGGGTTTTGAAGCCAAGGGGTCTTCTAGTGAGTAATGTGCAAAAACAGGCTCTTTGACTGTGGCTTAATCTTAAAATGCATTTTGTGACTTCAGTGGAAGCTGTGCATGTCCAACGACTGTTGTATCAGTCCATTTTCATTTGTAAAGTACTCGGAGATCTGCTGGGCAGCCAGGCTTTTATGTGATCTTTAGTATGCACTTCATGAGCGAGCTGATTTTTAGCTTGTCTTTGAGCATAAATAATGGTTGTGAGCACCATGGTTGGCAATGTATTTTGATGACAAGCATCCTGCATTGAGTATAAGAATAATTCATGATTTTAAGTGGTTTCATTATGTTCATGCATTCAGTTAATTGTGTGCAATTTTTAGAATCCGTCTGTAACTTCAGATGATACAGGACTCCTAAATCTTTTTATTTCATGTGACCTGGGGTCCTAAGTCCCTTAGTTTACACCATAGTACGGTCTGTACTTTTTCCAAGCAGAAAATTAACCAAGTCTATTCATATCATTTCTATACCAAGATAGCAATGTATTATTAAAAGTGACATAACTTAGTTTATAAACAGTTTTTAAAGAATTCATAAGTAAACATAATTATAAAACAGTTTTATTCATAGATCTCTTCAATTATTTAATACTTGAAGCCAGATTTTTGGAGTGCCTTCTTAAACAGAGGTTGCCATATGATATTTGCATTCAAAGAATTACACAAGGAATGTTTCTCTTTAGAAAACTGAATATTTTCAATAGGTCTGATGCCAAAGGCGTGCTGCCTCTCATAGTGGCCATCAAAATTCACTGTTCTGAGGCAGCTGTTTTCACATTTCCAATTTTTAATCTCCCTTGTTTTTCTTTTCACTATAACCAGATCTGTAAACTTCTGGGGTTTGTAAATCTTTCTTGGGGCTAAATATATATCCCTGTAATGTATTTTACCTTAAATTATTGCTGTGTATGTTCAACTGTAACTTTATCTTAATGCAGTTTTTGTCTGGGAATTATTATACAATGCTATTTAAGAAGTCCTCAATTGCTTTTGTGTAAGAAATTTAGACATTAAATAGTAAGATAAATTTCTAGAGTATTCATTGTATTCTTACTGATTGGGGAGATTTACTTCTTCATGTCTGTGATAAAGGTTGCTGGGATTTGTGAAGTTCTCATTTATGGGACAGTATTTTATTGAATTTAGGATTAATTTTTTGTACTGCTAGTCCCTGGAAGGCCCACTTACAGCTGGCAGTAAGGCACTGTAAAAACACAATTCTGGGTGTCTCTGATAGCTGACAAAAAGCACTAAATAGGCAAAGATAGCCCTATATCCCAAGGGAGCAGTCAGGTGATAATTGTCCAACTATGTCAGGTTTTCCAGCATGTAGTATAGGTAAAGTCAAGGACTCGAAGAACAGTGAAAAAAAGGGTGTGTGGATATTCCAAACTGGTTCTCTAAGCATTAGGGAACCCCTGAAAGAAAGTATGAGGTCAGTATCAGACACCCAGTGTCAGGGGCCCAATAGGGGTAGGGAGGTCCTCCAGATAATGCGTCAAGTATCCAGGGGACTGTCCAGAGCCCTGTTTGTAGTTAGTGCTGGGGTAGAGGTCTGGTGCAGTGGGGAGCTCAGGATGGCCACCAGGACACTGCTGCTGCTCTTGTGCCATGGTCCAGGGGGACGTGGCTGCTTCAGTCAAGGGTGTAGGGCAGCAGAGGATTTGGCACCCACAGGAATGTCGTAAGGTGACAAATGTGACAAAATGTGATGTGGGGAAAGAATGTACAAAAGATATCACCAAGTAAACTCCTCCAAGTCAATGACAGTCTTGCGGAGCCCATGGGCACACAAGAAGGGTTACATGACCAAATGGGAGACGTGGACACACACACACACATGTGCGTAATTCTTTCCTAGTTCTGATACCCTGTCTCTCACTGCTTTCACTGGCTTTTTCCTATAGACAAATGGATCCGATTTCTTCTTACACTATAAAAACATTGGATACTTCAAATCAAAATTGTAAAGATTTTCATTGCAGCATATAAACACCTTAGAGTCATGGCTCAGTGTCATGGTTTGACATATCATGGTTTTTAGTTTTATTTGATTTTTTGTAATAACAGTGAAAAGATTACATTTTCAATGAGTCAACAAATATAAACATGAGTTAAATTACCCTGATACCACGCCATTCCAGTGTCATTGCTGGCGTTAAGTCCAGCCATGCATCTCTCATCATTGTACAGACCTGATGTACAGATTTACATGTTTGGAGATACGCCATGAGACAAGGAGGATTTCTTGATGGTGATCTTGTGATCAATGGCTTGTCATGTGTTTGGTTACAGGAAAGTTCTTTAAAAGGATTAATATAAAATTGCAATAAATAAATAAATAAATAAACAACATTAATACATAACATGCAAATACTGCTTAGGCTTTTAATAAGTAAAATTAAATCTAGGTTTTCCTATTAAATAATCTAAAATTATTTATAGTATATTAAATGCATTCACCCTTATTTCTCTCTAGGCTATGAATATTTGCCACACAATAATCAATATAATGTTCAAAACTGATTGTTTTACTTGAGCCTACAGCATTAACAGTCAATAGGAGCAAGATAAGAACATAAAAAGCTAGCACTTCCCATATCTCAAATTATTTATACAAAAGCTGTGTAGAAAATTGCTTTATCTATTATTTGTACTGTATTTCAATTAATTTGTGCAAATAATTAAAATGCAGCTTATAATAACAGGATGGTGATGAAAAGTAAATGAAAAAATGTGGTGTGTTCATGACTACAAGAAAAAGAAAAATACGAGAGATAAAAATTATTTTATGTAGGTTTTGTTTGAAAATAATGGAGCCAATTATTGCTTTTTCTGAATCTTTCAGTTTCACCAGCAGGCTCATCTTCCTAGAGGATATTCTTTGTTATAGTATTCCGAAGCACAAAGGTTTTTATCTTAAACATGTTTCAGATTGTAGCCTTTTGTATACTTCCCTTCAAATTTTAGTTTGACCAGTCAAGATATTTGAGATAAAACTCTAACAGACAGAAATTTTTGGTGACTTGAGAGAAACTGATTTTGATCCTGAGCAAAAGGAAAAGTTTTTCTACAGGTTGTTTTGAAGTCAGCATTAATTGAGACAAAATAGAGATAAAGCAAGAAAACATGTATGTCATTTTGTCAATTATTATATTTAAAATTAAATTGATACCTTTTAAACTGTTTTTGCCGATCCAGAAAATAGTCCTTTTGGGCCTAATTAATCTGTCTCCTAGGAAGACTTTATTAATAGAGTGGTTTTTGTTCGCTGCAAATCTGTGCCTCACTATGTTAATAGCTGCTTCTGGACCACTACCAAAACTGTATTTCTTAAGCCAAGCTTTCACCCGCTGATGGCCAGAGGGATTTCCTGGAGAGGAGCAGCCATTAGTTATAGTCAAGGGCTCAGGTTACAAGCTCATGTGCCAATAGGCTCTCAGCTCTTTGCAAGGTCAAGTTCTCTATGAGGAGGGGCAGGAGCTGCAGTGCTTGGTTGCCATCACACCTTGATTGCCTCAGTGAGGCCTTTAATAAAATGTCAGCTCCTTATTTGCCTTATGCAATAAAAGCACAATAGGATTTTATTCAGACAAAAGGCCGTTGCAAACAAATGTTTGACATAGTTCAGGCATTAGCCAAAAAACCATGGCTTTGCTATTTAGTATTTTAAACCAAGTCAAACCATTTTACCCTTATGAACATGCATCAGTTGGTCTAAAAGTCAGAAAATACTCCACGGCCCAGTGTTTAGGGTATATATAGGTGTAGAACCTTCTCCTATAGACGTGGACTTGCCCCTCAGTTATCTTAGTGGTAGAATTTGGACTCTTCAGTTCAGTTGGTATAACTCTGGCTATAATCTTTTCCTAATAACAAATTAATAACAAAATAATAAGAACTTACTATGATTCCAGTTCTAAACTGATTGGGTTTTCAATCAATATTTACCGTAGGGGGAAAAAAACAACCAACCAACTCACCCACCTCCCCCCCCCCACGAAAAAAAACCTACAAAGAAACCCAACCAAACAAAAAAAACCCGCACAAACCAAAAAAAAAACCCCAACAACAACAACAACAAAAAAAAAAACCACAAGGAAAGAAAACAACAACTTGGACACAAACCAGCCTTCTACGGTTATTTTTCACTCACATTCATTTCTTTTGGTCTCATTCTGTATGTTCCTCCTCAGCAGAAATTTCTGTTCTCTGAGTTTCTGTTCAATCACTGACCCATTGTTTTTTCAAAGCAATTGCTTCCTAGAGTACATCACATTTATGGAGAAAGCATAAAATCATGACCTAAAAAAATTGCTTCATTCGAAAGAACACTTTGATCTTTTTCAAACCATGGTGCTTTACAAAATTCAATTAACTTTCCTAGTGTGATTCCTTTTAGCCAAAAGTAAGCAAAGAGTAAAAGTAGTTATTTTATTTATTGACCAAAAGCTGACTAATTTACTGGCTGTTTCTCCTGCTTGTACCAGCACTTCCTAATGTTTGGGTTATGGACACTACAGTGGATGTTTACTTGATTTTAAGTGGATATTTTCTGCAGCTTTGGTTTCATAATTTTATAAAACAATTTACATGGTAGAGCATACTTGAATTGATGTTCTATATATAAACTCTATCAGTATTAGCTTGATGATTACTTTGAAAAGGAATTTATTACTGCTTATCAAGATGAGATCAATATCATATCACATGTTGTAAGAACTTTGCATCCAGATGCCGTGCGGCTGTTCTTGTCTTTATTTTCTTCCTCTTACCTCTTCAGTTTTCATTTCCATCTCTTTTGGATTGTGTCCTGATTTTTTACTGATATGTAAAAGGATGGATTTACAGGATAGTGCTTATTATATTGAGTTAAGCATTTCTGCTTTACATATATCTGGAGGAATAAATTGTCTGAGTCCTTTAATGGGCCTTTTATAAATACTATGACTTTTGTCTGCTCATCTTTGAGGTAAAGCTGCTCTTAATCCAGTATCTTTGAATTAGGCTTGATTATTCTCTTTTTAATTGAGAGTAGAATCAAAGAAAATGGCAAAAATGCCAAGAATTTGACCGCATGAACTGTGTTGACTTTTAGAAATCTTGCCTTAGGTATTACTGCACCCTGGGTATTCAAATCTTTGGTTCAACAGTAAATTCATTTTCTTGTTCTGTGGCCTATATTAATGAGTCTTGTTTATTTTATTTCAGTTCAGGCTCTATTTTACACTTCTTATCTAAAATGTTCTGCGTTATTCTTCTTATGTTGGAACTCGGTTGTTAAAACACATCAGTGAATACCTGACCAAAATGTTTATGCAATGTGCTTTCTTCATGCATAATTTTACTTCTTGATTTCAAATCAAGACCTCTCTTCAATCCTGTGGTCTAATCAAGAACTGTTTTCTCTCTAGCAATCCTCTACCTATGTAAACAAGCAATTTTGTTTTATCCTCTCTGATATATTCCTTGATGTATTGCTTCTTTTTATTGTCTCTATCCTTACGTCTAACTCATTCAACTCCTTCATTACTCTTCTTTTATTTGTTTTCCCCACAGTCTTCTTCTAAGAGGGTTATGTTTTGCCTTTTTTATTATTACTTCTAATGAGACAGTAGAAACTGATTGATAACGGTTCCATGGATTAGGTTTTATTAGAAAATGTCAATTGGGCAGAATTGCTTTTTGAAAACTCTATATGACAACTGAAAATTAAGAAAATTGCTTTTACACATGGGAGTAAGAGTTTACAGCTCCCAATTCCTTTATTTCCATACTATCTTCCTACTCAGAGTAGTCAGTTCCTGTAGACCATTCAATTCAAGTGCCTTCAGCCGTTTCAGGATCAAGCCTGACAAATGAAAAGCATTTCTTTTCCTTCAGTAGTTTAGTTTTAGTTCCAATTTGAGAGGATTTTGCCTCCAGAATTCAAATCTTCTCTGAAGATGTGTGTTTCTGGCTCTGCAAACCTGGCCATCCTGGCACTGTATCCAGCTGTAACGTGGATGGATGAGAGCTCAGTGGCTCATTCTCCCACCAGTGCACTGAGTGTGTGTTGTGCTGGGTGTTAATGCAAAGCCCTTCTGACAAAGCCGTGATCGTTTCTATCCCATATTTTCTCCATATCTGGTCTCAGGGCATATGTCTGTATTCTCTGTGCTCAGTCCCCACTCACCCACAGACTCACCTCACCTGTCTTCTGCTCTGTTCTCTCTGCCTCCTATTCAAAACCCTCTGCTTCAACTTCTTTTTACTTATTTGGCACAGTCCTTTATTGTCCTAATTTCTGTGATTTAACATTCTTAAACTTCTTTCCCCTGCCGTGTCTATTGCTTCTTTTGTTACGATGCAACCTGACAGACCACACGTGTTTCCAAAGGGCTTCCAAATGACAGGCAAACCTGAATCTCTTCTGAGCACATCAACATGGGAGTCAGTCATTCAGAACAGTGCTGCTGTGGCAGAAGGATGGACCAGCTGAACTGTTTATTCCAGCTCTCATCTTTTGTGCGCAAGGTCTGTGGCCCCAGCGTGTGACCAGCTTTTCTTCATAACATAAAGAGTATCATTAGTTTTGTTTCTGAACATACAAACTCAAAGGTCTACTTAAAACTAATTGAATTCAAGCTGAATTTGAACTTTATAGGTGGTATCGCTAGTTCTCAACATCTCCTCAATGTGGAGCTTGCTTCTTTTTTGATTTAACCTCTCCAGTGTTGGCCAAGTTTCCCAAGTGCTTTGTCTACACACCACTATAACTGGTTAATGGTGTGGTTTAAATGTATCAAACAATGGTGTCATGCATTGAACCAAATTCCAAAATTTGTTTTAGTGCTGTATAAGCAATTGATGTAGAACCATTCACAGCCCCTGAGATCTCACACCTGTAGTTACCCTGCCTGTGATGGAGGAAGGATGAGCAAAGCCAGTGCAACAGGAACATCGTGGGATGGCTTTGGTGAGTCACAAGTTGTTGCACCTGCTATGATTAAAAAAATAATAATACACATTAAAATAAGCATTATTTTATTATAAAGATTATTTTAATTGAAATTGCATAGCACCTGTGTGTGCCTCATGTTCACATTGTACAATCCACATGGCATGTGCTTGGGGATAGATTTACTTGTACAAGCTCAGCAGGTGCAAACAGTGCAAAGTGGTCCCTGTTAAAAGATATTATTGTCCTCAGCCCTCCTCAGAATTTTTCTGGTCTGAACTTTGTAGCTGAGACTCAGCTGGAGTCTTAATGATTGGCATCTGTCAGTTGTTTTGACACAACATGTCTCACAAGTGGTATTAGTCATTGTTTTTCCAGCATGGACTTTCTTCTGCTGTAGACCACAAGTCTGGCTTAGACTCAGAAACTCTATGCTGCTGATTTTTTGCCTTTTACAGCATGGAGAATATAAGAGATAACAAGGAAAATAAAGTAGCAAGTTAATAAGGATTCACATCAATTTTCATAGCAGTTTTTAATGACTGTATTCCCTGCATCATCTAGATCCTGTCCATTTCACTCTCTTTTCTGTGACTGTTGCTCTGTAGTGCAGCAGTGCATCTCATTTTGCAGCCCCATCTGATGTTTATTTCATTCTTCTGAGACTCTCACAAATGCAGGAATTGTTTTATAGAGGGGATATATGGTTTGTTTCTCTTTCTGAGGTGAGTTAGATTTTTCTCAAAAATTGCCAAGACTTCATTTCTGTTCGACTACCTAAACCCTCTAAACTTTCTTCTTCTTTTTCAGCACTCAGAGATTTTTTCTTGCTATGTGTTAGCATCAGGTGGGTCATACTCTCCTGACAAGGCACAGTTTCTACTGCTCAGAAATCAGATTCGTTTTCTGAGCAATAACTGCATGATGAAAGAAGCATTTATCTTTTCAGCTGTGGTGGGACAGAGGTACCAGAGATTCCAGCCTTCCTGCCACTCCTGTGGCCTTGAGCATCACCAGGATCATGGTATCACTCCGAACAAGGTCAATTCACCCCTTTGCTTACCTGAGATCAAGTTTTCAAGTGTTATCCAGCCTCAAGAACCTGGCACAGCAGTTACCCCCAGAAATATAATCAGTGACATCATTCACAAAGTAACTCTTTGGGGAAATAATCCATTCTCGGGAGGTTGTGCTGGCTGCCTGCGTATGTGTTCGTTAGGCTACTGTATTGAGATGTGTTTGTTTATCAGAAAGGAACAAGGAAATTGGTACGACCAGAAAGGGGGTGGGGGGGTTATTCTGCACTGTGGAGTTTTATCCACTGCAGGTTGGGGTGTTTTTTACCAGTCCTGAACATTAACATTGAGATTCTGCTTTTAAAAACCTGTCTGTGCATTGTGCAGTCAGTCTGCCAGTCAGGGAACCTGCGCTGTGCTCAACAAACCTCACAGAGGGAGATTGCCCACCCCGTGGGGAGCAGCTGAGCAGCCAAGCCCAAAGGACAGCTCATCTGCTGGAAACAGTGGGTGCACCACAGCAGCAGGATGGAGGTACCTGCTGTTTTGGCAGCCAGAGCGATTGTCATGGTAAAGGAGTCCTAAGGTGGCAATGTTTCACTGACTCACCTGTCTCGGTGACACTGCAGAAACAGAGGCAAGTGAGGATGGTGGGCTGGAGGTGGGCCTGTTAGCTCTACTATCAGGATGGTAATAAAACTTTAACTAAGTCAGCAGAAGCAATTTAGATGCAAAAGAGATTAGAGCTCATTACGAACTCCCCAAGGAGTCCAGCTCCTGATCCAGCTATCTCCTCTGGAAACTTACAGAGCCTTATGAACAGCAGTGATAACTGAAAAACAGTGCAAGATGTTGTCAGGAACTTTGGGGTTTTTTCCCACATAGAAGATTTCCATTGCAGCTTTGTACTTGGGCTGGCAGTAGCTGTTCATACTAAGCTCTCTTCTGGCATTAGGAAAATCTGCATGTATTGGTTGGGGAATTCACAGAAAACATTTCTAACTAGTCTAAATTTAGTGTCAGTCAATATTAGAGCATGTTGGAACTAGAAATCAAGGAATTACAGAGGAAAAAGAGGTATGGCTTGAATATATAACTGCCCTGGTATGGGCCATTTTTAACTGAGGCAAAATCATCCTGCTCTTAGTACCTGTCCATACAGAGTAGAAAAGCCTAGCAAGAGGGTACTGAAGCGCAGCAGTTAGTTGCAACATGGGAGTTTAATACTGTTTATATGGAAGGAAAATACATAACTAACTGTAAAATGTTTTAACCCCATTCTATTCTTGATAATAGATTAAGTTCATAATATGGATGCTTTCTATCAAGGGTGAAATGAAAAACAATGCAAACAGAAACATAAAAGAAAAATATTAAGAAGGTTGCACAAGGTCATGGCTGGCAGATGTTATGACATGTGTCCAGGCATTTGTTCATGCTTCTTTATTTAGTTAAATGGAATAAAGACTCTTCTTGACAGAAGAGGGCCCCAGGGTGTTGATATCATGTAACAGTCATGACAAGGAGCCAGAAAATTTGGGACAAGTGTGGAAAAGGTTTTTGGGGAAGAGTTCGGCAATTTTCTTTGCTGTTTTTAAAATACACAAAGCTCTTGTCAGTATAGGGAGTACAAAAAGATCACTTTAGATCTTACAAAGATCTTACAAAAAGATCAAGGCAGGGTTTGCTTATGTGTGTTTTATTTCAGGAGCAGGACATGTATCTGTCTCTCTCCACTTCTTCTGCAGCTGGGTTTGTAGCCCTGGTCTTCATTGTGAGACAGACATATAAAAGAGAGAAGCAGCAAAGGGACTTGTAATGCAGAAACTCAGGCCATGTTGCTTCTGTTTGTAGTATCTTGTTTGATACCTGGTTAGTTCTTTGCTGACACATTTATCGTACCTGGAACTTGCATGTGCCCCTTGCAAGGCAACGTCTCCCTTGTGTGTTTGTAAGGTTAGGGTATGTGATACAGAGGCAGTAAGACATTGCAGAGAATTGCCTATGAATTACGTGTATCAGAGTCCAGCAGATGTGAAAATTGAAAGAGAACATTAACACCGTACAATTATGGTTGGTTGTTCATAGTTATTCCGTTTCCATAAAGAAAAAACAATAATGATTTAGCAGCCATTTTCTGTACACAGGTAATATTTTCCTTCATTTGAGAGCCTAAACAGCTGAGTAACACTTTCACTAAGCTTCATGGAGGTATTTTTTACCACTATTATTACAGGTTTCCATTGGGTTTAATGATGTATGATTTTGCTAATTGTACAAAATGCTCACAAGACATATCTCTTCAAGGCCTAATCTTAGTAACAATAAATTATTTTTACCTCAGCACCTAAGTTATTAAAGTTTTTTTCATGTTGCTTTTCCAGTCCATATGAATTCAGAAAATTATCTGGGCAATGGAGGCATTAGATGATACTCTGATCAGAGATTCAAAAAATGTCCTCATTTTCTTCTGTGTCACTGTATATTTCTTTGTCTTTCTTGATGTGCCAAATGAACTGAAGAAATTAAAATTATTAAATACATGAGACCAGAAATGGACCTACATTAATCATCAACCATCAATAATTCAAAGTAATTGTCCTGACATAAAATAAGTGGAGTCAGAAATTATCTTGCCATATTATAATTTACGGTAGGAAGTGTTTTTCCATATTGATTTTCAAACTACTTTAAAAAATCAGGCTTTCAACTGTTCTTTGTCTATAAGATGCAATTTTCTGTGCTGCAATTTCCTAATTTATTTTTATTTGGTTTGGGGCACTATGATTTGATTGATTTGTGATTGACATCTCTGTCTTCAGTTGGTTTTGCTCAGTATTTCAGTGCCCTCTATCAAACCTGACTGGAAATGGTCCTATAATCATATATATGCTATGTTAGAAGAGAAAAGGAAGGTTCATCACAAATAGAGAAAAAGCAACTGAAACTGTGGCAAATAAATCAAGGTCCAATATTTTTTCAGGAATGTAATGCACAATTATGAGTGAAGATTGTGACTCCCAGAGACCAAACAAAAAGCAGTTTTGTTTCTTTCCAGAGCATAGTTATTATAGTTGAGCAGAGCATGTGTTGGAAAAAGGTGCTATTTTGATTAGTATTTTAAGGGAGGTGGGAGAGGGGGTGTTGGGAAGTGTTGAAGTACCTAAATAATTGTTTCAGGATTAAACAAGTACTCCAGAATTACACAACCCATCTAGAGCAGCAGTACACCTTGTTGCCCTTGTGGAAAGAATAAAGACCTCAGCACAAATAAATACATCTGAAGAAAAGTAGAGGGAGATTGATCCTGGAAGTGTGACAGAATAAATTTAACAACAGAAGGGAAAATCTAAATTTGAAAAATGAAACTAAGTTAGTTAAAAACCAAAATTATGTGTACAAAAATAAATGCAAACAACCTAGAAAAGCTTCTAGAGATGGTAATCACAAGTTGTTTAAAAACAGGAAGGAGCACTGCAGTGGTGCTGTTTTTTTACTACAATATCTAATAAAAAGAATAAATAGTGGAATATTTGTTGTCCATTAGTTATTTTCCATATGTGAAAGAAAGAAATTAGCATCCCTGGAGAATCAATAAGAAACAAAAGAATGGTGAAAGGTTATACACTCCAAAACTAAGGAAATTTTTCCTTAAAAATCTAAGAAAGTAAACCTTGTAGGAATATTTTTTTAAATCAGAAATAAATGTCTTGGAAAGATGGATAAAATTATCAGTGTCCCAGCTAAATCTTGGATAGGTACAAAATCAACAGCTTATATATACAGGTAGGGAAAAGGATGAAGTCCCTGGACATGGGAGATAAAAGGAAGTAAACAGTGAGGGATTTTAGGTTAAACAATACTCATGCCAACAAACAAAACATTTGGCACATTAGTGAAAATATTTTACATAAATGTAGGGAAGCATTCAAATTGGTACAGGATTGAACAATTGGGGAAGACTTAAAAATAGGAAGAATGAGATTTGCGAGAAGGGTAACATGGAATGAATGGCTGTCATTCCACAAACACTGTGAAGGAAAAAGTGGCTTAATCATTTTCTCTAGACGTTTATTTGGTTCATTTTCAAACATGGCAGAATGAAGGAAGAAAAGTATAATTTATATCTCAACTACCCACAAAACAGCAACAGGAAGTGTCATCTCAGATGAGACCTGTATTTTCATCTTTTAAGTACCAGTATGGTGTGCAGGATGAATCTGGTGACAGTAATTCCGTAGAATCAGATGATGGTTCACAAAGTTAACTATTTATGATAACAAATTATGAAGCTAACGATTATTTTTGTTAACAGCTCACTTAGTAATTATGGACACTTTGCAGCCTGGTTAGAGATTGTTATGAAAGAACGGTCTTGGACACTGGATGTGGGAAGGCTTTGGGGGTTTCTTTAAGGAGTATTGTAATAACACCAAAGGCATAAGAGCAGCAAAGAAAATTAATAATTTTCTTTCCAGGTGAATTTAAAGGTAGTGGGTAAAAATCCATATAAAAGAAGCTGTAGGTAATCTCCAGTATGAGAAAGGAATGTTTTAGTGTTCTTAATGTATGCATTTTTCTGGACATACAGAAGTATCACTGTAACAGGAAAGACCAAAGATCTCCCTAGACTAATATCCTGTCTTTGGTAGCTATCAACAACATGTATAAAGTGAAAAAGCAGAGCAAATTCCGTGGTTTTAAACAAGGTTTTATAGAGCAAGTCTAATTGACCTAATTGAATTAGATTTGGTTGTGTTCTGCTGATTGTGTCGTACCCAGTATTGGAATATTTTATTAATTCTCCTTAACTCTCATGTTGAAAAAACACCCTTTTGATTGTATAAAGAACAAAACAGAAGATTAAATGTACAAGGTGTGCAAAGACTGTAGCCTGTCCATGTGACTAAAGGTCCCTTTTCCTCCCATTCCCCACAACTACCTCAATCCAGCTGTTTTGTTATTCTTCTCTTGTAAGCTCAGGATTGCTTTGTCAGGTTGTTTTTGTTTTTTTTTTTTAATGATCATGCAGCACATAAACCTGTCCAGTCATCTGTCATACTATAGCACACCATAAATTAACGTAACATATAACATAACTGCATGTCTGTCTTAGTACAAACATATAGTACAAACAATAGTGCATTAAATGGTCTGAGCCTGACTAGTTCAGTTTATAGCATTGTACTACGTCAGTTTATTATCCCACCCTACTCACTTTTGTCACTCTTAAGAGTAGATATTCTGTAAATAGCAGAATTGTTCCTGGGATTCACTTGCAGCGTAGCAGCTGTGCCTCCAACTTTTCACCACGCCAAGTTTTGATGGAATAGGATCTGCGCGTTCTGAAACTTAAATTAATGGACTGACTATACTTAAACCTCCTTTCTTTTAATGATTTTCTTTGTTACTGAGGTAGCTGGAGCACACTCACCGAAGCAGACAGTAATGTCTTTGCAGTGTTGAATAGCTCAGGGGCTGTTTCAGTTCCACCCAGTGTTTCATCTGGCAGGTGCCTGCAGCTTCTTGTGCCATCTGCATGCTCAGGCTGCTCAAAACCAAAGTGAATATGTTCTACTCATCTGTTTCACTTCAAAAAGAAAACACGATTTCAGAAAGGCATCACTGATGGTAAAGCAGGTTGGAGTTTCCCATTCTTTACTGCCCCCAGACACTACTATCCTTTCCTCTCTCCACATGCACCATAGTTATTAGCCTATCAATTACTGATTCATCAGAATAAGGAACAGATCACACACAGTTCAAAAAGAAAAAAAAGGGGGGGAGTGGGTGGGGGAGGGTTTATGTAACCCAAAAGATTTCACAAAATTAGTTTAGCGCAAAAACAGTTGAGTCAGCATCACCGAAGGTGCAATAACATGTGAGAGGGAGAGGGAAAAGGCAGAAAACTCCTGTGCTGCTGTAAGGAAACTTGGAGGTGGAATTGTACTCTGAAACATTGCCAAGGGAGTGAGCTCTGAGAGCCAGGAGGGTTATGCTGTCTTTCTAAAACTTTGAAGCATTCTCCTGAGGTGCTGTGATGCATTGTCAGGAACTGGAAAAGCTCAACACCTTGGAAAAGAGAAAGTGCATCCCATGTAGCTCATCCTCCTACCACAGAAATTAGATCTTGAATGTTTTATTTTCTGTGGCACAGGGTATCCATCTAGTTTCTTCTAGAAATTTTACTAAATGAAGGGTCCCACAAAATCATTTGCCCTATGTTTCCTTCATGTTATCTAGTCAAGTTTTATCCCCTCTTTTTTGTCAGTTTTCGAATCAGGCTGCAATGACCGTTGTTATGACCACCCTTGGATGTCATAGATGCGGGCTGCATTTACTAGCATCTCTAGTTTTTCTGCAGAAAGACAATGAAGCCTTCTAATTCCCTCTCATTGTTTCCCATCTCCAATGTCATACTGTCTTTGTGCCCCACATGGGACTGTATCTCTCATGTGTCCTGCCAGAGCAGAGCTCAAAGTTCAATATTGCTCTTCAATATACTGTTCACCAAAACTGGTGGTGAGTTTAGAGCACTGAAAGTCTGTAGTACTTGTACCAAGGAATTGCGTTCAGTGTGTCTTCTGTTTGATTGTGTGTTTCTATCCTTGTGCTCATAGCTGTAGCTGGATATCTGAAAAGATCCTCTTTGCCTATGGTGCATCCTAAGGTAGGGAATATAAATTCCGAGCTGTTCAGCAGTTTTTCAGCTGGTCATGCATTGATACCCTGATCCAGGATGGAGGCATGGTGGTAAATCACAGCTCACCCTGGTTAGCTTTAATAAGAGCAGTCTTTCCTGGGAAATTAGGAATATGCTTGCAAGAGTTGCAAGAACTCCATTATAAGAAGTCTTTCAAAATGTTATGGTGTCTGGAATGCTTTGTGCAATTTATTTAAATAAAGAAAAAGAAAAAGAAAAAGAAAAAGAAAAAGAAAAAGAAAAAGAAAAAGAAAAAGAAAAAGAAAAAGAAAAAGAAAAAGAAAAAGAAAAAGAAAAAGAAAAAGAAAAAGACCCTGTTTAAACCTTTCTATCCCACTTTTACAGGCTCTTTAGTCCTTTGACCTAAACATGGCGTGATCCAAAATAAGTTGACAGCCAGTTCCATGACTATCTTCTAATGGATGTACTGAGGTTTCTAGGTTTGAGCAGGCATACGTTATCACCAAGATGTACTCAGAATAGTTTGGAATCACCAAACTCAGCCTTAAGAAAGTGAAGTAGAAAGCTCTTGTTTAGCCATATAGCACAGCAGAAAAATCAGGCAAGAATAAAGATGGTGTCAGTATGAAGACAAGACACTGTCCTCCCTGACACCCTGCTTAAGCATGGTTTTTCAAAGTGCAATAAAGTGGCAGACAATAGAGTTCTTGGAGAAGAAGCCATGCAATAAATGTGAAAAAAGGCCACCTAGAAAACTAAACTTGCAGGAGTCAGACTTGTGCACCTACCTCTCATGGAGACAGGCAAACCAAGTCTGGTGGATGGAGGGAGACAGAAATGACAGATTTGGGCTTCTATAAGCCAGATCAAGAAATGCATTTCCTGACTGGGGATTTCTTTTCTGAAAATGCCTGGCCTCCAGCTTTCACAAATCAATACCAAAGAGAGTTAAAAATCATAATTAATTATGTTTTGCATCAACAATTTTCCATGTATACTATATCCCATATGTCGATGTTATTTTCTTTCACATGGGTAGGAAAAACTGTCTAAGCTGCAGTGAACAGTGATGTTTAACTAAAACATCAGCTGAAGCACGGACTCCAGCTGGTTGAAAGTTGGCTTATATGCTCAGGCAACTTATGGGACAGCCAGAATTTGTGCATGACCATGGAAGCAAACAGGAATTAAAGGGAACTACTTCCCTGACTTGTTTGTATTCACTGTAAGCCATACAAAAATCTGAATCTGAGGGCTGGATTTTGGATGGGATTAATTGGCAACAGTTGAGTTAAATGGCAGAAAGTACCAAATTTACTCTTTTAATAATGTATTTCTGAAAGTCAGGGAAGTTTCTTCTTCCACTTGGGACCTTCACTTCAGAATGTTCTTTTGGCTAAAATTTATCTTTTCAAACCAGCTTTTCATGTATATTTGCTGTTTATGTATATTTTCATGAGGGCATGGCTACCAAGAAAAATCTTCCCTTCTTCAGAGCAAGCCAAACTTCTTGGAAGAGGTGAAGTTGAGAGATAGAAAATTGAGTGGAAAGCAGGAAGAGAATCTGCAGGATTTTCTGTGATGTTGGGAGATCATCTCTATTCATGTGAAAAAATATCATAGCATTCAATTTCACTCATTTCCTCAAATTTGTAGAGATGCTACATCCCTAACATAGCAACAATTCTTAACAGTATGCTTTAGTGGAAATTAAAGAGAATTGGACTAGCTATTCATAAAATACATTGATAGAAGGATTTGGTATAATTTTTAAATGTAGCAGCAAAATAGAAATATTTTTACATTCCATAATAAATTAAAAAATTAATTAGATTGTATTATAATCCACCAATTAATGGGCTTTATCTGGCAGTCTGTCGGTACCATGTACCAACTGTGAAAATGCATGCAGCAATTAGCAACCCAGTACATTTCTGCACAAAAAAATAATTTATAGGCATAATAACGTTTATTTTTCAAGGAAGAAGATTCTTTCTTGCTCTATGGCAAGAAAGATTGTAGCCTGCACAAATGGAACTGAATGGAAACCAGATTATGCATTACTGTAATCTAAATCATTTGATCATTCCCCTTTTTCCTCTTCCCTTCCTTAGTCATACTGTGCTTCTCCTGCCTGAGTAAAGGTTACTCATAGGATAAGTACTACGTTTTCATTCTGAAAAGCATTTCAATGTTTTTACACTATTGCATTTTTTTTCCTGGTAAACTAATGTTTAATGTAAAGAAAAGAACATTCTGAAAGGAAAATATTTAAACTGTAGTCATTTATGGGTGCTGTTGAGTTGGCATCTTGGTTTGGTCCTGATTATGGTTTTAAATGAAGAAAACGTAGCACTTTTCTTCATTTTTTTTTAATTTTCCTGTCATAATTAGCCAGCTCTTAGCAGGGTAAGCTGGGACTGTATAATGGGTGCTCAGATGTCAGAAATTTAAGGTAACAGCCATATAATAAGCTGTATAAAATAAAATATTAAATCATTAAAGGTAAGTGATTTTATTTTCAATATATAAAGGTCACAATGTTACAAAGCCACAGTATTTCCAACAATGACAATTGTACAGAAACACTAGGTATTGTTATTCCCATAAAAAGTTTGTAATTAGTGAATTCATGTAAGGATAGTGCTGAATTTGCCTAGTTGGATTTAACATTTATTTTGTCAACATCGTAGGCAGATTGATTTCAGAAATGGTACTAACATGAAGGATTGGGGGAAATCTCATAGAAGTATCTATTATTGCCCTCATATTCCTTGGGATAAAGCTATATCAGTTACCTTCAGTATCAAAATTGATAAACAGAACATTACAGCAAATCTTCATGAGCCTATGTTGTATAGAAGACATTCCATTTATAGAGGCATATTTCTAACAATGTTTATAAAATGTGTAAAAATTAAGTTTTTCAAGGCAAGAATAATGGATCTTGTTATTTACTTCACTGAGTGCTGCATCAGACCTTAAATCTGGTCCCAGTTTCTTTAGTCAACTGGATGCGTCTTTAACAGCAGTGGAAAAATTGGAGAACTACGCTTCTTCAAAAATCATTTCCATCTCTGCCAGCATCACCTTTTGTTGCGTATTACAGACCTCAAATCTTTGCTGGTAAATCTAAGCCAGCTGAGGTTCCTGCCCTGGTAAATTTTGTGATAAAGGGTCAGGTGATGAGTCACACCATGGGCATTCAGACACCTCACAGACCTAAAGGCAGTTTATGGCCAGCCGGGTTTGGCATTCTGGCTTGTAGCCAAAACTGGGCTTGTGAAGGCACCCACAGAGATTTCCCAGGTACAGTCGTAAGAGACACCTCTCAAAAGAGTGCACTGCAAAATTCAGGTTTAAGCTGCCTGTTTTGAAGACAATGCAGTCAAATAAATTGAGTCATTCCATTATCTGTCTTTTCCATAAATATGTAATAACCTCTTTTGGGAAGCATTACTATTCTGCCGCTGTGAGAGGTGGGACACCCACAAGCCCTGTGAGCAGTGATATATTTGCACACTGTTGCTCATGAGCCATTTCTAAAAAAGGCAAAATGAGAATGCAATTAAGAGTAAATTTTTTTACTATTATTATTTTAACTGGTTCATTTAATCGTCCTGGTTAGAGAGGCAGGGAGACAGAAAGCTGGAAATACTGTTGGAGAGATGGTATGGGCACTAGACTGCCTAAGACAGCTAAAGTATCTGTTGAGATTTCTCTGTTATAATGAAATTTATGACCATTTCCAGTGGATTCTCTCAAAATCTTATTAAAATCTTTAAACATTTCATTATTTCATTTAATATAAATTCTTGGATTACAGGTACAGCATAGCTTTCTGCCCCTGGTATTAATCCAGTCCTATAAATGCTGCTTGTAATTCTCCTGCATAGGTGACTAGTGGAAAACAGAAAAAAAGCCAAATGTTTTAAGAAATAAGAATTTGGTGGCTCTCAAGTTGGGAAAGTTTCATGTAAATCATTCATTATTGCTATAGGCCTGAGAGGAGGGAGAGCAGTTTAGATATTTTTCTAGTGTTTTCCTTTGAAATGTGATGAATAGATCACAATCCAAAACATTATTCCAATCTCAGTTTCAGCAACCAGAAAAAAACTTTCACTGATGTTTATCACATTTCAATGTTTCTATGAAGCCTTGAAAATTCATGAATATTAAAATAGAATCTTATCACTTCAATGCATTCATTTTTCAACAAATATAGCTGCTGGTTATCACTCAAATAATTCATTAAGATTCAAAAATAGCTGCATAGTAAAGAGAGATGGCATTTATTCAGTCTAATATGAAATACAAAAATATCCAGATACCTCCCCTTTGGAATATTGCAGTCCCTTAATTCTTGCAGAGAATCTTCAGCATGTTTGTTTTTTTGGAAAGAACTTGGTACTCATGTTCTTTGTACTTAGATTGGATATCACAAAAAATTTCTTCATGTAAAAGGTGGTCAAGCATTGGGACAGGCTACCCAGGGAAGCAGTAAAGTCCCTGGGCTTCAGGAAGTGTTCAAAAAATGGCTACATGTGGTGCTTTGGGTCATGATTTAATGGTGGATCTGGCAGTGCTGGGTTAATGGTTGGGTGCAATGATCTTGCAGGTCTTTTCCAATCTACATGATTCTATGATTCATTGACACTGCAAAATTTGCTTTAGAAAAGAGCCACATTAGCTAGAAAATTCAGCTCACTCCCACTTCATCCTATTAAAACCTGCAGCGGGGTCAGATTCTGTTCTTGTTTCGAAGAACGCTGCGCACATCGAGTTGTCCCACCTTTACATACATTTCCTCACTGTGCCACTATTCCCATTGTTGCCTCAACAGCCTAGTTAGGAACCAGCACAAGGATGCAGTAGCTCAGTGTCAGCCTGGTGCTCCAGGGGTCTGCTTTAAAGTCTTCATTTATCATCCAGTTCCTGTGTTGCCCTCATATTGCCATGCAGCTGTTAAAGAGGAGTGCTGAACTTCAGTGAGAAAGTGCTTCAGGATGAAGTTTGTATCTCAGCCATTGCGCATCACACTGCGCCATTTGATCTCTTCCCTCCTACCTTCCTTGCTAATGTTCATCCCTCCCCTCCCTCGCTGCTCACAATTACGCTGTGTGACACCACTGGGGCTCTGGGTAGTCCGGGTGTGTGAGTCACGACACGCAGGATTGCCATCCCCAACAAAGGCTGCCGGACTGCCCAGGACAGTCTGTATGTGACACTTGTCATTAGAGGAGTGGTCTAAAATTTGCTTTCTCAGGAAAGTCTCGTACATTTTTTCTGCAGTGTTAATTAGATTTTTTTAATCTGTGTCTTCCTTTCGCCCAGGAGTCATGACTTTGGATTCTGCAGTCCTGTGCATTTCTGAATAATTAGGGTATTAGGAAAGATTTCTTCATGAAAAAAGTGGTCAAGCATTGGAATAGGCTGCCAGGGAAGAGGTGGAATCACTGTCTCTGGAAATTTTCCAAAGATGAGTAGATGGGGTGCTTAGGGAAATGGTTTAGTCGTGGAACTGGCAGTGTTGGGTTAATGGTTGGACTCAATAGTCTTTGAGGTCTTTTCCAACCTTAATGATTTTGTGAAAATTCTAAGAGTTTATAAACACAATGAGCAAAAGTTTGACAGATCCCCAGTGAATTTCTTAGATTTCTGCATTGCTCACGCTTGCTCTCACTCATGCTAGTAGGATCAAGTTAACTGTGAGTGCATTCAAAACTTGATTCGGCGGTACTGCTTTAGTTTTTCCTTTCAGAGAGTAAAGCTCTGTAGGAATGCTGGTAGTTCTTTGGTTTTTTTACATAGTATGCATTTCTTTCTTCAGTATAGTTTTTCACATTCTGAAGAATGATTATAATTCAACCTCTGTACCCTCTTCTCTACAGTAATGTGTTTCCATTTCTCTCATGTTATAAAATATTGCCAATGCCATACAGGGAAACGTTTGCTGTGCTGATATTTAACTGCTCTCTGTTAGATGGTTCAATCGGTAGTCTTAAAAATAAGAGCTCTAATTTCTTTGTGGCTCTACCAGATTTATTGTATCATCTTCAATTAGGTCCAGATCCTATTCACATGGGTAAAAATGGCAGCTTTCATGCTCATGTGCTGGAAAATGCTAGAGCTTGTGTGTCACAGGCACATCAAATAGAACAATAATATTCATTGACTTTGGAGATGCTTCTCTCAGACTATTGCATTCTCAAGTTGTGTGGTTGGGACAATTTGGAGTACCTACAAGCTCAAGTTGTTTTTTAATCAATGGCTATGATTATTTGACAGTAGAACTGACTTTCAGTGGATGGCAAATATTGTAATATTTGGTCATGCTATGACCCCAAGCAAGGCAATATATTTTTAAGTAACAAAAGAAAAATATAAATTATGTTGTCTCACAATTAAATCAACCTTGTTCATTCAACTCAGCTTTGAAATACCTTGCTGTTTAAAAAATCCTTAATGTTTTCCTGGAAAGTATTTAAGATTTGATCTACATAAAACAAAAATCATTTAATAACAAATTATAGAAAGCACTAGATGCAATGACAAACCTACAGAGCTATCCACCTCCAGTTAGAAGTGGTGACAATCAGAACTTATCCATCATTTGTATAATTTATTAACAATTGAGATAATCTTCAATTTACATGTTGAGGATTTCTGTCTATAGGTAAGGGTTTTCCTTGAGCAGGAGTTCCTTCTCATATGCTTTATATCAGATTACCTATTTGTTAATTTTCACGTTTAGCTAAATATATTTGGAAAGTAAATGAGAAGTATAAACCAGAATATGTTAGAGGTTCTGTTCTGAAGGAAAAATAAATTGCTGTATTTAGGGCTACTAGAACCTGTTCTATCACCTTTACAGTAATAAGTAATGTTAATGTAATTTCAGGTTTTCTTTCTTTCATTAACTTGTACTACACCTGCCAGAAAAGATGAGTGACAGAAAGAAAAGTGAACTATTGTTATTTGGTGTGAAAAGCATTTGTTTTTAAAGGGAAAATATGGAAGGATTTCTTTTGTTCTTTCTTTTTCTATTTTGATTTTCTCTGCACAGTGAGGAAATATCAAATGAAGGCAGAAAGGAGATTGACTTATCAGATATTAGGGTCTAGGTTTTCTGTGCTTTGTGCAAGCAAAGTTTACCCAGAGGTGTTTTTTTTACTATAAATGTTAGGCTGCAGATTAAATCTGTACATTGTTCCCATGGAACAACAAACAAGTCTGAAAGGACATAAAGAACATAAAGTAAAAGGTGAGTCAGTAAGGAGAAGATTTACTAGTGAATTTTGAAGGAGGACAGTAAGACTTTATGTGAATTAATGTCTTGATGTGTTAATAACCAAATGCTTTTGTGAAATGAGCAGTGTGAGCAGTAATGGGGTGTTTTTTCCTGTTTCATGCTGACCATAGCAACTTGTTTTTTTCATTTTTCCCAAGCATTGAATTCCAATGAAATACATTTCTTGTTTCTAATTCTGCTTGCAAGTAAGCAGAGAAAATATTGATCAATATTACAAATGGTGAATTTTATTCCACTGTTTTCACTGTTTTTATCATAATCATCTTCAATGGATCTGTGCCTAATGCTAAAAAATGGGATAGGAGTTAAGCCACTAAATGAAAAGCTACTTTAAAAAAACCCCAAAACAATGACACAGGTAGAAAAAGTGTTTAGAATTAGGCACTAGGCACTTGTCCTTCAGGTATCAACCCTCTTGATTATTTCCTCTGCAGTATTTATTGTGCCATCAAACACTAAAAATAAAGAATGGAAGAAACCAAAATACACATGTACTAAGATGAGAAGTACATCTACTACAGATATTGCTGTAAAATATTTTTCCTCACCAAGCTCTGTTCATATATCCTAAATCATACAGAATAATGAGAAATGGGACTGAAATCTCTCCCTGTAAGGGATCTAGTTTGAAACATACCTATCAGGAGGTGACAAGGAGGGAGATGACTGCTGATAGTATCCCTCAGAAGTGCTGGTTTTAACCCCAGTGGCATGGCTTTGAAAGATGAGCAAATCCAACTTCTTTGTACTCTCTTAGGCTTAATCTTTACAGATGAAATCTTCAGCTACATGGAGGATGATATGAACGATGAACTTTGAAGAAGGTACACTTCTTTGGAAAATCCAAAACGTCAGCATATTCCTAACATTAATACAGACTAGATAGTCAGACAAGAGACTGCTGGGGTAATGTGTTTTACATAATTTTACCCACCTCTAGAAACTCAGGATAGGTATTTAGGAACCCTGTGAAGCAGAAAGCAGTGTTCTGCTGTCCCAAAACAACTCTGTTGAACTCCTAAAGTTTACTGTAAAGCCTACTTCTGTTCCCTGTGTTAGGAAGTGATGGGACAATGTCTGCACTGGCATTAAGTGGTATTTTATATGGACTTATTCCACAAGAAATTGAGTATGACTCTCTCTATCTTGCTTACTGTCAGTCTTAAGAAATGCTAGCAAGCCTTAAAAGTCATAGAATCACATAATCATAGGATGGTTTGGGTTGAAAGGATCTTAAGGATGATCCTGTTCAACCCCTTTGCCATGGCCTGGAACAGCTTTCACTAGACCAGGCTTCTCAAAACCCCATCCAGCTTGGCCTTGAGCACTTCCAGGAATAGGGCAACCTGTGCCTGTGCCTCACCATTCTCACAGTAAAGAATTTCTTCCTGATATGTAATCCTAAATCTCTCCTCTTGAAGTTTTAAGCAGTTCCCCCTTGTCCTATCACTACTTATTGTATACCAGTCCCTTTCCTTCTGTTTCATAAGTCCCCTTCAAGTACTGGAAGGCTCCCTGTAGCCTTCTCTTATCCAGGCTGAACAGAACAACCCCGTCTGTCTCAGGATGTGTTTGTAGGAGAGGTGCTCCAGCCCTCTGAGCACCTTCATGGCTTCCTCTGGAGCCACTCCCGCTGGTCCACTTTTCTTACATTGTGGAGCCCAGAGATGGACACAGCAACCCAGAGCAGAGGGGCAGAACCCATCCTTTGTCCTGCTGGTAAAGGAAAAGGACTTGGTGGACTACAAAAGTGATTGTCTGTGATCATTAAGACCAAGGTGTGTAGAGGTATTTCTTAGTGGTGTTGGGAAGAGGCCTCCACTGTCACTTTTTCTTCTTTTTCTTTTTTTTCCTTTTTTTTATTCCACGCCCATCTCAGTACTAATGGTGGAGATACAATGCTGATTTGGGAGATCCTTTGTTGATGTATTACCTACCACATGCATGCTTACAGATGTGTGAGAGTCTACAAATAGCAGAAGGACTGAGGCAGCAGAGCTTAAAGACCTATGAAATGTTGTGTGCTCACTTTCCAGTTCTGTCTCCTGAAGCAAAAGAAATAGCATAATAATATTACATTCAGTGGCATTTAACTGCTGTAAAACAATCATGCTTAAGAACCCCAGGAAATACTGTTAAGGGTAATAGGTGCAGAAACTAATTTTTTCAAGACTTACCCAAGGTGATAATATCAGCTATGTTTGGGAAAGAATTATGTTTACTTCTATATGTTCTGGGTTTAGTGGTTTCCTTTTTAGCAATGCAGACTAATTGTAATGCAGATTATTTTGAGAATGCATTAGACTTCTGAAGGTGAGGTTGTGTCTGAGTACAGAGACTCAGAACCAAGGACAAACAGTGGTAAGTTTGGAAAGCCTGTACCCTTATACTATGTGTCTATTTTCCCCATTGTTTGCATGACTTCCAAATTAATATCAGTGTCAAATTAGATTTTTCCAGTGCTGTGAGTTGGTCTTTGTAGACTCACACATGGCTGTCAGTTAACACAAATGAACCCATATAGAATGAAATGGAAGTTGATGAGTTTGAATTTTCAGTTGTCTGTATAATTACCTGTACTGGGAGGTATATACTGTGCTTCCTTTAGATACTCCAAGACATTAACAGTAATGGTACAGCAGATGTACCATAAAAAAGCCCTGCAGTGTGAAAATCCAGACCCAATCTTTCAAAATAATTTCATGCTTTGTTTGTGCCCCTTTCTATTTACTTATTAACAGCAGTGAAAACACCAGCAAAGACCCCTAAATTCCACATATTGTTAAAGAAAAAAACAAGAACTTTTACACTTCTGTTCCTGGGTGGTGTTAGTGTCTGTCCATGCTGTCAGTGTGTCTACGAGCTGTTGGAGGACTTGTGGGTATCTGAAAGTGGAGAAAAAAGTGGAAGACTCTGTGGTGAAAGATCCTACAAGCATCTGCAGAGAAAGTAGGGATCTGAACACTGAGGATCCAGCGTGTCCCAGGGGTCATCAGGTAGCAGCAGGATAGTCTGGTGTATGGAGAGAGACAAATTCAGCTTCTGCTTATGAACAAGTCATGAAGCTCATTGTGATATGACTAAAAATGTACAATGATTTTATTTGGATTGGCATTTTGATGTGATCAGAGAATACAGGCCTGAAGATTGTAGATGAATTCAAATACTGTGAAACCCAGGAGAGATTTGGGAGAGACAGCAATTGTGTTCCCTTTGGGATGTGTCTGTCGCTCTGATAAAGCAGTTACATGAAGGAGTAACTCTGATTCAGCTCAGTAGTTCTGCTCAAGTTACTTAGTGCTAAACTAAGCTGCTGTTTTGATGTAGTTGCTTGTGACTCACTGCTAATATAAAAGTTTTACATGCAGAAATGCTGAAAGTCTTAAGAGTATCTAGCACCTGGGATAGATGATTTCAGAATTTGTTGGCAAATATAAGTCTCTGTTTTTTAATGCATAGCCAGGTTCTATTAGTGATTCTTTAATATTTGGATTAAAGAAAAGGAAATAGTCTAAATGGAGAATTAGTCATCATTAAACAATTCAGAAATAAGAATTTTTAAAAAGGTTTCTATGTGATCTTACACTGCATAACAAGTAACTAAGTTTTTTCACAGAGGCTTTTGTTCAGTAATGTTTATTATTACTATTATTATTATTATTATTAATTGCTTTGCTTTAATAACTTTGGAACTATATTATGGACTAAAATAGATAAGGTGAAATATTTAGATAACATTGACAGCTGGGAAGTACTGTTGTTTTTGGGTGGAATCCAGATTAAGGCATGTGCCTTTGTGTCTGTAAAGCAGGAATGTTTTTGTGTGCCTTATATACACTACTGTGTGCCTAGGGAGTACATTTCTTCCCACTTTATTTAGGTATCAGTGGAAAACACAAAGAGTCAACAGGAGGAGTGAAGCACTCTATCTGCTCAGGGCCTGTAGAGCTGGTGTTCTGAAGTGGGTGTAGATGTCCTTCTGGCCAGCTGGGGAAGTGTTCCAGGAGTTTCAGTGTTTATATGGCTGGGCTACTTTAGTTCCAGAAAGTCTCTTTGACTTGAGACTTACTCTGTTTAGGCTTAATGTGAATTTTCAAGGCTGAATCTTAATTCCCATGGGTAGCACTTCTCTGGTATTACTCTTTCATGGTGTGTTTGAACAGATGATGGTGGAAAGGGTCTTCATGGCATTTCAAATTTAAATCCCGGTCTCTGATGTGGTACTCAGTTTATCATTTAAATATAATGGGATATTTGCCTGTGGAACAGAAGACATTTGAATAGCTCACAGAAGAACAGCCTGCCTTCGTGGTACTAATAAGTAGAAAATGGCCACAGTTCCTGTTGTGTTCAATTATTTCTGCACTGTCTTTTCAAATATATTAGCAAAATCTCTGCTTGCACTCACAAGAGAGCAACTTCAAGCCTCTCTGAACCGACAAAGCTGTGTGAGTAACACTAGCGGAAGTGAAATTTGGGACTTGTGATTTCAGTTTTGTTTCTTTAGACCACAGTTTTCAGGGAAATGAAGGGTTTGAGGAAAGCTGCTTGGTAACTGACAGCTCCCAGAGGATGCATTATATCTTTCCCACATAGTGCTGTCTGATATAACTTGACAGCATCAACACTGCTGATGGGTGTAAAAAGAGGATTCCTGTATGCAACCCAGGCATGGGAATTGTCAGTGATTCAGGTCTGTAAAAAGAAACCAGGAAAAACTGTCCTTTCCCCACAGACATCTGTTGGGGATGGTTCTGGGTCTCCCTTTATTTTTTTCACAGAATTACAGAGAAAATGAGAACATTTTCCCTGTATAGATGATTATTGTGTCACTATAGAATGACTCTGATGACACAGTTGTAGTTTAACACATTGAAAACACATTTTCCCTCTATGGAAACTCATACAGAAAGGAGAGCAATTTGCTTATTATCCGCACATTAGGTCTCAAGTGCTCACGTGAATCCCTTTTCTTTTTTTTCTCCTTGATGAATTTAAGTTAATGCTGTTTCTTCATACCTCTCAAAGGTATTTGACTCAATTGTCTAAAATCATTAGTTGCAAAATTAAAAGCACAAAGAATTATCAGCACTACAGATGACTTCTGGTGCTGTTTGTTGTGTCATTAAGTCTTGGAAATCTTTATTTTAGTATATTATTATCTGGTTTGGTATTCTCCAAAGATCCATCTTGGGTACTTCTTTTTACTTAGAGTGACTGTGGCAATAAAGTTTCCAGTCCTCTTAAGCTGTCCAATGCATAGAAAAAATTAGAGAAATAGTCTGAATAACAGTAGCTCTCAAAAGAAAATAAAAAGAGTATTTTTTCTGGTGATAGGTGAATGGTCATTTTGTTAACAATTTTTTTTTTCCTGAAATCCCTTTACAATTTTTCAGGCTGTCCCTTCTGTTGAAATATCATCAAATCTTTTCTTACTAATAGACTGCTTTTGAAAGGTAAGGAGCACGGCCTTCATAACATCTGGATCAGACTATTAGAGAATGATTCTACTGTATTATGCCATCAATTGTTTCTTCTGTTTAGCAATAATTACACAGCTATAAACCCCAGAATCACAAAAGAGGTCGTGCTGGAAGGGATATCCTCTGATGCAGTTCTCTGGCTAAAGTCAGGTCAAGACTTGTATATTTTCATCAAGGCTGATTCCACCACATCTCAGGGTGATCTCTTCCAATGTTTAATTGCTCTCATGGTGAATAAATTTTTCACTTACATCCAGATGGAATCTACCCCAGAGCAAGTCTTGTTCCTTGCCTCTTGTCCTGTCACAGCTCATCTCTTGAAGGGAGCACCTCCATCTTCTCTGTAACAAACTTTCAAGCATTGGAAATTAGTAATTAGATGCTCCCAAGCCACCTTTTCTCTAGGTGGCTTCTTTTCTTTGAACAAAGCCAACTCCTTCAACAGTTCTTTATCAAGTCCTCCGGGCTCTGATCGTTTTCATGGCTCTTGTCTAGACTCTGTTTATTTTCTTAGTCCTTCTGTTGGTCTGGAGATGGGTTAAATCTGGGCACGATATTCCAGGTGTGGCTGAACAGTGCAGAGGAGGAGCGGTATAATTCATCCAAATGCATACAATTTCAGCAGAAGCAGATCTTTCAGAAAACTAATGCTAGAAGCTGGTTTCTTTCTGAAATTTGTTGACTTCAATGCTTTTCCTTTGCTTTTAAATGGACATATGACTGAAACTAAAATATTTATATATGTGTCTGGATTTCATTAATTTTAGATTCAGTGTAATTGATGGGGTCATTCAGATAGATTCCTCCTGCCATTTATCACTTGCTTCCACCATTGTTTTTTGACCAACAGTTTTGTCCCTTTACTTATATTTCATATGCTGATGTTAGCATCAGCATCATCCTTTTTGAAAGAAAGGATTGTTTGATACAAGACCTTTGGACTTGGCTGCATCTGATTACAAGTGATATTCCAGAGAACACGATGTGCATTTTTGCGCAGCCTTTCAGTCGGGTGTCTTCAGGCGTTTATCCTAGAGAAAAGGATGTAGAGAGGAGACCTTATCATTCTCTACAACTACCCGAAGGAAGTTGTAGTGAGGAGCATGTCAGTCTCTTCTCCCAGGTAGAAAGTGACAGGAGGAAAGAAAATGGCCTCAAGTTGCACAAGGGGAAGTTTGGTTTGAAAATTAGTGCTTAATTTAAAGATACACACCCTTCATAGAAGTACCTATGTCAGGGCCAGATTTCAAATGTCGGGATGTGTAATAATACAACTACCAGTATCTTACCTTAGCAGAGGTCTTCAGAAATATTTTCATCTAAATTTGGGTGCTGAGATGTGAAAATACAAGCTACGTACCACCTCAAGAAAATGGTCAACATAGGCATGACGGTTATCTAGTTAAATGATCCACAGTGAAAAACTGCTTTTTCCTCTTTAGAATATATAAGGCTATCTGAAAGTTCTTGAAAGTATAGTCATGCTTAAAAATGATTGCTATGCATCATGACTCCATTTAATGTGAGTTACCATCATGCTGCTTTCATTTGTGGACTCTAAGGAGGGAAAAAATTAGGTGCTTTTTAATTAATATCATACAGAGAAAATCAACCACCATAAAAAATAGATATTCAGTGCTATTTACAGCAAAATTTTCTTTCAAAAAGGACTGTACTCTGACCAGATGGAGTGTTTTCACCCTTTATGTGTAACCACAGGTGTATACACAGCACTTGAAATTTTGTACCTTCTTTGATCTTTGCATTTGGATAAGCCTTTAAATTATTTATCTCATTTGATTAATACAATAACCTTGGATGGACTTCAGATAATTTTCCTCAAATAAAAGATGTTGTATTGTATTGCTTCTGTAGCTGCATTATCACAGATTTCTACTGGTAAACAATTTAGTAGGGAAAAATACGACTTGCTTTTCCTCTCTTCATGAAATGTTTGCAGTCAGATGACAGTGTTTATGAATTTGTACTTGATATGGTTCAGTGAACAGATTTTGTGATCACTGCGTAGCTTTGTATTTGCCAACTAATGAGAAGAGGTGTTCAGGCAATTTTATGAAATTAATGGTTTGATTTTTGATGACAGGTCAGCTATGTATCCTGTGTATTGTTGCTTTTTCCCCACCAAGCTCATTATGTAGCTAGCTTAATCTTTGTTTAGCTAGGCTGTCTCCAGAGGTAGCAAAGGGCTTTTCAGAAGGACAGCAAGATTCAGTTCTGCTACCCCACAGAGAAGGGGATGGTACAAGGGAGCATCCAAGTTGCCAAAACAGTAAATTTGGAAAAAAAATGGCAGTAAGAATGGGCCCAGGACAAAAAACAGTGAAAAAAACCCTACAAAATTGCATTTGTTGCTCGTGCTGGTAAGGGAGATAAATAGTGTCTGTGTGAGGGAGAAGGACCGCAAGTATTACTCCTTACAGCTAGCTTTCCAGTGCTTCAGATCTTGATCCTTCTCTTTCTCAACACTGAGTAAAGTGATATCCATAGTCATCAAGGCTGAACTGTGGTGGGGAAAGAGGCAGATGAGGATGCAAAAACCTGCCACTATAGCAAAAGTGAACCCAAGAACAGGAACAATGGGAACTCATCTGTCCCTGAAAATCATGAAACACTTGGCACTAGAGACAAGAGATTTGTTGGCTGGTAGACACTCCTTGTTCTAGGACTCACTAACCTTTTACTGAAGCTCTCAGTGAGGACTGCATAAATAAAGGCAGAAATGGCATGTTTGTCATGGGAGCAGATGGGAAACACTCTCAGCATGACTTATTGTGCATAAATATAGTGTTAGTTTCCTACTGTTACAAGTAAATGAATGGCATCACCCTTCCCACTTTCAGCTAAGTTGCCCTTTTCTTCACAGACATGACTGTCGTGGAAGTCCTGTTTTCTAAGAGTAGTCAAGGGAAGTATTAATTCCTGTGGGAATTCAGAATGGTTCAGGGACTACCCTGAGCAAAGAGCATGCTGTGCCTATGGCACTGTGTTACCTCACAGGTTGTGGTTTGATGGAATCCATCAGTAGGGCTCTGGACCAACCCCCTGCTGCAAGATGATGTAAAGTGCTGATGCCCTGTAAGCCTAGGCTGCCAATTCAGTTGTTTTCAGAAAATTTGACTGGTTTTGTGTTCACATGACACCCTCTGTGCCTGAGCCCTAACTTTATGCCAGATTAAATATCCTCTCTCACAGCAGGCGTAAAACCAACAGCAGCACATACAGCAGCAGAAAGTCTGTAGCACAAGCACTAGCTGGTTGGTTGGGAAGGTAAGTGTTTACTCTCTCTTGCACCATAAAACAGTGCACTTGCTGGTGATAGAGTAGGCACCATGCAATTGTGAGTTCTCTGGGGTTTTTTCCCCCCTTTTTGGATTTATACCTACCAGGTGTATTAGATCACTGAAGTAAATTTGTAGGGGACTGTACATCTGCTCACGTTAAATGTTACTCAAAATACCTGTGCTACAAATCATCCACTGAGCTCGTTTTATCAGGTGCATACATTTTGTAGCCTGTAGTTGTGCCACTGTCAGTTAATGGAATCCAGAGATTTAGATACCAAATAACTGTTCTTGGGCATGTTTGATCGTGGTTTTCTTTCTTTCCTTGCCTCTCAAGTTTCATGGGAATGCCTGAGTCACAGCAGGTCCAGCCAGTGGGGGTTAACTGAAGGAAGGATTTCTTGCAGATCAGATCATAATCTTTTGGTAGCAGCTCCCCAGCTGAAAAGTTAAGCTTGCAAAGCTGCAGCTGTAGGCAAAGAGTGAGCAGCGCAGTCTAGGAGGGAGCAAAGATGCCAAGAAGAGTCCATGTCCTAAAGGCATGCTCTTTGGGAAAAGGATTTTCTGCTCTTTGACCGGCTCTGCTTCTCACCTGGTTTTATCTACATTTCTTTTTTAAGTCTGTCTTTGATTTACACCAAAGGAGCAGAATTATACCTAAAGGACACATTTGTTTGTCTAATTCCCACTATGAAACCAGATTTGCACTTTCCACTGTGCTTTTATGCACTTAGTTGCACTATGAAATGCAGTACTTTGTGTTTGTTTGAAATCACAGAATAACTCTGATCAATGGCTCTTCTTGCTTTGCTTCAGTCACAGAATGTGTATGGTTTAAAACTTGCACCACCCACATTGTCCAAAATTTTGCTATGCACAGATGCTCAGGAAATTGCATACCTCCATCTGTGGCAATATAATTAGCTGGAAGAAGGTTTGAATTTTGATTTAATGTATTGTATTCTGATTCAGTTTGAAACTGTTTTCATTCCTTTGAATTATGGGGGTGGGGGCTCTGCCGTTGAATATAGTTTGCCCTGAAGTTAAAATATTTCTCAGTTTAAGCTGAAAAAGAATTCCTGTTTAAAGTAACAAGAACTGCAGTGTTCAGACCTCTGAAGCATCCAGTAAATTTTCAATGGCTTAGTGCATGCATATGCATGCGTAATATCTGTGTTCTATTCACACGGAATAAGGATTTGAAATTGAAAAAAAGTGCAGAACTATCTGGTAAATATATTTCTAGAAAGTATATGGGCATTTGCCATAAAAACCATAGTGCTTAAATATTCATTTAGTAATTTTTAACTGAGCATTTCAAAGACTTCTAAAACCTGAGCAATTAAATTTTGTTAGAAGTTTGCAGAATTGTTATTTTATCAAGACAGAGGACAGAAGGACTGTGATTTGCAGAAATTCAGCAAGAGCAATAGAAATAAAATTCAGGCATCCTGTTCCACAACATTATTTTAGCCGCTCAAATAACACTTATACAAGAAAACATAAGTAAATGCCCTTTTCAAGAAAAATCTTCAGAAGATTGTAGTTGCTTATTAGGTTAGTTGCTGTATGCCATGACAAAGTACTCTTTTTCTATACATAGTAATCTTGACATTTTTACTCATCATTTTTCTTGGTCTAATTCCTTAAACGAATAGATATTAATTTTTTTTTAAATTCTGTAAATTCATGACCCTGCTGGAACCATACTGAAAGCAGAATCAAAACTGCTATTTGACTGTTGCAGAAATACACTTTGTTCTTACTGCAACCAGCAAATTCTAATATCTCCATCAAAGGACCATGCACTGTGTTTGTCATCCAGGAAAACATTCAGGTCAGACTGTGTTCTGTATGAGGCTGCTCACAATTGGTACTGGTTTTGCCCTGCAGAAGTGTCAGTCTTTCCCCAACAGAACCAGGGGTAAGAAATCAGATCAGTTAACTCACTCAGCCTGAAATACTGCTTTTGAAAAATCAGAATTCTGGAAGGGGACCTTCTTTCTCAAAGCCTTTACCTTCTAAATTACATGAGGTTGCCCAGGGCCTTGTCCAGGTAGTCTCAGAGACCTCCAACGGTGGCAGTTACACAAGCCATTCCATTTTTTGACTGCACTAACTACATTTTTCCTTGTGTTTAACTAGAATTTTCCTTGCTGCAGCTTGTGTCCATTGCCTCTTGCCCGGTCATTGATTACCTCCAAGAGTTTGACTCTGACTTCTCTGTACCCACGTAGTAGGCGGCTGAAGAAAGCAGTCAGACCTCTCCTCCAGATCAAACTAACCCAGCTCCCTTGACCTCTCCCTGCACAGCAAGTTCTCTTTCCCTTAGCCAGATGCTTTGCAGTTTATTAATGTCCTTCTGCATTGGACAGAATTCCAGTGTAGCCTCCTGAAACTACATAGCAGGGATTAATCCCCCTTCCTAACCCTCTTGTTATTCTTTTAATAGTGCAGCCCAGTGTGTAGTTGCGCCTCACTGGAAAGGCTCAGGTTTCAGCCATAATAGCACCATTTATTTTTCTATTTTTGCTTTCCATCACCAGAAGCCTCCAAGTTTTAATTGATTGGTGAAATAGGGGTGATGGCAGTGAGATTGCCAGTGTTCTAGCAGATAAGGTAGAGTGCTGTTTTTCAGGTGTTTATGTACCATTTTGCAGTAAGGTTACTGATCAGCTTGTAACAGAGTGGAAATTTCCTATTTCAGACATTTAGGTGCTTGGCAAGGTACCCAGAGCTTTTCTCTTGATATATAGTATTACTAAGTTTTGAGCTGCATTTCAATGCCTGCTTGCTAGAAACGGGGCAAGTGCACTTTTTGGTATGAATGTCCCAGCTGGTATTTTTAAGGGTACACCATTAAACCTAAATCAGTATTCTAACTTGATACCACAAATTCTGTTGTCTTAGTTATTCATCTGTTTTTGAATGCATCAACTCATTATTCTACCATGTGAACACATTGGATGTTCTGCTTGGTGTTGAATTCTAGCATCTGTGTTGGATTATATTACTTTTCCTAACAAAATCCATTTGGACAAAGATACACCATGTTTGTGAAATACATAAGGTCATGGTTTTTCAGAAAGATTGGTAAATGTTTGCATGCAGCAATTTCTCATCACTGTTTCAAGTTGCAAAAACTACATCTTTCTCTCATACCTGGGAAGGCTTCAGATATTATATTTCATGAAATTCCCAAGTGACTGAAGTTATAATCTTCAGTGGTGGCTGGGTGACTTAATCTGACAACATCTAAACTTCAGTTCTGTAGATTTCCTCAGCATTTTGGAGCTGTTTGTGGTTAATCATATTAAAACAACATAGTCTTGCCCATTACCTCATTTTGGATGCTCCTGTAGGTTTAGAAACATCCATAACCTGGAAGAGAGTTCCTCATCATTATGTGAAAAAAATATTAGAATGTAATTTCAGACCAGTTGAGTTGCATTTACTTTTATGTTTAGATAGTGGAGGTTCTATCCTAACAAGTGTGGGGTGAAGAAATCTTTCATGTAGAAGTTTCTGCCCTTTAGTTCCCAGAGGTAAAATGTGGAAAGGTAGAAGCAAAAATAACCACTCAGGTAACACCTGATCCAAACATACTCAGAATCCTGCATGGATACATTTGATTTAGCTGTAAGGTTTGCTACCAACTGCTCACCTGAGTTTCCTGGGATTTTTCAGGTAAGCTGTCACAGCCTGCACTAAAGCACATGCTGCCTCTGCTAGTGGTGCATTAACAGGTTGCACGAGAATGTGTGGGTGACACACATCTTTGCCCTATACACAGATCCTGAAGGAGTGTTGGCTTAGATGTGGAGCTCAGGGCATAGTTTATGAAGTCTGTCTCCCTGGAAGAAGTGATAATTGGACTGGACAGGTTTGGACTGAGGGCTAAATTTAGTGTCTTTTAAATGATTCGTTTCTTCCCTTTTCATTCTACAAGTGTAGAATCATTAGTTTCTTCCCTTTTCATTTACAATCAGAGAAGGTAAATTATGACAGGCCAGGCCAGATTTAGAGTGCTCTGACTGTGAATTGCTACAAATGAGAAAGTACTGTGCAGTCAGAGCAAAAAACTCCTCCATCTTCACAGCTGCTCTTCCCATGACAGAGTGATGGGCAGAAGGCAGAAGGAAGAGTGACATCCTTCATGCTACAGGAAAAAAATTCAGAAGTGTTAAATAATCTAATGACCTTAAAAACAAATACATTACATTAATTTACTGTCTCTAAGAGGGGGCTTAATGCCATGATGTTTGGGGCATCTGGGGCTGCTGGAACATGGATAATGAAGTTACCTATGTGTATAAATGACTACTTCTGGTATCTTACCCTGGCTGAACTTGAGACAGAATCTTTCTGAATGCAAAGTAATGCAGGATGACTTCCATTACCAGGGGCTGATCTGCTCTCTTGAGGTACTGAGAACATCCACTTCCTGAGTGCAAGAAGGATGTCAAAATTGCTCAGTCTTTTGTAGAATTGCACCTTAAAACTCTGTACCTCTAACAGATTAACAAGCAAAATAGTAGAAAAACTGAGTGGGGAGTTGCCATGGTGATCATAACATTTGATAACTGCAAATAACACTGCTTCATACAGCAACCGTGAACCAGAATACAAAGATGGCATTTCTTGTGACCAAAAGTCCAAATTCTTAGAAGCCTTGACTCATTCACTGTCAGTATATTGATAGTTAATTCAATTTGAAATTTATTTTTAGTATCCCTTCACACTCAAAACCGGTTTCCTGTTTTGTAGTCCCCTAATGAACTGTCAGGGACTATAAAGAGAAAAAAAAAAAAGAATTCAGAAAGCTGTGTGGAGATGGTAAGAAAGCAGATATCTGTCAGCATATGGTTTACTCTCTTCTGGGTGGCTATAGGTAGTGGATTCCTCTTGTAGAGCTTTGGAAAAGCAAAGGATATAGAAATGGGTTCCTTGACTAAGCCAGCTTGCCATGGAAAGTCACAGACAACCAAGGCAAGAAGTAATGCATCTGTCTCTTCCTTTTACACCCTGCCTTCTAGATTTGTCTGGCTAGAATTGAGAAGCAGAGAACTAAGAAAAGGCAGAGTCACCACTCTACAACAGAACAGATTTAAGCTTTTTGGTCTGTTACTATAGAGAGGCTGTTCAGTCACCTTTAAAATAATGTTCTTCTAAATATGTAGCTAGTGCATCTCCTAAATCTGTAGCTACAATTTTGTGAGACATATCATACTTCAAGTAACTGAAAACAAAATTTGTTTGCTCTCACATTAGCAGCCATTCTGTTTCTGATTACTAATTTAAAGTTTCTTGTTGATTCTGCTCACAAATCTTACTCTAGTAATAAGCAGAGAGACTCAGAGCTACGTCCTCAGAGAATGGAGTGACTAATCAGAGCATCAGTTAAAGACAACATGATGTTGCATGGGCACCTTGGGAAAAGAGAAGATTTCAAAAACTCATAGCATCCTTCTATTTTAGATAAAATTCCTGTAGTCCATTATTATAACGTAAAATCAATGTCCTTATGATTATCAACAGAGAGATTCTGACAGCCTAACTTCACTTTAGGCTTGGTCATATGTTTTTTCACAGAGACACCGGTGACTATTTTCTAAGACACAGGGAGATGCTGTCAAGTGCACTTGTGGGAGAAAGTGTTCCTTTTCCTATCCTCTAACATGGCCATCAAGCTGAGCTTAATGGGACTGACACAGGATTGGATCAACGGGCTGGACTATTGCCAGTCTTTTTTTCTTTTGTTGTTTTTTTTTTTTTTTTTGCCCCCATTCATTCCAAGCATAGAGATTGTAATTGCAGACTGACTCTTTGAAAGACACTGAGTCATCACTGTCTATTCCACTGCTAAATCTTATTTTTGTATCACTAGCAAGTACTTCAGAAGTATCCCTGCTATTGGTTCTGTGCTTTTAGTCTCGGTGAGTCTGGGTTTTGTTTTTTTATTGCAATTAGGCAATGATTGTGAGTTATGAATAAAGCCTAGGGTAAAGGGGGATAGAAATATTTATTTCTGGCAAATCAGAAAGTGCACATTGTTCTTTATGTTAGCATATGACTCAGTCATGAAGGTAAAAGTTTCTGATTCAAGATTTGAATCAGACCATAATTTTCCATGCATCTGTTGCATGTCTGCATCCACCTAAAGTAGTCTACAGATGATAGTAAAGTTAGGTGTGAAGGTTTAGCAAACTGAAGTTGTCCTTTGACTCACTTGGATAAAAAATACTTTACCTGTAACTTCAAGAAAATGGGGAAATAGGAAAAGCTTCAATGCAAATATAACTGATTGAACTACTTCTTTCTTTGAATGCTTTCTTTTGTTTAAAATTTAGTTAGCCCTTGTTTAAAGGAAGATAAAGGTTAAACAGATATACTTGTACATGGTGTGAGGAAAGAGGTAATTTTAGGAGGCATTTTGAGATTAAGGGCTGTTGAGTCTCATGAAATTGAGGAATCTGTCTCAGTTGGACATTATGGGAGAGGCAGTTGTGGCAAAGCTCTGTGCGCTTCTTTATAGGAAAGGGAAATGTGGCAATACTGAGCCCTTAAGAAAGAATATGAGCAGGAACAAAATAACAAAGGCAATAACCCAAATGTTAAGTTATGTTGTAGCAAAACAGATAGAGAGGAGCAAAAGGAGGAAGGGGAAAAGCATATTGAGGGATGCAGCTCTTCTCCAAGAGACACAGAGATCAGAGGGACACAGATCTTGAAGCTTTCTGTGTATCTCTGCCAGACATAAAAATCCCCCAGGGTCCCAGCCCTTTCCTCTTCTGCAAGTGACCTGGACTCTTTGCTTAAAAACTGCTTCCTACAAGCTGACGGGAAACAAACAGCAGGAGCAGGCAGAGGCCAGCTGGGGGCTGGGGCTGCGTGGCAGATGGAGGCTGTAATCCATTGTTAGGAACACTGTCATCGATTTCTGACTTCCTGTTTGTGTTCATCAGTGATGGTGATTTCCCTCTCTCATTTCTCTCCACTAAGCTTGCCAGAGCCTGGTACCCATCAGCAAAACCTTAAATCAGTCAGAGTTATAAGATGTTCAGTCTTAGCGGGGTAGTACATCAATGAGAGAGAAATTGCAGACAATGGGAGTCTTCCCCCCACACTTTACGCTGTGGCAATGTATGGCACTGCAAAGCATCCTTCAATGTTCACCTACCTTCATATTTTGTCATTTCATGAAATTAATCCTTTCGTGATTGCTAATTACTGTGTTTCTCATTAATTTCATTTCTTGGAGAAAAACCAGCCCTGAGAATCACAATGATTGTTTTCAAATTTGCAAAATTGTTATTCATTACAGAAACAAGATTGCCTTTTCCATAGAAACTCTCCTAATCTGTGTTAGTTACTAGATCCTTCTGGGAAATAAGTTTTATTCTGCATGCTGTTGAGAGCAAAAAACTGGGAAGTGAAGCTAATGAGAAGCCACTAATAATTACAGCTGAAGATCAAAATCTTGGAAAATCATAATAAAGAAGATCATCCCAATTTAAATAGATCAGGATTTTAAGGGATATTTAAAATGAGATTATCCTAACTAATTGAAACTCAGTCTTTTGGTTAAAGTATATTGCTTTCAACATAAATACTTCCAGAAGTTTCCCTGTTACAGGAAGAATTAACAGGAAGAAAATAACTCAAAGGATAATATCAATCTCACCTAATTTTAGCCACATAAAGTATAGGTAAATTAGTTATCTTATTTTCCTTTGTGAACAACAGAGAGATAAGCACCTACTTAGTGCATTTGAACTGATTCTGAAGCACATCCAAGGCTTATTCAATGAATTTCCCAGGTGATATCAGAACGACTGCTTTAGGGCAGAGGGATACCATTTGGAAGCAGTCCAAGGAACAAATCCAAAAAAACCCATTAAATCTATTCAGAAAAATAAAACAAAATAAAAAGTAGAAATTGGTTGTTTTCAGTGGCTGATCTCCTGTAGCTTGTTTTGCACAGTGGAGGAGCAGCACTAGTGTGCCTTGGGGTGTGGGAGCACACCAGGACAGAGGGCAAGGTCACACTGGCTGCAATGGCAACTCCAAAACAACTGGATAGCAGCAAGCTGCAATGCAAAATCTGTGCAGGAGGAGTAGCAGAGCACCGTAGACAGGCAAACAATCCTTGCAGTTAGCAGCAGGAAGAGATACCCAAGTGCAGCAGGACTACAAGTAGCTGGTACTTCAGAGCTGGTTCACATCTGGCAGGTCTGGAGCACTTTAGAGCAAGTAAGGGTCTGCCTGCAAGAGAGAAGATAGCTGGTGGTCGGAGAGGCTGGTGAGATATTCCTGAAATGTTTGTGCCTCTGCTTGCAGAGGTTTTGATTTGTGCACGTATGCTCTAGGAAGATGTGACGATTCACAATGTTTCATCTGTTTTGCACCTAAATTTTCTCCCTGTTTTCTCCATGGCTTTAATAAAAATAGATCCAAATACTATAATTATCTTTCCTCTTCCCAGTGGCTTTACAAACATCATTCTCAGAGGATAAAACTCTGCATTTTCAATACTCAACACCATGGGAAAGCCGTTGCTATGATTGTTTATGAGGAAATGCAGCTTTGTTTGTGGCTCTTTGCAGTTTCCAAGTTAGAAGGGCATGAAAACAGACCATGGTGATAGAACATATGAAGAGTGTAATTGTTTTTGCACACTCAAGCCGTGCCATGAACACTCATGATGCTTTATAAACCTATGAAATAGTTGCTGGCTGTGCCCATAATCAGCATCCATGTAAAAGGGCAGTGACTACAAGTGTTGGGTCAGGGAAGGACAGCAACTGTTAGGTTGTGATTTTCTTTTTTTTAATTCACCAACTTGAATCAAAGTATCTGTTAGGACAAAACCTGTCCTAGGTAGCAGAAATCCTAACTGGACAGATTGACACGTTGGAAAAGGTCAGCATAATTTATTATCTGTCCAGTCAGATTCAACTTTGGTGTATGAAAGGATGTTTAAACTCAGAACTTATGTATGAGTTCCCCAGTGGTATGAGCTCATTCTGACTGAAACCAGAAGAACCTGAGGTGTGGGTGGTAAGGCACTGGAACAAGTTGCCTATGTGTTCAAAGCCAGGTTGGATGGGGCTCTGAGCAACCTGGTCTAGTCCCTATCCATGGCAGAGGGATAGGAATGGGAATCTGTCCTTTCCAGCACCAGCCACTCTGATTCTGTGATGTTTTTGTGATTTCCCCTTGACCAGGAATGTTTTGATGTGATTGGCTGCTGTATTAAAGGTGTACTAAACTTCCACTAGAGAAACTTTTGGCTACTTCAGTGGCGGTGCTGAAACAGCAAGGGTTTTGCATGGACTGCTCTCCTAGAGATAAACCAGTGCTTGCTTACAGGAGATACGGAGGGAAATCTGACTTGTGGCTATTTTTTTTATATTAATGCAGGTACTCAGTTGCAGTAGGAACACAGTTTGAGTTATACCACACTGTAGTCTCAATTAATACTTGAGTTTTATTACAGAATGCTCCTGCTGTTGATTTTGAATCTGAGAGGCTTTCTTCTTCCTAAGATCTCTGGGGTCTCATCTGTAACTTGTATTTTCCAGTGGGGAATGGATTTTGATGAGGGACCTGTGGAGTACACTGATGCGTGCTGTATTAACTTATACATTAAAAATTCTGCTGCAGGCAGTGCTTTGTAAGAAGTGGCAAAGCATTATCCCTTCCCATGGGATTTATGATAATAACATTAATCATAATGAATTACATTGGTATCTGTGTGGCAGTCATGACTTTTTTCTACCGCTGTTTTTCCTGCCCTACGTGGGTTGTTTCTTTTTCATGCAGGTCAATGAGCTTTTGCTGTGATCAAAGCAAACGTGCAAGTGTAAATTCTTTCTATAAAGGTACAGAAAAAAAAAAATCAAGCATTAGGATGGCTGGATTGTCAGTAACAGATAACGTTTAAAAGGCACCCTAAGGCAGTTTATTCTGACTGGTTCATTTCAGGTAAACGTCTGGGAGACACTTCCATAATGATCTTTTTGGAATAAAGGGCTGCTAACATACTCTTTTCTAGTTTCAGCTCTTTTTTAGAAACATCAGCTGGCAATGTTAATAAAAAAACTATAGGAATTACAGTTTACCAAGACTGAGTTACTTCATCATTGTTTTAAATATTATCCCAGCTTTAAGAAAGGAAGTGCTAACAATAGTTTGAAAGATAGACTTAAAAAGAAAAATTAATACAGTGAGAAAACATCTCCCATGTGAGATACCAACAAACTGACAAAGTTTTGCTGCTGAGATCCAGTTCCAGACCTTACAAAACACAGAAATTAGTGAGGAAAAGCTTCTTATGTCACTGTAGGAATTTGAAAGGATTCTTTGAAATGTAGAAACTATGCTTGTTCCTTGCTATGACCTTTTTCCTTGTCAATGTTCCTAACTGAGGCTCCCTCATTTTGCCTTGTATCATTTCTTGTGGGCTTTGGGTGTCTTTTCAATGTAGTTGATTTCTGGAAATGGAAGAGCAGATGGTTTATGTTTGTAAATTGCCAAAGCCCCGTGACTTTAAATGGATAGTTGCCTTGAAAATTTGAGCAGCTAAAATAACTGGGCTGTGTAATCCTTTTATTTGCTCCTCCCTTACTGTCCTGTATAAAATGAAAACTGAATCACTTTTATGGACTTCTTAAACTGTAGAGAATCTTTTTATTTGCATCTCACATAGTTTAATGATAATGCACAGTTTAAGAAATTATTCAGATTCTTCACTTTATACATAGATTTAAACACATAAGCATTTTTATAGCTTTTCAAATACATCAACATATTTGATATTATTGACAGATTCAAGTTTTCTGATTCAACAACATAAATTCTGCAGTGAACATAAAATTATAATAAAAATAGACAATATAACTTAAGGATTTATTTAGCATTTACTTAGCAGATTGTGATCTAAAACTTTTTCCTGAGAAGTAAATAAAAAATATCAGACTTAGCTTGTAGATTACAGTTTCCAAAAAGGGCTCATATTTAAAATGAATTTATAAAATCTGATTTGATCTTGACAGTTTTATTGGTGTATCTATTGCTACCAAAGGAAAAAAAAAAGACAGAATTTATATTTTGCAGTGCATTTTTTAGTCGTTGTTCTGGAAATTCTTTTATGATAGAAGAAATAAATCAAGACCATGTAACCCACCCTTACATTATTGCAAATATATCAACCAATATTCTGTCTGGATGTTTTCTTTGCTGCAAGCAAGGAATAAAGGATTATTTCTGCATGCTCATTAATCGCACGGAGGAATGAGCTGGGAACTCCATCTCACTAGTATCCCTGAGCAGGGGACAGACATCTCAGTCCCTTGCAGGTCTTGAGGTTCCTGAGTGTGTCTTTCACCTCTTACCCTCTCCCCCTGCCTGCTCTTTGTGCTTTATCTTTGCCCCAAGATTGTTTGCCTTCCCCTCTAATCCTCACCTGATGCCTCCTTATCCCTTAAAAGGCCCCATGTACCTACACTTCTCTGCCCATTATCCGACTCTCTGCTCAAGAGAAACCAAGAAAGTTGATACTTGTTTCTGTCTGTTACGCTCTCTCCACAGCCTGTGCCTTTTTCATCTGTTTATCTCTAAGGAGGGAGCAGCTCTTCTCTAGGTGTGTAATTCATAGCACAGCAGGTCTCTACGTTTAGGCAGCCTGGAGCTATTCACTGTAGTAACGAGGTTATTGATGATAACAAGGTTTTAGAGGTGACTTTTTCTTTGTTACTGCAACTGAGGTAGAGGGCAACACTCTTCATCTTTCAGATTATAAAGGGATAGAGACCAAGGGAATATCTCCCTGGTTTGACATGCTCCAGCTCTCTAAAATCCTTCCATACTGTTCATTGTTTAGATTAGGTGACTGAATTCTAGAAACTACCTTATTTATAAATGGTTTCTTAATTGATATTTTAATTCTTGCTGCAAGAAAAATAAAACTAACAGTATTACTCTTTTTCTTTCAGCTTGTGTTGGAAAGCCTAAATGTTGTCATATTTTCGAGCCAGGTGCAGAAAATTGATGTTATTCTACTTTTTCGTTGGTACTTTGTTAGCAGAATATGCTGAAAGCTGACTATACTTCTTTTGTTTTGTTTGGTTCTGACACAATTGCCTCTTTCCCTTCCAGTTAGTCATTTATGTGGCTTTTCTGCTATGTTTTTTTGAATTTAAGCACCTTATTGACACCTGGCTAATATCTTACAGACCCCATGGCTTTTTATCTGCAGTAGTATTCTGTGTTTTCCCGCTTTCATTAAATACTTCTCTCCCCCCAGCACTTCACTTCTTCTACTCATTTCAGCTGTGTGGTTCCTATGGAAACACACTTTCCATATACACTTTAGGTTGTGCTTCAGCATTAAAAAAAAGAGAAGCCAACTATTGTATCAGCTTCTCCTCTATGAAACAAAGGCTCAGACATCTCCAGCCCCCCATCTGGTACTGCCTGACTCACTCTGGGTTGGGATCAAACCTGTTTGGGGGGGAAGTGGATGTTCTTAACATTTGCAATAAGAATCTGGGTTTCTCTGCATGTGAGATACTTAACAGGCATGATCTTTCTGGCTAGCCAGGTGGGCTGGTAGGATTTATCCTTAATCTTCAGAACTAGTTATGAAAGGGTGCTGCAGAAAATAACATTTTCCAGCAGCCACCAGGCACTTGCAGGGCCTCAGGGTCAGGGTTCAGTCTGTCTGGGCTTCGGTCAGGTCACGTGGCCATTGCTACTCAACATGCAGGTGCTAACTGTACTCAGCAAATAAAAATCATCTCTTTCAGTCAGCTCTCACAATCCATCAACAAGTCTATCACAAACAAAATCAGCAAGATGTTCCCATTTGCAGCTTTTGGATGGTAATGACACAGTCTGTTACAAACCCATCAGATGTTTAGTGCTGGGCTGCTTTGGGAGTGTTTGGACACGTTGCACTTCAATGTGAATGTTTTGCTTAGAGTGAAACAATCTTTAAATATTTTCACAATATTTCATAGTGTCCACTCAGCTGAACATGAAAAGACAGGATAAAATACATCACATTATTCATATAGATTCCCACACTTGAATCTATATAAAATCACTTTTTCAAAACCCACTCACTCTTTCCAAAGACCAGGGGCTGCTGTTTGTTGTCATGTCTTTGTGTTATCCCAGTGTCCCTATATTACACATTATTTTTCTGCTACATTGCTTTTTAGAAGTACAGAACCTGCATGTAATTTCTGCACAAACCAGTTACTTTTCACGTACAAGATGTGATTAGAGAAGTTTGCAGAAATGCAGAAGACAGAGTACAAGGGAAACAATAATGATCAGTAAGATGGACTGTAGCCTAATAATACCACTTCAGTTTTGTTTGTCTCATGGAAAAGCTGATCAAAACAAGGATCTAGGAAAATTAATTTTGGATAGACTTCAGTAAAACAAGATTTCATTTGCCAATGACAGAGAAAAAGGAATTGCAGTAATTGAAATGTGATATGGAAGCTTGAGCACAAGATTTAGTTGTGTGGAAGAAAATTTACTCTGCTAAGCATTAATAATCTTAAGGCATCAAATAAGCCTGGAAAAAAAATTTAACTATGTAGTTAGTAGATTTTGGCTAAAATTTTCAAAAACAGACATGAGACCATAACATCCATAAGGAAATGCTTTCCATTTCTAGAAATGACTGCAGGTTTTAGCAGTAAGTACGTCTTTAGGTTTGAGTAAAAGTACATAAGGCTTCTAAAGACCAGATTACAAAGATTTCTTCTCAGGTAATTAAAGCAACGTTCAAGAATCAACGTTCAACGTTCAATAGGTGTATTGAGTAACAACTATTAATTTCCAGATAGACATCTGCCTAAATGCTTTTAGAAACCTGACTGGTTCCTTGAATCTTTAGATTCTGACTACTTTTCAGTCTGTAAGAGTAGAGACAATTCATGATTTTTTTTTAATTTTTCTCCTAATGTGTTATGCCAGACTTGTCTCAGATTGTGGCTGGACCATGGAGCTGCTAGACTGTTTTACAAAGCTGGATTCATCATTTCTTTTCTGTTCTTATGTTATCAAGCAGCTGTGGTCTCCTCCCCGCAGTTCCCATCAAAAGCTCGTTTTGTCATTTTGTGGTGGTGAAGTGCCTTTCTAGAGAATTAAAAACAAAGAAAGAAAGAGAAAAGGCTCATAATTTAAAGTGTTGTCTACATGGTGTGTTTAGGCAGATGAGAAGTTGCCCTGCCTGTGTTGTGAATTGACTTGTGTCTTTCATCTGCCTGGTCTATTCTATCAAAAATGCTATTGTGGCATCAGCAATCCTGAAAACATTCTTCCCAAAGCTTTAGCAGAAGTGGTGCTATTCAGACTATACCATCAATCACTCCATATAGAAGTCAAGTGTTTATCGGATAATAGTTGTAGGAAGAGTTCTCTCAGAATCCTATTTAGATAAAAAATTACTCATTCTTACGTGTGCTGGTTTAAGTTGAATATGTTTGTTCAGTTGTATAAAAGGTGCAGAGAATATGAGACCACAGAATGGTTGGGATTAGAAGGGACCTTACAGGTCATCTACTTCCATCCCACTGCCATGGACCGGGACACCTTCCACTGGACCAGAGTGTGCAGAGCCCCATTCAGCCTGACCTTGAACACAGAGCTTGTCTCCTTTACCAGAGACATGGATTGTATAACAAGATGTATCCAATCACCAGGCAAAGCAGAAAGCTTCTGAAATAGAGCTATTGATTTTATATAGCCTTAAAGTGGTGATTTTTGTCACCACTTTTCTGCATTCATTACTGTAGCAAACATATGCCAGCAATGGTTCTTCTCACCTTACCTTTGGAAGGAAAACAGTGTGGGCAGGGAAGTGTTTCACTTGGATTTTTAAAGTTATCTGTACATGCATATTACTACATACTCATATTATTTAAAGTAAGATGAGAAACAATGTTTAAAAGCAAATCTGGTGAGGTGTGTGACTACCTCAGTTCTGTTGGGAATTCATTCCTTAGCCACTGGCAAAATGGGGTTCAGCTCTTGTGTGCATGGTCTGACTTACATTGGGGTATTTCCAGCCGTAGTAACTTTCATACTTGCAACTAATATTTGCTGATTGTGAACTTTTTGCAGGTCCAGGAACTGCAAATGTTTGTACTTACGCAAATCAGAAATAAACGTGAATAATTTGAGCTCTTAGAGCTCTGGTCTGGTCATAATCTTTCCAGACTATTACACTTCAGAGGCATAATGAGTTTTTTTGGAAAGACATTTGACTGGTGATTATTTGAAGACTTCAACAAGCAATGTTTGGGATCCTGTGGTTCCCCAGAAGTTAGTGGTGGTTACTGTGATCAGTAGATGGAGAAGTGGAGGTCGTTACCATTTGTGCAACTTTCAGAACTGACTGTACACACTTAGCAGCTTGTAGCTTGATTTTCAAGATGTGGAGGTGTACAGTGAGGAAAAATTTAATCTCTTTTCTTCAGGATTAGAAAGTTTATAAGAGTGAAAACCTGGAACTATTTCTACAAGTAACTATAAGCTAATTTGTACATGGGATACATACTTGTTTTTTATAGCTTGCATATTTTGTGTTTACTCAGTTTAGTAAATATTCTTCCCACAAAAAAAAAAAAAAAATTTAAAAAAGCATTTGGTTGCTATTTGTATGTTATTTTTCTGAGAGCTCCTGGACCTGTATATGATTTAGTATAGGATTTGGTTACAGCAATGAAAATGTTATTTACAATCACAAGCTCAAGTACAGACTGGGCAGAGAATGGATTGAGAGTTCTTCTGATTAGAAGAACTTGTTGATTGATGAGAAGCTCAACATGACCTGGCAATTTGCACTTGCACCCCAGAGGCCCAACCTCATCCTGGGCTGCATCCAAAGCAGCGTGGACAGCAGGGTGAAGGAGGGGATCCTGCCCCTCTGCTCTGGTCTCATGAGACCCCACCCAGAGTGCTGAATCCAGCTCTGGGGTCCCAGCACAGGAGAGACATGGACCTGCTGGAGCAGGTCCAGAGGAGGTCACAAAGAAGAACAGATGACTGGAGATCCTCTCCTATGAAGAGAGGCCGAGAGAGCTTGTAGTTCAGCCTGGAGAAGAGAAGGCTTCAGGGAGACATCAAAGCAGCTTTCTAGTACCTAAAGAGGCTACAAGAAAGCTGGAGAGCAACTTTTTATAAAGATATGTAGTGGTAGGGAAATTCAAAACAGAATGAGGGCAGGTTCAGATTGGATATTAGGAAGAAATTCTTTACTGCGAGGGTGGTGAGGCACTGGTGCAGGTTGCCCTGAGGAGCTGTGCATGTCCCATCCCTGGAAGTGTTCAAGGCCAAGCTGGATGGGGCCCTGAGCAATCTGGTCCTCTGCCCATGGCAGTAGAGTTGGAACTAGATAAATTTTAAGGTCCCTTCCAATCCAAACCATTCTATGATTCTATGAATTTCCTCCGTTTTCTTTTGTTCTTTCTTCTTATTTTTTTCACAAAAGGAAACAATGTCTTCAAGTCAGCTCAAACAATAGAAAAACTGTTTAAAAAATTAAAAAAAAATCCTTTTTTTTAATCCTCAAAATTATGGAGAAGAGGAGCAGAAAATACTTTGAGCCATTTCACTTGCACCAAATTCTGGAGTGTTAGTAGTTTGTCAGATTAACAAAGGAAAGAAAACAGGGGGGAAAGTGTCCTTCCTTATTAGCAGGAAATATGATGTTCGGTCTTCTGAGCTGTTACATCTTCCTAGGTGATCAGAATCAGAATCTGAAGTTGTGGTCAAAGAGCAAAATAAAATCTTTTTAAAACGTGATGAATTTGTGTTTGTTGTAGTACAGGGGAGCAGGTTTCTGAAATGGTGTCAGTGAGAGGCAGGGCCTCTTTTGAAAAGTTCAATGTCAATCTCTTGATATCATAATTAAATACTGTGGAAATAATTGTCTCTAGGTGAAAATTTTGACATAAACAGAAGGAAAAGTACCCATAAATACTTTATTGAAGTACAAAGAAAGAAAAATGGTGTGATAAAGCTGGCTCCTTAAAGTTCCTATAATACTGATGGCTGGGGAATAGAGTTTTACAAAAGTGCTGAATAACCTGGTGTTAACAGAGGCAGTTAGACCAATAGACAATGCTCAGAAAACGATACATGAATTACGTGGAAACACAGAGTGATTCAGGTTGGAAGGGAGCTCTGAAGACCATCTATTCCAGCCCTCTGCTCAAAGGGTGGCCACCTGATCCAGGCTACTTAATTAACCTTCCTTGGTCAAGTTCTTCATATCTCCAAGGGTGGGGATGCACAGCCTCTTTGGGTAACGTGTTCTGTGCTCCAGTGTTTTATCATGCTTATGGTGACTTTTTTTCTCTTCTTTTTGCTCTTGTGTTTAGTCAGGATTTGCTCTTGCTGCAACTTTTGGGTTTTGCCTCTCATTCTTTCTCTGTGCGTCTCTAAGAATGATCTCTCTGAACCTTCTCTAGACCTTCCCATTAGGTAGCTGCAGACAGCAACAAGATCCCCTTTTGAGTTTTGCTCTTAAGGCTGAACAAACCCAAGCCTGTCCTTATGCACAAATGCAGGGTTATTCTAAGTAAGCTACAAATGCTAAGGCAGATTTCCTGCTGTGCTGAATATCCAACTCACTTTCTGAGGAGAGGGACAGCTCTGCCAGCCTGCTTTAATCCTGCAGCCCTGTGGAGCTCTGATGTGAATTATTGCCGATGGCAGATGACAGAAGAGATGTGCATTGCTTGGTTACAGGGGAACATTTTTGTTCCATCTGACTGCTTCTTGTATTGCAAACTTTACTGTAGCAAGGAACAATCCAGATTTCTGCTGTCTGCTCTTCTCTTCCTTAAAATTTCATTAATTAGTTCATAAAAGCATCTGCAGATCTCAGATGCATTTAATTTCACAATCCCAGCATGCTTTGGAGGATTAAGCTATATTTGCTAAGGTACAGAGGTGAAAAGAGGACTAGGAATGACACAGGAAACAGGACAGGAGCTTGTGCCTGGGAAAGATGAAGGGCTCACCCAGACCACCATTATGCTGGGAAGCACCTGGCTGCTTTATTACACTTTCATGTATTTCAGAGGTTCTCATATGCATTCGTGTTTTGTGCTTTTTTGTATAAAATTGCTTACAATTTAGATTAGTTTCATTAAATGGAAGAGAATTTAAAGCTTATTTTAAGGGAGTCTATTTTTAATCAAAATGCTGGTTTTGAGACACTAGCAGTGTTTAAATGTGAAAAAATCCACAAGCATTTAAATAAAACCAAATTTTATGAACTTCTGTAATGTCAGTATAGGGCTGCACCAATTATATTTCCACAGATGTAAAAATCTAGAGGAGGAATAGGTCACAAAGCTTTTCAAGTCATAAAAATGTGATCATAGAATCCTACAATTGTTTGGGTTAAAAGGGACCTTAAAGATTCAGCAATTCATGTGCTAATTTATTCCAATGGTTATTCATTTTAATAGATATTAAAGTTTTGCATTATTTCCCATGTGGATTTTTCTGTCTTTGAATTCCTAATCTCTTCTTTTCATGCCTTACTTAATGAAGGTCATTAAGTACCTAATATTTTGTCCCATGAAAGTGGCCCTACATTGCAACTTCCCTATTTTCTCTTTGCCAAACTAAAAGCCTTTATAACAATTTCTTCCACTCCTCAGCTGTCTTTCTTAGGTGCTGTTTTGGCTTCTGCCCCAGTGTTTCACCATCATTTTTGGACAACAGAATTTCTTAATTTCTTTCAAAGTTTTCATACCAGTTTCCTCAGTACCCAAATCCACATTTTTAGTCTGCGTTTTTCTGCTCAGTCTAAGCACACCAAACCCAAGCACACATGAATTGCCCAGCCATTTTTACTGCAAATTCACTCTTTTCAAGCATCAACAGCAATGGCTTTTGGTTTTGTTTATATATATATATATACACACACATATCGTATTGGTTGGTTAAATTCAGACAATTATCATTCAAGTATGACTAACTTAGTAAATCAACCACATCATAAAACAGGGCTTCTGTCCTCTCTGTTACCTTTTCTAACAGTCTTTGTTCTAGCCTACATTTAGTCCTTAAGAGGCTTAGCTTTCAAAGGCATTGATGAAAATGCTGGAAAACATGTGGGTTTGGACTTATCCATGTGAAACCCCACCAAAGATATCTTAATTCACAAATCATTCTGTGCTTTTAAATAAAATTTCGAAATACAAACCATTTCCTTGTTATTTAATATGGGCTTTACTAATATGGTATGGTACATAGGCTGTTAATTTGGAAACTTCAGAGAACAGTTTTACACTTAAAGAGTATTTTAAATTGGTCCTCTTTTTACATCCAGGACCCAGGCTCGTTTTGAGAGAGTGTATTTTCAATAAAATCATGTCAATGGTATTACATTCCCATCTCTTTCCTTTTTTTAAAAATCACTTTTATTGCACTGATATTAGACTGACTACTTGGTGCTTACTCAGGCATATTTTCTGTCCATCTGGATCACAGTTCTTTCAGCCTGATGGAGTTTCTCTGCAGTTCAAGGTGCACAAAGGAGGAAAATTTATAAAACAGATGTATTGTCATCTGTCACTTCAAGAGCTCTTAGACATTGATTCATCATGTCTCTTTTTATATAATCTTCTATTCCCAGTTAATAATGTTTAGTTTCTGCTTTGTTTTTAGTAAACACTCTACTAATTACAGACAGATATTTCATCCCTTCCATGTAAGAAAAGTGAATCATCCTATTTCTTTTTGAAAGCTGAATAGAATTATTTTGTGAATAGTTCCCTGTGTTCTGCAACACTGTTAAGAATTTTCTTATTTTCACCTAATGATGGATCTACACCATTGCTCAGAGCTTATTTCCCCGTGGAATCAGGAAGATCTTCTCATGAATCATAGAATCATTAAGGATTTTGCAAAAGACCTCTAAGATCATCAGATCGAACCTTTAACCCAGCACTACTGTGTTCACCACTAAAACATATCCACAACTTTTACATCCACACACCATTAGAACACTTCTCAGGAAATGTTCCTTTGAGCTTATCCTGCCCTTTCTGGAGCCTTATTTGTCACTGCTAGAGATTGAAGGTTAGGGTCTGCAATGGCAGAGCAGCCAGTTGCATAGTCCATGTGTTATGTGAAGGCTTGGCCAACTTTTCAGCCATGTGCATGAGAGCTGTAGGTGCAAACAATGGCCTCCAACTCTGTGGCTGTGATCCCAGTGTGACTCCCTGCTGAGATTTGTTTCCAGCATGGCATCAAAAGTGCCATTTTTGGTGGCATTTTTTCATATGTGAAGATGCCTAGCATTTTTCTGTTTTATTCCTTTGGAGGCAAGTTCTGCTGTAGTTTTCACTTCAGTGGCTGTATGGGGGAAAAAAATCTCCAAAACCTAAAAAATCGTATGTAAAGGCAGAGGCAAAATTATTTCCTCAGCTGAACCCGTAAAACCTTCACAACAGACTCCTGTTTCTCTGTCTTGGGTTATCTGAATGGCAAATTCTCCCCAGAGGCTTGCATGAAAAAATGCGTAGCTAACAAAAAATTGTATTTTTCATTTGAAAGCAAAAGGTAACTGAAGTTTCACCAGAGCTTCCAGGGAATGCAATAATAATCATATTTTAAGCACTCTCTCAACACTTACCTAGCTGTCTGGGATGCTGATCAATGATACCAAATAATGGGACAAGCTGAGGGGTTCATTGTGGAGATGGTGCTCTATGTTAGGGGCATGCAGCCCAGGAGAGGATGTCAGCATGTAAACGAGAACAGAATTCAGTCAACCCTGACTAACAGGGAGAAGCTAAATAGCTGGCTGTGGGCCCTGGTTTGGGAGAGTGTCCCAGGGCTTTGCTTAGCCCTTAGCTACCTGCCTGACATGTACGATTACTTAATCCATGTGTGTGTTGCAACTACTGTCCTCACAGAGAATGTGCTTGTGGAAGTGCTAAAATGTGATTTAGATTTTCAAGAGGACTAAGAGGTTGATGACTGTCCTATTTTGGGGACAGAGCGAGGACAAGTTTGAAGAAGCAAATGTCACCTTGATTCAGATTGAAAATTGGAGCTTTCTGAAAACAAGATCATAGAGAATCAGTTTATTCTGCTTCAATTCTGACATTTTTAAGAAGCCTAAGTGCTGGATGTGGCAGACAATATTTGGGAGTTTACTTAGTTGTTCACTCTTATCTTCAGTTCCTTGAGAAGACTGGGCCAGATAGTGTCTCTGGGGTGAGGTGGAGGGAGCTCCTGCAGGGTCTGAGGAAGAGAAGGTGCTAAAAGCTAGAAGTTTCAAGGTCTGAGAGGGGGAACGGTCACAGGAAGAGGATGGGAACCTGCAGCTTGTGTCCAGGCTGTAAGAATTTCTGAGAGGACAGGATGGAGAGAGCAGGAGTGCTGATGTGGGATCTGCTGCCCCTTAGAGAGTCCTTAAGTTAGAAGTAGCAATGGCTGGAAGCGTGGAGCCTCTCGTCCAATGGAGCCGTGATCTGCCAGAAGAAAAGTGTGTTTAATGCCTGCATAATGTCTTTCTGATTTAAACTAATCACTTAGGTGTCATATGTGCTAGTAAACAATGTTTGGCAGTATTCCCAAACAGGAATATTTTTTGCCCTTGCTGTTAAATTGTTAGCAGGTTCTCTGGCCCATTTTGGCCCAGCTCTATATTATTTGGAAGCCAGCTCAGGTAGAAGACCAGCCCCAGGAACCAGCTTAAACTTTGGGACAGAGGGTGGGACATTTATGTGGGCCAGACATGAGGTGCTCCAAGCTGCCTCAGGTCATGGGAATCATCTTGGAAACATCTGAGTTACTAATTATAAATGTGGCCTTTGAGGTCTCTCTAATTAAAAATGTCTGGTTTCTAATAAAACCTCCATTTTCTTAGTCCAGGAATCTTTCAGATCCAGTCCACAGCTCTAGCCAGCCCAGGGTCCTGTGTCACTGGGGTTATGCCATCCCTGGCAGTGTCAGCAGCTTCTCAAAGCAGAGCTAATTGGAGGCCAAACCTGTTTCATTAGAGCTTCAAGAAGTGCAAAACGTGAATATGGAGTATAAAGATTTTTTTTAAAGTACCTTTTTCCCCAGAAGTCTGAATGTCAGAGTGCCAGGACAAATGCTCACTTTGAGATCTCCAGGCAGCTCAGTGCTGCTGTGTACTGAGCTACTTGTTGGCACCATCCAGTCTTTCCAGCTCCTGCACTGGCAGCCTGCCACAAGCTTGAGGGTCACCCCCAATTTTGTCTATTTATTATTGATTGAATGCCACAAAATATACCAATTTTCATAAATCTACATAGATTTCTATTTTTTTAATTAATGCATCTTTTTGTAGTTTTTAATATATGCTATCAATCATTTTCATGAACTATGGGGAGATAAAACTAGGTGAATGAAGCCAAGGGAACAAATGGCACTTTCTGACCTAAAATCCACCTTTCTTCCCAGTGCCAATGTGCTTTTGAGAACAGTTGTTAGCAAATAAGCTGCATTTTCTAATTGGTTCTGTGCTTCTATGTATAACAGACATGCCATGGATAACCCCTATGGATGCAGAGCTGTTTGTGGTGCCTTTCTGAAGCACAGCATCCCTTTGCTGGGCAAGAGAAGAATAGAAGCAGCAGAGCAACCAGATAGATGACCCCCATGTTTCCTGTAAGAGGAGTTCATTTTTAATGATGATGGCAAAGGATACAAAAAAGTGAGAGAGGGAGATAGAAAGCTTGCATAAAATTTCTTGAGAGACTGCCTGTTGATTCTCTTTCTTTCTGATACATATGCAGTTGAGGTTGATTTGTGTTTGCCAAGATAGCTAGAATCTGTATAGATACCTGGACAAAAATAGCTGAGGAACCGTGCTGAATCTTCCTCATCCCATTCTAAAGCCCCAAATCTGGGATAATCTATTTTGGTTTGGGTTGGTTTTTTGGTTTTTGGGGTGGTTTTTTTTTTGGTTTTTTGGGGTTTTTTCTCTCTTGCAGAGATTTGTATAGCATTTGTATGTTAAGCAAGAGAAATCAAGGAAAAAAAAAAGGAAAAAAAAGAAAAAAAAAGAAAAAATATGAAAGATCAACTGTGGTACTTTATTTGTTACATGTACTCCATTATAAAAATTGTTTATTGATTTTAGATAGGATACTTGTCATGTAGTAGGAGAAACTGTTCGCTGACAATGCTGCATCTGTGTATTATCAACAGGCACTGTTTCCATGTGGCAGAGGGGAAAAAAATAGGGGAATGAACACCTGCTCTACTTATTTGTCCTTCATGCCAAGAGTACAGGAAAAATGTTTTGGTAGGGTGCATTTTGGTAGGATTATGATTTTGCCAAAATTATGATTTTGCCAAAGTGCCAAGGTAGTCCAGGTGAGTTTCTGGTTCCTGGCAGCTCTGTTCTCCTGGTTGATACCTAAAATCTTTAAGCAACACTGTTCCAAGGGTTTTTGTCTTTTGCTATTAGGCAACATGGTGAGCTCCCTCCCAGGCTTTTGGAACAACTGCAAGCATAATAATTGTCATTTTTCTTCCCTCATGTGTTAGGATAAATTTGCAGAGGTGAAGTACCTATTGGCAGGATTAGATCCATGAGTCTTTCATCAGGTTCCATCTGGATTTAGCAAGTGGACTGTAAAATTATTCTAATCCTAATAATGCTCAGTACAGGACATGCTTTCACGTAGCAGGTTCCTTTCAAGCATAATTAAAGAGTCCTCAGATGTAGAAAATAATTTGAAACATTATTTAGATTTCAGAAGTCATAAGGTTTTTCAAAAAGATAAAATAAGTCAATAGTTTAAATTAATATGGACACTCCAAATTTGATTACTTAAAAAAAAGGAATAGCTTTTCAAAACTGTATTTTCTCAGCTGTCAATTTCTGTCCTTGGTGATTATGCAGCATATAATGGCATTTTGCTTCCTAAGTACAATATTAAGGACTAATCTGAGTTTTGAAGTGGCTTGTCCCTCTGTCATTTCTCTTTACAGCATATACTCTGAAATTTTAATGCACAGAATATGGGCTATGTCTTTTTTATAAGTACTATTACATGAGAAGAAATAGGAGGATTTTGGTATTGTTGGAAAGGTTAAAAATAATTTCTGGCTACAACATCCAATCTAATGCCAGTTGGTGTTTCATCCCCACAGGAAGCTGCTAAATTTATGCACCAGGTGTAAAAGGGAAGGTAAGGAAAATCAGTCATTTGAAGGGAGCACTGTGTTAAATCAATGCATATTAGGATCCCAAGTGGATTTGATTCCTCCCCAAAAAAAAAAAAAAATATATTATTTTCTGGTACTTTTATTGAAAGGAAGACCCTGAAGTAACCCCATAATTATTAATGTGTTAAATTTTAACATACATTGATTTAATATATTTAATTGATTTTTCCCTTTCTACAAGTCTTCTTAAGTCAAGAAGTTTGTAGCTTAAAACCAGACATTTGAAAATTAACTGCAAACCAAGCAGGATATTAAACTCCATTCTTTATCCTATATAATATGGGTATAGAAATTATGCTACAGGATGTAAATGATAATTGTGAAATGACTTTCAAATTTATGTCACTTAGGTTTCTGAGAAAAGCCAAAAAAATACTTCAGCAATTGTACAAGAAAATGCATATATAATTAAACAATTCATCTAGGGTTGTAGTAATTTGCATTTAATTTCCATCAAATGTCTGGATGAACTTACTGTTATTGATTTTTTATAATTATTATATTTCATAGAAGTATTTGCGCAAGAAATGTAGTGCTAGTATTTACACCTCACCAGCCAGGAAAGGAAGAAATAGTATATGGTTATGCAAAACTCATACTGTACATACTGTCAACATAATGTTCATAAATCATATACAGGCAGAGGGCATCTACTAACTCCCATGTGACCATTGATTTAAAATAACAGAGAAGAAACAGTATATTCACTAACAAATTATTTGCTCTGCTTTGCTTGTTGGTCATACTCAGAAAGGCTTTCCCTACTAGTCTCTTCTTTTTATTAGGATATAGGTAGTGAAGTTGAAATATACACATAGGATTTGCATTTTTCATCCTCCCAAAATTCCCTATTATTTCAGCAGTAAAGAATAGTCCAATGAGATGCTTACTGGGAAGTAAAGTAATTAAATCCACTGGTAGAAAGCAAAAGGATTTTTTCCCCCTCATAAATTTCTGTGCAGGTTAAGTAATTTTTGCATGTCCAGAACTCTGATGATACTTTCCAGGCCATAGTTTTTTATTACTCTCCAACAGAATACCAGAGTGTCCATAGGGTCATGCATTGCCAAGACACATCCCATCTATGAGGACATGAAGCTGGCTGCAGTCTCCACGGGGAGTCATCATCCTAACTGCTCTGTCCTTTTATGGTGTACTGTACGCAAGGTTTTCTTTGTAAGGGTCATATTGTTTCCTTCAAAAGTAGCACATTTTCATCATCTTAATGCATTTTTATACCTTGTTATTGGACTCCTTGTTCAGTACTGGCACAAAGCAGTATGGATTGTCTGCTTGCAACGTCTCCTTCACCTCAGGATCATTTTGGTTTTATTGTTCTCATTCAAGTATGATTATTCTGCCCCCTAATCACATTTTTACAATGTATTCTCTAAGAAGTGGAGCTGCAATAGTTCCTTTAATTTGTATCCCTGCTCAGTGACAGTATTTTTATATTGTTTCCTCTTATATCCCTCAGAATGACAAATATTTCTGTCTGCTGTGCAATATTAACATTGAGAGGGCCAATATATTTACTTTTTTCTAATTTTGGGTAAAAGCAGGGGAAGAAAGACTGAAAAAAATCACTGTTTGGACTCTCCAACTCTTACAGAACTGTTTGCTTCGAAGGTGCTTTGGAGGCCTGCAGGAAAAATGTTTATACACATCATTATTTTTAGTGTATATTTGCAGTACCTACATGGAGCAGTGTTGAGCTGAGAAAGTGAGTCACAGAAGCAGCATCCATCCCAGGACACACAAAATTATTGCAACAAATGTCCTGAGTTCCCAATTACTGCCATTTGTTCCTGCTTTCCTTTTCCAAGGTGCTCTCCTAGAAGAGCGGTTGAGTTGCAAGCACAAGCAAGAGAAGGCATTCAACTCCCCACTGCTGCTCTTAACTTTTATCTTTAGCCTTTATTTCCCATATGCTATGTTTACAGTTCTGGTGTTATCTAGCAGAAAGTTGGGCAGAGCACAGGAGTAGACACCTATAAATTCAAGTGCTGAAAACAGGACATCCTCAGTTTTAACACATACCACCTCTCTATTCAGTGGTTCAGCATTCCCAGATAAATCCTATTTTGTCGTTTACGAAATCTTAACTGAATGGTCTTGTTGGATTTACACAGAGTGAGTTATTTCTGTAGGGTTTCAATCAGAAATTCTGATACTGTAGTGATAATAAGTATTTATATTTCAACTACTTTAATTCTTCAGTTCTTCAGTTAAAGGTCTTAGAGCACTTTCCCACTCCTAATTAATCCTCGAGCTATACGTAGTTCAAGAACAGAGCATCTAATCAGTGTCCTGGTTCTTGGGTCCCTTCAGACAGAATCCTCACCAAAGGGTGGCTTGTCCTTAAGTGCCCAGCTGAGCTCAGGCTGTGGAAGTTAGTTACTAGGTATAAATGATGGAATGGCAGAGATTTTCCTGCTCATGGTGACTGCTGACCTATAGGTGAAATGTCGCTGCCATTCACACCTTCAGAGTGCCCAGACAGTGCGGGAATCTGCTGAGCATGACAGTCCCCTCAAAGCAAGTTTGCCAGGGAACCATCACTCTACCTACTACCCAAAACGGTTTCTGGTGAATTAATCACTGGTGAATTAATTCTGGTGAATTAATCGTCCTGGCATTAGAGCCAAGACAGTAAATCTGCATTTTCAGCAGTCTTGTGAACCGTGCAAGGCTACAGATGATTCCTGCTGAGCTGAAAGAGGGTTTTCTATATCCTAAAAAAGAGTTATTTCTTCCTTTATTTTCAGAGCAATACTTTGCTCTGATGCTGCTGTAATTCCATGTATTATTTCTCGCTGGGAGGTACTTTCTTGGCACACTCACAAGTAATGGCAAAAAACTGCAGATGTAAATTTGTAAGAATGCTGGCACAGATCTAGCTTGAGTATCACCTGCTGTCCTTCTTTGGCTTGTCTGAATCCTAAACTGCTGTGTATGTTCAGGTTCCAGGAACAGCATAACCGTGGAGTTCAGTATGAGTAGGTTAAATTCACTCGTCGTGTCATCTAAGCTAGTTCATTTGGAGCTTGTATCTCTACACTGCTCTGCCATCTGCATTGTAGTTAGTCATCCAGGCTTCAGATTTTCTTTCCTGAAAGAAAACTGTAGGAGGGGAAAACTTAATCTGAGAGTGTGTGCGTGCGCACTGATTCCTGTGCTAGCTCTGTCACAATCAGTGCAGAAGGCGTCCTCAGGCGATGCCACTTATTTTTTGCAATCCACCACTAATGCAGGCCTGAATTTCACTGTTTCCTCATGAAGACTGTTTTGTGTGTTTGTTTCCCTTTCCGTGGACAGTCCCTTGCAGTACTGCCACAGGACTCTCCAACAAAGCAGCTCTGCTTTCTCCATCACACACAGTCTGCTTCATATGCTGTCCTCTCTGCAGCTACCAGGAAAGACGGTACAGCCAGGTGGGGGTCAGTCTCTTCTTCCATGTGACAAGTGATAGGGCAAGAGGAAATGGCCTCAAGTTGCATCAGGGGATGTTAGATTAAATATTAGGAAACATTTTTTTGCTAAATGTGGTCAAGCATTAGAACAGGCTGCCCAAGGAAGTGGTGGAATTACCATCCCTGGAAGGGTTCAAAAACTTGTGGGTGTGGTGCTCTAGGGTAATGGTTTGATGGTAGACTCAGCAATGTTGGGTTAATTGTTCGACTCGATGATCTTAAAGGCCTTTTCCATCTGCATTCTGTGATTTTTACTGTGATGTCTGTAGAGCTGTTGCTTTCTCCATGTGTCAGTACTTGCTGTAGGTAACGTGAAGGACTATGCCAAGCTGACAGATTTTCATCACCATCCTCAGAGGAGTCAAGTGTATCATTCCTGTGCTGTACTTCTTCCCAAATCAGCCTCCTACTCCTCCCACCACAGAGTGCACGCAAAGTTAAACTGCGAATCCAAGGAGGATCTTCCTGGCTCCACCATTCTTTGCCATTCAAAGCTGTTAACTCATTTGCTTCCTGCATTAGGCTTACAAGGAGTTGACTGTGGGACCTTCTGTTTGTGTAAAAGATATGTAAAAGATGCTTGTCTGGTTTGCTACTACATTTAAACTTTTAGCTAGTAGAAAGAGTATCTTTAGCTATTTTTCCAGCTCACAGAGCTGTTAAGTTCTTTATGATTTGTTTTGGATTTGAATATCTAGCTTCAGAAAAAATTAGCTGATTTTAAAGGGAATAGCAAAAGGAAACACAAGGTTCAATGGAAAATGAAAGTTGAGAAAACAAAACAACACAAACTAGATCTGGATTCTGAACCGTATCCTCCAAGTTTCTCTGTTCTTTTAACCAGCTGAACTAACCTAAGCCATGCAGAAAATAAACATTTTAATGAAATATCAGACTGTTCCTGTGATATCTGCTGACTTATTAATGGGTTGTCGTATCATTCCAGGTTCACAGGGTGCTATAAAAGGATTTTCAAATCAAATCAAATCAAATCCAGACAGCCTCTCCAGAGGCTCTAGGGGGAGTACCATCTGTCCTTCCTACCTTTTAGCTGTTCTTTATTACTGGTAGGATCATTCATATTCTTAAAACTATGAAGCCACCTTTAGGAGAGATCAGCCTTCCTAACTAGCAAAGCAAGTTCTTGTCATTGCCCTTGATCAACTTAAATTGCTCTCTTGGGCATCTGTTCATTCAGACCTAGCTAAATATCTTTTTTAATTCTCTTTTTTCTGTATTTTTTAAAACACAGTCCTCATTCAGAAAGAGGACTTGAGCTTTCACTCTGCACTTGTAGAAAAAGAGATGTCACTTGAGGAAGGAAAGTACTGTAATACAGAAAAGTATTATTACAGCAATAGTACTTGTACGGTCCTTTACATCTTCAAAGCCCTGTGCCTGCTAATTTCTTAATTAATCCAAGTACACTTTTATTCATTTGTACTTATGAGGATTAATTTTAGAAACTGGAATTATTTAAAAACTGTTCTTACATGAAATTTCATGTGTGCAACATGGAAAGAAAATTAATTTCTCTATTGCCTTCCTGTGGCAACTAAATTAATTTATATTGTCACTGATTTTTTTTTTTTTTTGCAGTGTGGGGTGTATGTAAGTTTCAGCAATGGAATCAGTCTGACTCAATTTGTACTATTTTACCATGTACTTATAAAAGGATAAATTCTTATTGGATTCAGACCACAGACAATGGAGTAGTTTGTGAAACTTTTAAGTCCTCTGTGGTCTCAGCTGGAATTAAAAGTTTGATAGATTTGTGTACTCAAAAGGAATGATGATTCTGTCTCACCTACTACTCTTCGGAGTGTACAGTCAGGGAAATTCCCTGTAACTAGGGATTGCCTTTATCAAGCGTAATAAAAGACCTTTATAATTATGCTCAGCTGATTCTGAATTGAAGAAAGGTAGATCTCAGAACTCATACAGATTTCATGGTAATGCTTTGCTGGATTGGGGAGGGAGAGCTAAATTAGTGCCTTTGTTGGGAGGAAGGTGGGAAGTGACTCGCAGCCCTTGATACTCTTTGTCCTATATGGGGGCCAGGATAAGCTGGGCTATTGTAAAGTGATGCAGGCTGAGGCAGAGCTGTGGGTTGAGGCTGCCATGAAAGAAAAAACACCTGTAAGAAATAAAGTGTTTTTACACCCCCTGATCACTGGAAAGCTTAGGCTTCTTATTACTGTTGTTATTACTGCTCTTCTGGATGACTTTATCTGATAAATGTCCAGTCCTTTTTTAAATCCCGCTGGGATCTTTCCTTTAGAGATACTCTCTGACAGTGCCATCAAAAGGCTATCAGATGAAAGAGTGTAAATCCAGGGTAAGAATGTATCCAGTGTAAGTCTGACAAAAAAAAAATCAGTAAAGTTGAAGAATGCTAAATGCAGGACACTGGATAAATACCTCTTTAGTTTGCAGGATGCCATTTTAGGCCACATGGCAAGAATTACTACCTAGAGCACTGGTCATCCATACCACCTGGTGTAGCCTGGAAATTGTCTCTGTTGGTGCACATTTTTTCACCTGAAACTCCAGGTCCATGCTGTGGAGATCCTGGAAATCTAGTCTTGCTTCATTGAGGTCCAAGCAGCTAATTTGTGATCTTGATAGTATCTGCCTGTAGTTCTTTTTAATTTGAAATTACCTTTGCTTCTTCTGCTCTTGTTATTCCAGCTGAATGCCCTAATTTTTCCCCAGTGATCTGTGTGTTCACTTTAGACAGCAAATGAGATATCCAAATGCAAATGGGAACACTTTTGTCTTGTTGTGTTGTTGGTTTTTTTTTTTCATTTTTAAATCATTTCTATTTTGCAGCTTGAAGCAAAGAACATCACAGTCAATACCAAATGTGTTTGTTACAACTGGCTTAAAAATATGTACTCTCTCTCTATATATATATGTAGGTATACAGAAATCTGGCAGCCATATGGGATTTTCACACACCTGTCAGTGGAATGAGCGTGTTTGAATGTGTAATCTCACATTCTGCACCAGAATGTAAGAACAGAGCCCCAAGGGCATGGATCATGTGATAAGCGTATCAAGTCACCTCAAAGGTAGCACTTTTACAGAGCACCACACTTTTGATTATTATGGCAGTATTAGCTGTATTACCCATGGAAAGGTAACATGGAAGCCAGGAAAACAAATTAAAAATTACAAGTGCGAAACAGGGTAGCAATTTTTCTTGGAATTGTGGCTCTTATGTAATGCCGCAGACTGTAGTTTATGCATGCCACCTACACACAGCTATGAAATATTGCTGTGGCTTACATTAGCGACATATTGGTCACTTTTACAAACATCTTCTTCAGTAAATGGGAGCTGAATTTTAGTGTGAGTGTTATGTTGGTCAAGGATATTCAACCATGCATCACTTGTGTCTTACTCATGCAGCAGCAAATTGTTATAAGGCAGTGTCATGTTTTCACAGATCCTTGGGAAGCCTCTTAAAGTCTGAATGGTTAAGGCCAAACAAAAAGGAAAATAGGGCATTCTGGCACATATGGTTTGACACTGTCTCATACAAAATAGGTCAGAAAACCATAATTAGTGCACAAGACAACAAACAGTTGTAATCAGGCCATTTTAGGGAACCTCCATGATATGCACGTGAAATATCTAAACCCCTGAGAATAAAATTTGGCTCTAAAAGCCAAATCCAGTAGCAGAGATTTTTTTTTCTGTTTCTTAATGAGTCAGGGTTTATCATTTGGAATATTTTCTACCCATATTGGATTATTCGCAGTCAGCATCACTGAAGAATCCAATTATTGGAGCTCAGCTGTCCTTTCCTCTGAGAAAGACAGAGACATCAAAACCGTTACTCTGATTAAATCCTGATATGTCTCCTCTACATTCTGCCACCCAACTCTAGCGAGCTTTTCCTTCATACAGACTGCTGTAGTAAGAGCCAGCAGCACATGCAGAAATACTGCTCATGCTTCTGGCCTGGAGTGATTTTTTTTCTCAGATAGTAAAGGTGCTGAACACAAAGAGACAAATGAGGAATGGGGTGGAACAAGCAGCCGAGAACAGGAAGAAAGGGATACATATATATATATATATAGGACTAGCTTTTGCTATGCATGAAATGCAACACCCTGTTCCCACATTGTGACGCACATCAGTCGGTCCAGATGGTGAGAAGGGTTGGGTTTCTGCCTGGGGCTGCCGGCACAGGCTTCATTTGCATTCCTCAGCCCAGTTGTTCGTGGAAAAGCATCCAGGCAATGCACAATCGCTCACACAACTGTGCTCACCTTCCCAAGAGCAACATTTCTTCATGCCACCAAAAACTGGGGGAGTTTTACAGGCATGGGGAATGAAAGGAGGTGGATCGAGCGTTCAGGTTCCAAATGGAACCCTCTGAGAATCATCACCAGTGATGTAGAAATAGAAAATCCTCTTGAATAAAGTGTTCATTCCCACTCTGTGTTTGAACAAATAGCCTTGAGTTTGTGTAAAACACATACAAAATTTCTGGAGTTCAACTCTGAAAGGGCAATTTCTGCTTCCTCATAAAAAATTTGCCATACAAACCCCTTTCCAGTGGCTGATCCCTGGCTGTGTTTTACCATTACAATAACCAGTTTTGCTTGTTAGGGACTAATTCTGAGTGTTAATTTGTGGCATGTGCAACAATTGTGATTGTTATTGCTGTAATTAATCCCATTTGAAAATGTTATTTTAATTGATTGGATTAATGGGTCTAAGCTTTAGGTGTTTGGTTCGGTTAATTTGTATCTATACATTGGCTTTAAAAACTATGCAAGCATATGGGAAAAAGAAAGCATAAGAGAAGTGAAGAGCATTATAAATACATCTTTGTAATTCAGAGGATGTTCTTAAAACCTTTCAGCATTTTTAGGAGGATTTTAAAATGGGCACAGAAGTTCACCTAACAAGTATATTGCTTTTAACAGTCATTCTGCCTGGAGTAATGCTTTTAGGTTATCTGTGCTAACATCCCTGGAATTTGCCTGAGTAATTTCCATTTGTGATAGTAGAAGTAACAAACCCTGAGTTAGTTGCTAAACGAAAACCGTGTCTTTAAGAAGGGAACATTTCGTGAAGATTTTAAAAAAAATCATGAGAATTGTTACCCAGAGGATACTGAAGCTACATTTACTACTGCATTAAGAAATGTTTAAGGGCAGAATTTGTATTGGTAGATGCTTTCTTCTCTGAGTTTTGCCTCTCCCCCAAGTGCAGTTGCTCATTCCACCTTAACAAGGTGCAGTGATTGACAGGTAGAGATGTTGCACAGAGCAGAAGGTGGGAGTGTGCTCTATTGGTTTGTGCTTGTACATCCTGAGCACCAATTACTGTCACTGCTGCCAGCACTGATGTGTTTATCAGGATGAGTTATAGCAGAATATATGTACACAGGCAGTGTGTATGCTGGATGACCACCCCCTGTGATGTAAAATATGAGAGTCTGGGAGCTACCGTTTTATAATTCATCAGGTTCAGCAACCGACTGTTGTTGGTTGGCTTAGTTATAAAGGCAAGTGTGAACCGAACAGCAGACAGGAGCATCTTGCATCGAGAGTCCTGCAAGCTGCATTTGGTGCCTGGGCTCCGCTTTTGTTCCAGTGTATTCAGTCCTCGGTGAGTGATGGGGGTTCTGTCGAGCTAAAGCTGTTATTATATAAGCTGGGGAAACCTGCCTGCTAGTTTAATGTGTATTTTGCTGCTGGAAGTCCTTGTGTGTGGTTGTTTTTAGATATTGCAATATTTTCAGTTGTGTACGTTACTGGCACGAAATGAGATGAAAAGAAAAATGCAATGATGAATTATTCACCATCGTGCTGCGAGGATCTCTTTCCTAGCTAAAGTTACTTTCCTTTAGTGAGTGTGTTGGGGGTTCAAAGAAGCTACAAACCAGCAAATCTACCTGTCATTAAATTGCTTTTGTTAGTGTTTAAAGAGAGTGATAGCTGTGGCGTTTGTAACAAGAGAAAGGAAAAGAATAAGCAAATATTGAAAGCATTTACAAATTCTTTGCTTTTTTGTACAAGTGGCTTTTCAGATGCAGCAGTAAATCTTTTGTGTGCAGTTAGGGGCTGCAAAGAATTTGAATTGTAGAGCTTTTTAATTAGATAATCAGTAAAAAAGTAGCTTCTTTCTGGTTTGGTGGTAATATGCTTAGTATCACATTAAAATGAATGATTCCCCATCTTGCATAACAACAGTGCTGAAATATATGTAAGATGAAAGGCAAAGGGAGACTTTAAAACAAACTGTGGAAACATGCACAGCTAGGCAGAGAAAGGTATATTTCCTATAGCGTCTGCATGACTTTTGAATTTCACTAGCGTTAGATTCTTTGCTCTAATTATCACTTACTTCTTTTTGACCTCTGTATCTTTTCAAGCAAGCTCCGTTAATATGTCGACGTTGTCTTGCCAGTAACCTTTTAAGATCAGTAAGCCTGCAATTTTTTTTTGTTGTTTTAATCAGGAAGGAATTGAAAAGCAGAATTTATGAAACTGAAATATTAAGATTGCCATACAATGCCGATGTGTCTCCTCAGGAGAGGCAAGTGGTCACGAGTAACAATTTTACTTTTTCTTTTGTCAATAGCAGTATTATAGTCATTGCTTTTGTCTCCTTGTACCCGGTTTGGGGTTATTTTTTTTTTCTCTGTGGGTTGGAGCAGCAAGTTTGCTGTATCCAAATATCAAGAGAGCTTGTCAGAACAGCACCTGTTGTCTTATTGCTGTATTATTAATACATGGAGAGAGAGACTCTTCCAGAGACCTCTCACCTGATATCAGTCCAAATTGTTTACTCTGTTGTGATTTAGACTTGTATTTTGACTTCTCACTTAAAAATAAATTGTTCAGTGAGTTATAGGTGAAGCATCAAAGTTGCAGGACTGATTCTGGTTTAATTAATAAAACCAGAATCAATTAATTAATAAGGTATCTCATTTTAGTATCAATTTTTATTTATTGAGAAAGGTTATTGGCAAAGTGGCCTTTGACACTGTTTTCCTTTGCCAAGCAAATTTGCACTTACTCTTTATAAATCACAAATTTGAAAAAAATCAGATTTTTTTTGTGACGATTATTTCCTGTCAGCCTAACAGACTGGAACCTATTTCTAGGAAAGAGTATACCTTTGTCAGCAGTACTTTATTTAAGAGTATTGCACTGCTTTTTAAGCATTCAGCTCTATTTTCAGTGACCCCTGTGCCAGCAAATGGGTTTCTTGAAGTGTGAGCTTCTGGCTTTGCAAGTTCTCCTCCTTTCAGAAATCTGTGATACTGCATCCATCTGTCTAGGCATTTATATTGCATGCATCACAATGGTGTAATCTCAGCAATATGAACATTAACCATGTAAATGTATGTACTGTAACTTAGGAAGTATAAATTAGGACAGGAAAAGCAACCCTAAAAGAAGAAAGTTATGGTATGGGCATATGGGCTCTTGTGGGAACCAGAGATCCAGACTCGCTATTTGTTATTACACAATAAATTAAGCTGACAACTAGTTCAGTCTCCAGGCAGTATGAAGGTTTGGGCACACATAAGACCAGCTTCTCAAAGTTCACTTCATATATGACCAAGGAAAATAGCCAGAGGATGTGGGGAAAATTCTATTTTATCCTGGGTGCGTGCCTACTGCTCCTTTGTGGTTACATCCCGGGAGGGATGCTGAAGGAGAAACAACAGTGTCTAAGAGTTGTATTTCACATCATCTCGAACTGGAGGGTCCAGATGTTTTATCTGGGTATTAGTTTGGTGCTGTGATCCATGCCTCCCACCTGGCAGTAAGTGACAGCAGTGCTCTCCATCGAGTGCTGTGTCTTAAATGCCCTTAGGGCTGGTCCAGGAAACAGCTATCCCTGTTGTTAGTGGTACATCCTGCTGGAAACACTCTGCGCCACAATTCCAAGAGTGTGTTGGCTTCCTGACCATTTCTGGATAGAGGTAATATTTTAGGATTAATATATAGTACTCTTGAGTAGCAGAAATCTGCTCTCCAAGAGGAATCCTGCTCTGCCTTTTGGTTACAGATGAAACCAACCCATATTATCTTTTGTATAAAATATAGATGCCCGGAAAAAAAAAAAAAAAAAAAAAAAAAAAAAAAAAAAAAAAAAAACCTTAGATAAAAGTCCTGAGCTCAGGAATTGATCTTTTTTTATCTTTTTCTTTTGGTCTGAAACATCTTCTGTTTACTGGCCTTCAGGTTTGCTGTGAAGTCCCATGGAAGCTTGTGGTCAACATTTTTGACAAAATAGATTATTGGATAATCCAGCATTCATTTTTGGAGAGTTTTTTTATTTGGTTTGCAGTAAATACAGCTAATGTGTGACTGTGTAGTTGTGTGCCTGTGCTCTTTGTGTGAAAAGTGATTGGAGACAGCAGCAGGGGTGTGTAAACTCACAAGTTTGTATGCCTGATACACTTCTGTTTTGCTCTTTCAAGCACACAGTACACAAACTATGGTTTCAAACAGAACAATACATTTAAAATATTGAGTCTTGAGCACAGAAATATCTAATGCATAAAATTGAAAGCTGTTAACTATATATTAACACTCTGTTGAAGAGGCTGATAAAGTGACACTGTGCTATTTTTAAGAATTCTCAGGTTTGAATTCGGTATTCAAGACAGGTGTGAAACAAAGCTGAACAGACACTGGCAGTCATAATGATGGGCTTTCAGGGAGAGGACCTTCACTGGAAAAATGGGTGAAATTATAGGTTAGACATGTAGTATCCTCAGTGCTGGGGTTAGCCAATGCAACTTTATGGAAGGGAAGAGATAGAACATAGTAAAGGATGACAAAGTGTCAATGGAAAACAGTAGAGGTTTTGGTATATCCAGAAAACTAGGGAGAGGAAATACATTTTAAAGGACTATCAAACGCTTAGTGCATTACAGGAATAAATTCGGCATCTGGAGGAGGAAGAGAGCATGTTCATGAACACAACATACATACCCTTTGATGTTGGTCTGTTCTTTGTGCTGTGAGTGAAATATATGTAAAGGTCTATTCCTGCAGAAGAGATTTTGGTTAGGTTTTACATGATTGTATGAGCAGGAGGGAATATTCAAGTTATTAAATCCATGAAAGGCTCACTTGTAAGAAAAATACATTCATAAATGCTAAGTTCAGTTTGTTTGAGGATTCAAGTGCTTGGTTAGTTTAGTGATGCCTGGTGTCTCGGCATCTGGATGCATTATGCTATTATTTTAAAAAAGAGAGAAAATAGGAGCTATAAATGTAAGTATTCTTTGCTAGGAAATTAAAATTAAAATAAAACAAAATAAAAGCACCTTCCTTGCTGCCCAGTGGTTAAAATGACAAACAGATCGCTCAGTCTTTGTAACCTCACAGGTGAAAAGGGTGTGTTCCAGGGTAGTAGTGATGGTTTTGTAGAACTCAGCACCAGAAATCAGTGGGAGCCAGATGTCAGTGAAATAAAGTAATACAAATTATCTCTTTTCTGAATGTTATTTAATGTAGTCTAGACAACCAAAAACATGAAAAGTATTCATCGAGTTGTTTCCAAGGTCATGTCAGCTTTCTGTGGAGTTATTGCATGTTTTCAGGGGGCATGCATGGTCAGAGGGGCGCTGGTTCCTGGAGCTGTGTCTCCACTCCAGAGTAGTTACAACCAGTGGAGAAGCTGCCCATAAACAGAGGTGTAGGATTTGACACACATCTGGGATCATCTCTGGTTAAGGCCCTACAGCTTTAAGTCCTGCAGGCAGGACTTGGATATATATCCCAAGAAAGCTGCACTGGAAGTCCCTTGCACTCCTCTAGGATAATGCTTTTCATCTTTTTGTATCATGACTGTGTGCAGAAGAAAAAAAATCTGGGGAGACCCTCTTATGAAAGTGGCCCCAGATGAGAGTGGCTGCTGTAATCCCACCAGATTGCAGGCTGAAAGCACTCTGAAATACCTGCAGCTTCTCTGGTGCCCAGTTTTTTGTCCTGCCTGGAATAACTGAAGGTGGAAAGCATTTGTCATCCCACTTGCAATAAGCCAACAGGAGTGATGCTCCTCTGCAGCAGATTCATTTGTTGTCTGAACAGCAGTGGTGTAGTCTCTTCTGTCCTGTGCAAAGTTCTAATTAGTGGTTGGTGGCCTAAAACCTAATATTAATATACAATTTTTATTTTGTACTGCAGGGAAAGGCTTATGGCATCAACAACTTTCCACTTGGGAATTCCTAATGTGCTCACTCAAAAGTCAGCCTGATAAAACTGCAGATGGAGTCCTCATTCCCAGAATACTTTTGTAGTGTTAGCAGAAATCTCCTATTATTTTAGCCAGGCAGGATAGTAATCTGGATTGACAAGAGTTTCTTAAATCCTGAGATGCTGCCTTTACATCACACTGGTCAGTGTGTTGTGTTTGAAGAACCTGCAAAGTGGCAGAGTAAGACATGGGCTGTCCCTTCTAATTCATTCCTGTACTCCTGAGTAGATGTCTTGTGTTCTGGAGACACCACAAGCCCACCACTCTGTAAGCATGATTTGCAATACTGTTTGTGCTAGGTTCTAAGGGAAGGAATTAGTGCAGTGGCATTTGAGCTAAGCAAATGCTAATTTAAGAACCCGCTATTATCCTGCTTTTGTGTGTTGTGGTAATAATCTTTAACATTATAAAATAATAAAGAACTGATTGAACTGTGTTGTGTGCAGAACGGAACAAGTGAGTGAGCCAGGCAGGCTAATCTATTCACTTTGTTGTGGGAAGTATTTGTTTGGTTGGTTTTTTCCTTCTATTGATATTTGTCTGTATTTTAAGGAAACTGTACTCTCAGAAGCATCTCTTGCTGGGTTCAGTACTGTGTTCCCCAAGTAGAAAAAAATATCCACAGCAGCTCGTAATATTATTGGTATCTAATTAAATATAACTCACTAAAGAAAATCTCTACTTTCTTTCAAAAAAATCTGCTTATAGGTTTTAAGAAGGTATAAACATAAATACAGTATACAGTACTTTTTCATGTAAATGGTATTTTATTCTCTCTGTATTTATTTACAGTACTGTTAATCTCTGTTTATTGGAGTAGATCTTTGTCTCTCACTGCCAAAATATTTCTTGTGAAAGGAATCTATTGTTCCAAATAGAAAAGTGATAATAGGCAAAATCATTATCTGCTCTCAGTGTTCCAGGGACTATCCTTGCCCTTCTCAGATAGGTGTTTCTGGTAGACATTCATAGAAAAATGACAGTGCACACTGGCTCCTGCTGGCTTTGGGTTGGGCTGTAGTTCAGAATTGCAAAATAAAGTTATTAAGTGGATATTAGGTGAATTATTAGGTCTTAGGTAAAACTTGACTGTTCCCTGTAGTGGTCTGTATTTCTTCTCTTTGATGATAAACCACAACTGTTAAATACTTCAGTGAAATATACCCATCCAACACAGAAACAAGTTTGAGACAAGGGGAAAATAGCAGTCCTGCATTCAAAACAGGTTTTCTAGGTGCAGAATTAATTTCATTTCGTGTTTCTTTGCAATTTGTTATTTAAAAACCATAAAATTTTCTGTAGATATTCTAAAATTTTCTTATTCAAGTAAAAGAAAGTGTTCTGTAATACTGAATGCACTTTAAACGTTTGCTGTTCATGTTTGGTTTCTTCTATTTCTGTTCAAATTTTATCACCTTTGAATTATAATGGTAAACTGGTCTAGTTGTACAGTGTACCTGAAACACCTTTACAGGGACACTTGGAGATTTTTATGGCCATGATTACATGTTGGCCTTTTAAGGAAATGTGATGCAAATATTTTGAAGTCAAATCTCTTTATTTGGTTTTCACTCTTTCATGTCTTGCTACTGGCACCTGATCCCTGAAATGAAAACACTTGTGTTCAGCTTTCTCCCATCTTTTCAGAGATGCAAATAAATTCTGCTTTGTTTTTGTTAAATTCATTTCAGTGCATAGGTGTGTATATATATATATATATATATGTGTGTGTGTGTGTGTGTGTGTGTATATGTATATATATATATATATATATATATATATATATATATATATATAGGGATCTGAATCAGGAAAAGTGAAAGTACTAGAAGACAGAAAGCAGGAAGCACTACAATTTTCTAATAGAATTACTATTAAGTGCATCTGTAAATTTTAGCTCAGGTTTATATACCAATCACAAACTAGTCCAGCTTTTGCCCTACAGTATTCATAAGGCTTGAAATTCAACATTTTTCCTCAATTGTTTGAGATACTTAATATAAAATATGGATTGGTCGCTGGCCGAAGAAGCAGCTAAATCTTTCAAGATCAAAACACTGAAATTTTCTGTTTCAGTTTATTTTTGGCATGCTTGTTTAATAGAAGAAGAAACAAGCTTAGTCTATAGAAATTGTCCATAGACCTGTAAAATAAATCGTAATGTATTTGTGATCAAGAATTATTGATTTGTATTTATCATAAGAGGTGTTTTTAGGATTTGAAACATGGGAAGACAAATTATGAACTCTTGTTTTATTTAAAATTAATCAGCTAGCTGTTTTTTTCTTATGATTTATGCTATAATAACACTTTTATCTTCTTTCTTTTATTCCTTATACCTTTCCCCAGTGTTAAGTTACCATACTTGAGATCCTAGATTTTGCTGAATTTTACTATAGTTATTTTTAAAGTATATGTGAAGGTAAAATATAAGTGATATTTTATGTCAAAATGAGGTTCAAGTATCAGAAATATTGCAAATTTTTTTCAGCCTTATATCCCTAAACCTAAATATGTGATGAAGACAGAGATCAATATGGGAGAAAAACATCAAAAAACAAAGCCATATTTAGACAATGCTGAAAACCTTCAGTTGTCCAAAACTGTCATTTGAGGGAGGGAGAAAAGCGAGGCAGGACGAATTCATGTTTGAATATTCATGCTGAAAAATGGTACCCCTACTGTCAAATTGCATTTAGATTAGAAAGTTGATTTTTCAATAAAGAAACATATTTAATCTACTGGTTTTCCCAGGAAAAAAAAAAAAAAAAAAAAAAAAGATACTTGGGTTTAATATGCAAGTGAATAACTGGAATGCAAATATTGAAATCACTTGCTGAATTTGGTAATGGAAACTGTAAAGGTGTAAGCACTGATGTGGAAACATCCAGAGCCTGATTGGGATCTTTCTTACACCATTTGCATATAACTAAAAACGTGTAACTCAGCGACCAGCCTGAGAACACAAACGTAGTTAATGTGTGTTTTAACCTCTGGTTAACATCTGTGAGGCCTGACTCAGCCTTTCCTCTTCTGGTGGATATGTCTCCTGCTGACTGTGACTCAAACTATCTGGAGGTCTTTCAGACAAAGTTGTAGTTAAATTAATCTGCTCAGCCTGAAGGTCAAGCATGATTTTAATTTAGCCACTGTTCTGTCCTTTGATTTACTTGCGGTACTTCTGTAATTGTGACTGACAGCCTTGAGGTGGATACCATTGATATATGGAGTTTGTACTGCAGTCACATCAGAATTCTTTTGGATAATTGTAAATGATGTTAACATGTGATTTTTGAGATCCATCCTCTTTCAGATGAATTACATATAATACCATTTAAAAATAAATTTAATGTATAGTCTTGGGGCATCTATTTTGTAGTAAGCTCCTTCTCAGAGAAGCATTTCAGACATTATGACTCTAACTCCCTGTATTTTTGTTTCAACCTAATTTTTTTGTGAGATTGGTTGATGCAGAAAGCAAAGACCACTTGCATGCTGTAAAACTGTATTTGAGCATGTGAGATATGTGACATCTGCTGATGAAGATTATGCCCCAGGGAATTCCCAAAACATTGTTTCTGAAATGTGAAATGCAGCCACCTCTGCTGACGAAAGGGTAGGAAGATGAATGCCAAACATGGCAATAATCTGGGTTAGGGGAAAACCAAATTGAAACAATATTCATTTTGTGTGATAACCAAATACGTTTGTGGTGTATGTGTGAATAAATATGGTTTTAAGCACTCACCTAAAAGTTTGCCAATCTGCACACATTTCTGTGTATTTAATTCACAAAAAATATAGTGCTTAGTTGATCTTCCCTAGGATTTGTACTTGGACTCCACCAACTCCAGGTATTTCAAATATAGATTCTTAGTCATCATCTCTGGTGCTAAATGCCACCAATTATAATACTGGTTGACTCATTTCTATACTCCATGAGGTTTCATGGCTGTTATAAAACTTTGAAAATGCTGACAGACCTGCAGCCATTGTGGGCACTGCCTGTATCAGGGTTCGATATTAAATATAGCCAGATATTAAACCTTTATATTGCTCTACCCAGTTGTTCAATAGCACTGTTACCAGGGACAATAATGCAATCCAGGGGACATTAATACAGCTAAGTGTAGTATTTTATTTATTCTAATAATCTGTGCATTCTAAAGTGCTGAAGTTGTTAACCGTACGTTATCCTGCCTAGTGGGTTTTACCAGCTCTGTGTTTCTAAGCATAAGGGAAGAAGCTTTGCTTATATGTTACATTTGTAGAACTACAGAGGATTAGAGCTCTTGTTTCACAAACCCACAGAATAGTAAAAGCTGGAGGTAACTAGTTCCAGTGCCAGCCGCTCTAATCAACAGGGTCAGATTGCTCAGGGTCATGTAGAATCAAGTTTTTAATATCTCTGCAACTCTAATATTTAAATGAAATTTTGTGTATTTCAGTTTGTGCCCAGTGCCTCTTGTCCTGCTGCTGGGAACCAGTAAGAACCAACTTCTTTACAGCCCTCCATCATGAATGTAAACTGGCTAAAATCTTTTGCATATGGCACTACTGTCCTTGCTTGACCAAACTATTCTCTAGTGTTTGAGGCATGACCTCCAATATGCCTTAGATGTGACAAGGAAGAGCCAGACTTCTGAAAAGACATGTGAATCCTTCTCAGTATTCTGAGAGTACTCTCAGGCCCTTTCCAGATATGAGGTCTTGGAGATTTCTAAATATGATTCTTGGTATTCAGAATTTAAATCAGACAACACTACTTTTGTCCAATACCTTTTCCCTTTTGTTCAGACCTGCCAAATGCTTGCTTAGAAGTTAAGTTCACTTTGAAATTCTGGCGGGTAATGAGAATTCCAGGTTTGACTGCTATTCATCCTTCTATATAGATGGTAATTATTTCTGAATCTGCCTGCCGGAAATTGAACAGAATCTCATGCAAACAAAAGAAACCTTTTCTTAATTGGGAGACTTGCCTACATGGCACAGAGTGTGAAAACAAAAGCGTGCTTGCATAATCTTGTAGCTGGCTTCAGCATTGGGTTGACTGATTAAAGAAAAATCCTCTATGAATAGGATATGGTCTATATAAAAGAAGTTAAAACCTCAAATTTGCTTTCATTTGTTAGCGTCCTCTTTAGCAGCCTTTCTACTCCAGAGATTTCCCTTCTTTCCTTTCAGTGGAAGTTGTTCTCATTAAGTTTTCTGATTACAAACAAGGCTTAGCTGTATTAAATGACTAGATATTTTTATGGCCAAATGGGATTACTTTGATAATTGGCTCTGATCTGTTGCAGAACTTGCTCTCCTGTACTTGCTGCACTGAGTCTTGTAACATGACAGAAGTACCATCCAACTGACATTTACCAGGTCGTTTCATCCTGGATCTATTCAGAAGTTTGGTTTCTTTTCAGCTGCAGGCAGCACATCACAGTCCTTCCAGATTTTTTTTATTTCTTTTGACATTGTCCATGCTGGTGACTTCAAAACTGTGTCATGAAATTGTGATGAAGAATGACAAGGCTTAAAATAGGGACATCACCACAGCATTCCATGTGCCCATTTCTTTCCCAGGTCCTTAATCTCAGCCATCGTGTAGCCAGGCCAGATTTTGTACTCTTAGGTAAGCACTCTTTACTCAGGGTAGGTATTTGTGGCAGATCAAGTTTAAGAGAGGTTGACAGAAACCTCCAGCTCTGAAATTACAGACTGATGGTAAGGTATGGTGTCATCCACCAGCAACTATGGCATTTTACATCCATATTCCTTGATGTTGTGTCCTGGTTAATACCCCATCTGCAAATCAGTCCAATGCAACTGCTCACTCACTTCCCCACCGTGGAACAGGGAGAGAATTAGAAGGGTAAACGGGCAACAAACTGTTGGGTTGAGATCAAGAGTTTGATAGGTAAAGCAAAAGCAAAGCAAAGCTAGGAATTCATTAATCACATTCCATGGGCAGGCAGGTGTTCAGCCATTCCTAGGACAGCAGGGCTTCATCAAGCCAACAGTGCCTTGGGAAGGTAAACACCATCACTCAGTGTGAACGTTTCCCTATTCCTTCTTTTCCCCACAGCTTTACATGCTGAGCGTGATAGTCTGGGATATTCCTTAGGTCAGGTGGGTCAGCTGTCCCAGCTGTGTCCCCTCCTGACTTGTTATTGCACTCCTAGCCTCCTCACTGATGGAGTCAGGTGAGAAGCAGCAAAGGACTTGACTCTGTGCAAGCCCTGCTCAGCAGTAGTGGAAACATTCCTGTGTTATCATTGCTGTTTCCAACAAAAATTGAAACCATAGTCCCATACGAGCTACCATGAAGAAAATTACCTCCACCCCTGATTAAACAAGCCCAGCTTACAATGACAGATCCATGTGATAAAGGGCATCTGGCTTGGGATAAGTAGGCCAGTCAAGCAGTCAGAGCAGTCAAAAACAAATGAAAACTAAATAGCTTCTTTTCTCATGTGGCCACATGCTGTCTTACAGAACAGAAAGGACCAGTGCCAATATAGTCAGTTTGCATCTAAAGGTTTGAGGAGGTGCACAATTCAGAATTGTTTTGCACAGGACTTTCATATGGCTTGAAGTGAAGAAATATTTCTGTCCACGTTTGTCCACACAAATATGTAATGTATTGACCTTCTTCACCACTGTTGTGATAAGGCTGCACCAGTGACAGCAAAACACTTCAAATTAACTCTTGAACTGTGCATGTTCAGATGTTACCCTGATGATCCTCCCATTTAATTCTTTGGAAAAGCTAGCAAACACCAACTTAGGCTTGGTGGTATTTATTTAGTTAGGGATTCTGTGATGATGCATTGAAGTAGATACTCAGGAGAAAGGGAAATCAGGTTCCTTGTGATATGGTGGAACATGTTAATAAAACTCAGTGACAGTCCCAGAAAGCAGATGTCTAATAGAAAGCCAATGTTACTGTCCCTGCAATCTGACGTAGGGAAAAAACATCCTTCTTCACCCCAAGTATGGTATTTTATTTCACCCTGAGCAGTACAGCCCACCTTGGCCTTGTTCTTACAATGTCTGTTCATAGTCAGAGGATGCAAAAATTTTTTATACATAAATGCCTATCAAAATTAATCAGAAACGTAGAAGTTATGGAATCTGAAATTATTTATGATAACCATATCCCCAAAAGTGTTGTGTGTAACTCTGAGAAGAAGATGCTTCTCTATTTGGAAATCCTGAAGTGGTGAATTCATCAAAAAGTCAGGATTAGCCTGCGACAACAAAACCGCCCCTCTCTATGCCAGGGATACTTCAGCGACTTTGAAAGCTTTACTTGATTAAAATATATTTGGTAAAGTCTTTTCTGTAATGACTGAAAGGTGCCACAGAGTGCTCATAAAACCTTGAATAATCTGTGTATGTTTTCAACTGGCGTTATTTTGAGTGGAAGAAAAGTCATGCATTTTTGTAGCAGCTTGACAGGCTGGGGGCTAATGCATGTACAATATTTCTGTGCCTGTGCTCTGATTTATTTGGAGCAGGGCAGTTTTATGGCAGTGCTTCTCTTAACTAGCCAGGAGCATAATCCTGCCAAGTTCTGTTGTCAGTCTGTTGGTAAAAATAATGTCAATAGTAATCACTCACTGCCCAATTTCATCCTTTCTGCCTTCTTTACTCCCAAGGGTAGCCACTGTCAGGTGATGCACATTGCCAGTGCATTGCTCCAGTCTTATAGGAAAGGGATTTTCCCTCACCACTCTCCTTTAGCAGGATGTGGCCATTGCCCACACTGCCTTTTAATCTCCTGCAGGAAATAATATTAAAAAAAAAAAAAAAAAAAAAAAAAAAAAAAAAAAAAAACAACTAAAAAAAATCTACCTTACAAGCAGCCAACTGTTTGGATAAATGTCATGCTTCGCCTGACATTTCTTGCTGCTAGTCCCTGGATAGCCCAGTGAGCAGGGACTGCATCCCAGAGGGTAGCGGGGGAAGACATGTAAAGGTCGTAGTGATTATAGTCAAGGAGATACTTTAAAGCAGAATATGAATGTAAAACCTTGTAGAGGCTGGCATGCAAATTAAAATGTAAATAAGGCTGACAAGCTTTCCAGCAAGACATCAAACTGCCAAAGGGCAAATCTGTCTTCTCCAGGCCTTTTCTGCCCTTAGTGAGCATGCTACAGCTGTTTCCTCAGCCAGCAACAATAGTAACCTCTAGGGGAAGGAGGAATAGGAAAGTCACAGTGATTCTTAGCAGCTGTCACATTTGCAATGGTTTCTCTTCAGAGTATTTCATAATCCTTTTTTTCAGGTTACTTGCCTTAGAAATTTAGGTTACGCAAGCACTAGAAATGAATAAACAAAAAGATGTGTATATACATGAACGAGCTTTGACGGCAGTCTCAGAGCTATGAAATTCTTACAAGCTTCATGAAAACAGGGTAATTGTGAGACGCTATTCCACTTTGTTGGCATAATTAGATAGAAAAGAAATGCAGAAAGATGAGGGGAGAAAAGGGAAATAGACTCTCATATAGGTCCTTCATTGAATTGTATTTAAACTGTAGCAGAAAGTAGAAAAGGTTGGTAGGGTGAGAGACTTTTGAAGATGAAGAAGCTGAGGTAGAAGTCACAAGATAAGAAGTCTTGCAATTCTCAGATTCATCTTCAGGGTCCTGGTTTCATAGAGATATGTAAGTTGTTGTTATTATTATTATTATTATTATTATTATTATTATTATTATTATTATTATTATTAATGCTTTGAGAAGACGGTTTTAATTGTGTTTTGTTTTGGGTTTTTTTGAAATTCTTTCTGGTTTAGCATCTGGCAGAAATTATTTTGTGTGTATTTAAACACAGATGTGCATTTAACCAGCACTTCCCTCAGCATCCCTTCCCACCCTGTGAAGGGTGCTGCCCTCCTTTGCCTTCAGAGCAGCCGCTTAGCACGTCCTGCACAGCAATACCAGCTGCACGGCAGATCTCCCCAAAGCTGATTTTGGTTTCCCTTTGTCAATGCATGATACTTGCTCCCTGTTGGGATGCTTGTAGAGACCTCCTGTGCCAGCCATCTCCAAGCAGGAATGGTTTGCTGCAGTCATAGTGTCTGCTAGTGTCTCATTACAATCAATTTAAATGCTTCCATTCCACTGAGAGCTAATAACACATGAAAGTCAAACTAGGCTCGTAATTTCAAAGACACATATTCTTTTGTAATGAACAGAACTATTATGCCCTGTTGAAAGTTGACTATAACAGATTTTAAAGCTGTATTTGCAGTGTCATTAGGACTTCTTCATATGTGTCTTCTAAGCTTTAAAATTGCAAGGTATTCTTTCTCTGTTTACCGTTAAGAAAATAACAAACTTTATTTGTTGTCCTTTGCAATTTTACACATTTACAATTCCTTTTTCAGTAGTATTAAAAAAATTGAATTATATAAACCAATGTGAATTATTAAGCCTCCGGAGAGCTTCACATCAAATTTTAGAGAAAAAAGAGGTTGTTTCACTGCCCTGTATTCACTTTATTGTTTTCTCTCCCAGCTCAGCTTCCCCTCACTTGATTTTCAACTAAGTGACCTTGTGAAAAGGCAAATTAAAATAATGGTAGCAAAATGAACTTAAAGTCATCATGGGCCACTCTTCAGATGGATATCTGATGTAAGAGTGGACACAAACAAGCTCAATGCCTGGCTGAAGTTAGGGGAACAAACAAACTAACAAAACAAAAACAACAACAAAACCAACAACAACAAAAACTAGATTCATATATAAAAAGAAGAATGAAATTTACATGGTTCTCAAACAGTTCATGATCCTGCGAGATCTGCAGTGGGTAGGACCCTGAGGGCTTTGGGGAACAGACAAAAGAGAAGTGATGCTGAAGAGAAGGAGGAGAAAGCAGGGTTATGTATCCTTTAAAAACTATTTGACAGGTAATTTATGTGGAATGGTGGAGAGGTGAAGCAGACAACTGAAAGGAGGAAAGAAATACAGAGATTAACCCCTCTGGACAGGCAAAGAACGAGGCATAGAGCACACCGACGTGCTGGGCAGCTTGCAAGTGGAGAAGTGCTGTTGCTCACCATCCCGTGTACTGAGGGCTGTAGGAGGTGCAGGGAGAAGGCTTGGCTATCACTTACACTTTGGTGAGTTTATAGGTGAGCCTAGGGAGCAGAAAAGGGTGTGGAAGGGCTGGAAAACCTGAGGCTTTGCAGCCTTCCTTGCTCTGTAGGGGCTGGGAAAGCTGTGGAGAAAACCTCTGCACATTTTGTATCCATTTCCTTGTCAGGCTGATTGACACTCACTGATTGACAATCACTGTTATGATTCTGAAAAACTGGACTAAACTTTAACTCTTGTCCCATCAACAGATGGGAACTTACGTGGCAGTGGGGGCAGACACATAATTTAGTATTACCATTAAATTCAATGTTCCGCAACGTTGTACTCTAAGGGTGCGACAGAAAAGGTCAAGAGAGGGATCATTTGGGCTTTGGTTTGTTGTGTTGAGCAGACAGGACAGAAAGGCCTCAGAACCCTTCTGTAACTGGCAAGGGCAAGGAAGTTTTGTCCACCAGGCTCCTCTGAATTCAGTGGGAGGGAAGGTTTTCTGGAAGGTGGTGGCCCTGAGTGGAGCTGTGGGTAAGCCTCTTTTTAGGGTTCCTAGAAGAATAACAGGCTGAACTCAGCCTTTATGATTTGCCCTGTCATCTGCCCACCTCAAGGCAGTGGGTGAGAGGCCAGAGAACAAGAAGGGGTCCAGGACTGTGTTTAGATTGTGAGACTTTTCTCTGTTGCCCTCACGTTACTGTGGTAGCACATGTCTGCAGGAGGGTGACCAAAGACAGCAGCTTTGGGCTGAAGGAGTGATGGTTCTGGGTGTTCATCACAACCACTCGTATAGGACTGCATCCCTTTGAAGGAAGGCAAGCTAGGCAAGGTGCTGAAGTTCATTTAACACCAAATGCAGAAAAGAGTGCAAAAAAGCCCTAATTAACCACCCTGGTATAGCCAGTCACTGTCCAGAAAGTGCAACAGGAGTCACAGCTACAGGACAGTTTAGTTCAAGCTGTGAGGGTTCATTTTCTCTATTGCACTGACAGGTCATGACAGTGTTTCTCCAGCCGAAAGCTAACAGGGAGCAGAAATTGTCTGTCCACTGCAAGATGTTTTATTTTAGTGGAAGAATAAAAAGCAAGAAGCATGAAAACAAGTTATCTTCTCTCTTCCTGTCTCTTAACACTGAACCACTCACTGACTTAGCTTGACTTCAACTATGTTTTCTCTCTCAGTCCTCCTGGTAGTTGTGTTTTATTATTTTCCTATCTCGCCCAGAACTAAGTTGAGAAGAATTCAAGTCTCTCTGAATTATCCTACACTCTCTTGGACTTAAGGTTTTGTGCACGAAAGAATTTTATCTTCTTTCTTGTGTGCATGCAGCAACATACTTTGCCCTAGAAGTCAAACTTCTTGATGAAAAGGTAAGTCATCCTGGAGAACAGTCAGCCCCTTGACCAGGCTAAAGAACCTACCAAAATCTTGTATCCTATTAATTCATATGTCAAGAGCTAGTACATCACTTTTCCACTTAGAAGTGAGTCTCACAATACAAATATCCCAAGAAGATGGAAAATTATCCCAGTAGTTTTATCACAAGTGAAAGCTAAGATGTGTTTATGTGACAATCTCAAAGCTTTAGTGCCTTGTGCAAGTCAACAGGAAAATACTGTTATTTCACTGCAGCCAGATTGGTTTGGGCATCACTGATCTTGTGTGAATTAGCACAAATTAATTTTCACATTAACCTGCTTAAAGCCATGAACATTGGACTCGGTACTAGGGGATTCAGTTAATTACAATAATAGTACTTTTGTGCTAATTACAGGGACACACCAAAAAGGTTTCTGTAGCAATACTAACCCATTTTATAGCATGTAGGCCACAGGCAGTAATGAGCTTCATCTGTCCCAATTCATATACAGTAATTTTCTTTAAGGGCTCATTTCTGACACTCACAGACTTTTTCAAAAGGTTTATCTTTACAAGACTGTCCCTGCTTGCTTGTTTAGCTGCATTCCTCTTTTTCATTACTTTTTGTAATTTTGCTGTAGTGTTGGTCTTTAAATATTTCAGTTTGCCGTATTGTTTTCTTGTATTCATTGTGAATTAGAATGAACAGTCTTTAAAAGCACCAAAAAAGCTTAAGATGAGACATTGGGAAAAAAATGCAGCTGCAGAGAGGAAAGTCAGCCATGAGAATAGACTGTTTGGGGTGGTTGATATGTCTCCATCTCTGAGGATCTTTAAGAACAAATTAGCAAACATCTGTAAAAAGATCTAATTGTGACTTAGGGCCTACAAAGACTTTCTGCTCACTTGCTGGCAAAGTCTTAATCTCCTGTTACTTCTGAGAAATCAGACTCATGCTCCAGTTGCAAGTTTCTGGTGCCTGGCATCCATGTAAGAGAGTCCTGTTTGTCCTTGGAAAATGCTAGGCAGTGCAATTTGATACAGCCCTTTAGCATTGCAGTCTAAGCTAAATCATTTCCATTTGCTTCAGAAGGTGCAGTCAATTGTCCCAACACAGACAATATTTAGGAACTTGATCACAAATCCCAGACCATAATGCACTCTCAATCTCGTCTGATTCTTTCATTTGATATGAGTACATCTCTTTCTTGGAAAAGCGTGTATAAGAAACTTAAATCATTCATCATTGTCAAAAAAAATTCTAAGTGTTTATTGGCTTTGATCATTCCTGTCCAAACTGTCTCTGAAAGCTGTATGGGTGTGACATTTTTTAGTGCTAAAAGCTGTTTAATCGTAAACATCGTAAGCATCATCTTGGATCATCTTGATCCGCTGCTTTTCCCTACCTGGATCATCCTAAACAGTTACAAGCAGTGAAGCAGAAAGCCAGAGAACTTTGGAGAAACCAGCCTGAAATTGGATGGATGGATGGATGGATGGATAGATAGATAGACAGATAGATAGATATGCATTAAACTGACTTTCTGTAAGGAAACCACTGATAGGTGAATAACATAAAGATAACAAAGTATTTACTTACTCCAGAGAACAGACCACTGGTCCTTGGCAAAAGCTGTAGAGGCTGCAATTCTTATTCTGAGATGCTCATCAGAAGCATGAAAGAATATAAGAAGCCTGGATATCAGGTGGGAAGTTTTCAGCACTTCCATTTTCTATTGATCTATAAGCCTTGTCTGTAACGTGGCTCACCAGCACAGCAGGGAGAGAGCAGAGATCTGCTTCCTGTAGGACTGACTCTGACATTTTCTTTGTTAACTAAGATTGGATTGTTTATTTAGCAAAATGGAAATGGGTGGGTGAAGTTGTGTTTTCTCTCTAAATCTGCCATTGAGAATCAATGTACAATGGAAAAGAGCAATTTACACAGAGGAACTGTGCTGGGGTAAAAGCCAATTAAGTCAGCTTCAGCTGTGTTCAGCTAGAAGAATGAGTCTACCTGTTTGAGAATTGGGTGCTCTGAGTGGCCTTCCAATAGCTGTGAAATGCTAAAATGGAACTTACTGCAGGAAAGTATTTGAACAGTTTGTGCACAGTATTTTAGGGTTTGTTTTTCTGTAAAAGTAGGACTTGGACTTGATAAAGGAAACCTTTTCCAGCTGTCTTATCCCATAAGGGTGGGTTTTGGTGGTTCTGTGAATGATGAGGTCAATGATATCAGCAGTAATTGCAAGGCATTTACTGGTATTCCAGTGCTTTTTGAGACATAAGTCCAATTTTACATGATCTGATGCTCAAGTTAAACAACATTTCTGAGCATCCAGGCCATAGCTGTACCCTTCCTTTTTAATTAGTGGACCAATGCACCACATACTGCAGAGGACTCAAAATATCCCCTATAATAAGCTAAGAGGGATGCAGGAAGCATGACTTATCCTGAGGTAATATATGTATTTGTCTTGTTTAAATTCATTCAAGCTTGTAATGTGCTGAACCATTCCCTATTACCTGTTTGTATGAGAAACAGTAATCCCCCTTTAATCAGGAAGCTCTAGCAAATTAATACGATTCTGCAGCTGCTCTCAATATTGCCTCTTAGAAAAAAATCAATACACAAGTGAGAATGTTTATATCCATTTAAGTCTTTTCTTTTTTGTTCGGGATATTTGTGATTGTTTTAAAGGGGTTTTTAAATGGTCAAAATGGATAGTTTTGTTTCCAGCCTTTGCTGAATTCTTCTTTTTAATTCAATAGAGTGTTCCAGACAACCTTAGGAGATGGCTGAAGATATTCTTGGATAGAAGAGCAGCACAGCTGAGCATTGGAAAGTGGCAGTTACAGGGGGAGGTAGATTTTACCTGGCAGATTTTGAAATCGAGGAGTGAATAATTTATAAATGGCATTTCCAATGTTAGGAAATGGCATTAATCATAACAACAAAACAGTTCAGCCGAAAGAAGTATGTCCATGGTATTTTTCAAAATACTTTTGCCAAGATTCTGTTTCTGTCACTGGTAGTCCCTCTGATCTCTGTATTTTTGGTAGTCTCCTAGGCAGTCCTGTTGTGTGAATAATCACCTCTGGTACTATTGGTATTCTTGCTACTGTTTAATTTTCTGGTTTGGCTTATGATGATTTTAAATGATTTGTGGGTGGGTTTTTTATTTTTACTGTAAGCTACAACTTTCATGCTGGTTTATGGAATTAATAAAATCACATTAGCTTCCACATCACTCTATTTTCAGTGAGAAACTTTTTTTTCCCTAAAGTCTCTTTAAGGAACCTCTTTTTTATCTCTTCCCACTCTGAGTATATCAGAATTTTGTGGATTATAAGTAAAAAACTAGCATATGATGTCTTAGCTGTGAAAGTTTTTGTGTAAGTTTTCATAGATGTTCACTTGGGAATTTTGAGCCCTGATTAAGCAATGTCTCCTTTTTTTTTCACTTTTATGTGAAAATCGACCAGGTCAGACTGATCTACATTTCCAGTTTTATTTCAAAAAGTTTCTCATGTAATTCCTAGATGGATCCTGTGCCTCCTTAGTCGCATTAAGTTGCTGTTTTTTTCTGGAGATGATGAAGTAGGATTGCACCCTTTTTCTGTTTTCCCAGCATGCTGTAGTACAAGGTGGCATCTTCTGCACACAATGTTGGGGCAGATGCCTTGTGCACCAGTGTGCTCCAAGCTCTGTATCCATATATTTGTGTCAGAGTGCTTTCCATTCTGGATCAGCCACACTCAGCTAGGGTAGTGTACAGTACACAGGCTAACCCCATCCATTTTTCTTGAAAGGGATTTGGGAACACTCACATGAACCACATAGCTGACAGGTAAGACACTCAGGAGGAAATTTATGAACAGCTGAAGGGTGGTTGGAATCATTTGCCATCATTTACAAGTGTGGAAAAGAGGAATGTCTACCCAATGTAGTTACAGGGTTAGCTTAGACTATCAAACTGCCTTCTCAGTATTGCCAGCCCTAGGAAACTCCAGAAGTGGTCAGCTCTGTGTTGTTTCTTTGTGCCAACTCATGTCTTAAACAAGCTAAGCCAGCATCTTTGTCAAGATATCAGTGTCATATGTTTGGCTCCCAAGAAATGGAACTACACTTGGTTAAAAGCAGAAGCAAGAAAAAAATAAGTAACAAATGCCCCAGGGCAAAGATTTTGGATGGGAAATTGTAGAAATGGAATAAATGTATGAAAATGTGGTCTTCCACTACTAGCCTGCAGTGACAAAGTAGCTAAATGAATTAGCTTAGCTATTAATAGAAAGTAGGTTTTGTTCCTTTGCAACATCTCACATAAATATTTGCTGAAGAAAGAGAATTCTGATGCAGGGAAGTGCTGCTGCTTTTTTTTTTTTTTCCCCTCTATTTTTTGCTTTTTTAAAATATTTTTTTTCACCTTGACAGAATCGCTTTGTGCCTAAAATACTGGAGATATCTTGAAATGTGTCTGCACTGTACAAAACAGTAATTCCTTCAGAACTATCAAGGTTAATGAGACATAAGCTGCTCTGCTGGGTGAGCATGGCTGTGCAAGTTGGATGCCAGGGCTGAGGAGATGTGTCCAACTTTTCCAAGATTTCACACTGTGCTGCCAAGGCAGACCATGTGAAACTCTGCTTTTTATTTGCCTTGCTCCTTCTTGGACACGTGTACAAACAAAGTTATCCAAAATGTTAGCTCAGTCTGAGCCTCAGGGAACTTGGAAAAAGTGCCACAGACAGTTCCTGTTTAGTTCAGCCTACGTCGGTCAAAATAACAGGGATTTTGAGAACGCAGTAAAATCCAGTGCAGGATAACGCTTCTCGAAGTCTTTTGAGGGGTTATTTTCAAAAGCTGTTGAATTGCTTGGAGTTTTCTTCAGTGGTTGGAAGAAGTTGCAGAAATTTCCATCCAAGAAGGTCCAAGGTTACACTTCCTGAACCAAGAATAGGCTTTAAGGGAGTAGGTAGAATAACACCTGAATTGGATACATAGTCCTTGTTGTTCACTACTATTTATTTTAGCATTCCAAGCTTCCAAATCCCAAGCTTTGACTTGGAATTATATCCCCTGTGACTAGAAGTAGAACATGTTATTAGTCTCCTGAAGGTATCATGGAAGGAAGATATGTTTTATGGGGTATTTCTGTTCACAACTAACACAAAATGAGTACTGTATCTAACAGTGCAACACATGGAGAAAGCATTATATCCACTAATAAAGCAAAAGAAAATAAATTTAGTGGAGATATTAAGGCAATGAATCCAGCCGCAGATCCAACATATAGGGTGAATTTTTAATTAGAAGACAGGCTGAAATCTGTATGTTGGTAAAGGAAGACAACCAACTAATATCAAAGAATGAAGACATTAATAGCCCTGCTGTGCTGAAGTTTTAAAGGGCAAAGCAATCAGTAAAATCAGTAAACATGCCTGTTTCATTAATTTTGAAAGGTTCCTGAAAAGGGTTATAGAAAATATTTCAATAAAAACAGGTAGACATAGTCCAAGTAATAAAGCCTAATAAAATGTAAATGTGTCTTCCCTTCCCCAGTATTGAAATCTGTGTTTTTAATTTCCTTTGAGTGAGCTCAAGGGAACTGTATGACTGATAAGAAATAACAGCATCACTTCTTCTGTTACTCAGTGCACCATGAATGGAGCAAGGCTTTTTGAGCAGCACTTTCTCAATAAGGCCAGTGCTGCATCAAAACTGTGTGCATTTTTTTCCTGTTGAGTCATGAATTTAGCTGATAGTAGATCTAACTGGGGTTTTTTTTTTACTTAATAAAAGCATAGCATCTACTGTAAAAGATAAAATCCAAAGCCAGCCTAGTACAGAGCTGTGTCCCTGCCAGTGGGCAACGTCACACATGGCAGAGGCAGATAAAAGAATGAAAGGTACAGTGAACTGTACCTAACCATCACTTGCTTATTTGTTTCTTATCAAATTTCTGCAGATTGCCACAATGATTTTTCACCATCATTAACCTGCTATGTGAATGCTTGCAACATCAGGCAGCTATAGAATTGAACCCCTAACCACCTAAAAAGGATGCTTTCAGCCAAAAAAAATTACTCAAGTATTAAAAAAAAATAATCCATAGACATAAAACACTGGTATTATCAGTTTGTGTCTTTTTGCACACTCAGTTTCCATGTGTATTACAGTAGTTTCAAAAGCTTCCAGGGTTGTGGGATGCTGGCAGGCATAGCCAAAGACAGAGAGTCATATCTCTGCCATGCCTGTCATAGTATGATGAGAGTTACTCGCTCTGACTCACACAAATTCACACTGTAAATCTGTGGAAAAGCAGAACCAGACCCACTACTCAGAAGTCCTGATGCTGGTCTGCTCATCTTCCTCTCACCTCCAAGTATGAAACAATTGTTGACTATTCAACACTGTGGGCAAAGGGCAGAAATGGAATAATACTCACTCTAGGAATAAATGTGTTCTCTTTTTTTAAATTTTACAGTATTAAGCCAAGACACTTACTAAGAGGAGGCAAAGGAAAAAAAAATACTTACATATATAGCATAAATAATAGTATCATAATCATAGTGTTATGCACATCGCTGCCTCAGATGTCCAAGGCAGTAAGTTCCTGACTTACCATAGAAGCATACAGTTTGTGTTCCCATAAATAGAACAGAGGGTTTAAACTGGCCTGAATCCACTGAAATTATGCCAAATTGATATTGGTAGAGAAACTGATCTGGCAGCTCTTCCTTTATTACAGTTGCTAGAGCTATTCAACATACCTTTTTTGAGATGATGAAGTTCTCTAATTAATGCCTTCCTGGTATGTTTTTGTTTTGTGGTTTGGGATTTTTTTTTTAATTATGTAGTTTGTTAAAATTGGACAATTCAAGTTTTACTTTCCATTTTCAAATTTCTATTTTTTAGTAAATCTCTTACCATCTAGAAGCAAACAGTGATTATTATTCTGACTTACACAGAAAAGAAAATTCTGCTACCAGCTTGCAGAAAGCATTGCTATCTCTCTAAAGGGGCCAGCACTAAGAGTGTTCAAGTGGTAAAGACATGGACTAGGCTGCTTAACTGTTATTTTCACTATTCTATTATATGTCAGCATTTCAGTTTCTGAACTGTGCTTTACTTGTAGGATCAGGGCTCTTTTTGGTTATCATGTTCTCTAAATTCAATCAATACTACAATATTTGTTATAAACATAAAAGTGAAAAATAACAGTGGCATAGCATTGTAAAATTCTGCAACTTTTTCTCATAGAAAAGCTGCAGAATATTTATTCATTTAACATAGCTATTTTTTATTTCTATGACCAAAAAGTAACATCAAGCCATCAGATATAATATCTCCATCTTTGCTATTTTTATATTCAGAAATTATTTGATTTTGATGTTTACTTTCTTGCACTCATTTTTTGGCTCCCCAAAGTATCTATGACTTCCAGGAGCTTTATTGTTTTCTCAAGTGTTTTTTGTATCCTTAGTCTTTTAGGCTGTTTATGAACTCACGTTGAAATTTTTTAAACTAAAATTTCAATGTACTGCTTATATTAATAGGAGAAGTTCTTGCTCCGTGTCCAAAGGACATCACAGCAAAACTCATCCCAAACTGTCCATCACAGATCTCATCAGCTCAAGATATTTGGAGAGACTTAAGTGTTAAGTAATCAGACTCACAAAAGTTCACATACCAAGTCTGACCATGGACCACCAAAGAGAGTCAGTAAGAAGCTCAAAAGGGAGGGGTGTCTGTGTGTTAAAACAATTCCTTCCCACCATGTAGGTTCCCAGTTGCACAATGGGTAGATGACTTGGCAGAACTTTAGGTATCTAAATCACTTCAGCAGCGAAAACTTTGGTATCTGCATCTCCTGAGATACCAAAGTAGATTAGTCAAGATTTTGTAGATCACAATTTTTTGATTTTGGCCAGCTAAGCATGAAGTATATCGCTCTTTGGATTTGAGGTTTTAGATGTTTTTTTAACAGGGCTGGCCATTTGCCTTGCTTTGATTTCTCAGTATGTGAGCTAAGGAGAAGCTTCAAGGTGTTTGAAGTTTACTCCCAAAGATCTATCCAGTCCTTTCAACATGTCCAAGTGCTTTGGAAAGGAAAGGATTGCATCAATATTTGAAGGTTAGAATACATATGAGTCCCAGATACAGCAATTGGCAAGGTGTTGGAATGAGTCTGAAAGAAAATCACCAGCTCTCTGTCCATTTATTCACTCTGTTTATTTGCCTGTATGAAGCTGGCAAACATTACTTATTCAAACTGGTGTCTTTATTTGATTAATGTGCTGGTTTGGCCTTGGTTGGCTTGGGGGCACTTCACATTGTGTCCATTCAAGCTGACCCTTCTCTGTCTCCTCACTGACCAGAGAGCTGAGTGGAGCCAACATTAGAAAACAGACTCTTGGCAAAATGAGGATTTGCCTGTGGCAGCATTGCCAGAGCCCTGAAAGCTGGTCTTGCTCTCCCTGTAGCTGTGGCACTCCTCACAGCAGCAATCTCCTCTCCCACATTCAGTGCCACCAGCTCCACCAGTCCAGGGGCACCTCTCCTATCTGTGTCTTTGGGACAGCCAAATTCAGGTCTGCCTACACTGCCATGAGCCCTGGGCCAACTCTAAACTGGTGTATGAGCAAACACCTCCCTCTGCCCCATTTCCCCTGTTTTTTATAGCAAGAATCCCAGAGCTAGCACAAACCATTGTATCATCAGTTCTGACCCCAGAAATAATATAGGTTACAGTTTGCTCACCCATTTGCCTTTCTAGCTAATGTGTAGCTTTATCAGTTTCTTAAGCTGCCAGAGTTGTTAAATCATTATTAAATCAGGCAACAGGTAGGAACTTTGCAGATGGATTGTAGTAAGTCAAATTTGGGAAGTTTTGCTAATGAAGCATTTCCAGTAGCAACATGTTCTTTGTTCTCCTTTCTTCAAAGGGCATGAAATTGGTGATTTGGCTTTGACTGTATTTTTCATTAGTATGTCACAATCTCAGTGTCCTTTTAATTGTGTAGGAGCTTTGGAAGTGTGGTATTTAGATTCAGTGCTGAATTTGAAGGAAGCATGAAGTGCTTTTCTGGACTTTGGGGCTGTCCTTTTTCACACCTAACAAATGCAAAGCTATTAGGAGACAGCTCGCCTGGAATGACCCAACGTACAAAGAAGTGTTAAGAAAAAAGGACTCTTTCCCAGTAGGCAGAACTACCACAGCAGTTCAGATGGCAGAGCATCACTGTTTCTTTTTCTGTTCACATTTCAAATGCATCTGTCACTGTAGTATCTAGGAATCGGTAGGAGAACTGGGAGGACTGAGATTAAAGAAACCGATCTGAGCTAAATACTGCCTGCATTGATGGTCGTGCAATTTTTGGCCCAGGCATTTGCCAGGAGGAAGGGACGAGTGTACGTTTCAGTATTTTTTACCAAAAAAATGTGTAGAAGGTACAGTCTGAAAATATAGTCCCATACAATTGGGGTTTTTTTCAAATTATCTATGTATTTAAATCCATAGCTAAAGACATCTCAATAAACAAAGTAACAGACTATCATTAGTACTTCAGTAATTTTTGGTATCAAGCAGGGAGGAGGACCTTGAACCTTGAGCTTCCGTCACACACTTATTAGACATTTTTTAATATGTCTTGTGGTTTCAAGAGATCTCCCAGAGAGATTCTTGAACTCAGAATAAGTTTACAGACAGTTAAAACTGGTTAAATTACAAGTGTTCTCTAAAGTCAGAATACAAGCAATAATATCATCATCTGACCAAGCTGTAGGCATTTGAGTATCTGATGTTCAAGTTGCAAATAGCTGGATGCTGTGCTAGAGAAAATCAGATTTTCAGTCCTCTCTTCTCACTCTCCAGATTGGTGTCTAAATCTGGGAGTTACTCCCACGCCTTACATACAGAGTCAGCCTGGGATGGGGATGCTTATTAAAGGGAAAGTTGCTCTTCTGTAGATCATTCATATCCTTGGTGTTGCCCAGATGTAAAACATTAAAGAAGCTGTATTAAACTATATGTTTACTGTCTTCTTCAGCATATCCATCATAAATGAAAGAGAGCTAGTGACAAGCCCTACAACTGTAATTTTTTGCCTATTTGTGTAGGACTGATGCTGTATGAGGAAGAGAAATGCAAGGTTTGGTTCTTAAGATCACCTTTCCTATTTTCCAAGAAGAAATGTTAGATTTTTTTTAATGAAATATAATCTAAACAAAGCTTTGCTCAGAGGATGATTATTTACTAAATAAATTCTAAAGCAGAAGATTAGAACAAATATGACTCACATAGAGCGAACTTTAATCCTACACTGGGATAAACACTAAACTCCACTTTAAAAAAAAAAACATGAGTTTGTAGGAGCCTTAGTTTCACTGAGAATTTGTGCTTTTAAATCTCTAAGAAGTTTAAAGATATACTCTAGGTGAAAGAAATGAGCAAGAAACAAGCTACAGAATAAACCTAAAATACAGTCTGCATGTAGGAGTTTCTCTTCTCCTGACATACAGAATTTCGGTTGCAGTCAGTGAAGTCATAGGTATGTGGGAAGACTGAAGAGTCCTATACCACAGCAGTGGTTCCCAACTGATGAGCAAAGTAGCCACTGTCACTTAACAGACTGAGTAGGTAATGCCAAGGAAGCTCAGTGGAAAGGGAGACAAAATGTGTCAAGAGAGAAGGAGGGGAAAAAACCCAAGCACAAAACACCAAATCAAACCATTCTGCTAAGCCAGCTTGAAGGTGGCCGGTGTCTATGCAAAATGTGGGATCTTGGAAAGGTCAGGTGTTATTATCCAATGAAAATGTAGAGTGCACGTAGTAAAATGCATTAGTCGTTGCAAAGCATCTAGACATTCTGGGATGTGAGCCAGTAGGAACAGCAAATGATCAAACAAAAATAATGCTGAGTTCTTCTAGGAGAAAAATGCGAATGTTGCTGTCTTACAGCATTTTCACATAGCTCAGATAGCAACAAGCAAGATGCGGACCTATGGGTTATAAATGCACTGTAAAGATTTTTTTGCTTAAGCTGGGAGGTGGTGGGATCTGGTGGAGTGTACCTCTATCCTTTGAGGGAGGAAACCTTGTGTGCTGGTTTCATTTCTGCTTTAGCCTTGCTGTGGGGAAAGGGACCTTCTTTTGAAGGCATCAGTGAAATAAAACGTTGAGGTGCAGGGAACATCATCTTCTCTTTGCTGGCATCAGTCTGCAATATCTTACTCTTTAAAGTGTCACTGACTCACTGAAATGTATTTTGTACACCCCCTCAGCTTAGTCTTATAGCTTACATCAGTAGATTTCCCGGGTTTAGGTTGAATTGTGGCTCTCTGTGCTGCTGGAGGTTCTCAGTTTCAAGGAATTAGAGCTTATCTCCAGAACCTTAACCTTTCTTCTTGCAAACCAAAGCTCAGCCCATTGGGTCACACGATGAGCAACTGGAGGGAGCATTGATGAGGCTGTGTCCTGTCAGAGAGGAGTCTCACCAAATGATATAGTTCTAGCTGATCCCATGTTGCTGGGCAGCAGGTCACAACATTTTGCAGAGCCACCAGTAGAAGTATGGGGGTGAACAAGTTGTGGGGGGGAGCAGTTCTGTGCCATTGTTATGCAGCTTAGATTTGGAGTTTGTGGGATCACCCACCCTAAGACCGAGATATGGCTCCACCTATTTAAAAGAAACAGAACCCAAGCCTCAGTGGGCAGTGTAAAAAAGGTGGCTGATTGCTCATACAGTAATTTCCTGACTGCGCTGGGAATAGTTGGACATGGAAATATCTCCTTCATTTGGGTGGGATTTTACAGTAATTGCTTGACTTGTTAATAACTTCAGTGCTCTGTCCCACTGACCCTAACAAGGTATCACATTGTTTGGAAGGAGGAAAGATACAGTGGAAGACTCCTTTCAACATCCTTTCCACAGACTGGAAGATATTGATTAACACATTTTAAACCTCTTTTCCTTTCCTGAAACTGCAGGACCGTGGGTCTAGATAGCTGATTCCTCACCTAGCCAGTGTTGAAATGTTCAGGTACCACAATAAAAAGGGCATATATTTACCTAAGACAATACATTAATTCAAGGTTCTATTAGACTTCAATTTTCGAGGCATGCCTCACACTCATTAATTTATTGTTAATTTGCATTTAGCAGCCCTAATGATTATATAGGTCAAGAACACTAAAATATCTTTATTCTCTGGGGTTTTCTTATCTCCTTAGAGTACGCTCGATTTGAGGCAAAAATCCATGACCTGCGTGAGCAGATGATGAATCACAGCATGAGTTCTGGGTCTGGCTCCCTGAGGACTAATCAGAAGAGGTCACTGTATGTCAGGTAAGCAGGAAGAGCCTTCTCTTGGGAATATGTCAGCAGCTACTTTGTCTATGCCTGATGTGTGCTGTTGGTTTGGCAAGGTGGGAAAGAAGTCTGAGGAGCTGCCTTGAAATGAACTGAGAAATGCATCCATCTTACAAGCACAACATCATTAATAAGAAAATTGGATAAAAGCCCTATATGCCCTATTTGACCACTTCAAGTAATGTGCAAAGAGCATTACACTTTTATAGGAATTTGGGTTTGTGCGATCAACATTCCTTAGCTCAGTCAATATCTGAGATGGATACTGTGGAGTAATGATACCAGTTGTTTCTGTCTGAGGTTTTGCCCAGACATGGAATGGGTGTTCTCAGGGGGAGCACCTCTTTGCCAAAACCTTTTTCTTGCAAAACACAAACTCTTGTATGCTATTCTAAGTGCATGGCAATCTGCTACTATCCCCTCACATATGTTTACCTTTCTATCAGTCTATGCTGCAAAGAATTTGCCATCCACCTAGCAAGATCAAATGTGCACACGAGATGTTAAACTCGGGATATTAAGCTGCTGTCCATAGCTTAAATGGGGTAGTGAATAACAAAGGAATTACCTTTGTAACTTACTGGCAGCAGTGGTTGTAATTTCACTTTGACTGTACGAGCCTGTTGGCAGACTGGGTGTTGCCCAATTGCCCCAGCAAAATTTTGCTGTCACTCTCCCCTTTTGGGACTCATGGGGACTATGAGACTCTGTCAAGTCTTTTAATGATCTTAATAATTATGCTTCTCTAGACTTTCATTTTCATTCTCCCCTTTGTCCCCTCTATCCTCCCCATGCTCAGCATATAATTTGAAATTCCTGACAGTCATGAAGTAGAGGGAAGCAATTTGTCAGCCTCTAGGCAGTGATAATTATTCACAGGGGAGCTAATTCAGGTGATAACATTGCAGAGATCCAATTAAGGCTAAATTCTACATTTTGTCATTATGCTCTCAGCGTGAAGGAGTAAGGTAGCAGAGAAGGAAGGGAAAACTTAAATGTTAGCATGAAGGGTCTTGTTCTAATGGGCAACAACCACATGAAGTGCTAGTTGGTACTGCTGTCAGAAAGCAATGACTGAAGGGACATGGATCACTCTTACCAGTGATGTTGCTGTTGGGCAAGGTCAGATTAGAAGTGTTGAGGTTTTTGATGCATCTCTAACCGTCTCTGACCTGAAGTAGGTTTTTTTCCAGACCAAACAGAGTGACTTTGTTGTCAAGAGCTTTGGTCAGCTCCCTGAATTTGCATTTTATGAGAAGCTACAATTGTGTGTGTGTGTGTGTAAGGATGGATAGATCCAAGCTTCCTTTCTCGAGATTAGCTAGGAATGCAAAATGTAGGCAGTAATGGTGTGAGAAGCCCAATCCAGCAACTGCATATTGAGATGTGCACATAAAGGGCTAACACCAGGGTTCTGAACACCTTACTGGAGTTTGAACTGCAACAAAGCTTGATCCGCACTGTATGAACATTGACCTGGTAAGCTCTGCTGAGAACTGAGGCTTATTAACCTGCACTCTGAGCCACGCTGAGATATCTGTGCTACATCTGGACTAGCAGCACTCGTGTGCACTGATGAGCCTGGTTTTCTGCTGCTTCATGAATTCTGGCTGTGGTCTGCCTCAGTAAGCTGCTATGCCCTGGTGCTTCACTGCAGGAGCCTTTGATGTCTTAGCTGCTTATCTAAATGGCACTTCCCAAACTACAAATGCAAAACCTGTTCTTTTATTCCCCAGTTGTTCCAACAAATGCCCCAAACCTCTGAAGCAGAAAACCACAAAAGCCTCAGTCACTTTTGTTAGTGTTTATTTTTTTCTCTCAAAACCCACACAGGCTGGCTGTGTCCGTGTCTGAGCAGCCTGCTTGAGAGGCTCTGTATCCCACATATCACCATAACATTTTTGTAGTGCAGTAGCACCTGCAGCCTTGTGGCTGTCACTGTCAGTTCAATTCACATATACTAATTACCAAGGTAGCTTATGTCTCTGTTAGGCACTAAGGAAAAATAAATCTGGGCTCAGAAATGTACTTGTTTTCAGAGATGAAAATTTTCTCTTTATGGATCCTCTTTACAGAGGGGGCCCATGTAAATAACTAGGATCTAGCATTTGGTTTCTATTCTTACAACTCAGGACATTTCTGTTTCAATGGATTATTTTAGTCAGCATGTGCCAGAGAGCTAGAGGCAAATGACCATATGTTGTTGTAAATCTCTAGCTGTAATGCCAAGTTTATGATTCAAGTTTGCTGTTTTCCTTTCTTTGGGATGTAGTGATTTTGGTGTCCTTCACTGAGTACAGCAAGGATGGTTATTTTTTAACCAGAAAGCTGAATTGAAGCAAATCACTATAATTTAGGTAACACAAGGAAATGAATTAAGATCTCGGTAGGCTGTAATAATTGAAAATAAGTGTCATTACCTGCTCATAGAAAAGCCAACAAAAGAGAGTGAGAAAATGTAAAGCTACAGTTATGCCAGTGGATATGGGGTTCACTGGATGCAGTGTTTTCTTCTTTCCTTACAGTCTGTGATTTCCCCATCCAGCCCCTACTAAAAAAGTATAGCATTGAGATATTGAAAGAAACTATATTAAATTAAGTGAGGCAAAATGTAATATGGGGTTAAAGGGTTGAGTAGAGGTCCATAAGTAGGTGGCTGAAAGCAATTAGTAATCTCACTTCAGGAGCATAAACAACACAGGAAAGAGATCAAGAACTATTTGTTCAGGGAAATTGTGTAGCTCTTTGATGTGATCTTTTATCTCTGCGTACTCTGGTGTTTCAGATTTGTATTTTTTTTTTCTTTCTTTATCCCAGTCTGTCTCTCTCATGTCTCCTGGAATATTTCCCATGAATTTCCTGAATTCTTTTTTTCAGTACTACCTGTTGCTTTTGTATCACAGACTGTGTATCTCTGTGTGGACATTATCAGAGTCCACAACATTAAAGGCAAAGTAAGAGACTCCAGGGGAGAATGGAGCAGTCCTTTTGGGAGCCCTCAACGTCTTTGCCACTAGATCTGTTAAGGAAAAGAAATACAGAAAGAAATACAGAAAGTGAGAGAATAGATAGGAAACATAGGAAATGTTATTATTCATGCTTTTTTGGTGGTGAAAGTGAATGAATTTAATATGAATTCACTAACTGCAATGACAGACTAAAAAACAAGTCTGCTATTATCATTTTTAAGTCATTGGAATTCAGTCATCAACTCATGATCAACAAGGAGAGTAAACAAACCCATCACCAGCTAAATGCTGTGCTATATACATGCATAGCAGGGTCTTATGCAAATTCACGTCTTCCCTTTTTGTCTTTTTAGCTTGTTTCAAAATCTGCTCTCATAGGATTATATATTTGTTTGTCTTGAAATAAATACATGCTTTGCTTTATCCTTCTAGGTCCCTATCATTAGCCAATTTTTTAGGTTACATATGGTTTCTGTAGCTACTCCTGGTTATGGAACATTTTGAAGAGTTAAGCATCAGAGAAGTAAAGTCCTTAAAAAGCTTGGTGAATTGGAGCAGTCACTGAAACTTTAACTTCCAAGCTTTGGAGGAAACTCAGATCTTAAGCAGTTTTCTTGTTGTTTTACTGGATTATTCCTGAGCTTCAAGTACTTGTGTTAGATTTCTGAGGATAAAAGTACAAGCTTCGGTAATTGCTACTATACGTGCAAAGAAAAGGTTTTCAGGAATTATCTGGCATCCAGAAGTGCCGTCTTAGAGTCTGGTTTGGTTTACAGATGAAAAGTAGTGAGATAGGCTTAGAAGAAACAGTCACTGCACCATTTAAGCTTTATTCAAACAAGACAACTTCTGAAATAATGTTTCTATTTTAAAATTCCAGTTGTCTAAAGCCACAACCAGGCACCATGGAGGTGTATTGCTCTGCAGAAATAACTCAAAGCTTCACACCCCCTAACCCTTTCACTGCCACATCTCTGTTTAAAGTCTGTTCAGTGCTGTCAGTGACCAAACATGATTTCACCTTATCAGGGCTCCTTGTTGCCATATATGAAGGAACTGGTTTGGCTTACTGAAATGCTGAATGAGAAGTTTCAGCTTCAGCACTACTTTCAAGTACATCAGTACAAAGTGAATGGTACAGTTGGCGGTAAAGGTGGGGACAGAAGTCAAGTCTGGGACAGGACTGGATCCAACTGCAATGTCAGAAGAAGTGGTTCTGCAGCTGCCTCTCCACTGTGCAGGGAAGAACCCTATAATGGGAAGTGGGGCCAAGGGCTCTTCCCAATAAGATGAAGACACTTACGATCAACCTTTTTGTTTCCAGTCCATGGTGCACTATTTATAAAAATTTGCACAGTGCAAAGAGGTGCCTCTTAGTTCACCACATTTTTGGCTTCTTCTAACTGGAATTATTGCTAAGCATTTCATAGTTGTGATAGATATGGGCCATACAAACACATAGTATTATGTGTTAAAAATGTGTGTGTTCTGGTCCATTTCTTCTTGAACCATGAGGAAGAATCTGGAGATTTGCCATCAGAACTTAGCTCAGTAAAAGGGAAGTCAAAGCCGAGGTACTTTGGGTGGTTTACTCTCGTTCCCAGCACAATGGATTCTCCATTAGGTATTAGACACCTTTACACAAAGTTCCTGAACTTGGAAATTAGTATGTTGCCATATCATAGAACCATGGATGGTTTGGGTTAGAAGAGACCTTAAAGATCATCTGGTTTCAAACCTCTGCCATGGGCAGGGACATCTTTCACTAGAGTGACTTTGATTTTCAACAGATCACAGAAATTCTCAGTTTTGAAGTTTTCGGAGCTACAATTGAAATTCATTTGAGGCAGTTTGTGGAGATTGAGTCTGATATCCAGGGCTTGTTTTATGCAATGTCTGTTACAACCTCCTTCAGTCTCCCTGTCTTCTTTGAGGCAGTGAACCCCCACAGGCAAGTGAGCATCAGGTCAAAGGCTCCATGGGCAGAATTCTCCTGGGAATCTGCACAGCCGGTTGCAATGCTGTCTGAAATCCACCTGAGAAATGCAATTCTTGGAGACATCATGGTAGTGATGATAAGATCAGACTGGGTGATGGAAAGCTCTAGTGTCTAGGTCTGGAAGAAGAGATGATTGTACTGGGGTTTTGAGAAGGAGGTACTGAGGAAACCAGAGAGAGGTATGAAATGGCCATGATTAAATACTCATTGCAAGAAGAGAGAATATGTTTTTGCAAGATGTATGTGTGTATATATATAAAGAAAATCCAAATAGATACGTTAGTGTTAATTACATGCTATATCTACATACACATTGCAAAAATCTTCACTTAAGTGAGTTGCCTGATATTGCTCTCGAGTCAGTGGAGTGCACTTGCCACTTTCAGAGTACAGTTCATGTCATCCAGAAGTAGACATCTAAAATTGCTCAGGCGAATCATGCCCTAAAAATGTCTCTTTCTCACAGTTGAGTGGAAGGAGCCTCAGGTGATTAGCTGAGATGTAAACATCAATATTAGAGACAATTCAAGTTGTGTGACCTGAATCCCACACACTCTGAAAATCTTTCTCTTTTGCCCTCTCTCACACACAAGTGCTCATATACATATCTAGGAGCTATAACATCAGCCTTCTGACTCTTGTCTGTGCATTCTTCTGCAATACAGCTTGGAAACACTGACAGTCTTGTTTAATTGGGATGGTTTTTTGCCTATATTCTTATTCCCCAGGATTCCCTCTGAATTCATTTGTCACTTTAGTTAGCACTTCTGAGGGTCCACATACACTCATTACATGGTCATCAAGCTGGATGAGTTTATGACTCCAGCATCTGGGTGGATCCAAATTGCAATTTCTTTTAGGTTTTGCAGCACTGTAGGTCAACACAGATTTCTGGAGAGCTAATGTGGTGAGCTTGGCACTTAGACATTATTTTTTTTCTATTAATGAGGAAATAGTTATACCTTACATAACCATGCCTGTATTTAATGGCATGGTAGAACTATTGGAATTCCCTTTACTGAACAGTAAGTGGAGGAAAATAGAATTTTAATACAGTTTTTTCACTTACCTCAGATTCCTGGGCAATTAAATGGTCTGAATTGTAGCACAGAATGGAAACACGCATTCAGAAAATGTGTCCTAAATGGCATAAGGCATATTAGTTTAGAAATAGTACACCCAAATGCTAAATTTATGAAACAACTTATTGGACTTGAAATTCCTTTTCAGACCAGAAATGTTGGAATATCACTCATTTCACATGTCCTGGTTAGGTCAGATTTTCTGAATATTCAATTACTACATTTTAATGGTTCTTTCTCTGAAAATAAGAATCTTTTCTACATCCTCCTGGCACAAATATTCTCCCTGGCTTCAGTGAGAACTGCTCAGATTCAGAACCAAGGAAATAGTGTAAATCTTTATTTTTATTTATTTATTTTTATTTTTATTTATCTTTATTTTTCAAAGCAAGGAGGGTCACTCTGCGTGCTTTAGAGACCTGTTCTCCAGGGGGACATTCAAGAGATGAACCGTATCACTCAGGTCTTCATTAGTTGTCAGAAACACTGAGGAACTGAGGAGGATGAGGGATGTGCTGGAATACAAGAATCACCTAATACAATGGGAAGTAAATCCAGTAGTTTTGATTTATTGCATTGAATTTCATGTTTAGAGCAAAAGCATCTGGCTTGGAGAACATGTGATTATCTGTAAAATGGAAAAGGAAGATGAAACCAGCTCTTGTCTTTGACAAAGCAAATCTAGTATTTTCTTTACAAAATTCAACCTGTTCATATGCTTAGAGGCATTTGCAAAAATTACCATGTTCATCGTTCTACTGCTAAGAACAGAGCAAATGAGAAATTAAAAATTTTGACTGAAAATGGAAGAACAGGCAATATCTGGAGGGGAACTGTTTTGTTGGGATTTTTTTCAAAAGTGGCCTCTCACTGTCGGTGGGAACTGTGAGAATTTCACTTCTTTATATTATGCCTGTGAAATTTTCGCAGGTCCTTAACTGAAGTGTCCTAGGAATCACAATGCTGATGCCACTGTCAGCTGAGAGATGCATGTGAGAATTATTAATCTTGGACTACTCACAATTCAAAGACCTTCAGGTTTAAAGTTTGATGGCAGTCTGGTGCTAAAAACCACCCTAAAGTGTAATGCTGTAAATACAGCAATATGTCTCCTCAATATGCTAGGACTGTGAAAACTGATATATTTGATATATAGTCAGTTGAAACTATTAGCCAACTCACAAGCTATTACAGTTTTTCCTAACAGTTACTGCATTTCTTATTCATCTGCTACTTTTTTGCAGTGTTGATACTAATGAACAGATAAGGAAAAATGATGTTTGTTTGCAATTCTTCATAACATTTCACAAAGACGAAGCAGTTAATGGGGAGTGAAAACTGAACATGTAAACACATCAGTCAAACAGTCTCATCTCAGCATCTGACAGCAGCTCTTTCCTTCACATCTTCATGGTTGCCATATCTGCTGCTCTTAGGTGCCAGGTGCGTAAAGGGTTCAGGGATCCCTCCCAGAGATGCGGCGCGATGCTTCGTTAGCTGCAGCATGAACCAACAGCCCAGCAAGCCTTTTATCAATGGGTGCTTCTCCAGCTGTGTCAAAAAGGGGCAAAAAGCAGATTTACTTCTATGTGGCTGTGGCTTTGCAAATCATTGATTATTCTGTGTTCAAAATTACGAGCTATTGTACACAGTTCTGAGCACCTGGCAGGACTGAGCCCTGTGTGAATCAACCACAGCCTACAGGAATTGGAGATATCACGTTCTGCCAAAAGTTTAGAATAGAAGACAGAATATAAAGCAGCTCCTTATCAAAGCCATTCTTGCCTAAGTCATCTTATCTTTGTATTTTCAGTAAAACTTCATGTATTTTAAATAACTGGGCAAGACAGGGAATCATGTCCTCAGAGCAGCATTATTAATGCCTGGTGTGAAACTGCTTTTCTTTTAGCAACTTCAGTAGGCATAAGTAGTACACACTTGTGACCATTTTCCATATTGTTCTGTTTCATAAGTTATTAAAGTAATGTCCCAGAACAGATAATGTGCTTGACATGATGTCTGCTCTACAGAAGCAGCACACCTTTTTCTTTTTTTAGGAGTTGCCTTAATAGCTTTTCATTGCACATATATTGTGCTTTTCTGTTCCCTAGAGGGACTGCCTGCTTTCTGCTTCGGAGAGTAGAAAGTGTCAGCTAGAATTATATCCAAGCCAGAAGATGGTGAAGATGAAGATCTTGGTCTCATGTGGGAATAGGATTTATTTGAAATTTTTACAACCAAGATAGACACAGTTTCAGCCTCATTTCTAAGCAGAAACTCTGAGCATGATCCATCGGTGAAGGGGTGGGGGACGTGAAAGGGAAGATAAACTGTCTGTGGCTTAAAATGGCTGAAAGTGAATCAGCAAAACATGCATTTAAGCTGTGTCTGTTCCCTGTGAAATAGCAGTCTTGTCCAGCAAATAGTTGCTTATAATGTTTCCATGTCAACAGCTATAATAGGACACCGTCAGTTTGTGCAGCTCTCAACTGGAAAAGTACAAGACAGTAGCTTAGACCATGAGCACAGAGACAAAATCCTACTGAAATAAAAGCTTGTGTGAATACTTTCAAAATTGGAGATCTAAATATGAGCATTTGCACACAGCACAGTGGCCAGTGTGAGAGAAAGAAGATGCTTGGCCCTATGGAAGAGTTTTCTCTCTGAAATCTTATACAGAAAAGTTATAAAGCCACTATAGAACAGGCTCTCCAAACGAGCTGTGCTGAAACAAAGCTGAGAGCAGTGTGAAACAGGACATAACCCTGCTGAAAAGGGTAGTGGGAATTTGCATTCGAAGCTCCTTCCAGTAAAAACAAATGAGGAAGATCTTTAGTTTCACTGCAAGGAGGTCCATCTCTGAGGAGGGAGCCCAGCCAAGTTAAGTGATGAGGCTAAGTGGGACCAGTAGTCTTTGCTGACCCTTTTACTTCTCATTAGAAATAGAAATTACTGCAATAATGCTCAATTACTGCAAATATGCAATAATGTGACCCTAGGAGGATCTGGGGATTTGCCTACCTGAATCTGGGCTCAGAAGGGGCTCCTAAGGAACTCCATTTAGTCATTCCCTGCCACCCCACTCTTGTAACAGGAAAAAAAGTGCTAATCAGGTCCTCCCAGGCTTCACTGACATCCTGTTGAGTAAACCCTGGTTTAGATGCAGCTGCTTTGCTAGTTCTGCTGTAAGCGGTGCTTGTGTGGTGCTGGTCGATACTTAAAGCTGATGTCCAAGGGGTGCCAGCTCAGTGTGCCAGCCCCAGCAGGTCTGGCATTGCTTACCCTGTCTCTGTTCCTCTTGTATACCAGTCTTGAAAAGCAGGGTTTGATCCTCTGTGAATGTGCCTCTGAATGTTCAGAACAAATGGAGTAAAAAATTATTTCAGAGATTGACATTTCTCTCTCTCTGTCTATATATAATTGTGTGTACACCTGCATTCTGCCGTGTCTCCAACTCCACCTCTCTTGTGAAGACTGATTGTGGGGCTCATTCTTCTCTTAAAGCTTCTTACTCTAATTGCTTGATCTACTAATGTAGCAAATAAACAGACTTCCTGTTATCTGGTGAAGAGTTTGCCAGATGTTCCTTGCCAAACAGGAATTATAATAATTAAACATTCACCCACTTTCTTATGCTTTTTAATTGACCATGAAGGCAACCACATTCCTTCACCCAATATATTGGGCTGATGCAATTATCAACACACCTACTTAGCACAGCATAATATATACTTCTATACAAACCCCTGCTCACAGAGAAGGCAATAGCATGTTGCTATTTCTGCTCCTACATCTTCCTTCCAGTTGTTTAAAAGGGTCCTGGCATAGAGGGCAGCAGCTGAAAGCTTTGGGGAAAAAATTAGGGCAGAAAAAGTTACTTAACAACATAGGCAGCTTTGGGGTTTTTATAACCTTATATTTCTAACCACTTAGATTTTAGTTTTGTCAGGCTGGAATAGTTTTTACCTTAGTGTGCTGCTAATGATACCTGTCCTTCCCATTTCAAGAAAGTATCAATATTTATTTCACTCTGGGAGCTGGAAAGATCTGTAATCTTTCTCTTTTAAAAAGCACTATCTCTGCAGACAGGCTTTTTCCTCTTGATGTTCTTGAGACATTTTAGAGTCCAGGTAAAGGCTGCAGATACCCACTGTAGTAATTACTTCTTTCTGCAGAGACTGTAAGACAATTTGGAGAGAAAAGGATCATAGGTGATCAATGACAAAATAAAAGCCCAGCCTAATGGCCATCAAGCAGTATTTTGCCCCTTTCTTACAGATGATTCAAATGCAAAGCCATATTTCAGTCCTTTCTGCTGTTGCCATCTGTACCCAGCCAGTCAGACTTTGTCTGTCATGTTCCATTTTCCTGAGAACACTTCAGGAACTACTCTTGTAAAAGTACATCTTAGATTTGAAGAATGTCTGTGGTTTCTTCATGTATTTATGGACAAGGAAACTGATATCTTTGTGAACCCATCTTGAAAACAGATTGAGACTAGACAGTATCAAAACCATTTTCAGAAGCACTGCAGGAAACAAGGCAGAAGCAATGTTTCTAACGGGGTTTGCAGCTTCCAAATGCAATTGCCCTTTCAGTATAAGCATTGAAAGTTATTTTTCTTTTTCTATACTGGCTGGCAGAGCATTGCCATGGAGAGCTGTCGTGACAAGAAGGCTCTGCTGCAGGGAGAAGCTGAGGATGTAACATCCCAAGAGATGTCCTGGAAAGTGGATTTGTTCTCAGGGTTATTCTGCCCAGTGTTTCATCCAGACATAACATTACAGACACATTCTTATGGCATCCACTTGTTACTAATTTAATAGCAAATTCATCCCATTAAATTGTTTATGACACTGGTGTCTGGTCCTGATTTCATACCTGGTCTTCTTTACAGAAAAGAGGATGAGCTACAGGAACATTGTCAAGGTCAGAAGTAGATTCCTAAAGCCTCTACTAGAGTTAGGAGTTACGGCATGACTCCAGTGCATGGTGCTTCTTCAGATCTGATTTACACAGGTTTCAGTCAGCTTAAGTAAACCCTAACTAGGCTGCAGTAAGGGTCATCAGTCTTTATTCTGATTTCAAGCCAGAATCGTGAGATGTTCCAGGAGTAAGAATTAGAAATCCTCTTTCATCATTGATATTTACATATGGACTCATCCTGAAAGCCTTATGAACTTCAGCAGATCTTTCAGCAAAACTGAACTGGACATAAATTTTCTTGATAAGTCTTTGACAATCTCTTCATCTACTTATACTTTAATAATAAATTAGAACATCAGTAAGAAAAGCAAAATATTAATTAGTAGCAGTGGACGGTGAGACACTTCTTATCAATTTCTGTGTTGGGCTTACTATCTGGCCAAATCTAGCGATTACTGCTAGGTGATGGCTCAATTTGCAGCTCACCACATGGCCTCCTGCAGGTGCAATAACCACAGAATATTGACTCCCATGCAAAACAGATATGAAACCTGGAAGCCAGGTGAGTTTCACTGGTTAAGTGGTAAATAACTATTCTGTCCTGTAAATCTGACCTCATTCATCAAATGCCTGATAATTTCTCAGAATATCTGAATGATATGCTGTCTTTTCCCACAGGCCAAGAGGGATGACCTTTTATTATAGCTACTTGTGTTTATGCAATCATTTTCTTTTAATGGATGGTTTCAGTATTTTAATTTACTCTAATTTGTATTATTGCTCAATGCTGAAATTCAGAATATGTTTAAACAGAACATAATTAGAAATATGGGGTTTTATTTTAAATGTCCTCAGTGATCAATTTGTCAGCCTTTGTCTGTTTGCAGGCACCACCAGCAGATAGTCATTCATTTAGACTTACCTATGGGTTTCCTTCAAGAATATCAAAAAAATTGGAAAACGTTGTTAAAATTCAACACATAATTTTGCTTTTAATGAGGATTGCAACAGCTTTGGCTGCAAGAAGTCTGGAGAAAAAAAAATGTAAAAGAAATAATCAACAGACAGGATGTTTTTGTCTTTGAATGTATGAAAGAATAGGCAGATTGAATGAATCAATAAATTTAAAATTATCCAGCGTAATGCAAGGATCATGGCTGAATTTAGCCTGTAGAAAATGGGGTTGTTTTCCTCTCAACAGAGTATGAAAGTCCTGTATGATAGAAGGATTTTCAGCCACTTTTGTTTTAATTTCTCTGTCTTGCCATCCTAAAAACATCAGGCTTGGACAGACATAAGAAAATATTCCCTTCTAACAGAAGGATTAAAGTTTCCCTTCCCTAAATGTCTTAGTTGCTATAATTCCCTTTCTTCAGTGCAGCAGCTCCTAATTTGCATTAAGATGAGGAAAGGAAAATCCCTACTTTGTAGGCATTTGAGTTTTTAGGAAAGGACACATCAATTATACTCAGATTTCAGTGCTGCTTTTTAAGGAATTTTTGAAAAATTTTAAGCTGCTGCAATTGTACTTTTGGTGTTCCATCTATGGAAATGCACTACCTACCCCAGCATGTTACACAAAATTTACATTAATTTTTCTACTTGCCTTAAGTTCTACATATACTCCAGAGCAACTGGGGGCATCAGTTTGAAAGGGAATTTTGTTGTCATTTGGAAGAGCAGATAGACAGGTCCATGAAATGTGGGAAATTCTCTAACTTTATTTATTAAACATTCCATAATAATTGTCTCTTCTAAAAAATCAGTAAACCCCTTCTACATTGAATATAAACAGTGATAATGTAGAGTGAATTGAGGAGTCATGAACTGCCATAGCTCAGACAAAAATCTTAGTGCTAGCAAGAATTTTAGTCCAATTTACTGTTTAGAAGAGCTCTGCCTGTTATTAGTACATGAAGAATTTTCCATCTTCTCTGATTTCTTTCTCCAGGAAGATAAGTGGTATCATTCTGGAATTGAGCAGCTCAGATTCTACCTTGATTTAGGACTCAAAGATACACAGTTCTGTTGTTAAGAGAGATACCGGGTGATGCTGGAGTACTGTAGTGGGCTGTTTGTTCATTGTAGGACACCCAGTTGCAGTTATTGCAGATAAACAGATCTTGAGTATGTCATCTCAGACTATTTAAGTCATAAAACTCTGAAGAATCTGACATCAAATTGTATCATAAATTTCTGAATTCGATGTGTGAAAAAAGGTTGTTTTTTGGGGTTTTTTTTTTTATTGCAGCCCAAATGGAAGTTTTTCTAACAGGATCAGAAGAGCATGTCTAATTCTTCAGTTTCAGGACAATATGACCTAGGGTCTGGTTGTACTGATGATGCGTTATAAACAAGAAAACCCCAACAAGTTTAAGAAAAGGATGATCTAGCCTCTCTCCCCCCCCTGACTCCATACATATTTTGAAGGTGCTGGAACAAAAATTCACGAGGAAGACTCCATTGAAAACACATGACTATATCCATTCCTTTGAAAGCATGACATGTACCTGGCCTTCCGTCCATTTCTGCTTAGGGACAGAAAAAAAAAATCTAAATTGTTTTCAGTCCTGTTACTTCTCTGCAGAGCTGTAGCTTTCTAAGTCAGGGCCTTAGTCTTTTCAGTCAGCAAAAAGGGAATATTTCTTTTATTTGTATCTTTATTACATACCAAAAAGACTATAGCCACAAGAGAGGTTCAGGAAAACAACGTTTATGCTCTCTTAGGGTATTGATAGAAAGTAGACCTGCTGACACTTAGGTCAAATACTTCAATAAGATTCTCTCTGACTGATCTTTATACCAGAAACTTTGCAATACTCAAAACATTCACTTAGAGTGAAACACTGGATATGTTTTTCATGTTGTGCTTTACCTCTGGTAATAGGACTACATGGGGTAAAGAACATCTTAAAAAATCAGCTGTGAGACTGTTCATGGAAGAATGAAGTACCAGCGTAAGTCATTAAGTGTAATTAGATCTGGAAAAGTGCTTGTATGAAATATAAATGCTTTTTAAATAATCATGGTAGGCTGGGTCTTAAAGATTCTGTATTTTTGTGAATTATTTTTTTTCTTAATGTGTATACAGAATAATCTAATAATCTCCAATTGCAAGAATAATTTGAACTTTATTTGAGATGATTAGCTGATTTTAGAATTTATTTTCTGATATCTCAGCATTTTTCCCTGATGAAAGCAGTCATCCACCAGCAAGGCTAGAGTTTCCTCTGCCAATATTTTGCCTGACATAGGCCTCCCTAATGGATGATTGATGGGAAATTTGCTTTGGTAGAATAGAAAATTAGATGTTTATAGTTTTGGGTTGCTGAGCAATCATGGTCTGTAGAAGAGGGCTGTTCTTTACACTTCCTGAAGGCTTATCAAATTACATCATGCTTTTTTGGAGGGAGAACATTTCCATCAAGCTGCATTTGAAGCTTTAAATTACAATAATCAAATAGAATCATAGAAAAGTTTTGGTTGGAAGGGACCTCAAAGACCATCTAGTTCCAATGCCCCTGCCATGGGCGGGGGACCCCTCTCACTAGACCACGGTGCTTAAAACATTGCCTTTCCCACAACCAACCCTTACGTGCTTGGGCAATGTTTCTAAATTCCTGCTGTGCAGCTGTCCCTGTATCCATCCCTGTGTACTGCATTTTTTGCAAATAACATGGTGTGTCAGTGATTAAACATCATACAGTAGCATCTGCCCAGTAGATCAAATTTTTTTAAAAGTTCAAGCTGCATCTTTCCTTTACTCATGTTTTATCTGTTCTTTAAACAGTAATCACAGAATTAGGAAGGCTGGAAAAGACCTCTAAGATCATTCTGTCCAGCCATCAAACCAGCACTGCCAGGTCCACCACTAAACCATGTCCCTGAGCACCATATCTACTCAGTAGTTAAACTCTTCCAGGGACAGTGATTCCATTTCCCTCTCCTGCAAGATAGTTTCCATCATGCCTTTTCTTTATGCTCTAATTGGTTAACATACATGAAATATACATGTAAGCTGAAATTATTAACTTCCCTCTGTTCTGTTCTTGTTCCATTCATCTCTTGAATGTTGTATTTGGATGATTCCAGGTCTCCACATGCATCTCCACAGTATACTGTAGGTACCTTGGGTAAATTTCCATTAGTCCTTTATGGGACTACAGGCAGTTTGCTAGCTAAACCATTATCAAAGACCTCACCAGTCACACTTTTCAACTCTTTGTTACTTCAGTGGCACAACATCGTTACGTTTCACATCTTTCAAGCCTTCACAGCCATGCTTTTGTGTCTGTCTGGAACTCAGAGTGAAGGGTACTGATTGGATTTTGACTCTCTAGGATGCAGGTTGAAATGCATAAACCTAGAGGATGTTCACTGTGATTGTAGTCACAGACATCTATTATTTGTGTGAGGTGAGTGGGAAGCAAATCAGTGAGTTGCCACTGCTCAGTACTTGTTCCCTAGAGCAGAGTTTTGAAATAATAGTCCATCCCTTGATATACATTTCCACTCTTGCAGTCCAGCTGTGTATTCCTAATTAATTTTTCTAGGTGCATTTGGATTCAGTTCTTTCTGCATTTCAGACAGAATGGGGTTCCACTTCCCTCAAAGATTACTCCATTCAGGTCATTGCATCAAAATGCAAATAAATGGTAACTGAAAAAAATGCACCTTTATCAATGATGGATTTTAGTGGTATAAGAATTCTGCAGAGTTGAATAGCATCACAATTCATTTTGATATAACAAGAGCATCACAATAAATTTTCATCCATTCAGTGACCTGGTCAGTTTCTCAAGTTTCATAAGACATCAGTTGAAGCATAATTAAACCATCACGAGTGCCTTCTGCTTCTGGTGTCTCTTCTCCAACAATTCACCCCTCATAATTAATTCAGTGGGATGAGGAAACAGATTAATTTTAATTACTTGAAAACATACTTTCTACACCTAATATAATATATAAATAATGCTGTTTCAGCAGCATTTCTTCCAGATTCATCTTAACTGTAAATAAAATGCTTAAATTGCAGCAAGGCATGGTTGTGTGATAGTCCCCATGTTTTAATGTTCTGATTATTTCAGGCTCCCCCAGACCTTTGTAATATTAAATCTTGTCATTGCTGTCACATCACTCCTACCTTATTTTAAATCCTCATCCCTGTCCTTATGCTCTGTGGGCAGGAGATAATCTCATTTTATTTGGTAATCTCATTTTATTTGTACACCTCTAGGTTTTGTTTCATAAAACTCAGGGATGAGCTTCTCCTCTTAATGACAGGGAGCAAAATAAGTGAGCTTTGAGATAATCTCATTTGGTGACAGTCTGTGAAAGAGGATAATGCATTTTTTGGGCCTTTCCCAGAATTTGGTTTATTGTGTTATTTGTGCAACAAATACTGTTCTTTACCTCTTTTTTATCTCTTAAGGGAAAGAGTAAGAGACTTCTTTCCATGACACCATTTTTAAGTGAAGTATTGATTTATTTTCATTGATCTCACTGCACAGTGTTTAAGGAATTGATGTTGCCATTCAGCAACATGGCACACTCTTGTTCTCCCTCAAATCAATACAGAATGGGTCAAACCTTGAAGCACCACTTTCCATTCTGAATAGTTTTCAGTGTCACTCAAGGAGAAATCTTGGTCCAAGTAGAAAATTCGGCAGTATGTATAAAAATGTTGCTGATTGGTGGGAGGAGAAACTTTGAACTGACTTTGCTAAAATGCTGAAAGCATTTTCCAAGGTGGCTGTAGGAAGAAGCAACCATCAGTGTGAAGGTGCAGAGGTGGGGAGCAGAACTGACTCAAAGATTGCCTGTAGAACTGATAGAAGTGCATTCAACTTCCATGCCATTTTATGAGCTACAGGAGCCCAGCTTTGGCATCCCAACATCTCATAATGGTCCATAGAGGGTGATCCAAGGTGCCTACCTTAGTTACATAAATTCTGTGTACGGTAAATGGAGATGTTGAGTAAGGAATTCAGTTTTGCTGTGCTAAGCAGGGACTTTGGCCAAATACATTCCTAATGGAGCTCCCTTATAGAGCACAGCAACACCTTAGGGATGGGCTGAGTTCAAACATGCTGCCCTGGATTTAGTTTATGGAAAAAACTAAATGCTGGAATATATCTGAAGTCTCACTCTTGCTGAAAGCCTGGCTTTAGTCTCTGTATTAGGTACCAACTCCTCAGGAATTTGAGACCAAAGTTCCACAAATGAGGATAGGCACTTTATTGAGCAGCAGTGTTGTTTAAAATGTAAGAGGAAGAAATGGTGGTGATGGTGATGTTCCTCACATTTCGCAAAACAATCTGGCAAGAGCATATCCTTTTTCCCTGCATTATAGCTGTTTCAGTCAAAGCCAACCTGGAATCACTGATGACAGTCAGAACAGCTCATCACTGCTGCATTCCCCAGACTCCAGCCTAGGGGTCACCACCAACTTCTTTCTCCCAAACTTTTACCATCCTGACCCCTCAGTCACTGAGCTTTTGCAAGAGAAGAGGTGAAAAATGTCCTTTCCAAAAATGGCTACGTGGTGGTTAAGACATTTTATGAAGATGAGAGAGTTCCAGATTTGTATCCTGTCAGTGTGCTAAGGAAACTGCGTTTATATCTCCCACTTCCTCAGTCAATGGTGTGGCAAAATATTGAATTTCTCATACTCAAGTAAGTGTCTAACCACTAGACTACTAGAGAAAGGTAAATATCATGCCTGTGTTTTTGAATGGGAATGATCTCTCCTGTTGTGGTCTTTCTGCATTCACTTTTGTATATGTTAGGTGTATGTAAAGTACAGTAAGATTTAAATATAGGGTTAAATGCAGTCTGTCTGGATGTTTCCCTGCCTTAAATGTGAATTCCATAAATGTTTAAGTGAGAGAGAGAGACATCCAGCTTCTCACAAATTTGTGAGGGTAAATCTAGTCTAAAATACTTGGTCCAATGAAGGGAGAAGAAACACTGAATTTTGCAGTAGGGCTGTGGTGTTTAAAATCCATCTATGTTCATTTTAGGCATAAAAATGATCAGTCTGAATCTTACTTTCAGCTTTGAGTAACCTATCAGTCCAGTAAGTTTTATCATAAACTGTATTCAATACCTTTTGCCTTACTGTACTTCAAGTGACTATGAAAGAGGAGAGATTAGATATGGTCCTAATTTTAAGGGTCATCTGAAGCTTTCTGAAAAGTGAACATCGAGAAAGTCCAAGGCAATTACAACCCCAGTCATAGCTATAGCTAAAATAAATCACATGTCAGCCTGGAATTTCACATTGCTGTAACTGGCATTTTCTCCTCAAGAAGCCTTTAAATTAGGAGTCCATTTCAAAGATAGTATCAATGATTAGCAAAGAAGTAGTTAATTTGTGAGCCACATTCACATGAATGAATTCATTTCACTCCGAAACAGGACTTCCACCTTCTGCAATATGCTATGTTAGATATGGCTTTCCCTCACCAACAAGATGATCTTTATCCTAAAAATATGTTTCTGTAGCACAATTCTTAGGGTATGACTATGGAAGCCAGATAATCTTTCACGCCGCTTTGACCAGAGCCTTGATTGCTCACACTGCACTGCTCGCTCACTCCCAATCCCTCTTTTGGAGCCAACTAACTGGTTCTCTTACAGGCTAAATGTGGATCCCTTTGTATGACACAATCTCACATATTTTTGCTCTAGGAGATGCTCATACACCCTCATCCCATTTATTTAGGACGTGCAACACTATTCTGCTGTCATGCTGCACAACGTGGTTTTTGAGGCTACAATATTCTATACCGGTTACTTCAGCCACTTTTCTGAAGAACACTGCAGTCCTCAACTGATCATTCCTTAGGGCCAAAGGTTGTGACAAAGGCTCAAAGCAGCCCTGAGCCCAGTGCTAAGCTGCGTGGGATGGTATGTGCAAGAGGGCATTAACCTTGGGCACTGAGGTTGCAAACTAATTGTCAATACTGAGCCCTCTCTGGTGCAGATATGTCTAGCTGTGTAAATGCAGTCTAGCAATAAAGCATCTGCACCCTTTTATAATTAACTTCTTTTACAGTGTCCTGATTCAAGAAGATCTTCAAGATAACTGTCTCGGTCTGGAGGAAATTTGGTAGACAGTGAAGCCATACATGTGTTATGTTGATTCAGAAACGTCAGGATATTTTTTACATAGATGTCAAGAGTTATAAGAGCTGCTTTTTTCCCTCCAATATAATTATTTCACATATGTCCAACACATTCTGTTCAATCTCTGTCTTGTGAGGATCAGTCTTGTGACATTTATAGTAAAGATGTACTGTTGTTTCTAATTTTGCTTCTCTTTAAAATTCTGCAGACATTGCAAAAGACCCAGCAGCTGTTGCTTTAAAATGCAGATAAGTAGGACACTATGCCACTCATGGGTGCCATCATTACAGATCCATGTTACTGTTTTCTGTCAGCTAGAAGTTAATTACTTCATTTTTTACCCTGTCAATCATTTATAGAGAGACAAGAACAAAGATATCTTCAGGGCATACGTATGCCCTATGCATTCATGGCATTTCTTTTCTCCAAGCCATTTTTTTTGCATGAGCATTGTGATGATATTTCTCTTATTTAGTTTATAATGAAGTTTAAGCAGAGGAAAATATTCCTTAGAATATTTCTTTAGATGTTGTTGCTGCAGCATTTATTAACATCCAATTATAGTACTTTATTTTCCCTGGAAAAGAAACTTTTTTTAATGAGGTTTGAAAAACAGTTTCCGGGAAATTTCTCTTCTGCTCATATCTTTACCCAAAGGCAAAGGGACCTAGTTTTGTACTGTGAGAATTTCTCTAAAAACGAGGAATACTTGGATTAACTGAGTTAATTAATATTTAAAAGAAATAAAGTACTGTAGAATGAGGACATTTAGATGTATTTAACAGTTTGGTTAAAATCCTGATATTACTGTGGTAGGTTGGAAAGATGTGCATACATCCACAATCCTGTAAACTGAGCCATATTTATGTAGGTTGTTTCAATTATTGTAGGCACTAAGTCTTGCACCAGTAAAATTCTCTAACAGAAAAGCAAAATTTAGTTTTGCATTGAAACACTGAATTAGTCTGTAACATTTGTGTTTTTAGGAATATTCAGTGCTCTTAAATCTGTGATGTGTTTTTAATCCTTTCATTCAGTGTAATCATAGAACCACAGAATAGCTTGGGTTGAAAGGGGCCTTTAAAGGTCATCCAGTTCAATCCCCCTGCCATGAGCAGGGTCATCTTCAGCTAGATGTGACAGCTAATCCTAAAACACTACTAGATAGAGGGAAACCAAAAGCTTAGTCAAAATAATATTCAATAAAATTATTTAAATTTCTTCGATTTAAAATTCTTAGTAACTGTGCCAAGACTTTCAGATAAAAATTAAGCACACCATCCCTTTAAACCTAAATATCAGAGAAAAAAAAAAGGGAAGGACGTAGTGTGAAATAAGTGTTTTGATAACAATATTAAAATGGTTGTATCTACCTCTCAATTAGCGTTTCTCATATCTCTAAGCTTTCTTTGAAGGAACAACTGAGTGAAGAAACAGATACATAGATAATGGCTTGCATAGCCTGAAGAAAATTACTGTCCATAGGAGTGGATCCCAGCTGTATATGGGCAGCTGTATCACATTTGTACAAATGGGGTTTCAGCTTGAATTCCTTAGCTGGATTCAACAAATAAGACATGATATAAATATTAAAGTTTTCTTTCATGCAGGTTGTCGCAAGCCAAAGGACAACTGTTTCGAGCTCAAACCCAAGCCCCAGTGCTGTAGGGTGAATGTGTGAAAGCAAACATGACTACCAAGCTCTAGGTGGACCTAAGTCCTTCCCAACTATTGTTCTGCTTCATATAGTATCTGATAGCAGATCATCTGCAACTATTAAAATAGCTCTTGATGGATTTTTCTCTTCCTTGGAAGATTTTTTTAGACCCATTTAAGTTTTCAGAGTCCACACCACCTACTTGTGAATTGCATACCGTATATTATCTGTTAGTGGCTAAATTACACTTGCCTCCTTTTCTTGGGAGCAAATGTCCCCTATTCCTTCTTTCTTGTTATTTGCAATTTCAATATTTATTCTGCTTTTTTATTGGTCGTCTCTTTTAATGCTGAGGAGGCTTCATCTCTGTAGTCTGTTTTTGTGAGAAAATTGCCCTTATTGCCCATTTTGTTCCTTCTTTGCCTTTTCCAGGTCTTCTTTGGGATGAAAGGATCAGGACTGTCTGTAGAGGTGTGTGGGTGTCTGTAACATGGTACATAACAATTATTTATCTTGTGTTCTTTATCAATTTGCTTAAATGGCATGTAGAAATTTGTCTTTTTCACTAATGCTAAGCATTGAATTCATGCTTTCCTGGAAAAATATCAAAGTCTCCAGCTCTTCTTCCCCGGGAGGTATTTGCTTACCCAGTGTATATCAGTATATAGATTGACTGAGGACTGATACTCCCCATGCTTCCCTTTGCATTTATTCACATTGAGTTCCATAGAATCATGGAATGGTTTGGGTTGGAAGGGAACTTAAAGATCATCTAGTTCCAACACCCCTGACATGGATAAGGAGACCTTCCACTACACCAGGTTACTGAAAGCCACACACAACCAGTATTGTTCCAGCACCTCAGCACCTTCATCATAAAAAATTTCTTCCAATCTAACCATGCCCTATGGATTTTCTGATTAAAACCATTACCCCTTGCCCTATTGCAACAGGCCCTACTAAACAGTCTGTCTCCATCTTTCTTATAAGCCCCTCTCAAGTATTGAAAGGCCACAATGACAACTCCCTGAAGCCTTCTGTTCTCCAGGCTGGACAGACACAGCTGCCGCAGCCTGTCCTCACAGGAGTGGTGCCCCAGCCCTCTCATCATCTTCATGGCCTCCTCTGGATTCACTGCAACAGGTCTTTGTTCTTTTTGTGCTGGGGACCCCAGAGCTAGATGCAGCACTCTGGGTGGGGTCTCATGAGAGCAGAGGGGCGGAATCCACTCCGTCAACTCTCTGGTCACACTTCTTGTGATGCAGCCCAGGACACAGCTGGCTTTCTGGGCTGCGAGTGCACATTGTCAGGTGTATTGTCAAGTGTTTTACCATCCAGTCACTGGACATTTTATAAGTCTTTTGCAAATCTTCTGAGTAAATTTTTGGTTTTTCTACCCTTGACACTTCAATGTCTCTAGTAAATACTATTGCCTCATTTTTCATCACCATTTCTAGATCACTTGCAGGATTTAGTCTCTTGTGAAAATAAAATCTTCTTTAATAACCCTTTTCTCCTGTTCTTTAAACGCTTATTAATTCTTCACTCTCAGACCACTGGTTTAGTTTTTTTCTTTACATTTCATGACATTTTGGTGAGGAAGTCTGTTGTAAGTTTTCTGGAAATTCACGACATATTTATGGTCATTGATTTTAATGTTCCTAAGGAAGGTTAGTAGATCTACCTATTTTTCAAGTCAGATTTCATTTACTTGTTGTCTCCCTTTTAAAAACTTGCTCAGTATTTTCCAGTTCCAAGTTTGAGTCATTAATCTTATCCTGGTAATTTATTACTATTCATTTCATTGATTTGTTATTAAACTTTTTCTACTGACACATCAAGCACAGATGGTTCCATTGATTTGACAGGTCTGAAAGGCTCTTCTGTGGGTTCATCCTTAAACACATTCTGTAGTTGATTGTAAATAATTCATTTAACTTTATTGGTATGGCCTTTTCTTTCCTCAGCTCTTTTATTACACCCCAATGCCCCGTGTAATTGGTATTTAGTTTGTGAATGCTGCACAAACCTTACTGTAGTTATCCTCATGATTCTCCCTCATGGCGAGGAAATACCATCCATCCTTGCTTTGTAAAGACAGAGGCAGGGCCCCAGAAGACAGACACTTGGTAAAGGATGCTGACTAATGAAACCCACAGGTTTGCAGTTCCTCAAAAATGTCTCCAGCTCTGAGCACAGAACTCCCAAGGAGAGATCCCACTGACTGAAAGGTACCAGCTTGAAGGCAGGAGATGAATTTGGTGTCAGGGACTGGATTCATGACTGCAGGTACACTGAGTGTTGGGATACCTACAGCAGCCAATCAAAAAAGCTAAGGAGTGACGGGTGTGATGCTCTGACTGCTGCTGGTCTCTGTGATTCAGAGCTAGAAGGCACTCCTTGCTGCCAGCCTTTTTATCATGCCCACCTCCTGCTCTAGTGCTCCTTCAGGCTGATCATGCAAGAGCTTACAGCAAGCATTTGAGGAGGTAGGAGAGTTTTCCAAGGATACTGACAGTGATGTTGTAAGGCCAGGACATTTCTGTGGCGTTGTTTTGCACCTTGGTTGTGACAGGATTTGTGGTGGCACATCCTCTCCTCGGTGAGAAATCCTCCTCATTTGGCAATGCAGGACCAGGCCAGCCCCAGTGACTGCTGCTCTCTGAACAGGGAGTGAACCTAACCTGGGGCACAGGCTCAAGCTGGAGATGAGCTGAAAGCACAGACATCCCCACTGCAGCAGGCAGGACAACCCTCAGCCTTGAGTAAAAGGGAGGAACAATACAAACTCTTGAAAACAAAGCAAGGAAATGAAAAATCTCAACCCACCTCCCTAAAGACTAGTACTGCAATGGAACTGGTAATTAGTGGCAGTAAATTACTGCTACAGCTGTGAGAGGTATAAAGATTTTCAGAAGTAGTCCTGCTACTGGGAAGATTTTTTTTTTTTAAACTTTCCCTTGGAGTCACTTGCATGCTGCAATGAGGCTTTGCTTAATAAAGGCCTTTCTGGTAAAGAAGATAGTGCCTCTGTCTACCCTTTAAAAGATAGGCTCTTGCTCTTAAGTTCAAAAAAGGGATTTTAAGATACAGTTTTGAGATCATAGGCAAAGGTCCCTTTGAAGATAAATCAAGTTCCATACATTCAATTTTTAAGGTGTTTTAAAATTCATATTTGTTTCATCATGTTGTACCTTGTACTGACTTCTTGTTTGTTTGGGTTTTTTTAATGAAAGTCATTCATTGCAATACAAAATCACTCTGTTCAGTCTTTCCACTAACTTGGTTCACTTTACAGAGCTTACTGACAGAACTGTAGGGGTGCATTGTAGCTGTGGAAAAGAAACATTTCAAACTTTTCTGGAAAAACAGATGTTTTCTTAGCTTAATATTTGACAGGAAATACTAGGTTAATGAGATATAAATAGTAGGAAAACTATTCAAAATATAGGATTTGCACTGCTAGTTGGATGGTATATTAAATAACCAAATGGAATTTGATCCCGTAATGTCAGAGTGGTGAACAGTAGAGCTGGACATAGGGAAAATGCTTGGATATTGGTATTAAAATGATTTAAAGACTACACACTTGCAGACCAAGTGCTTTGGTCAAGCTCTAGAGTTAAGGCAGATTCATTTCAGAGGTGGTTTGGAGCTCCTGTTTACACTATTTCTGTTTAGTGCAACCCAGCACTTTATCTGCAATAGCTGCTGAAGTAATATGCATTAATCTTCACACACAGCCCTTGTTAGAGGGGCACAGGGTCAAAATTTATTTGACATAACATTGACACATGCATGGAAATTCCACAACTCCACAGTAATTGTCCCTCTCTGACTTCTGTGAGTTTCCCCAGCTCCCTGAGAAGTCTGGCAGTCTATGGGTTGTCTGGGCAGCATTCTTGGTGCTGGGAATCACTCTCCCCCAAGTGACTGATGGGTGAGAGTCATCACCTACATGTAGGGAAAACTGTCAGCAGACTGAAGAGTTCAACTCAATTCTCCTTAAGCCCCATTTTCATAATTTGTCACCCACGGGTATTTCTAGTGTTAGAATTTTTTTTTCTATCTGGATTGCTTTATTTGTGTTTTTTTAAACACTGAACATTTTGCACATCCTTTCACCTGTCAGCACTAATGCACGTCGTGCAGACAATTCCGGTTTCTCACCTTCTGTATCTGTTCTCCTCTATAAAATTAACATCAATTTTCTCTTGCAACTGCTCTGGCTCAGGAGAAAGGTGCATCTAGCTGAGTGTCCTTCCTGTGACAAGTGTCCTTTCTGTGGCGCTGGTTAGCAGCAGATGTTTAGGGAGCATATAGGGAACAGGGCACATATGGTCTGATCCTCTCCCCGCTGTTCACCACAACCTTCTCCAAAGACAGCAACCTTGCTCAGCCCCTAAATAAATCACACACTAAGTTGCATTGCTGTTTCTATGTTGGAAGTGAAAAAGTGAAAGTGAAGTGAAAAGGAAGTTCTTACAGCTTGTAAATGAGGCTACAAAATGCTAAAAATTATAAGAATTGGTCCAGGCAAAAAAAAAAAAAAAAAACAACAAACTTGTTGATGAATATTTCAGTCTTGTACACATCAAGTAAAAGAAAAACATCTCTTCAGTCACCAACATTTGTTTGTTCAATTTCTTGCTTGTTTGTTTTTCCACAACTCCCTGGCATGTCAGAATAATAAAAGAAAAAGAACTTCTTTTCAGTCCCTATTCTGTCATTCTTTAAGACTCAATTCATTTTAATGGCATGGGTTTTGTATAAGCAAATGCTGAATGACAGTGTAATTTATACTTCAGGCTTTTCTGAAAAAATGTGTAGCTTCAATAGATGCTTCTATTGAAATCAAATACATTTCACTCTTTATGTTCAATTTACCCACCACAGCCATTGATATGGCCACTTTACCACATTTTCTGAGCACTTCACAATATCCTATTTGTGTAATCTTATTTTACCATTAGAAGACTGGACACTGAATCAGAGAAATATTCACACCATCTATATCAACCCTTTTTTCGGATCTAATGCAAATGCTTAGAATTATTCCTTTCCCATAGGTACTTAGCTCTCTCCATTACTCTGCAGGGAGTTTAGAATCCTCTAAGAATATCTGCATTGCACTTAGCTTGTCTTCCCAAAATATGAACAAAAGAAAGGCCTCTCTACTGTAATCCCATGGCTTTACTAGGGGTGCCTACACTGCCCAAGGATGGCTCAGCCACTCAGCACACTGTAGTCCCCTAATCACTTTCAAGTGATTCAGGATTTTTTTTCGGTGTCACTGCATGATTCTGAAGATCACCTGAAATTGTACACAGCTTGAGCATCTCTGTACCATCCTCAGTTATCTTCATCAAGGCACTTTTAAGCTAAGTGAAGTATTTTTATCTGCTACAGAACATGCTCTCAGACACCAAAATACTCCCAGAAGTAATAAATATGGTCTAAACTCCAATGTCTGAAAATGTTTTATACTTCAGTCCTTCTGTAGATATTATCATAGGTAATTTAGTTTGAAGGAGATGATTCTGATGTTGCAAGTCCAACCCCCCTCTCAAAGCATGGTCAGCTTCAAAATTACTTCAAGTTGCTCAGGACTTTGTCCAGGTGAGTTTCTCAAATCATCCAAAATTTCAGAACCTCTGCACTACCTGCGCCAAGGCTCACCATCCCCCTGGTGAGATTCTGTCCTCTCCCACATATTCAGAGCAGCTCCACTGGTGACAAGCTAATCCCCAAATAATGCAAATGTAAACGTGGTCCAATGCAGTTCCTTATTTCTGCATGGTTTGTTTTATCAAGGACTGTTTTTTAGAAAAGTCCTTGTCATGTTTTCTCTGTTGGGAGCCTGGGAAGTTTTCCTCATACAGTAGAAACAAGACTTGGCCTCATGCATCACCCTTGTTAAGGAAAAGGTTTGTTGTTCTTTTGGAGGCTTTTCTTCCACTCAGGTGGGATAGAATGAAGGGAGGAGAGTATTTTAGTTGGAAAGGACCTACAAGGATCATCTAGCCCAAAAGCCTGACCAGTTCAGGGCTGAACACTAAGTGTGTTGTTGAGGGCATTGTATAAATGTTTCTTAAACACTGATGCTGTCCAGCTCTCAAGGAAGCCTCATCAGATACCTCAGCAGGGCCAGCAAGCAAAATAATATGAGGAAATTTTTGGATACACCTATGGTGGATGTGACACACGAAGACATGCTTGTTAAATTGATGTCTTCTACAACTTTCCCAGCTACAAAACCTTTTTGTAGGGGGCACTATTCAATGTCCTTAAAATAGAGAGGAAAGATGCCAGCAGAACCTATAAGCCAGTGAAAGACTTACTGTTCATGTATAGCTGTCAGAGACATAAACTGGGAGTTTTTACCATTTTTGCCTCAGTCTTGTATTTCCTGCACACACATATCTAACATTAACTGGCTTGACACAATCATTTGACTCAGGCTTAGGAAATGGTAGTGGTTTATGATGTTCCAAACTGAGTTTTACACCCTGAAATGTGCAGTTAATTACTTTAAAATAAAGTCATAGAAATTATTTACCTAGGAGCAATATTAGAAAAGCAACTGCACCTGTGAATTATTTTCTAGTACATAGAATATGTCATGGCCCAAGATACGTCTAAGTACATGTAATCTGTTTGAAATTGGTCAGATTACTCAAATGCTAAACAAAATTTGGCTTAGAAGCCTGACTCAAGAGATGGCAAGCTTCACTTTGCCTAAACTTAAGCTTTTAAACATAGCTTTTAATGAATATTTCCCATGTAAAGTTAATTGCTAAGTGGAAGTAAGGGTTAATGGTAATTTTTTTTTTTCTGCAGGACAGAGGAATGTCTTAAAATCAGGGTAAACTTAAGCCAGTATAGATAGAAATTTGTAATGGCAGGGGGAAAGAAAAGAATCATCTGGTTTTCCTGGAAGGTTTGTCTCTAGGCTTTTTATTGCACTAAGACTCAATTCAAATGAAGGGAGTAAAAGGAGAGGTCCCAGGTCAGTTGCTTAGGTCAGGAATTACATACAGAATGAGGAGTATCGTTATAGACAACACCGTCAAAACTCTGAGCTTCATTCATGGCAGCAGGAACTTATCCTGGTTCCTGGTTTCTCCTAGCTCCTAACACCATGCTGGAGCAAGCAATCAAAGCACTTCTGTTACTGCACCAGACCTTCATCTTGTCAGCCTCAGAGCAGCTTAAGGCAAATCCTGTCAATCTTAAAGCTGCTTAGGGAAATGTTTTCAAAGTGACTTAGCAATTCAGTCTAATCTTCATTGAAAGTCTACAAAACTTTGTCTCAGATATGCTTAATTTACGTTTAAAAATGGGATGCAGGAACTTCTGATGTTACCCCTAATCCTGCCTTTGAGCACACATGAGCTGGAGCTCCCAGGAAGGAGGGTGTGGATAATACAATGGAGTGAATGAGTATTTACAAGGAGCTCAATGCAGCATGGGCCAAATTTTTTGTTTCATGGAGAGAAAATAAGAATTGTAGCATCATCCTCTGCAGCTTTGTTTCAAAAATATTAAAATAGATACTGCTGCTGTTAAAAGTTTTGGATAATAGTGATTGATCGGCACTTATATAGTCAAAGTAAATTTCTAAAGAAAATTGACTACCAGACACATAGTGAGACCAGCAAATCTGATCATTAAGAAGAAGTAACAGTCACATTGTTTTGACATTGATGAGGTGACACCAAAGACTATTATTACTTTAATTTTTAATTTTTGTTTGCTTAAAGAACAAAATTTTTAATTTTGTTTCTGCTTTTTTCTGTGATGAGCAGACACTAGTGAAAACTGGTATTGAATTATTCACTTGACTCAAGATAGAGGTTTATAGAAAATATCATCTACTAGAAAACATTCGACCCAATCACAGAATAAAACTTCACAGGATAAACCTCTCTGTGATAAGTAAGTGTTGACAGATAAAAGTTCAAGGAATCCACAGAACTGGTTGACCAAATAGAACATCTCATAACGGCTGCTCTTCCAGGCAAACTTTCTCTATTATTTCCATTATAGTTTAGAAGATTTCTGCTGAGTTTAGCTCAGGCCTGTGGCATTGATTTTTCTTTAGTTCTATCTTAAAAATCTGACATCTTGGGAGATTTCATGTTTGGCCTCATGAAGCAGAGGTTATGTAGAGACACCTGACCTTTGTGCCAGAAAAATTCATCTTTAAATTTCAGTTGCATTTGGATTTTTGCAAAATTACTCTTCCTCAAAAGTCACCTTTTAAAAGAGAAAAAGTCAAACCCAGAAATTATTTGCAATGCTTCCAGTTGTAAAACCCAAAGAAAGGACTCATTCTATAAGCAACCTCCTCCTGCTGATTGAGTAAACTCTTAATGAGTTCCTCAAGTTTTGACCTAGAGACAAAAGGTTTTCACGATTTCTCAAACAGATGCATCCAGCAAAATTTTTCATGTATTTAGTACATTTCTCCACATTAGCCAGGATAATTAATTTCTGTAATAATTTTTAATGGTTTTCCACAGTGTGGTTCCTGTTTGCTTGGGGCTTCTCATTATCTCAGCAGAACCTGCTCAGTCAACACAGTAACAATGAAAATCCAAATTGTGACTCTTTCACAGTCAAAGGATGGCATTCAAGGCCAACCAGAAACCATTACTGAGAAAGAGCTGTTGCAAACAACTATCTTGACTTTTCCATAATGCCCACTCTCCTCAGAGCAGCCAGTGTTCTGTCTCATTAATACTTTCTCTGAGTTTTGCTTGTCTACCCTTTTCCCAGTGAGAGAACAATCTTTTTTTTTCCAATAGCAGTTTGTAAAGGCTGGAGTGTATAAACATATTTATTATTATATTTACAAATTATTATGATATATTATGATTCATTATGTTATGAGCACCTCCATGATAGGAAAGTCTGTAGAGTTCCTCACCTCTTACAAGAGAAGTGAGTCAGAATATTCAGATTGACAAGGCTCCAATGTTGATTTCTCAGGAGAAAAGAAAAAAAATCCATTTTGCTGACAAAATTGTCTGAATTTTGTCTAGTGGGATGGTTTTTAGTAGTAGAGGCATTATACTTGATCCATCTCTTACAAGTCTTTTTGTCATCATTATGTTCGAATTGTTCAAATCATAACTGTGGATCATTTTTTCATAGGAAGGCTTTCTCTTACTTAAGTTCTGCAGGTGTCTAAGATCCTTGTCCAAAAAAAAAAAAAAAGAAAAAGAAACCATCATATAACTAGCTGATAGTAGTAATTATGTTACCAGGGGGTTCTTTTTGTGTGCTGAAAATTTCCTTTTAATTATAAACCGGTGGAAGCACAATGAATTCTGTGGGCAGCCTGGCCACAATGGAATTTTAAAAGCTGCCAACAGATCTGGGTCACGATTAGGTCTAAGAGAAAGCAATTGCAATCTATAGGGTATCTGAAAAAGCTACCTAAAAAAACCCAACTACCCAAAGCAGATCTTTGAGTTCTATTGCAATAGTTAGAATTAGTGCAGACCAATTACTAAAAAATTTCTAAATCCAGTGCTTTTTTGCAGTGTATTCTCTAGTAGTAGGAAGACACATTTGCGTGGAGGGAGGTATGGGGGTAGCTACAGGCTGTGCTAACAGAGTCATAATTTTCCCTTTCAGTTTCACTGTCTTTGAAAGAAATACATGATTCTATTCTATTCTATTCTATTCTATTCTATTCTATTCTATTCTATTCTATTTTTTCCCTGGGAAAAAAAAACCAAAACCTGAATTAATATTCTCAGATGGTAAAAAAGTTACCGTGAGAGAGAATGACTTTTTTGCTCCTGTGTCGATCCATGCAACCCACAGGTTGCAATTTCAGCTGAATTACCCAGTAGTTTAAAGTATCCCTGATTTAACATCCAATCACATCTCCTTTCTGGATATGGATAATCTTAAATGTCACAACACAAAACTCTGTGTTGAGAAACTGCATTTGATACCTCAGACAGAAGCCAGAGATGCAGTCAAGCAGCAGCTTCACTTAGTCTGTATGGGGAAGAAAAAAATCAAACCCAAGAATAAGACAAGTTTCATATCATTATGATGCATAATGACAGGCCAAGTTAAGGTCAGTCAAAAATTATCTCCTTTCTTTAGAAGAAACACCTAAGTACAAACCTGGCGTAAGTTTTGAGTTTGCTGTGAAATCTGCATCTCGTGCACATGTTTGGGGATTTATTGTGAAATTTCAGCCACAAACTCAAGGGTTGCTGAAGAAGCCTTCCAGAATCAATTACAGGTCTCCTCTGAAGTTTATCAAAATGCTTAAATTTAATCTGTTCATACCCAAGGTGGTCTCCCTGTTTTAAAGCAAACCTCAAAGCTGAGGATCTAGGCTACATTGAGTCCAGTGCAGATGTATTTAAAAGCTTCTGTTTATCACAGATGAAACTGGCAGCCAGATTTTCCTAGTCAGTAAATTATGGTAAGGTAAGCATATGCTCACAGCTTGATTTCAGATGTTTGCAATCAGAAGAGGGATTCTGTTTGGGTCTTTTTATGCCCTGTAAAATGCCAAAGAAACAAGAATTGTGTTCCTTGAAAGAAATTCCCCTTATGCTGGCACAAGGGAAAGCATGAAGGAATTTCACTTTCTCAAGCCACCTTAAAATTCCTGCTGGAAGGAGTTAAAGCCAGGCAAACCTGGGAGTAATATTAGTTCTGTCCATGTCCACAACTGAAAGACTGAATTGTCAGTCGTTGCTCACTGTGAGATATTTTGCCTCTGACATAGTACATGGTATGCTGTTGTGTTGCAAGACCAAGAAAGTGCCAACGTATTGGTTGGATGCTTCTGAAAACGTTGAATTGTGTTTTTCTGTACAAATTTTGCAAAACCCATTTCCTGCATAGAGTATGAGCACTTGCTAAAAACTAAAAAAAGTCCATCGGCAACTTAGAGATTGGCTCATAAGAGCTGGCATTAAGCATCATGCTTGGATCTCCAAAACGAGCAGAATATTCCCCTAGGACAAATGGCAGCCCGCTTTCCTGATAAACATCGTTAAAAAATGTATCACTCTCCTTCATAAAAGTTTTCTGGAACTAACTGCTGCTGTGTCCAATCCCTTTTTTCACTGAGATCCATGACATAACTCTCTGCCAAATTCCCACTAGGAGGAAAAGAATAAGGAGTTACTTGGACTGAACGAAGAAATTGCTGAATGAAGTAAAGAAATAATATGATAGCAAATGGAAGAGGGTTGGATGCTAGTGTGCAATGGGATTTGCTGCAGTGGAAGTGCCTTAGGAGCAACTAAGCTAACACCCTGAAGTGCACATTGACTGGAAGCATGCCCCATGGCTCTGTGCCTAAACCTACCCTCTTACTAATTTAAAGCCATTCCTCCTTATCCTGTTACTACATGCCCTTAGTCATGTAAAAAGTAAAAAGGCCCTCTCCAGCTTGCTTGTATTCTCTTAGGTACAGGAAGATCATAATACTGTCCTTGGAGCCTTCTCTTCTCCAGGCTGAACAACCACAATTCTCTCAGCCTGTGTTCATGGCAGAGGTGCCCCAGACCTCTGATTATCTTTGTGGCCTCCTCTGGACTCACTGCAGCAGGTCTACATCCTTCTGCCCACAGCTGGACACAGCACTCCTGTGCACCTTAGGTGCATCCAGACTGTTGCTGGTAATGGTCCCTGATCAGTGCTAACTTCAAAGTTCCAAAGGGAACATGGCAACCGTATTGCGCTGCTACCCTGTCATGACTGATTTTGGTAACACCAAGAGCTAACATTTGGCCCTCTCAGCCTGACAAGGTTGAGGGGATGGGCTTCATGAAGAGTGGGGGAAAAATCTTCATTAAGATGTGGGGGAAAAAAAAAAAAAGGAAAAAAAAAGGGGGGGGGAGGGCATGAAAGTAAGACAAAGAAAAGGAAATAGCAGGAATCATGGTATCTATGAGTGACAGGTCAAACATTCAGGCATATTTTGTTAAAACTACATTGTTGTAGTATACTCCTAATAAAAGCTGTTCTTCTCAGCAGTCCGCCCTCCCACTCTCTCAGCAGAGGTGACAATGTACAACAGAATTATCTTGTACACAGGGGCTATTCCAGCAGCCTCCAGTCTCGGCAAGTAGCAGCTCAGAGCTACCCAAACCTCCCAAGGAGCGAGAAACCTTTTTTGTATGCTCTACACATAGGATTTATCAGTTCAGTTTCTCCAGATGGAAGCAGGCCTGGGAGGAGAAGTTGAAAGTCTTTATTGACTTGCCAGTATGTGAAAATTTAACCCTTTTAATAGCACCTTAATTGCCTTGCAATGGCTGCTTCGACCAGAGAGCTGCTGTGCTCTCTGTTGTAGCTATAGCAATGAATTACATTAGTGTTTCTTTCATCTTCTAATTTTTTCTTCAAGCTGAGCCTGCAAGTGGGTGGAAAGACATTTATTACTGAGTGCAGAAAAGACAGCTATAAAGCTAGGGGTCTGATTCTAACTATGATGCTGAGTTACTGTCTGAAACGAGGCAAATGATTAAACCTCTGTGTATTTCCCCATCTGTTAAAAAAAAAAAATTAGGACAGGGAGTTGGACAATTGTGGTGAATGAGGAGAATAACATATATCTCCCTGAGGATGATGCTACAAAACCTGATGTCTGAGGATCACTGTTCAAGAAATTTTCAGAGAAGAGAAAAATATTCTTTAGTGTGCATATGCAGCTATGCTGGAAGATCACAGGAGAGTTAGGACTAGTTACAGCAGCTGAAAATCTCTCTTGCTAAATGTTGTCGTTTCATAATCAAGTGAATAGCAAAGAGCAGTCTGTAAATTTATATGCAGACTCCCATCTGTGCCAGAAGAAGAGGAAAGTAAATTCAGAGATTCAAATTAAGCTGCCATGCAGCACCTGAACTGCATCAAATTAGTGGCCATTGAAACAGGAGTGGAAGATGTTGGGGTTTTGCACTGAACATATAGAAGCTTTCAGTAAAATATATTCTTGTGTTGTAAATGCAGTTATACCCCTTGCTTTTTCAGGAAGATTATGAGGACTACTAATGGTGTTTACAGCATTAGCTGAGGTAGCTAAGAGGTTTCTGTGTTAAATTCACTTTTCTGCTGAGAGTTTAGCAAGATCACTTAGTCTTTCTGTACCCTATTTTTTGTGTTACAAATGCTCGTAACAATATAACATCATGGATTTCAACAGGTTGTAGTACATGGGACTGCACTCGGAATTGATTTTCTGTTTTGTTACAGCTAATATATTTTCTTTGTCAAACATTTATTTCTCTAGCTATGAGAATAGGTGTCATTAGGAATAGAATTTACTGCATAAGGCAGTTTAGCTTTTAGAAATGCCTCAAATAATGGAGTACTTATGCTAAGTGGAAGAAAAAAAGATACACCAGTTTTGGTGGCCTTCATGCCACATAGACACCTCACTGCATGTTGGGCAGTATATTTCAGCTTGGTAAATTCAGTATTTTAATTTCAGACAAATTTTGAGCAATGAATTTGTATGCTGTTGGGAAATGCTTGTCTTATGTTTTAGGCTGATGTGGCTGCCTAAAAATGATTAAGCACCCAAGCACAAAAATAAAACCTGTTATGTTCTGTCCAAATTGCTGCTGGGATTATTCTAGTGTAATGATCACTTCTGAAGTCTTGAATAATATCAGGGAAGCCAGCCTCACATATTCTTAAAGATCTGTCATAGCCAGCTTCTTCTAAATGTTTGCACCTCCTGCTTCACTTCTCAGGACTTTCTTTATCTTCTATAAACATAAGGCTTTCACCAGGCCTTTCATTTCAACACTTGGCATTTGAATGACACTTTTCACTTTCAAGATATTGTACAGATATTAAACAGTTTTTCTTAAACTACGGCAAGAACTGAGAACTGAGAAAAAAAATAACTTAAGTGTTATTGGAAGTTTGGTGCCTTTGATATGCCTTTGATAATCACTCCAATTCCTGTTGTTGTTTTTCTAGTAAGGGAACTAAGCTGACCAAATCATGATTTCACCACATCTGTTAAACTGGTTAGTAGCAAGTTCTGTTCCCTATTCCAGTATTCTATCCACATCTCATAGTAGTCACTGGGTTTAGTGTATTTGTAACTTCAAAATGCATTCTCTATCCTGCGTAACCCAGGGTCCTGTCTGTGAAATGTGCTGTCTAGAAGATACTGAACAAGAGTTTTCTGATACTGGTGTGATCACAACATTGGTGACAGCTCTAAAGTGGAAGTTAAATAATTCAGATTGATGTCTTTCGTTATAAAATATTGACTACCCCAATCCAAAAGTAGACCAAGTCAGCTGACATGGAAAAAAAGCCTTAATGACACAGAGAAAGCTATTGGGTTTGTCCTATAGGATCCAAAAAAGGCTTAACAGTGGATGCAAGCAGCTAACTGAGCATATAAAACACCTGAAAGGACAGTGCTTTAAGATGCACTTTTAAAAGTTGCGGAGAAAAAAAAGAAGCTGTTAGTGTTCAAGACTGCTAGACAAATGTCATTAAAATGTCGTAAGGCTATTGAGATCATTACTCTTTAATACTGCAGTAAAAGACACTGAAAATTATTTACAGCTCAGTGCAGTGCAGAACTGCCCAAGCAACCCATGAATAAGCAACCTCAGCCAGATGAAAGCATATTGTCATATTAGCAAGTTCAGAAAGCTCACTAACTCTGCTGAGCAGCCTCTCCACTCTCTGCACTATTGTGCTTGTGCTCTGGCCCGATACCTCAAATTCATCACAGAGGGAGAGAGAGAGAGAGAGAGAGAGAGAGAGAGAGAGTGAGTGAGACACTGTGACATGTCTTCTTGGTTTAGATCCTCTGGATGATTTGAATAACCCTGTTTCTATTAAACATCTGATTTTGGAAGAGTACTTGTCTGGTCCTGATCGTGCTGATCCTTCTCTAGCTGAAATGATGGCGCTCAGAGAGCGCTCTGTGCAAGGGTGAGTTTCTTGTTGGACTGGATTGCTTATGTCCTCTTCTCAACCCATAATATTCAGCAAAGGTGCTACTATTTTTTAACCTTTCTTCTGATGCTCACCCTGGCAATGCAGGACCTATCAAAGGTGTCTAACATACACCTCAGTGTGTTATCTTGGTGAAGAAGCTTGCACAGAACAACTAGACTTTGCTGAGAGCTGACCTTGACTCTGATGAAAGTTTCAGTGCTTGCAGATGGTATCCTGTAAAACTTGGATGTCATTGTGTAAAAACATGAAAGAGCAAAGAATAAAAGGCATCTTTTTCTTCTTTTTCTGTCTGCTCTGCCCCATTTCTTTACCAAACAAGAGGTCTGGCTGCATTCATTTTGTATCACTTCAGTTGACACTCAGCAGATGCAGATGTGTTATTTTTATATCCATCTTCAAAACCAAGCACAAACAGAACTGTGTGGTGTTCACCAGGTAGAAAATTAGAAATGACGTGTCAGTCTCTTAAAGGGACTAGGTTTTGCAATCCAAATTGCCTTCGCAGCCTGAGGTGGTGGGGATGAGTGTGCCCAGCTCTCTCTGTAGCCCGAAGTAGTCAACAATGCCTGGAGTGAAGATCTCCATGTACTTTATAGCTGAGCTAACAGCCAACAGCCAGCCAGCAAAAATATTTTTTATGGAGCCAGAAATGTTAGTAAAGTTGTAAACTCAAATGCAGCTGTTACCAAGACCTGGCTCTTAATTTGAAATGTTTAGGAAAGATCACTGAAGTCAGCTCTCATGTCATTTTCGTTTGCTAATGGAGTAATCAACATCTGTAGAGCATCAGCCACAAAATCTTTCATTCAATGAAAAGTGTGCTCAAAAAGTCTCTTGTCTGAGATCTATAATCTCATTTTAATTAGCAATGCACATGATTACTCCAATCAAAGCAAGTCAGTGGCAAACATCGCCATCTGCATTCATCGTTAACATCAGCCAGCATGATGACAGACTCATTTTAAGTCAATATATGGGCTCTGAGGTGCAAATGTCTGTTCAAGGACAAAGAATATTGTCCTACTTTCTACTCCTTAACTTTTGAAGGACAGCCTTCATCTTAGAACTTGCCAAATATGCAGCATTTCCTGTTCAGCATCAGGGAATGTTTTGCGTCAGGGATGTGTGAGTCTTCCTTATTCTCTGTAACAGAAGATATTGTCCCTTGTTTTGAGTGACTTAATTATGCCTGGAATCAGGATTGCATTGTGTCTGCCCAGTACCCAGCATGGCCAACTGTGTGGTTAGGGGTTTTGAGCTGTTGAGCAGCTTCCATGGCAAGGTGCACAATTAATCAGTGAATTTTTAGGATGACTGTTGTGGTAAAACTCTGACCGCTGCCTGCTGCCAAGGGCAATGCCCACAGGATGGTGTGTTTTGTGCCTCTTTGTATATGCACTGCCATCTTCCAGGGATCTGGTGTTATCAGTTGGTTAAGAAGAGGTGTCTAATGACACTTAAATGCTTCTGGATTTATGAGCTTCTTCATCAGATGTCCTCACAGAGAGCTGTACTTGAAAAGCAGTAGATGACCTGGTACCAGTAAGAGTCTTTTATGAATATAAATATTTAATAAGATATAGTCAGGTTTTTAAAATAACTTTTCCACTTCTAAGCCATTAAATTTTTCCAAAGGCTACTTGCATTCCAAGAACATTTACCAAAAAAGGCACAAGCATAAGTAAGCTTATGAATTATGTAAAATTCAGCAGTCTTCATCCTCAGAGAAGTGAATTATCTGGGCATTTCTGAAGATGTTAGTACAAGACTTCAAACTCTTCTAAAAGAAGATATATTTCAAATAGCTTTTTTTCTCCTCCTGAACCAGACTTGCCATGCACAGTTGGTGCTTATAAGAGCTTTAAATTATTTTGGTTCCACAGTCGCAATTCTGATAACTTCTTTTAAAGTTCTCCCCATTATGAGAAGTAGCTATGTGTTTTATATCTACACATAAAACTGCTACAATCATTCTTTGCAATTACACTAGAATGCACAGCAATTAATTACATCAAATCTTTCTCACGAAAATGTTTACCAGTGAAAATATTGTCATGGCCTTCTTTCTGACAATGAAAGAGTAGGAATTATTAGGCACTTCTTGAGATTTTACTGATGTAACATTTCTGCAGCCAGTATGATGATCATCTTATTTTCCCTATAGGAAATAAACATCAGCTCTTGACAGGCATGATCTTTAAACAGTATTTTACATGGGGAAAATATTCCCAAGTATCTTTTCCTGTAAGAAACCAAGATCTGGATTTTTAGCTAGGTAACTCCAATGAGTGATCTGCACTTGCTGGGATTCATGTGCAGGCTCTTACTTGCAGAAAGTGGGGTACATCTAACCTAGTGTAGGTGCCAGGCATAGGACTGGAAGGCATAGGCTGAAAATTGGTATCAGACTTTACCATTCACTTTCTCTTAAAGGAAAAAAAAAAAAAAGAAAAAAAGAAGAAGACTGTTCTATAAAGACTAACTTCACAGTGGAAAGAGTTTTCCTCTGAGTAGGACCTTTCCCTTTGGAAAAGAGAAAGGGTTAGCTGCAACATAAAGTATGATTGATTGTTCAGAAGTAAATGTACCCAGACTGATCTTATTACCTGCCCTCCTATCTTTGTTTCCTTTCACAGAGCCATGTTTGACTATGACAAGAGCAAAGACAGTGGCCTCCCAAGCCAAGGACTCAGTTTCAAGTATGGAGACATCCTTCACGTCATCAACGCCTCAGATGATGAGTGGTGGCAGGCGAGAAGGGTCACTCTGGAGGGGGACAGTGAGGAGATGGGAGTTATACCCAGCAAGAGGAGGTGAGTGCTGCCTCCTCCTTCTTACCTGCTTGGCCATTATCTTAAAATATTTCATTTTTTTTCCAAAGATGATGTGCATCAATCTACTCAAAAACCGGGGGTAGTAAAGGAAAATCCCAAGAATTTCAAGAGTTGGAAGACATAATTTTTTGCTGTGAGATTTAAAGCATTCAGGCTGTTTATAATTGTATTGAAAAGAAATTCAGAAGGTGACTCAATTACTAGTAACTTCATAAAGAAAGGGGAAAAGGAGAGATCGCTGTCTACTAAAGAGCTTCAGCAAAAAAAAGGAATAACCAGAACCCAAGTCTGGGAATTTGCTCTGAATTTGAAGTGGAGCACATGTTTTAATATCAGGGAGATTAGCCATTGCATCAAACTGCTGAAGGATGTAATGAATGTCTTGACATTTTCAAATCAAGACTGTATGTCTTTTTTTTTTTTGAGAGGGTAATAGAATTAAGCTTCTCAGCCTGTGTGATGTAAAATATGGTGCTAAATTATATAATGGTCATATTTGGCTTCAAAATTTGTTAGTTTAATCTCTGCCTGCCTGGAAACTGATGGATAATCAATATCAATAATTTTTTCATATAATGTTAATGAAGAAACTCTCATCTGTTCTCCAAGCTAAATCTGAATCTTTGTGTCTCTGTGATGGATTCATGGTGACTATCGGAGAGAGAACATATCAGAATCTCCCTCATTGTTTGTATTCTTTATTCTGCCTAGATGCTTTTGTAAAATTGGCCACAAGTCTCTGATAGTATCAGAACTAGCACACAAACCACTATAGCTCCCTGGCTCTCCTGTTAGTTCCTATAGAAAGGTCAAGAACAGAATGGGTAGGAGGAAAATGAAATCTGTCAAAACATATTACATTCCTCTTTTGCAGCAATGCCGTCATACCGAGTATAAGCTTTCTATTCCTAGCTACTTCAGCTTTAGCACTAGTGTAAAAGTGATCATGACAATTTTTTGTAGTGGGGAATGGGATGCTTGATGCTCCCTTGAGCATCTGCTGCTGTTTCAAGAGAATTGGCCAAGGTACTAATAGAGCTTATGGTACTCGTTGTTCCAAATCATGTTAAAATAAACTAAAAGGCCATCAAATACCTTGTTGACATGAGCCCTGAAATGACATTAATTTCTCTAATGATCATGTTTGAATAGCATTCACACCTGGTTTTTCAGCAAAGAGCGATTTTGGAGATGTGTAGTAGATTGAAATAAAAGGTTATGTTATAAGGTTAGGTTATAAGTTACAAGATGGAAAATGTGCCCATTAGCCAGATTTAGTCTCTAGATATTGAAAAAGGAATACTTGCCTGCTATTCATTGCTACAGTAAATACTGCTGTAATTACATGATTAAGCCATACATGGGAAGAGAGTTTGTTTAATGCTGAGGAAAGTATGTGCACAAAGCTCACTCCTGTGTGGTGCCTACTATGAAAAGGTGCAAAAAAGCTGGCATACATAATAAAACAACTACAGAGGAAAAAAAGGACAAAGCAAAGCACCTAATTACGATGTGGAATTGTATATCCTGTAAAAATAGAAAGGTGGTGTGTGCCTAAAGCTTATTGGGTTACCCACACAGTGGTGTTTTCAAGGACAAAAGACAGAGGTTCTCTAGTCAAGGTCGGACACATAATAAAGCCCAGGAATAAGATGTGGCTTAGAAAACACTGGGAAAAAACAGAACTATTTTTTTTTAAGAGGTTGTAAGAAAACAGGTTGGTTAGAAGCTAAAAATAAGGGTCTTGAATTTTAAAAGATGCAGGTATAGTTATCATGCTCTCCACTTGTCATCTTTATTCTTCAGTAGAGAAGCTAAGGGGCCTGGAAAAATCAATGGCATCTGATTTTCTGTCTGCATTAATGTAATGATATACCTGAGCTGGAGTGGGTGGAGCTTGGTGTTATTTCATAAAAGGTTTCAGTTGTACAATGTTATTTTTTCCACTGCACTGAAAAGTGAGTGCTGTTTCCTTTCTGTGGGTTCTGGATGATTCCTCAGCGCCTGAGACTGATTGCTCTTGCCAGCATCTTCTGCGGTCATTTACACCACCCAAGGGGAGGATGAGCAATCAGTGCACACAGGGCTGAGTTACAGAGAATAAAGCTAATCATACTTGCCAGATTGTGCTAATTCAGAGTTAAATTTCCTCTGCAGGTGTGGGTTATTGACTGTAAGAGGATTAATCTAAAACAGAGTAGTCCTGGAATTCATTTGACCAAATAGAGGCAGTTACAGAATGAAAATCCTCATTTGAGCTGTTGGCTCCAGGATGCCATGTCTCTTATAGTTTATATGGGATTATTTCTATAGGTATTGCTTTGTACATAATACAGCATATGTTGTATCTATCAGTAAAATATTGTGATAGAAAGAAAGGAAAGAAGATAAGAACATCTGCAGCTGTTTGTTGGGCTTGTCCTGCAAGCTAAATTTGCCATGATGTGGTAAATTGGAGAATTTTATACCTGTCTTATATTTTTCAATACCCAATTAATTTCTGGGGTTTTTTTAGGGTCTTGGGGGCTTCAGGGGGTTATGCTTGGAAGGATTTTCTTTTGTGTTTATGGGGAGCTGCCACTCATTAGTCTCCCCAGGTTTTTGGATACATTATCAGACTTTGCCTCTTAGTGATTTAATAGAGTTTGAAAGCTAGATTTCAGTGCTTCTGCCAACATGTGGACTTGTTGCCTTGTCTATAGTTAAATTGCCAAGTCAAGCTTTAAGAGAGAGTTTTGGAGGGCAGCACTGCGGCTGGATCAGTGTTACTGAAAGAAGCAGCACAAAGAAGTGAGGGTGGCCCCAAGTTTCTCCACTGATTTATGCAAGGACCAAATCTCATGGAGAAGTGAGCCAATGACCTCTGTGGAGATTAAAGAAAATTAGATTTTAAGTATCCTGCAGTTCTTTAATATAATTGCAACCCTTTCTACACCTGAAAACAACGTTTTGTCCCTTTGTCAGTGTGTATTTATTGTCTGACTATAACTGTTGTTCTCAGCCATAGGACTGTGTAGCTAGTTGGGTAGAAACCAATTATAATGATATACATTTGGTGTGGTATTATATCATGTTGGTGCTGGGAAGCACAGGACTTCAGCATGAAAGGCTGCAAACCACTTCAGTTGTGGTTTAACCATCACCAAATAGTTATTGTATAGTATTAATTATTCAGTATTTCAAGCCAAATTTCTCTCAGTTCCACATCTGTCCGAAAGATTTATCCAAGCTATGTTTAAGGTGACAGCACAATTATATCAGGCAGGGTATCCAAGGTGAGGGGACATAACTACCAGCCCTCTACCAATGTCTCAGGCAGCCTGCAGTATTGCCTGGACACTCTGGTTACGTGTGTGAAGTGCTCCCTTATCAAAGAAAATTGCTATTTATACTAGAATGACCAACAGAATTAGATTTCCACTGGATTTTTTTTTACATTTGGACAGATAGATATATAGATAGATTTAGATTAGAGCTTCCACATTATCTGTGCTTTTTATCATGAGAATTTTTATTTACTTCATTGCCCTTCCTATTATCCATATTTAAGAAAAAAAAAAAAAAACAGCTTCCTTTAAAAGGGCAGCAGCAAGCTGAGCAGCCCATGTCCAAGATTCCCTCCCTGTGGAAATGCACTGGTTAAAGGCAACGAACTAAATGCATGAAACCAACATGCATATGTAAGAGTGTATTTCATTCCTAGACAGATGCTCTAATTCAATAGTAAATAGATTTTCATTTGCTGTGATTGATTTTACACCTCCAGTTCTTTTCACTTTTTCCTTGCTGAGTCTCTGCACAGGGACAGGCTCCTACATTGCAAGCCCACCACAACAGCAACCTCCCACCTCACAAATGTCAAGCCTCAGTATTTTCTGTGGTGTGTGTATATCTGCTTGCCTTGAGTCTGTGGGTCTGGAATGCAGCCTCAGATTTCACACAGATTGCCCCAGAACGGCTGAGCATAAATTCTCACCACTTTTACAACTGCTCCTTCTGCTCAGCCAACGAGGATTTGGCCTTAAAACGCTGAAATAATTACACTAATCTTTTTGTTGTCCTTCAGATGTGCAGTCACAAAACTGCTGTCAGTCTTGACATTATTCTAAGATACCCATTTTCAGGTAGTTTAAGTACATCTGTCTGGCAAATGTTATGCAACTTTTATCTCTGTTATTACCAGCTGTAATAATACCAGCCTGATACTTGTGTTCTCAAATAGAGAATGTTCTCCCCACAAGTACATGTAACCACACTCTCCTTTTAGAGCAAAGTCGGGGGGTAAGTACATAAAACCAGTGTTTCACAAACATTTAAGGACAAGGAACAAGAGGTTTTCCCAGCACAGAAGTCCCTGTGGGTGAAAAGCCAACTTAAATTTGTTGTTCTGCTCAACTTGGCAGAAGGGCATGTTTATCCACTCAAATGATTTTTATTTGTAATGGTGTCCTATAAATCGTCTACCTTTCTAAATGTTAAATAAAATTAACGTTTTAATCCTTGGATGATAAAACTTTTTAGCATGGCATAATCAGGTAGTCTTTGTCTAAAATAATTTGTCTGTCTATAATCACTAATCTAATTGGAAAAAATTTAATATGGAATGAAATTTGTATGTATGTGTAGGTATAAACTTCTTCCTGTGCTCTTGCAATGATGTGAAACTTTTGTGCTGAAGGAAACCAGCTGTTAGCTTTTAAACAGAATAAGGTTGTGCTTCAGTTTTATGAGAAGTCACTTCCTACTGTCGTTAGGTCTACTCTTCATAAATATTGACTAGGTGCTGAGCTGCTTTCCATAAGCAAGCCGCTGCAGATGGAGAGCTGAAGCAGAGCACATTCTCTCCTACTGAAAAATGCATGTTTGGTGCAAAAATGCCGCTTCAGGAATGCTCCAAAATAATTTTGAGAATGGGAATCTCTTGGTAAGCTCAGCTCTCACATCTCACAGAGAATGGAAGCAATAAAAAGCTATGAACTGAGATCATATATTTGAAGTATCAATAGTGCATACATATTTTCACTTACCTTTCACTTGATAGGCAGGCAAAACAAATATAGTGCAGGTGACCTGAAAATTGTGAAGCAAGACAAGAGACATGGCAAGGTCTTTTGAGTATCCATTTTACATTGCTTTCTTGTATTTGCTAACTCTCCTCACTACATTGCTCATGCTGGATTTGGAAATAACTGTCTTCCTGCAAAACACCCAAATCTGTGCAAATTAACCTGCTGTTACCATTTTATTTCATTCTAGAAACAAGTTTTCAGTTTGCATCTGTGTTCTACATCGGCAACGAATGCTATTATTGAAGATTAAAGCATTTCTCACTTAATATTCTACCTTACCCCTGTGAAGACTGATTAGTGATTTTAGGGAGGCACTGACAAAACTCCCAGTGGTCCAGAAGTGTGTGATCACAGTTCATGTATTGTTGAGTTGTACTTGATTTTTTTTCTTGTTTGCAGCACTTACGAAGAGCTGAGTGTCTCATTTTGAAAAATCCCACAGGCCCTTTTTCAACAGTTATGTCTGCCCAGAAACACAAAAGCAGATAGACATTGCAGTGCAGTGAGTGTTGCATCCCATTAATAAGTTCCTCAGAAGAGCAGGAAGAGAACATTATCCTAAAGAACTGAAATCTTGAACTTACTAGTGAAGGAATACTGAAAGTTGAAGTGTATTTTCAATGTAGTGCTCCACTTCTCTAGCTTTACTTGGGAAGAAGGGAGTGAATCCTGACCATTTCTGAAATAAAAAGGTCCAAGAGGTATCTACCACCAGGAATGTTTTCAAGAGACAGTATACAGAGTATACTCCAACTGGCCCAGATCTCAGATGATCTTGAAAAATTTCCCTGTGCACAGCTGTATTTCTGCATGCAGCTCTACTTGGAGAGTGGATGGGAAGATGGAGGTGAAGTCCCCTTAAGTTGTGCTAGGGTGGTACTGTCTCCACATAGGACTCAGAGCTTTTCAGCTCCAGTCATGTTTGAACGCTGGATGTAGGCTTCTTCAAACATTTCTTGAAACTTCTTTGAGTTTCAGTGACCCTTCAGGCACCTTTGAAAAATGGGACTGAGCCATGAAGTTGTTTTGGAAATCATAGCCATGCTTTCCTTACCCCTTAGGCATAGTGCTATCAGGCAAATATATACTTAGAAAGGGTCATGGCAGCAATGTGTACATCAGGTAAGTCAGGGTTGCAGGTCTGGGCCCAGCAAATCTGGGAGATAGGAGTCCTCCGCTTCACTTCATAATCACCCCATAATCCTGCTTTGTCCAGCAGTGGTGATAGAAAACTGGTTACCGTGTTAAGTGCAACATTTCTTTCTTTAAAAGCAGTATGTTCAGCTGATGAATCAAAATGTTCAAATGGTGGTCAACTAAACCAATGTAAGGAATTTACATTCATATGCTGTTTAGACGTTCACAGTGTCAGCTGCTGCAAATAACCCTTTGTACCTAAACTTCTTTCTTCTTGGGGAAAAAAAGCCATGTTTATTTTTCCTTAAATATAAAAATTACAAACCTGCAAAAAAGTGGCAGTGCTAGTGTTGCTTTTAAAAGTGCCTTTTCTAAGAGCTGGATCAACAAATCTAAATGAACAGAGATTCAAAACTTTGTGTCTTCACTAGTTTAGTTCCCTTTTTAGCTCTGTCTGTGGCAAAAAAAAAAAAAAAAAAAAAAAAAAAAAAAAAAAAAAAAAAAAAAAAAAGTCCCAGTAGCTCAGATGAGAAATTCTAACATCTTAGTTCACTGAAGTCCTGCACCCTGACCATTTCAGCAGAGGCTAAGTCTTTGCAGAAACAAGGCTAAATTCCAGGAGTTCTCCAGAGCACGTAAAAATAAAGTTTTACTGAAATTTAGGTTCATTCCTTCAGGAAAAAGAGAGGTATATTCCTAAAACCAGAGCAACCCACTGCCACAATATGAAATCCAGACCAAACACAAAAAGGCAATACAGCACCTGAGCTGAAGAAGTTTAAGATTATATTATAAATTGGGCAAACTCATTTATTTTGTCCTTGCCTTTTTCTTCCAGCTGACCCATTTTACTGACAGTTCAGGCGGCAACAGTAATGTAGTCAGCCTAAGACACAGAACATTTCAGCTTATAATTCTACGTTTCAGCTAAATTATAACTGAGAGCAGTTTTATTGTGGAAGGTGTCATGCAAATTGTAATGGGAGGCAGAATTGTGTGCTACCCTTAATACAAGTGCCAGATGATGAAATGTTTGGAACAATCAGTAGGCATGCTGAGCATGTATGAGCACTGTTGTTATGTTTCCCTGAAGGACTAATGGCACTTCATGGCATTACTTAAATACTTCCCAAAGCAAGGCAGAATGTTTCTGCAGCTCCTCACCTGTCTGCTATGCCTCTAGAAAGCAGCAATGCCGCCATGGCTGCTAATGCACTTATGACAAACTCCATAAATAGGATTCACTCTTCAGGGTTAATTTCCAAATTTCTTTATTCAGTGAATAAGAAATTAAGTTAAAAGCAGATGTTTTAGGAAGTTAGGCAGGGCTGAAATGAGTTTAAATGTTAACACAGATTAATAAGTAGAATATTGTGTTCATTTGTGCTAATTATTTCCTCAGAAGGCATCCATCCTATTTAGGCAATTATACAGCCTCAGTTCTATTTAGGCAATTACACAGCCTCAAGTCTTCATTTCTTACCGGTACTACCAAGGGACTTCATCTGCTAGTTCAAGTTTGAGACTGTTCATGTGTTTTTAATAACATAGATTTAGTTTGAAAGATGCACTTGAGCTGTTTCCATGTGAATATTCCACACTTATAGAGAAATTCATTTAATCTAAATTTAAACTGTAGCTATAGTAACCAACATTCACTGTGTTTCAGGAGGGCATATATAAGCCTACTCAGACAGAAGGAAACATGCTGTGTTAATTATCATTCTATCAAAACATTAGAGTTTGTATTTTGGAAAATAATTAGCAGAAATTATGAATTCCTACTACCCAGGCTTGGAAAGCAAGAGATTTGCAGGAATATATTCTAGTGTGTCTTCTAAGCTAGCTTTGGAGAATTCGATGGAGATTTCCTAGAGCAATTCCCAGTCTTAGACAAGTAAGGGTAGTGTTTCAGATTCAGGTAGATTTTTTTACTTTTTTACTTTTTTTTACTTGAGCCAGTCAATGACAGAGTCTGTAGATGATTTTGCAAAGGTAGGAAACATCACTTACAGAGTAATGTCCATATTAATCAAGGTGAGCAAGGACATGTCCTTGTTTTATTCCTCTGACCACAGAACTCTAAATGTTGCCTGGTTTTTGAACAGCTTAAATCAGAGACAGTAAATCTGTCCCCAGCATGCTTTTCCCAGACTCCCATGTCTGTTGAGAGGCAGTGCTGTTCTGTTGGTGTAGGGCAGCCAAGACTCCTCAAACCCAGTCCCACAATTCCCAGAAAACTGCTGCCTGCCTGAGGAAGTGACCTCTCCTTTTCAATGTATGAAAATTGCTTTAAATGTTTACTCTAGGTACAGTAAGCTGCCAATGGTCTTGGGAGAGCAGTTATCAAATGTTTCTTACAAAATGCTGCTGTGATCAACGTGTCTTTCTTCATTTGTGTTTCCTTTTCCCCAGAGTTGAAAGAAAGGAGCGTGCACGTTTGAAGACAGTGAAATTCAACGCGAAACCCGGTGTAATTGATGCAAAAGGGGTACGTAAATAGTGAAACCTTTTGAAATTGCACTTTACAATTGTTTTTTTCCAGAGTAGAAAAAGATCTTAGCAATATAAGGAATATTTAGGTTGTTGCAACCAAGACCTGCAATATAGTGAAATGTAGATCAGAGATTAGTACGATACAATCTTTGAAATAATTAAATATTCTTTTTATAATAATACTGAATGACAGTGCCTCCTAAGGGGAAGATACTAAGAAAATAAAGAGCATTCCATGATAGCTGTGATTTTAGTTAAATGGTGGATAAAGAAAAGACTTTAAAAATGAATGCAGATGGATAGCAGTTTAATGAAATAGGACCAGAAGCCTAAGTTCCCTGGCTTCAAAAGCTGTTAAATCACAAACCAAAAGTTGTGAGTTAAGGAGTCCTGGATAGAAGAAATTAGGTTTTGGGTGTCATGCTTTGACAGTTGTGACAGACATTGAACACAGGTGTGTTTCAAACCAGACACAATGGCCATACAACACAAAACGTGCAAGTTACATTCCACCAGGGCTGCCTAGACAGAACAGCATTCCTGCTGTTGCCACTTCCCAGAACTGCTTTACTGTGCCCAAGTCAGCAATTCTTGTTAGCCTGGTGACCACTATTCTGTCTGGTGCCATCTGGCTGGCAAGTATTACAGCATGAGAAATGCCCACAGTCCTGGCTGGTATATTTTTCTGCTGAAGTGTAGCTTGCAGTTGTAGCAGTCATGAATACTTGACATTTGCAGGGATTTATTTTTGAAACCTGTCCAACTGGCATGTTTGGAATTTACAATTGAGGGCTTCTGTGAGCAAACTAGGAGACAGATTCAGCAGCCACGAGGGAAATGTCCTGCTTGGCTGCAGAAGGCGGAGCAGGGCCAAAACTGTGTGATGAGCAGACACAGCCATAGGTAGGTGCTAGAGAAATAACTAAATGGTTCAGCAGGTCCCTTCCAGACCTGCTGTTTCTGTGGTCTTCTGCTGAGTTTGAACATCTCATTCTTAATCTCTTCTTTCTTCAGTTTCCTTCCATAATGATAATATTAATAATTCCCTTATTCTGTCCTTTCAGACAGATTAGCAGGGTAAGAAATTCCTCTTCATAGCACAGAGGTTCCCAAGTCTCTACGTGCCAGCAAAATAATATTTCACACTTGCAAATACTTCCCTGTTACTGTTCTACAGAACAATTCCTGAATTCAATACAAATGCAAAATTATTGTACTGACTGAAATAAGTTTTCCAGACTTATAAGGCCCATGGAACTGTACATTATTTGCACTTGCAGATAACTTGGTAAAAAATATATAATAAAATGCACTAAGAAAAGACTGATTCATTGCACAGCATTTCTTCAGAAGTCAGAATTCCATTTCTTACTTTGAAATGTCCACTCTCTGCAACCCTGTATATTTCTGTTGCCACTTATTTTGAAGGATAATAAGTTTTATATTGCCAATGAAATCACTTTTTAAATATCTATTTCCCCTATGTAATTGCAGCTGCAGGGGAATAATTCATTCATATAACTAATGGTCCTTTTTCAAGTGATTCTGTCAAGAATTTAATTACCTCTTGATTCCCCAAATTGTTTTTCCATTTTTGTCATCAGTGTAATGTTAATCTTCCAGCCACTCAACATCAGTATTTGATTCAGTGTTTAGGAAATTGTGTAATTACAGAGCAAGACCACTGTAGCCTTTTGGGACCAAACCTTGCACGTGAAATGAGGTATTTGAGTACACGCATATGTATGTGGATTTTAGGTGTCACTATTTCCATTTGGTCTTTCAATCTCCAAAAAGAAATGGTGTAAAATGTCTAAGAGTCCATTCTTTACTTTTTTTTTCCACTTTGGAACAAATTTATCCCAGGTCAACAGGGCTGCTGTAGGCCTGGGAAAACTCCTTTGTTTCAAAATCAAGCTAAAATTCAGATAGGAATGAGCTTATGTGGGTCTGTGGCACCTCTGGCTCATACATTCATGACTCTGTGGGCAAGTGTAAAGGTCTTAGTTTACTCTACAGATGAAACTGAGAGAAATCTTTTCATGGAATATTTCTAAATTTGGCCAGGAGATGTGCATGGAAGCATTTAAAAAATTGAAAAAAAACAACAACAAAAACTGAATACAGAGAATCCTTGGGGGTTTTGAACAGGTAATGGTGTACCTTACTGCAATTTTACCTGAATCATCTCACTAACTCTGACTCTTTTCTTCCCCTGTATAAGCAGTGTTCAAGAGCTAATAACCCACAGCAAAGGTTTCCTAAGATAATATCAAAATTTCTTTGAGATAACTATCTTATCATTTAAAGTAGAAACAGTCTATTTATTCTATGAGATTATAAAGTTTTTTTGCGTTTTCGTCTGTTTATACCTCATTTTTAATCCCATATCTGGAGATAAGATGCAAAGAAAGTGTTACAGATAGGGTGACATTGGTAGTTTATCAGCTCCTTGTGTCTCACTGAAAAGGTGTTTAAGAATGTTCAGCAATATAGTTGACAAACCTGTTTGTAGGAAGAGCTGAAGGATAATCTTTCCAAAGGCCCAAAGTTCCTCTTTTTCAGGCCAAACTTGTATGTTACTTCATCTATAAAATTAGCTCAGCACTTCTTAAAAATGTAATTTAGAATATTTATATGACTTCAGATTTGTTTCACTGGACTCCTCCAATCCGTGCCTTGTGAAAATAAAGTCTAAAAATCAGGATGGATACAGAAACAGGGAATGTGAATCAAAATTAGGGAGTTCTAGGGAAACCTTCTGGTGTCAAGTTTAAATAAGGCCACAGATACTACCTTTCCATGCAATGCATAATAAAATCCCCATGCTCATTATTAATGGATATTGCTTAAAAAACAAGTAAGTTGAAAAGGAATTATGTAGGTTAGCAAGTAGCAAAACTAATGACAACTTTAAGATGTTTGCCATGTAACTCAGAACATATTAATTGTTCATTTCAATAAAAGATGTTATAAAAGGGAAAGGATCATATTACTTCTACTTTTTCTTTTTATCATCTGTCATTGGACTGTGCCAAAAAGCTACTTGGCTAACTGGATCTCTGGCTTAACCCTACAGGGCTACTTTTCTTTCATGTTCTGCTTATTCTGTCCCAAAGAAATTTATTTGTTCAGGCTCAGAGACATCCAGGATCCAGGCCCCATTAACACTTTTAAAGGTATCAGACCTGTTAGAGATGGAAACATCTATGTAGTAAGGAAAAGAATACAAATACAAGTATAAACAGTTTCATTTCACCAAGCAAAGATTGTGCTTTGTTGTGTTGATCAAGTTCAGCCTCTATCTTCATTCTTATAATTGTTGTAGTGAACTTCAGCATTTTTTCTATTTACTGAAGGTGGCTGATGCATCAAATCCACCACTACACTGCTTTGGTTCCCTGCGGCCACTCTCTGCTGCAGCAAAGGATAGTGTTCCCAGGACACTGGAAACATTTACCAAAAAAACAAAAACATAAAAACAAAAACAAAACAAAAACAAAACAAAACAAAACAAAACAAAACAAAAAAAAAAACCACACAACAACAACACCCAAACACAATAGTTGATTTCCTAAGCATTTGCTTTCTCAGTTTTTGGGGCTCACTGGTCTATGGATAATCAATGGAAAATGGAGCTGACCAAAGGTTTATGTCTGAAATTTTTGCTGGAGGAAGCCAAAGAAGCTGTAAGCTTCATTAAAAAATATGTTTTATGCTATGTTGAACTCAAGATCATATCCCAACTATGTTCTGATGCTCACCCTTGCACCAAAAGGATCAGAGCATGTGAGTAGCTGTGAACAGGGTTATGTATTTGTCAAAACAGCATATGAATTCTTGGTAATTCTCTCCCTACCACAGGCTTCAGACTGAGCAAAAATAGCCTTTCATTTTCTAATCCTAAAACCCACAATTGTTGAGGGCTTTTCAGATTTTTTAGTGAATCAGAGTGTCAAGTGACAGAAATATTGCAGGGGGGAAAGAGATTAGCCAGTAATCTACTTTTTTCTCAACTGTTATAATTACAACAGGTCTTTCAGGAGACAAAAATAGCACCTTTCGCTTTACTCCTTGTCAGATCACATACACTTCCTTGACTGTCTCTTGAAAATATTCTGCAGTTGAAATTACAGCTCTTGGAAAGACTTTCAGCAACACCTCAGTTTTACTAATATTTATGGGTGTTGCCTGTTTCCAGAGATGTGTTGAAATATCAGAAACATTTAGATAAAACTTAATTTCATACAGAGAACTGTTTTTTTATACCACGTGCCTTTTCATTTCACACCTTATCCGGCCAGTGACTCCAGAATATTGTCTTATGTGCAAATACTCTATTTCATTTGCCAATGAAATGAAAGTGATGTCTCCCACAATCTTCATTTTTAATGTGTATGTCAGGGTGTGGGAAGATATTCAGCCATGGAAAGCAGTCCCAGATGTGTGCCTGCCCTAGTGAGGCTGCCCAGCAGGGTACTGAACAGGGATGAGGTGCCTACCAAGAAAAGGGACTGCCCCATCCCTCCAAAACCCCTTTCAGCCCTGCTGCTCACCAGCAGTGCAGATCCTGGGCTGTGACCCACACCACACTGCTCCATCACTACCCATTAGGGGTTTTTTCTATTCACTTAGCTTGTCATCCACCGTTCTTTTTAGATTCCAGTCAGATCACCTACATCATACTCAGCCAGCCTCTTCAGCTGCCTCCAAATGAATTTATTGTGACAGTCAGAAGTTTGATAGCATTTAATAATATTTCTTATGTGCAGTTTCTGTTTACAGATCCCACAGATGCCTGAAATGTAAGGTCATCTTCTTGCTTTAATGTCATTTAAACAACATTGCACTGAGGCATGAAGAGAAAAAGCGAAACCTGACTAAGACAGCAAATTTGGTATTGTGGGGTAAACAAAACCCTCTGCATATTTAATGCAGCTTTCCTCCAAGTGTCAAAATCCAGTGACCAACAGAACTTGATGCAGAGGACACCTTTTGACAGTTTATTAAGTATTTGAAGGGGGGCAGGGGGGAAAGCCAAACAAATAAACTCACGAATTTCCAACCATTTATGCTCTGGAAAATCATTATATTTTTCAGCCCTAGTCATCAAAACAGAGTAAAACTGGTCTTTAGAAACCTCAGGTGGTCACCTCTGCCCTGAGGGTTTAGTCTGTAACTTCCTCCTATATCCCAGATTTGTCTAATCTCTGCTTAAAGACCTGCCATTACAGATATTTCATATTCTTCCCAAACAGCCCACTTCAGTGGTTCGCTCTCCTCATTCTTAGAAATGGCTGAACTGCTGCAGCTTAACCCTGTTTTTATTTCTTCTTATATGAGTGTCCGTGAAAATTAGATTATTTGTCTTTGTCACTGAGCAGAAGCTGCAGTCACACCTGCCCTGGTCTCAGGTACAGCATCTGTGCTAGTGGTTTACTGAGGCAGATCCAGGTGTATCAGTGCAGAGAAAAAGGCAATCATCTCAATTTAATCCCTGACTGAAAAAAGCAGTGTATTAGGCTGTCTATACCCTCTCTCTGCCTAATGAAGATTTTTTTCTAACATCAATTCTTTACTAGCTTTCAGTTTTTTGAAGCCCAGTAAAGAAGTATAAAAGTTCACCATCTTTAGGGAGAAGCAGTTCTGTAGTCCAAAATCTGAAAGTTTTCCACATATGCGATGGATTTTGACCCACTGTTCTTTGCACTTCTTTTCTAAAGATATTTGACATAATGAACCGATTTCCTGACGTGATTGGTACTGGGACAAGCATCATAAAAGTAGAGGAAAATCCACAATCTGAGTATGTTCAAAAAGCTGCCGATTTGGAGAGCTCGTTAGCACTCAGTGTGTAGTTTACAGGGTCATCATTCCTGAGAGGCAAAGGGATTTCCTCATTGCAGGCTACAGCTTCCTTGGAAGAGGAAGCAGAGGGGCAGGCACTGATCTCTTCTCCCTGGTGACCAGTGACAGGACCCAAGGGAATGGCCTGACGTTCAGTCAGTGAAGGTTTAGGTTGGATATTGGGGAAAGCTTCTTCACCCAGAGGGTGCTTGGTCACTGGAACAGGCTCCCCAGGGAAGTGGTCACAGCACCAAGTCTTGCGGAGTTCAAGAAGTGTTTGGACAATGCTCTCAGGCACATGGTGTGACTCTTGGGATGTCCTGTGCAGGGCCAAGAGTTGGACTCAATGATCCTTGTTGGTCCCTTCTGACTCAGGATATTCTATGATTCTATGGTTTTCCCTCTCTTGGATTTAAGTTCTGTCAAAAGCTTTAAGACCTCCAAAATAGGGTAACACTGGGTGTCATGGAAGAATCAGATCTCAGCATTGTTCTTGTTTGTGGAACAGCTTGTTTCTGGGAGGAGATGACTTCTTCCCACATAGGAGTGTGCTGGTTTTAATACCAGCAGAAAATTAAACTGCAAATAAGCCACTCCCACTGGATGACTGCCAGTAAAGGGTACCCAGCTTTTCCTGCTGAATCCACACACCCCAGGGTTGATGTGTGTGGTATAGAACAACAACTTGGTCACACGCTCCCAGTGCTAAAGTCCAACCCCCTCTCTGTAGGCAGGACCAGGAGGAAAATCTGAATGTCACTTGTCCAACTGCCCTTGCTCTTTCATGAGTTTTCACATCCTCCACATCTCTGTCTTCACACTTCATGATGGAGCTGGTGCCAGGCAGTGGATGCTGGCTGCACTTTTGGGTTGACATGAGCCTGCAATGTTGGGCTGATCTGACCATTCCCCTTGAGCTGAACACTTTTTGCTCAGCGTGCATTAGAAATAGTGCTGTCATCAGCATGTGCTTCACTCATGTGCTGAAGTAAGCAAATGAAATTCAAATGATAAAACAGCACATAGCCAGAAAAAATTAACGGATTCTTAACGGATTCTTACTGTTCCAGGTTATCTTGAGGCACTCCACAATTACATGCAGTAATTTCATAATAATGCCTGTTGGGTCCAGGTAGAGTCAAAAATAAAGGAAAACGAGTCTTCAGTTTTAATTTATGTCATGGTAGCAGTGTTGTCTCAGGCAGGAAACTGATAGGCCTTTAAAATCTTGGTTTTTAAGAAGGTGAATCAGTTCTAGAAATTGTGAAAAAACTGTCAGCTCAAACTTGAGGCTTTTACCCAGCTGAAGTGAAGAAATGTTCTTGTAGCTTTCTTTGAAAAATCCAGTAAAAGAAGAGTATTTGACAAAATTTCTTTCAAAATGAAAGAAAATACTTAAGTAAAAAAACTTTGTGTCTGTTTTCCATATTTCATTTTATTGAGAAGTACAAATTCTAAGTATCAGCCAGCAATTTGTAAACAAAGTGGATTAGGGTAGAAAATTTGAGAAATAAAGGAATTGTCATTAAATTTATCCAGCTGATGAAAAATATTTCTGCCTATTTGCATCTTGTCACTCAAAGAAAATAACTAAAAGAGTAATTTTGCCATTAATGAGCGATATAGGCACATTTATTTTGTAGATTTTACAGTTTTTTCTGGTTCTTTTCTGTAATTCTGCTAATGGTGTGGAGTTCTATTTATAGGATAACATTGTTTCTTAGGTGGCCATAATATTAGAGACTATAGTGTCTGTACTTCCTATCCCACAATAAGTTTGTGCCATCCCTGCTTAGGTAAGAGAAATTTTTAGGAGAGTAACTGACATAAAAATATGTAGTGCAATGTTTAAATCAGTCACAGATTAAAGATAGCACTGTGAAAATTTGCTAGCACAGGAAAAATACCAAAGTTTACAGCTGAGAGTTAATTGTTTTTCTTCTAAGCTGTTGCAGCAGAAATCTGTGCTGAGTTAAACTTCATGCATGGTCTATTTTTATAACTTGATGTCTAATATCCTGAATTAAATAGTAGGAAGGTTGTATGTATGTATAGATAATGCCATAGTTACTTGGGTTTTCATCTAAAAAATCAGTTGAAAGGAAAAATTTATGGTATTGGCAGTAGATATTGTCAAAGAATCAGAAAGAGAACAAAGTTTTCTTCTATGAAGATTTCACACAAAGATCCAGAAGTGTGGAGTTAAGCATCAACACTCATCCAGAAGAGACATGCTCTATATTTCACATCTTTATTTCTGACTCAGTTAAATTAAAGCAGCTCAGGTGGTTGCCTTAGTGACTCAGAGATCATGTTTGGAAGGTTACAGGGACACAGGAACTGCCCCATGGGTCAAAGCCATAGTCCATGTAACTTGACATCCTGCTTGGATATCAAGACTGGTCGTGTGAAATGCGTTACTGGAAGATCTGGGAGCTTTACCTCCTAAATAAACCTCAAACCAGTCTCCTGAAGATTGATTTTGGGTTTGTTTGCCCGTGCCTTTATTTATTATAACTTCAACTGTCAGGTGTAAATAAATTAATGTATTCAATGAAAACCAAGAGCCTGGTATGATTTATGTCTGCTGAGCCAGACCTTAGCCATAATTCAGCCTGCTACACCAATCACTCTCCTTTAACGCAAAAGGGAAGATCAAAAGATTATCTTGTCCAACTATCTCTCCATAAGTACAGTTTGAAGCCATGTAGGTATTGTAAATCTTTCTCCACTTCTCCATAAAAAAGTAAAAAAGGTCTTTATGAAACTTATTTTGTGCAATCATCCATTTAATGCAGTCGTTTGCACTTGCACAAGTGCACAGCACTTGACTGCGTGAATGTTTCCACAAAAACCAGTTATAAATTAGCAAGTTGGTGGTTTTTAATAGCACAGATAACCAACACCTTCTGCAGCTTTATTTGTTAGTGAAATTAATTCAAAATGCTGCATAGAGACCAAAATCCTCAATTTCATTTTAAAACCTAGAGAAGCACCAGCAGTCAACTGGGAATCAGAGCTCTAAAAAAGATTTAAGAAAATACCTTATCATAACTGAGGAACACAGGTCAAGTGGATAAAGGTCCCACCGTATACTGTAGGAAAACCTGTGGGTCTGGATGATCAGACAGTCCCAAAGCTTTGCCAAGTGCACACTATGCTACTTCTGATCTCTGGACCTCTTCTGACATCGTTGTTGCACAAAGAGTGCTGCAACAAGTTCACATCCACAAAGGTTTATCAGTAGCTGATGACGTACATCAGCTCCAAGTGGGAAAGTTCCTTTTCAGGAAAAAATATTGACTAGGAATATTTAGAACATAGAGGAAGTTGAGGAAGACCTTCACACGGCCCATTTGGCTGCAGTGAGCTTGGCTAGGTCCAAGCCCACGCTGGACCGCAGCACATCTCTGAGATGCTGGGTCTGTGAGCATCTCATCACAGAAACACAGATACTTCAGCTGGGAGAGGATTGTTGTTTAGCTCTTTTCCCTTCACCACCCCCTTCTCTCCAAGCACTGCAGTGTTATTCCCCACAGTACTTAAGATTAGCAGATTTGTTTTAAATGTGAAAAAATTATCTAGGTTTTTCTATTTCCCTTGGGGCAGATTATTCTACATCCAAATTGATTTCACTGTCAAGGAGCTTTGCCCTTTCTTATTTTCATGCTATCAATTCCAGTGCTGCTGTTTGAACAATTCCTTCCCTCTATCTCGGTGTGCAACCTGCAGATATGTGTAAATTACCTTGGCTGTCACGTAAGCAAGATTTTATGTTGGTGTTTCATCTTGCTAACAGTGATAGAACCATGCAAATTAGCATAGAAAAGTACTCCCTTCATACCTTGCACCAAGTTAAATACAGGTTTGCAAAATTGGAAATACTGATTTTACGTGTTTTCTTGAAAGTCTATTTGTCTTTCTTCTCCCCGGGTAGTTTATGTTGGTCTTAACTGTTGTTTTGCCAGGAATTAAAATTGAGTTGCTGGCAGACAACAAGCAATAATTCAGTCTTTAAAAAATGTATATTATTAAAATTTCATACCTATGAATACTTAGCCACCCTACCCTTGTCTGGAGAAGCTAGACACCTTGGAGTTTTTAATCAGGCTTTTACTTTTTCATTTTGGATTGCAAACACCCAAATCTCCCTACAACTTCATGGGTAAACTAAGCAAGCAGAGTTATTTTCAAGCTTCTTCTCACTCAGTTGGTTCTCACTTACCAAAACAGAATATGGTACAAAAATTCAATAAGGAAGTATTGAAGTATCTAAGAAAACTAAAGGCTTAACTTAGGGATATAGAATAGGGATGCCCTTCCCCTTACATCTCATAAAAAATCTTAGGGAAGTTGGCTAGTGCTGTTTGCCAGCATGTAATTGTGCGTGCAGACTGAGAATGAAAGATGGACATCTCAGAGAATATTCTCTGTGATCTCTGTACAACCAGGCTTACACCTGCCACTCACAAATCCTCAGTTTATCTTCTACACATCTGCACGGACATCCTGAGGTGCTTTCTGTGTGTGTGAACCCATGGCCAAATTTGGGATTACATCAGGAAAGCAAGAATGGCTCAGTAGCACTGGCAATCCTCTAGACTTGGTCAGGTCATTTAACCCGAGATTTCAAATTCGTCGTGGCTTGGGACTGCCAAGTGAAAAAGCCCATTATAAAACCAGTGAGGTGATATATTTGCTTCCAAGGAGAAATAACACTGAGTATATGTTACATTCCAAAAATTTTCTTTCTGGTGTCAGTGCAAATTTTTGGTACGATGGGAGAGATTTAAAACATATAATATAGAGATTTATAAAATTAGAATATTTAAATATAGGGATTTAACAGTGTTTGAGTGCCCAATCTGTTATTTAAGTCAGTGTTCAAATGAGGAAATGAATCTCCCTAATACAAAAAGTGTCAGTTAAATATAGAGAAAGGGGTTGCAGAGACATAATGTTTATAATAAATTTTGTAGATTTTTGTAGAAGGCTGAGTACATGAGGCATTTTCATTTAACTTAGGCCAAAATCAGATGTTAAAGAAGAAGAAAACCACATTGCAGATGAGAAGCAGTAAAATTAATCTTTCATATGCACTGCCAGACCAATCTGAGAACAAAAATGACATACATAATCATATAACATAAAAACTAGGTTAAAGCATAGCTCAAACCTGCCTAAAATTAGATGCTATATGAAATCCATCTACACCCTGTAAAAAATAATTTCACAGCCAGTGCTCTGGAGCAGCTTTTTCTCAGGTGGTCCCTGTACACTGGTTCCCAGCTCATGACTGAAGATTAGCATTTGTTGAATGAAATGGCAAAAGAAAGCATTCCTGAAGCAGTTGGGAACTTACTGGCTTTGAGAAAATAGACCTGTTAGAGCACTATAAAAAAATGTTTCCCCAACCTATTAGGATCTTCTGCAAAGCCTAAAGAGAACAACCCATGTTAAGAGCACATCTGCACTAAATTGTAGGGGTTGGATCAGCTACACTATGAAAAAAAATTAGGGAAGAAGTTCAAAGTAAACAACAATATACTTGCCTATTGCAGAATGGTACAACTATCAAATAACAGACTGTTTTTTGTGATGTTTACCACTACAAAGAAAATTTTGAAATAGGATTGTTTATTTAGTGTTACATGAAAATTTCCCATTAAACCACTCCCCTGTTAGCTGATGACTAACATATATATGGCTGCTGAGCCTAGGGAAAAACATTTAGAATACAAAACAGATGTTGACACAGAAAAGTACCCAAGTGAGTTCTTGAGAAGAAGAAACACACAGCGGTTTAATGTCTGTCACAACCAGGGGAGGTTGGTATGTGTAACCCAGGCTTACATAACTGGGGGCATCTGGGGATACTTGGTCAAGCAACAGTGCTCAGTGCACATCACAATTATTTTTCTTGGCTTCTTCAAAGCACAGTCTATGTTTCAGTAGTATCAAACAAGGATTCAAGCCAGGACATGAGTGAACGCTTTCCTCCATTTTTTTTTTCTGACAAGAGATTCCTTTCCGTCGCAGAGCAAGCGCTGTGAATGATGTCACTGTTCTGTTGTCAAACAACTTGAAAATTTCATTTGCCTTTTAGTCTTAGGCACTTGTCTGTTTCAAGTGCCTCCTGCTGCCATTGCCTAGGTTAGTGGTGATCTGTGTGATGGCAGTGACATATAGAAGTAATCCATAGTACAGGTTTTTCACTGCAACTGAAATGCCTGAGTAATTTGCCATTACAGGTTTTTACATTATCATGGCAAAGAACCTGTGACTTAAAAGGAATCCATTTGCAGACACTTTTTCACTGACTTCCAGAAACTCTGCCTGCATAAATGCTGTTGAGTCAGCCTAAGTTTGCTATCACAATTGCAATTCCAATTGCATGCAACTTTTCTATCAGGTGGAGAGATTGAGGCAAATACCTCTGTCTCATTTATCCTACATCTATTTCACAGCTTTCCAGAAGCGTACAGAGCCTATGGCTCCAGAGTATTTGACAGGTCCAAAGTTTCCCCTGTATTGAAATAAAATTTCTCAAATATACATCTGAGTTTTGGAATTTAACCTTGCCGCAGATCCTTGTACGTGTGATCCTTTCTTAAAAAAGAAAATACACACTCAGTGTTGGCCTCTGCTCTTCCATCAATGAGGCAAAATCTGGAATTAACAGGGCGTGTGCAATAGAAACAGGGTTTTATTCCATCTGAGTCTCCCTCTTCTCTATTTGCCAAGCCCCTTGTCTCTATGCATTAGAGATATAAATCATGATATCTGTAAGAAGCCTTTTCGGGGCTGTCAGCAGGATTTCATATCCTTAAGGTGGAGACCATCAGCCTGATTTTAATACCATTTATATTGGATACAAAACCAAAATCAAGGCTCTTGTCTTTGATTCCTTGTGAAGAAACATGCACTTAAATAAAGAAAATAAACACTTGGTAAGCTCATTCAGTTAATACCAAGGCCTAATTATTTCTCTAAGTTTGCAGAGTCAGACCCACTTTAGTGTTTTATAATATTTTACAGTTTCTTTTTATTTTAAATATAAACCCTCTGACTACACAATGCTAGTATATATGGTCATTAACATGAATATACACATTGATTAATCTATAGAAATATTATCACATGCATAAATATGTTTGGTTATAGATATTAATATAATTAGATCAGCTTTATTTTAGGAAGAAAGCTTTTTACTGGTGTAAATACAGTGACATGGTTGCACATGATAGTCATCTGCTGTAAATTGCCAGATTTTGATCATCCAAATTGAAGTGGAACAATATTTTATTAAAAAAGCAACCCAGTACTTGAAACTGCAGAAGGAGAAAAAGTTTTTTTGGTGCATACTGTTAGATCATGTATAAGCATGAAAATAATATATGCTTTTCTGGTGAAAATGTACTTTCTGAAGTTTTTGCTCTAGACTGTTGGGGAAAAAATTCAAACAATATATTTAAGTGTTATTTCTCATATATTTTCTGTGAAACACAACACATTTATTTATTATTTTGATAACAGTCTCTTGAATTCCAAAGTGCTGTAATTAAGTGACTGTAATTTTAAAACCCCCTTGCTTCTTGAGGTGTTATTGTTTATATATATATATATGTTCCCTTTAAAAGTGTAATGCCAATAGCATTACTATGTCAAATTCAGATAAATCATTGCAAACAACATTTTCACAAACAGAAATGTTAACATGCTACATTCCTTTCTTTGGAAAAGTAAAAGAAATTATCACAGAAAACACATTTTAATTTAATTCTATCCATTAGGTCATTAAAGTGATGTAATGTGCATGTCAGTCCACCTTTCATCCATAGATTTCTTTAATCCTTCATGTGCCTTTTTTTTCCCCCTCTGGCTTTCTTTCATACTTGCTTTGTTTTGAAATTGCATGCTGTCTGGATTATTTGTGCATGACCTCCACATTAATTTCACATTGAATGTTTACATACTCTGAGATATTTTCATGGATCATTTATTCTACATGTGCATTTTTTTCTTTGTTTTCAGTTACTAAACTTTAAATATGCTTGAAATGTAAAAGTGGTATGAAACTTTTGTGACACGAGTATCCAACTATTTCAACAGAGATTTTCAGTATCCATCTTCCAGAAATACATATTTTAAACCACATTTTATTCCATGATTTCCAAATGTAAGAAAATAAATTGTGTTCTGAAACTCTAAAAATATTTCAGTGCAGAACTGGAGCCAAATACTGGTTATATTCAATTTGAGCACTGACAAACACATGAGGTTGGTCCTTCAAATTATTTAAGAAGGTCTCTGTTCTCTTGGAGGTCATCACTTGCAAAGTCCTGTGTGAATCTTCAGTATAAGAGACATTATAGGTCACTGTCTGACGGGCAGCATAGATCACTTCAGACACACACTGTCTGCAGCTCTGTGTGACCTCTAGAAATGCCACCTTCCTTCAATTGGCTATATAGGGACCCTATTTCCTTATTTAGTATCTGAAATAAATGTCCCAAGTAGTCATATCCTGTTTTTACACAAGATAGTGCTGTAAGTGCTGACGAGTGTTTATAAAGTCAAAGGTTTTATCCTATAATTACCAATTTCTTCTATATTAATTTATGATTTGAAGAATTACAGCAAAATACGTTGCTCAACATGCAATGAAATACTGCTTGTCAGCAGAATTCCATTTCGAAATCACGTGGAACTAAAAGTATATCCAGAGAAACCTAATGCATAAAAATACATCTATAAAATAAAACAAAGTGTTTTTTTATATTATGCCCAAAAAAAGCATTAAAACACACACACTTAAGAAGCTGTCAATAAAGAAGCCAAATAAAACATTATTAAATCAACAGCACCTACCAGTAAAGAACTTTTTATTTTAATTGACACAGGGATGAATCCACACACTACAAGCAAATGAAAGGCTTCTGCTTTCCACATTACAGCCTATTCTTTTCAGAGAGTTAATTAATTCTGTGCGCTGTGGGCTGTGATTAAAGATGGATGGCTTGATCTCAAAGCATGCTGAAGCATCTGCAGCCCTTCATCCAAACAAGCCAAACACAACAGTTTTCAAGTCAGGAGCCGTACATTGTGACTTAAGACCTCTGGAATCAAATGGATCCAGTCTTCAGGAGCTTTGCCTTCAAATTTCAGACCTCACCACACCTCTGTATCTTTGCAGCCACTTAGTTTGTGCTGATTTGAGTCACTACAGTTCTCTCCACTTTTACAAACTAGTTGTTTTGTCAGCATGAGTGTGACAACAATTAGACGTCCCTGTTTTTGCCCCATGCCTTTTCTCCTTCACAGTCATTCAATGACAAGCGTAAAAAGAACTTCATCTTTTCACGAAAATTCCCATTCTACAAGAGCAAGGAGCAGAGTGAGCAGGAAACAAGTGATCCAGAACGTAAGTAACCTCTTGGAGACGATGTCACATGCAGCAGCACAACAAATGGGTGACACGCATGATACCAGTATCCCACACATCTAGGCAAATATCTGTCATAGGCAGGCAGGAGAGGTATTACTACTGTGACCAATGTATGACTGCAGTTTGGATCCAGCTTCTCCTTCCATCTCTGGAAATACTTTTTTCAGAAGAATAAAGCAGTGACCTTAGCGTTTGGAAGCGGAAATACGGCTCCTCAAAGTTGTTGTGACACCTGTCGTAAATCAAAAATCGTGTCTCAGAAATATTCCCAGATCAGAATTGGCTCAAAACAAGACAAATGTGATTTCTTTGACAATACTAAACCAATTAGTTTTTAAAATATCTCTTCTAATCTTATCTTTTTTTGCCTTTGACTTTCACAAAGTTGATTTCCATGGGCAGCTTCACTGGAAGTTTAACAATTAAAGGAAGCATCCATGTTAACAGCTTAAAGAACTAAATTGGATCTTGGAATGTGTACCACCACAAGCATTTCTTGTTTGCTTAAATTATATAGGGAACCAGCGTTATTAAAAATATTTGCTACTTCCAAGCCCAAATATTCACTTTTTTCCTTAATAATTCTGTTCTAAATTTATCCAATGAGGATAGTTTCTGGAACTTTATTTATCTGGTTATTCCTTCTTCCTCACAGCTGAAAAAGGCATGTTTCACAGTCACTGCCTCTTTCTTTGGCCAAATTTCCATAGAATATGGGTCTAAATTTGTTTCAGAAAGAAAAGGCAGGGATCCAGATTGCTCAATCAACATGGTCAGTCATGGTAGTATCCATTTCAACTCCACTGACTTCTTCCTTCCTCTTCTGCGGCTGTTCTTCCTCTCTCATTGCTCTCTCTGGGGACTTCCGTGCAGGACATCCCCGGATTAGGTGACGACGGTTATGGAACAAAGACTCTGAGTAAGTTCCCAGGAATGGTCACTGTAAACCCTTTTTTGTTTTGTTTTGTTTTGGCTTCTGTTTCTTCTCTGAGGACCCTCCACTCCTAGCATGCACAAGATAGAGTTTTATTTGTTACCCAGCTGTGAATGCATTACAAATGTTTCAATTGTTCTGTTCTGCATGACGGTATTAAATAACATACAGTGTATCAAGCAGACACTTGCACTTCTTTTGTAATAACACCTTTTGTTTCTGACAGTATATTATTGTTCCCATCATGGCAGTTCTGTAGAGCAGCATACCTAGAACGCGTTTTGCTGCCTAGACTGTTCTATTCAGCAACAATCCCTCCCTCTCCATCTAAAGGGAAAGTTAAACATTTTAACATGGTCACATCCTGAGGAGATCAGTAGAAAATTAGTCTATGCTGTTGCTTCTGCATTTTCAGCTTTTGCATGGGAGTGTTTGTTACTTTGCTGAATTTTCAGATTAGTATTTGTTATTAATGGAAGAAGACATTTGCAGGCTAGAGAAGACCATGCATTCTCCATAGCTAATTTCAGACCAATTTTCACCATTAGCAACATATTCTCTGTCACATAACTTTAATCAATTTTTTTTTCTGATGCAGCAATCCTGTCTCAAGTCTTGGCATTGCAGAGTGTATAATGTGTCAGATCATTGCTCAGAAATAATTTTTCTTCCTCAATATATATTAAATTCTGTATCCAGAGCTAAATGATGTCAACAAAATGCCACTTGCATGTGTTTGGCTACTTGTTCCTCAGTTGTTTTTCCTTTTCTTAAGCACCAAGTAATTGGAGCAAAATGTGTGTTCATGCTGCATTGCCTACTGTTTTGTATGTGCTTTTTAATTGCAGGAATGCACATCCATGCACACAATTTTGGAGATTATTCTGTTTCTGACTTAATTGTTGAAGGAACATTTTAATGGTTTAACTTAATGCCATGCAGTGGCAATTTAAAGATGAAAGCTTTATCTCTTGTGCAAGGAAGAACAGTCCTTCAAGACTGGTTTTGTCAGTGATAGACAGCAAGTGTCACTGCCACCTGAATTTTAACCATTCTGTGATCATTTTAGTGTCATAGCAGCTCATTAGCAACCAATGCAGATCCTTCCCTGCTAGAGAAAAGTAAAATATTTCAGATCTGATAACCTTCCTGAATATATGTCCTTACAAGGAGAATTGTCCATAACAACCAACCATTTGAAAGGTACCCAAATTCTGCAAATTGATATGGAACAAAGTAGCACCGAGGTATTGTATAGGCTATAATGCCTGTATTAATATTGCACCTCGTTTTACATTACTGGTACACCTTTAGACATTCCCACCCATCCAACTTTTGTTAATTTTCAACTCAGACAAGTTTTTTGAATGACGGTTCTTACTATAAAGGATATTTGTTATTTTTAAATAAAGTTGTTCAGGGTCCATTAGAATATATGCTAATGTATACCACATTATTTTGAGATAACCCCTGTTAACTTGCTACGAAATATCTGAAATGCGTGATGCTGTTTTCTTCAAAATATAAGTTGAATTTTTAAAAGCTTCTTCCTATGCCCAAGATCAAGGTTTCGCATTACTGTTTTTATCAGATATCATCCCTTCTCACTTCTGCTGCTCCAGTAGCCCCATCATTCCCAGTCTGTGAACCCTAAGCCATTAGATTGGTACGTGGAGCAAAGGCAGCACCTTGCTGAGAATTTTTGCACTGTTCCTGTCTTTCTCATTAACCCAGGGTGCTCCCAGATGTACAGCCATTATGCCATTGGCTTCTAAATGTCCTGGGCCACCTGAAAAGTTTCAACTGCCAAATGATCTTTCAGGTGCAAAGTAATCAGCATTTCCACCAGAGAAACCACTGTTTGATGTGGTCCTGCAGACTTCCTGGAGAGCATATAGCGTGATCTTGCTGTCCATAAATAGTCTGCTGACTACAGTTTTGGAACAAAAACATTATATGATGTGGATTTCACCTTCCTTTCAAGAAATTGATAATAGAAACAGGACATCTGGCTTGACAAACCACAAGACTGACCCATCATGATAGTTATTATATTCCTGTTCTCCCACCCAGACTGCTCTGGTGAAGGTTTTCAAACTCCAGCTCAAATCCTGAGGGTAGACAATTTCTGGAAAAGGACTTCTTCCTTTTATTTTTCCTTAGTTTTTTCATTGGCTTTGTCTTCTTTTTTTTTTTTTTTTTTTTTTTTCTTTTTTTTTTCTTCCCTTTTGGACAGGGTAGATTAGATACAGTTACAACATTTGATACCAAAATAACTTTCATGTTAATCTGTTAATCACTGTGCACAATCCTTAGGGATAGTGCACGGTGATTAAAGACAGATACAGGTTAGAAGTTTAGCAGGAATAGTTTCAATGCATTAATGATGCACATCACTGATAGTGCAGAATATGAGCAGACACTTGTATTTCAGGAAACTGCTCAAGACATCAAGTGAGATCCAAGCTGACTTTAATATACATTGAAGTGAAGTTATCAGAGATGTCATTTACTGTCTATCACAAAAAGACATGATTTTACCATGGCAGATATTGGTAGCTAATACATACAGTCTCTTTCTGAAATGCCACAAGAGAGAAGGCTTTCATTTTACCCCTGTAAAATATCTGAGCATTTTCAGGTGATGTCACTGCACAGCTTTTATTTCTGCTCTGCATAGCTACCTTTGCATGACTGTGGCAGTTCTTTTAAGTTTCTGCAGCTCTGTGGTGCTTGGTTATGTTCTTTAATTTGCTGTACTGTTCTTGCAGAACATGTTTCTTCTAATGCCAGCGATAGTGAAAGTAGCTACAGTAAGTTACTGCTTTCATTAGAGTCCTTTTATTTTGCATTGCTTCTTCTGTTTCTTTTATTTTGTTTCTCTCCTTGCTAACTCTTTTGTTAATGTTAAAAAGATCACTGGAGCAAATGGCTTGGAATTCAAATTTATGACCATGTCTTGAGTACAAAACTATAAAAGAAAACTGGCAAACTTTATAAGAGAAGGGAGAAAGGTTGTTACTTGTGATGTATTAGGGACATAAAATTAAACCTGGCTTTGGGTAACCTGTGCAAATCAGGATTATTTCACTTAGTGACAAAAGTTTATTTCACTGGGGGCGGGGGGGAGATTCTTGATGATCTTTTAAGAATAAAGTTACTGCATAGCCATAGTCAAATCTGTAAGAGGCATCATTTTTACAAGGTCACAATTTTTGCTTGCATTTCTGCGTGCCTGTATGGATGGCTAAGAAACAGTCCCAGAAATTTGACTGAGGCCTTAGTTTTGACAGTACAGATTTCCTAATTCATACTGCAGTCTTAAAAAAAAAAGTAAGACAGACCTTCACTGCTTAGGCATTACCACTGAATGTCACTGATACTATGTAGGTGAAGATCCCAACCCTGCAATCTGATTTGCCTGGATTTACACACTCCATCTGATCATATAACCAAGAGGCAGACTGTATGTTCTGGGCAGCTCTTAGTAATGCCCATAAATTTAACCAATATCACTATGGTTTGGAAGTTCTGAAAAGCAGAAAAAAACGCCAAGGTATTAAATAAATTACTAGAAATGGAATAAAAGATAACTAAAATGACAGAGTGCTTGCTCTATCACCCAGTTGTTTCATTTATTCAAGCCATTTGCTTAACAAATCAAGTTTTCCACCAGTCACTCAGCACTTGTGCTAAGCACCCACATGCATTCAGGTAATCAATGGTTATCATACCTCATGTTTACTAGTCCAGATATAACGCATAGCAGTTGAGCTCTGTTGTTAAACACTGGTTTGTTTCAGCAAAACAGCTAATCTTATCCTATTCAGAAATGGTAAATTAGTTTGTATTCTCTTGTATTGAAAAGGTTTCCTTGGAAAGCAATTGCCAGAGTCACAAGAAAATAGCAGGCACTCTTGAATTGCCAAGATCCAATTCTGAACTGTTTTATTTTTAATGTGCCCTCTACTTCAGAAAAAAGGGCAGATTTTATTTTTTATTATATTTATGTTGAGATATAAGATGTTCTTTCCCTCTATTGACTTTACAATCAGTAATTAATCAATGGGTTCAATTTTCAAAAGTTTGCACAAGTCAAATTTCATCCAGATCTGTATATTTCAGGGAGAGCTCAGGATAAAAGCCCAGACGAGAATCTAGCTGATGAACTGTCCCAAATAGCAGCCTTAATAGGAGTGCCCAGTTTTAGCCAAATAATTGGGGCATGTCCGCAAAAGGCTGTTAACAAATTTGATCATAAGACAGGCCAGGTAGCCAGTTCTTCGTTGGCTGTGTAATAACTTAAAATAAAGTGTGTTTTTTGAGGTGCAAGAAAGGTAATGGAAACAATTTGGGAAAGTTATCTGGAACATAGATTCTTGGAAGAAAAAGCAGTGCTGGCGTAACAATTGCTCATGGCATTCACCCTCCTTCTAGAGTGGTTTCCATATGTGCAAGCTCTGGTCTCATTCCAGCAGCATCCTGTGGGCTGGATTTTCCCACACTTTACTGAAATGTCCAACAACTTCTGCCTGGTGGAGAAGATGCTGGCAGGGATTTCTTCTCTGCCCACAGGATAACTGTGCCATTAAGAAGCAGAGGAAGCCCATCTTAGATTATGCCAAATGAAAGAGGCTTTAAAATACAGAACCTGATGCCCAAAGAGCCTGATTTCATTTGCTAAGGATTCATTGGTCTGTGCTAACATGGTATTTGAAGGCATGACCTTGACAAATTAGCAGCAGTGGTTCCCAGATGGAAATTATTGTTTCAGATGGCCATGGTGGCACCTGAAGTCTAACCTGACTGTGTTCAATTTCCACCTGGCCATGGTAAATCTGCATATCTCCTGTGGAGAATTAAAGCCCTCCTAAGTCCAGATGATTAGTCTTTGAATCTTCAGGCGAAGAGATCTGAGATCTGCTGTGTTGACAGTGTATCCCTTGCACGGCTCATCACAGCAAATCTCCCCTAGAAAAATTGTGTCAGGAACCAAGAAAAATACACTGAGAATGAGAAGCAGGTGCTCAAAGAGTGAAGTCAACAAATTGTGAGAGATGGAGATAAAAGAGATGAGGCCTGTCGAAGCTTTCTTTTCACTACAATTCTCCCTTTGTGGGACTGTTGAGAAAGGATGCCACACTGTAAAAGCTTATCAACATCTATGATATGGGAAGAATAATTACCATACGTAGTCCTAGAAAATTTCATAAAGTATTCCTCACTGCCTCCTAATTTATTTATTCCTAATGAAAATTTAAAAAAAAAAAAAAAAAAAAAGGAGTGTCCAAAGTAACATTCCTGGCAGAAGAGGACAGCATGCAGTTACTATTTCTGCTATTCTTGTTTGAATCTCGGTAGCTGGGAATGGAGCCCATCATCAGCCACTGCCACGGAACCAATTTTGCATTAACTCCATTTGGACCCATCCATGTTGCAGAGTTGTTCCTCAGTGTGATGTAGTGTCACTTTGAGGACAGTCTGTGTGTTCAGGGTGAGGCACTGCAAGTTATTTTGCAAGGACACCATGTCTTTGAAACTCTTCTAGCCCTCCATCTGTGCACTGGTGACATGAAGCATACTGGTGACATGCAGAGGAGGAAAAAAGTAAAGCTGGAAAATTGATGGGGAGCAAATAGAAAACCACTGGGGGAATCAAAGGGTTTGCATGGAGTCGTGACCCTGTCCCTGTGCCTCTTTTCTTTTCTGTTTCCCCAGAAAATTAGCAGGAAGAAAGGAGTTGCCTGCCCCACTGCATTCTGAACTGTGGGAAGCTGGGGTAGAGTGGCTAGCTGGAAAGCTACCTGGTGGAAAAGGATTTGAGAGTGCTGGTCAACAGCAGCTGAACATGAGCCAGCCTGTGTCCAGGTGGCCAAGAAGGCCAGTGGCATCCTGGCCTGGATCAGCAATGGTGTGGCCAGCAGGACCAGGGCAATGATTGTCCCCCTGTACTCAGCACTGGTGAGGCCACACCTCAAATCCTGTGTTCAATTCTGGTCCCCTCACTGCAGAAAAGACATTGAGGGGCTGGAGCATGTCCAGAGAAGGGCAACAGAGCTGGGGAAGGGGCTGGAGCACAAGTCTGATGAGGAGATGGAAAGAGGTTGTAATGAGGTGGAGTTAGTCTCTTCTCCCAAGTAACAAGCAACAGGAAGAAGAAACGGCCTCAAGTTGCATCAGGAAAGATTTAGATTAGATACTAGACAGAATTTCTCCACTGAAAATGTTATCAAGCATTGGAGCAGGCTGCCCATGGACATGGTTAATTCACCATCCCTAGAGGGATTTGAACAACGTGCTCAGGGACATGGTTTAGTGGCACTCGGCAGAGTCGGACTTATTTTTTCCAAACTAAATGATTGTATGCTTCTATGATTCTATGAAATCAGCAACTGACACCTTGGCCAGAACAAAGAAAATGTGTATGGGTAAGAAATGACTGGCAAGTGCAGAGTGTTCTCCTGCAGACCTTCTTATATATCCCTATAAAAACAGGCCAGTTGTCCAGAGTCAGGTGTTCTGCATTTTTTCTAGTGAGTCTCTGGCAATTGTTTTAACACATTTGTCTTAACTTTTGCTTCTTATGATGAGCATTTAGTGAAAAGTAGATAGTTTCAAAACCTATACTATTTGATCATTCCTAGAACCATTCCAAACCAGCAATATGGAAGGCTTCTGAGGCTGTGACCTGGACAGTGAGGAATAGGACGGTCACAAATCAACTGGGCTTTTTCTAGGAGATGCTCTTATGTGTTTGCTATTTTTTAGAAAAATATATTGCTTAAATTTTTGAGTATTTGGCTGAAGTATTGCTTATGTCTCCAGGGTTAAAAAGACAGAAGTCATATTTTTTTATTTCAAAAATATAATTGGACATCCTCCAGCATGGTCTCAAGAGAAAATTCTTTGACCACTTCTAAGCAACAATAGTTGCAAAACGTTGCAAAAAGTAAACCAAATTCCTTATGCCAGTGCCCTCAATGCTTGATTTGTTACAAACAGGAGGGCTGGAGCCAACAGTGGGATATTCTTTCTCCCAGCAGATAACCTGCAGCTCCATTAATTTCAGGGGAAACCACAGACACATTTGAGAGTGGAATAAAACCCTTTATAAATGATAGTGTTTTGGGGCCAGGAACAAATGTTGCCTTGATCTTGAAGGGGATGAGTTGCTACACAGCTGATGCTGAATCACACAGCCATGCTCTTATGAAGTCTATGTTAGTTTATTTGTTCCTGTTCCCAGCAGTAAAGCCAAGTTTGCAGAATGGTATATAAAGTCCTGGTCTAGCAGAAAGTTGTTCTTTTTGTGATAAGGACACATACAGCCAATTTTGACTTAACCCTGGACCAGTTAATCAAACCATGATTTAAAGTTTCTTTTGAACTCTGGAACTTAAAATGTTCCGATTTCTTTTTCAAACCAAGCTTGTAAGGACAGATTTTTACCATGGACTCATCAGTTTTTATTTTGTGAGACGTTATTTTCATAATGGGCATGAATTTCAAGTCTCTCTCCTGCATATGTGTTGTAACAGTCTTACACATAGTTCAGTAAAGGTTCTTACAGCTGTCATCAAAATTACACACAAACTGTCACGTCTATTTCGTCTAATTGCAAAACCGGTTATGATTGCACCAATTACCTAGAGAGGCAATGCATAACGAAAAGTTAAAAATAAGAAAAAGTGGTAGAAAAACATTTTTCCCTCTGTCAGCAAATCAGCAATTCACTCTTCTACTGAGATTTGAAGATTCAGAACAAGGTTAAAGTAGTCCTGATTATTAAAATAAGTTATGGATTATTAAGGACACTTGCATTGGTTCCACAGAATTACTGAATTATTCAGGCATACTCAAATTGGCACAGGTTATTATGTCTCATACCCACACAGCTATATTGATTTTTGCCCATAGACAACTTTTCAGTCATAAGTTCATGTTCAGACTACTGATGATCTTTTCAGATATTGGATTTCCAGCCTTTCATGGCTATCAATATATTTCCAAAAACCATGTGTTCACATAAAAAGGGCCCCAGAAAAGGGATTTTGAGCTAAATAGAGGCTGGGATATTGTCCAGTGTGGTCTGTGCAAAAGAAAAGAACGAAGAAATTAATTTCACCAAGATCTTGCAAATACAACTCAGGTAATTCATACATTAGCCCAAAACCTATATGGATGATGGCAGTGAAATAAGCCTTCTTTGATTTTAGACCAGGTGAGCCACAAAATTCAGACAAGAGCTTGAAAATTAAATTAATTTGGCTCATCTAAAAGAATTTCATGTGTATTGATGGTAACCACCACCATTAGTCCAATAATGTTAATAAACCCAAAAATTCTCTTTGATTTTTTAAAATCATAAATAACTTCTAGCTGTCTTTACTAGTACTACTTTTGTTTTTATTCATCTACTTAGACCTCTTTTCAGATTTTTTCATTCACAGACATTAATAGGGTGCCAAAATCTATGGACTTCCACTGCATGAGTTGCTGGATGAGAGATGGTGTTTGTTACATGGTGGCTGCCCCATGGCAGCTCACAGCAGCTCTCCTACCCCATTAGCCACATGATGGGTGCAGGTACAGCAGATCTGTGGAAGCCCTGGATGCTCTGGCAAGGCAGTAGGAAATGGGGCCTTTTTATGGCTTACATGAAAAATGCCTGATATCTACCAGGTCTACAGTGAAACTGGTTTTGAGTCTTTCACAAGCTCTCTGCCATCTAATCAGAAAGGAAAAACAGAGGCATCATACTAAATCCATTTCAGAGCTACCCGTCTGAAGCCCTATAAAATCCCTTAAAGAGATTAAATTAATACTCCTTATGAAATTTAGCTGGCAGCACGGGACCTCACTGCCCAGTTTATAGAGGTTATGAGTCATAACAAACTCCAAGTTGTTTTTCTATTCCCAAGCATGAGGAAACACCAACAGGCAAACCTAGTGCAAAGGGAAGTAGGGAGGGTCCTGAGAAAATGAAAGTTCTCCAGTAATTTTACCCATAAGTATATTACATTTAGGAAACTTTTCCCCTTTTGTCTTCCGTTTCCCTATTTTATGTTCTTCTCTTTTCTGACTTGATGGGATTTTACTGAAGAACAGAGGAATCCTACAGAAAGGTCTTTTTCTTTTTTTCTCTTTTTGTTTTATCTGTTAAATGTCACAAAGATTTTCCAGATCAATACAGCTAACCTGTGCCAATTAAGCTGTTAATGTGGGTGTTAAATGAGGCTTAGGGAAATTATAAGAGCCTGTGTCTTGATGGATTTCACACTGTGTCTTACCCCTCAAAGCCATCACAAGGTTATAGCAATCTGATTATTGATTGACTCTAGAGATCTTCATTATAATTAATACTTTATGGACTACTTCAAAACCATGCTGTACTGACCAAGTGGAGATCGTTAAAGAGTGCATTGTGGTATAGTTAACATGCAAAACAGCATCTGAGAACCTACAGGATTTTGTCTGGACAGTACATGGCAGGATTTTATTCACTTAGAAATTTAAGCTTCCTTAGTCCTTTTTCCAGAAAAGAAAAGTAGTGGAAATGGTGCAGGTTCCCACAGTCACACTGCCATGTTGAGTCTGGAACTGAGGGCTGAAGATCCTTACCTCAGGAAGATGTCTGTCTTTAAATTCTTGTATATTACAGTCAGCCTCAAAGTTTCTCCTTACTTACTGCAACCTTTTCCAACAGCTTAAACTTAAGCACAATTTGAGCGGGCTGGAGAATTTTTCTTTGCCCTCAGCCTGGCTGCAGATTCACGAGACATCTGTAAAACAGGCTTGTTTTTCTCCATAGCCCATACTCTACTGCGAGCATGGATGTACCAAAAGCTTTAGCATGGGGACATGTCTGCCAGAGACTGGGCAAAAAAGAAAGTAAAATCTGTGCTGGCTTGTCAGTGCTGGTTATAAATCTGTGCCAAAACCAAGTACTAGTCCACAGAAAGAAGAAAAAAAAAAAAAGAACAATAGTTTCAGAGTTGTTGTCTGTTTGCCTCTGATTGCGGTTGACACTGTCACTCCCATGAGATTGTGCTGTTTAGCTGCAGATGTCTGCATCTGGCCTTGCTGTTTAAATGCTATTAAGAGACGATAGAGACAAATTCACACTTCTGACTTTTTCTCTCATCACAAAGTAGCCATGTAAAATAAGTCAGCTGAGTCATGTCTTAGAATAAGCACTTGCTTATTTGTGGGCAGCCATTAGCTCCAAAGGGTACCTGGGGACTAGCTTAGAGATAAGCACTCAAGCCTCAGGTTTCTTAAATTGCTGAAATTAAACTCTTGCTGTGGATCTGTTTGCTATTGAAACAAATATTTTCAAGTTTAAGATGGTATTTGTACAAACAGGCTCCCCTCCATTTGGTTGGTATGTGATGACTTCATTGACCATCCCAAGACTGACTTACTCAGGCTGTTGAAAAATATAGCCTTGCCTCCTAGGGGGTAGAGGACAGACAGTGCAGGACCATCCTTGTCCAGCCTGGGGAGTGGATTTTTTCATCTTCAGAGAAATGAGACATCCTGAGTTCTACATCACCCTTGAAATTTACTGGGAACCTTAAGAGAAACCCATATATGTGATGAATAAAACCTAGTGTAACAATAATTCTAGGTTTCCAACTTTGCAAAAAGCCGAAGAGAAGTGATTACAATATCAAACATTTGCAAACAGAAAAGAAAATCCCTCGTCCACACTCCGCACATGTTATGTGGCCTTGTCCTCAAATGCTGTCAAATCTCTTTTATTAAAAATTATATTCTCTCCTTTGCTGCTTCAGCACCATTGCTAGGCAGGAGTTGGTCCTGTCAGTTCTCCCTCTCTCCTAACACATCAGTACAGTTTTTTATTTGCTGTTTCTGTCATTGTCAATAATTACATTATTTTAACTTGACGAGCTTTCTTACACATTTATCACTGCTGCCTAGATACTATATCACACACAAAATCTACCAACATAGCAGATTCATGGGATAGGAGTCAGCTTAAGATTGAACCACAAAATAATTTGTGCCTTCTTGGGAGCTAAGCATTGCATCCAACACGAAGTTTGTTAATACAGTTAGTGGAGCCTCAAGGGTAACTCAGACAGCAGGCAGACTACTTCTGAGTGAGGTGTACCCTCCTCTGAATCCCATATGTATTTCCATCAGGCAAGGCAGCACTCTTCCCCTCTATGTGCACACCTTGTTTTGGCAGGAGCCCACCAGAATAATATAACACAGGCTCACATTCATGCAAGCAGATGAAACAAAGACAACCCTGTCTATTTTATAAAGCACTGGTATGCCTTATAATGCTCTTTCTTCTGTAGTATCCAAATTAGTTGCAGAATACCATCCGTAGATCTTCTCAGAGACAAACCCTGAATTGAGCAAAAATAAAGTCATCATTTTAAAGTTTGCTAATTTGTATTTAAAATCTGCCAGAGCTCTCATACGGTACCAAGTATGTGACAGTGACCCAGAAAGGGAAACGAACAGGAATTATTCATGCTTTAGGTGACGAATCCTCTTCTCTGTCCTTTTGCACTCCCTTGGATGGGAAGACAGCGATGCATCAGGACTGCACACCTGCCCCCAAGTCATGGTCCAGATAGTGCCACTTGTTTCCCATGGTGAATTTCTCTGGTTTAGTCCCCTAAATATCACCATGAGGAAACAGCATCATCCTAAAAGGGCAGAGGGAGGACAAATGTATAAAATATGATGCTGTGAGACCTTTGCTGAAGATATTCAAAACCTGCCTAGACATGCTCCTGTGCAACCTGTTCTAGGTGCTTTAGCAGGGGGAAATTGGGCTAGATGATCACCAGATGTTGAAAGTCCCTTTTAGCCCCAACCATTCTGCAAGTCTGTGATTTGTATTCAGGGAAAGGAGAAGGATCAAAAAATAGCTCATAGCTGGATGTTAGGCTGTGAATGCACTAGACTGTGGAAGCTATGCACTGAAGGACAATCAACCAAAAAATATATATATTCTGCACATAAAAATTGTTCTGTCTAGGTAGCCTGTTGATTTACTCTGCAGCTACATGTTAGGGTCTTAACAATAGGAAATGCATTGCATCTTAAATTGCTGCACTATCCTTGTAAACAGCCTTGTATCAAATCACAAATAAAGGCATGTTGCCCATCAGTAAAAAAGCTCAATATCAGTAAATAGAATTGAAACACATGGAGGGGTAGGGCAGGGAAGGAAAAAACAGACTCCATACCTGGAAGTTATTATGGACTTTGGAATGGTTCAGGTGAGAGGCTTATCAAGGGAGAAGTGTTGAACCTGGTCTGTCTCTATGTGAAGCATTTTATCAGACTAAAGTACCTGACATTTTGCTCATCAGCTTCAATCTCTTTTCTTTCTTATCTCATCAGGAGGCCAAGAGGACTGCATCCTTTCTTATGAACCTGTCACAAGACAGGAAAGTAAGTTTCATCTTTTCTGTCACTCTTCCTTATGTTTTTTGTTTCAGAGTTTGGGGGCCAGCAGAGTGGTGAGCTTTGCTCTTCCAGTCCCAGATTCACTGCAGCTTCCTTTTCTTGGACACTCAGTCTATTTTCACATTAAAAAACTTTATGTTATGGTATTCCTTGGAAGCTACCCCTCCTTAACATTCCCAGGACTCTTCTCCCCAGTACATTCTCATGGACTTTACTAGTCCACCAGAAAATTAATTTGTCTACAAAATATTGATGTAGATTTTCTAGATTTACTGCAATATTGTTACATGGAAAGCCTTTATTATTTTGTTTCTCATATGGTATGTGCCATTGTCCAAGGCAGACAAACATATGGAAAGGCAACTTAAAATGGGAGCACATCCATCTGGTTTAATGGGGGAATGCACTCATATAACTTGAGGTGAAAAAAGGCTACAATAGCCTTTCCATACCTTATAGAAGAGTCCATCTGCAAACATTTAGGAGTGGCCTTATTGAGTGATAGCAAATATATCTATGCTTCTACATAGGTATTTGACTTGTCTATGGACCATCACAGAGCTCTGCAGTGGTACTCATTCCATTCCCTTTTCTCATGTCAATAAATAAAATATTCATCAATAAAATGTGCACCTAAGTATTCACTTCATGCATAAAGACAACAAATCTGGTTGGTCATATTTGGGTGCATTTATTTATTATTCATTACTTATTATTTATTTTTTATTTATTATTTATTATTTATTATTGCAGGTAAGATCAAAATGTGCCTTTCTTTTTGTTTTTCAGTTAATTACACCAGGCCAGTTATTATTCTGGGTCCTATGAAAGATCGGATCAACGATGATTTGATATCTGAGTTCCCTGATAAGTTTGGGTCATGTGTACCACGTAAGTATGATTTTACTCCCAGTTCTGCAGCTGAGTGAACAGTATCCCTTGGTGCCACACATTAAGGAAATTTCTATGATAGCAGCATCCATGAACTATGTATAGTTGCATTTCTCAAAAGTCATTTTTTCATCAGACAGAAAAAGGGGGAAAGAACGAATAAATTAAAAAAAAAATTAAAATGTTGTGAACATCTGGAAAAAATTCTGAAAAGTTTGAAATGCTGTTAAAATTTAAAATGTTTCAACTCAGTTGCACAGCATCCACCAGTAAATATATAGAACAATCTGTGATTTGTGTGAGATATAGACTGTTGAATCAGAAAGCAATGTTAGACCCTGAATTAAACAGATTATTTATATCTTGGACCATAAGAGCTTGCTGTTTATTTGAGGGCCTAATTGCAGTTGTACTTCATTTTAAATGGTTTTCTCTGGCAATACACTAATTTAAAACTACTAGAGACGAGAACAGAATCAGCCTTATAAATAAGGCTAAATCGAGTTGATGAGATCACAATTCATTTTATTACCATAACAACGTTAAATTGAAAATAGGATATGCATTTTATATTTGAGGTTTGTGTGTGATTCTGCTGAAAAAAGTGGAATTCTGGTAAACCCTCATTTTATTTTAGCCTGTATTGATTGGAGGTAAACATCAGAAGGTACTACTACAAAAAGACAGCTTTATTGTCATAGCTCCTTTGAAAACAGTATGTAGTAGCCAAAGATCTGCTCTCAGATGTGAAGTGCCCTCCCTTAGAGAGACCCAGCATTGCCCACTGAACAAACCATGGCTGCATTTTTTGCACTAAATGTTTTTGCAGACTTCATGATCTCCTGTCTCTTGTTTCACGCAGATACCACACGGCCAAAACGTGACTATGAAGTGGATGGGAGAGATTATCATTTTGTCATTTCAAGAGAACAAATGGAAAAAGATATCCAAGAGCACAAATTTATAGAAGCTGGGCAGTACAATGATAATTTGTATGGAACTAGTGTCCAGTCTGTAAGATTTGTGGCAGAAAGGGTAGGTTGACAGTAGTTTTATTGCCAGTGCAACATGATCTGCTTTGTTTCCACATTGTGTCTCAAACATGATTCTTTATGAAAAATATAAAATAGCTGCAAAACAGCATCCTAATATTTATAGGCTTTACAATGACTCCACAAGTAAAGTTTCTGACTTTGAATGACATCATTCTTGGTACTGTCTGTAGTTGGATATAGTGCCATGGATTCAGGGTTCTAACACAGTGCCTCAAGTACTCCTCAAAACAGCCTCTACTCTTCCCTCTGTAAGACAGGTAGATAAACTAAATCACTTTCACAAAGGCAAAAGAATAAACCACAAAAAGGTTAATTTGCCTCAGGTGACACAGGGAGTCTTTGACATAAACAAGAACTGAATTAATCACTAAGAACATGGACATCCTATTGCTTTTATGAATTGATTTTCTTCATCTCAAGAAAATTCTCCTGCCCCTGAAAATTTTATCCCAGTAAAAAATAAATCCCAAGTTTGTTCCTGTATCACCAGTGTATATTTACACTGGCACTAAAGCAAAGGAAAGAACGCGGCATAGTGGAGTGCATACCCTAGGCTCCCCTTTCCGTGGTGTGCTAGTAATGGCCCCATTCCAGGGCACTGCATTGCAGATTTGCTTCCTATCTTTTGGCTGATCTGCAGCAAAGTCTGCAAAAATAAACACATGCTCATCTGTTTCCAACAGGGCAAGCACTGTATACTTGATGTGTCAGGAAACGCTATCAAACGACTACAAGTTGCACAACTCTATCCCATTGCTATCTTCATTAAGCCCAAATCATGGGAGCCTCTGATGTGAGTATAAACTTCTTCAAGCTTTTTTTTTTTTTTTTTTTTGGGTAAAGCCTCAAATGGCATCACACAGGTCTTGAGTCTACATTTTGCTTATTATCTAAAATTAGTAATTATGAGATGACGTAGGAAGAGTGCCCTCAGAGTCTGTCATCCACTGTATCCTGGTATCTCAAGGAACTTTGAACCTTTCAGACTGGCACATGTGGGATTATGTGCTGGACCATGAAGGACTCCCTACAAGTGCTGGGTGTATTTGCTCCAACATGTGCGACAAGTTCACCAGGGACTCACTCACACAGCTTGGCTTGTCCCATGCATCCTGGGATGCTCTTGGGGCTTAGGGTCTGGCCAAGGGCACAGACCAGGGGTTAAACCTTTGTCAGACTTGAGGTGTGTTCCTCTTCACCACCCCTTCATTTACCTGCAGGTCTGTAAGAGGGTAGGCAAGGAGCCATGGGACTGGAGAGGGGCAAACGTAACACTGACAAGAATGAAGAGAAGGCACAAGCTCCATGCTGCCAAGGCTGTCCAAGGTGGCACATACTTGGGGGATAAGATCAAAACTCAATGTAAGATCAGTAAGAGGAAATTCAGCACAGACAAAGGAGAGAAAATTAAATGCATGAGTACAAGCAGGCAATAATTTAGCTATAGCACTGCAGAAAAGCATCTGGCAGTTGGGGTGGATCACACAGGAATACGAATAGATGGGTAATGTGGTTGCAAAAAAAGGAAATTGCCACTGTGGGCTGTATTCATATCAGTGTTGTGTAAGGACACAATAGACTGCTATTTTGATTTGCTGGGTATGGATGAGGCCTCAGCTGGAGTGCTGGCCTAATTCTGGTTTCCACCCTGCTGGTGGAGGAGGAGCAGGAATTATCCAGTGTCACAGAGAGAAGGCTGAGGAGAAAATATGGAATTGATATTCATCCTGAGTTAAAACTCAGGATAAAATACATGGTTATCAAGTTGTTTTCCATGTACATTTACAGTTATGCAAGAGCTATCAGCTTAATTTGCTGTGATAGGGGTGAAATTTTGAACTCTGCCAATTCTGTTCAATATTTTTTTTGATGACATGGATGAGGGTATTGAATCATTCATTAGTAAATTTGCAGACAACACTAAGCAGGGAGTGTGTGTCAATCTGTTGGAAGGTAGGAAGGCTCTGCAGAGAGCTGGAATGGTTGGATGGATGGGCAGAGTCCAATAAGACGACATTTAGTAAGTCCAAGTGCCGAGTCCTGCATTTTGGCCACAATAACTCCCTGCAACATTACAGGCTGGGGACAGTGTGGCTGGACAGTGGCCAGGCAGAAAGGGACCTGGGAGTACTGGTGACAGCAGTTGAACATGAGGCAGCAGTGTGCACTGGTGGCCAAGAAGGCCAATGGCATCCTGGCCTGCATCAGCAATAGTGTGGCCAGCAGGAGCAGGGAGGTCATTCTTCCCCTGTACTGGGCACTGGTGAGGCCACACCTTGAGTGCTGTGTCCAGTTCTGGGCCCCTCAGTTTGGGAAGGACATTGAGACGCTTGAGCACATCCAGAGGAGGCAACAAGGCTGGTGAAGGGCTTGGAACACAAACCCTGTGAGGAACAACTGAGGGAGCTGGTGTTGTTTAGCCTGGAGGAGACTCAGGGGTGACCTTATCACTCTATACAACTCCCTGAAAGGTGACTGTAGTCAGATGGAGGTTGGTCTCTTTCTCCAAGCAGCAACTGACAGAACGAGAGGACACGGTGTTAAGCTGTGCCAAGGGAAATATAGGCTGGATATTAGGAAAATTTTTTTTACAAAAAGGGTTATAAAGTACTGGAATGGTCTTCCTGGGGGGGGGAGGGGGGTGGTGGAGTCACCATCCCTGGATGTGATTAAGAAAAGACTGAATGTGACACTCAGGGCCATGGTTTAGTTGAGGTGTTAGGGCATGGGTTGGACTTAATGATCTTGAAGGTCTCTTCCAACCTAGTCACTCTGTGATTGTGTGATTCCCCTCTCCCAGGGCTCTGCAAATGCCAAGTAGTGCCATAAGTATGTGTTTGACAGCTAAAATGTTGGCACTCCCCCTCTTGTGACAGATGCATGTCTGGTGATGGTAACAGTGTGCTTGTCACAGAGCCGGAGTATGCCAACTCGACCCATGCCTGGAATACGCATTCTTCTTGGCCCTGCCTTTGGCAATGAGCTTGCTGTATGTCCAGCCACATTACAAGGAATGATGCAAAATATCTGGTACTTGCGCAGCACTATCCAGACTTCCTGACTTTTCTTCCAGCCCTACAATTCAGTAATATTCTGATTTTGTTGCTGTATAGAAGAGGAAGGGTCATCTGATAGCCTGCCTTCTGCATTGATTGTTTTAACTGAGATCTTAACATACAGATTTTCCCATTCATAAAACATTTCCATTATTTTTTGCTTAATTCATAAAACATTTTCATTATTTTTTGTTTAATGCTGGCACTGCCTCTGGAGTGATTAAAAAACAGACTACATAAAAGTGGCCTTTACTCTGATGAATACCTCAGGCAGAACCAGGAAAGTGTCAGTAACATAAAGGCTTTGTTGATTTAATGTTAGAACAGCAAATTCTTGAATAGATTGAATGGTGTTATGAAGATACAAAATATTATGACAATCATTCTGTTATTGAACCAAAGCAATGCTAATACTTTACTTAGGGCAATAAAACAAGTGGGCTGTTCAAGAAATGCCTGGACTTGGCACTCAGTGCTATGATCTAGCTAACAAGGTGGTGATTAGTCAAAGGTTAGACTTGATGATCTTGGAGGTCTTTTCCAACTTAATGATTCTGTGATTCAGTCTTTTTTAGGTATGTAACTACTGCAACACAAAAAAATTATAGGTTTATCTGTCAGAACTATTACTCCTATTTATACAAATGAGTTGAAAGCTACTTCAATAGCAAAGCCAAAACACAAAAGACAAAAAAATTCCTAATCACAAGATGCAGAGAAACAAAGAAAAGGGTTTTATTTTTTGTCAAAAGTAGCATATAAAGTTGTAGTTATTCATTTGCTCATTAGCACCCATCTGAAGTGGAGGTAAGAAGAGTGAAGGGAGCACAAAACAAGCTTGCACCTGCACTTGAAAGATCACATGGTCATTGCTGTAAACAGACTGCTCCATCACCCCTTCCCCCCTTCCTTCCTTCCTTCCTTCCTTCCTTCCTTCCTTCCTTCCTTCCTTCCTTCCTTCCTTCCTTCCTTCCTTCCTTCCTTCCTTCCTTCCTTCCTTCCTTCCTTCCTTCCTTCCTTCCTTCCTTCCTTCCTTCCTTCCTTCCTTCCTTCCTTCCTCCCTCTTCCTCCATTCCTCTCTTCCCAGTTTTACATGACTCCACCTGGTTTACTCCCAGAGGCTTGCTTGTTCATACCCTTCAATCAGCCTCGCTCTCTAGAGGAATGAGGACAGTGGTGAGATCATGGGGATAAGAAATGGAAGAAAATGCCAGCCTGGATGAGCTCTTCACTGGGAGAGGAGAAGAACCCTGTAAAATATGCACCATATTTTGAATTCACCAGATGTGCAGGTCCCTGGCTAAGAAATAAGAAATAGATGGGACGGCAGTATGACAGCACTTTAATTTCATCATGAAAAATGGACATAATGGTCCTCCCCCTTCTCCATCCTCTCTTCTAAGGGCACAGAACGGGTAGAGTCAGGAATACAACTAGCACCGTTTTATACCCCAGGCAAATCTATAACCTGAAAGTGTAACACAAATTTGCACCTGTTTCAAAGTACTTCCTAATTTAAACACTTGTCTATATATTTATTTGTATTATTTTTTCTGTTATTCAGAGATCTTGAGGAAGGGAAGACTTCTCAAAAATTTACCAGAAATAGATTTGAAAGGAAGAGGATATTGTTAGCATTACAATATTGGTTACGTGCCTGTAAGATGAAAATGCTAAGTTTGCTTAAGAATTTGGAGTGGTATGTCCTACTTCAAGACAGAGTTTTATTTCAGTCACCAAAAGTAGGTGTAGCTGATGGGAAGTCCACCTGAATTTTATTTGATAGCAATCCTTCTAATAAGTAGAATTATTATTACAAATTTAGCACAACAACACATGGATTATATTAAACTTTTTATATAATCTACAAATAACTGACATAAAGTTTAAAAGAAGTCGTTCTTAGCCTTCATTTTATAAACCTGCTTTCTCCATGGCATTAGTATTTGCAAAGAGATTTTTCTAAGCAATGTTCCCAGCTATATGGTTACTTATATAGGTAGGCAGCTTTAAGACATTTCTGGAAACGCCTTTTCGCATCCTGGACATCTTCCAAAATGTTTTTTCAGAAGCCAAGAAGGAGTTAGCTGTAGCAAGTTCATACTGTTGTGCACTTCATAGAGCATTTTTTTTTGCACCATCATGTCCATAATTTCCTACATGCATCACCCATGGCATACTGTATACAGTCCATTACCACGTAATCATATAATTCAGTGTAAGGCATAAAATCAGATTTATGCTTTCCTACTTGCCTCAGAAAATTTTTGTCATGTTTTAAGAAGAAATTAATCTGCACTGGGAAAAAATGCCAGAACCAGCAAACTCTATTTATTATTGATAATTTTGACATCTACGGGCATATGAGGCAGTGAATGAGTATGAGCTTGATTCATTGCAAATATGCAGTGGTATTAATACCTGAGTGTGCACAGGCAAGACAACTCATTTCTTAAAATTATTAAATAATGCTTCAGTTGAAACAGAAATGCACCATCAAGTAACAAAACACTGAAAAAAACCCAGAATGTTACTCTCTGTCTTTATTTTTTTGTTTATTGGCACCCAATAAACAGTCAGTGCAACCTTATCCATCTGAGACCACCAGCTGAGTCTGGGGGATAGAGGTTCCTGAAGGAGCTTCAGGCAGGAGTTCTGAGTGCTCAGACCATGAGACATCCTGGATTCCAGACCTGTCTGTGGGTTCCTGATGTCTCAAGTCTATCTCAGTTAACACCTAGCAGACTCGGGCCTTGTATTTTGTTTGAGAATGTAGAGTAGTGAACCCAAAATGAAAATATGGTGGAGAAAAGTGAAATAGTCTAAGTAGTTTTGTACTACATAAGAATGAAATTAAACTTAAAATATTGAAGTTGTCCATGAACTGTTGGAAGAATTTTACACTTTTACCAATCTCAATCCATCTGTGATTCAGTTGAGCATGCCTTTTGAAAGCCATTGTAGCAAGAATCTAAACTTTTTGATTACTTCATCCATGTTTCAGGGAAATGAATAAACGTCTTACAGAGGAACAAGCAAAGAAAACCTATGATAGAGCAATTAAATTAGAACAAGAATTTGGAGAATATTTCACAGGTATGTTGTTATTAATACCATTTTTTTTTCCTATAAGATATAGTCTTCTGTCTTCTGCAAAACTACTGGATCAGCTCTGTCTTTGACCTAGAGTACCTATCAGTATAGTGTGCCCAGAGCAAGGACTTCTGGCTTGAGGGTATAGTTTCCTTGAAATTCAAAAGCAGTTGAGGCACTTGACCCCTCAAACTCCAAAAGTTTGATGTCCTGAAGGAGTATCTATGCCGTGGAAAATTAAGGGACAAACCACTGTGCTTTGTGTTACAGTTGCTTTGCCTTCTGTCAGTTTGGGCCTGATCTTGTTAACCTCAGCAGCCAAGAGTGAACTCATTATAACCAGATCAGAAAGGTTGTAAATCTGCTGCTGCCCACTGCTGAAGTAGGTTCTAAATCTAAGTGTGAGTCTTAACCTCCAACAGTGGGAATCTCTTGTGGTGCCCTCCCCAGGACAGAACTGCTGTTCTCTGGACTAACCTGGCTCAGTCTTCTCAGTACAAGCAGTGGGATGGGTCTCTGTCATAGGCAGGTGCCATTGATCTGAACTTAGTTGTCATCTGCAGGGGTACGACTTTTCTATAGACAACATCTCAGTGTGCCAGTATTCCTTCTCATTCCATGAGTATCTATGAGTATGCTGAAGATCTGCTGACACTGGATGCTGTACCTATCAATTAAAAGAAATGTTGATATGTTTTCTCTACTGCAGCTATTGTCCAAGGAGATAGCTTAGAAGATATATATAATCAATGCAAACTTGTAATTGAAGAACAATCTGGGCCTTTCATCTGGATTCCTTCAAAGGAAAAATTATAAATTAGCCACTGCACCTCTGATTACGACGGGAGAATACTTAGAAGAAAACTATAATATACTATTTGGAGGCTTTCCTGTTTTTGTTGCATTTATGTTCTTTGCAGTCAATGTGAATTTTGATGAATGTACAACACAAAGTGTTTGAAGCCATGAAGGACACTGATGGGTCAAAGGGTAGGAACAAAAAGACTTCTACCATAAAAAGCAAATCTGTTGTGTGCTCCGAGCACGAGTTGTAGGTATAAACTTTTGACATGGAGACCCTCTGTCAAGGGGAGCTAAGCCACCTCCTGTGCCCACGCGGACATTTTGATCAATTTCAATGGCTGAGCTCAGTGTGTTGATTGCTTTAGAGAAGTTCCCAGCTCTTGAACCTCATATAGGGCTTGATCCTGCAAGGCGCTCAGCACTTGACCCCAATTCCTACACTTGAGTAGCCTGTTGATTTGGAGTCACCTGTGACCCTTCCCTACGCCGTTCGGTCCCACCAGTTCCAGTAGGACTATTCACGTGCTCAAAGCTAAGCACAGGCTTAAGCATTTTTGCTAGAGCAGGGCCACATGCACCTTGCAAAATCAAGCTCAGAGTATTTGGTCCCCTTCCTACTGAGGTAACTGTTAGGACACTCTGTGACCTGACTGGGAGGTGGGTCCTGTACTAAGCTTGTCATTGCACATTTGTAGTTGGTACACCTCGACTTCGGTAACTATGCACATCTTTTGATTTCTGAAACCAAGTCAACCATTTCTTTTTTCCCCTTTGGAAGCACTATTGCATCAGGAACTACCAACGATATGGTTATTTTGATGGTGTTTAGGGGTGGGAGAGGATGGAAGCACTTCACATCACACACATGTGCACACAAACACATTCCCATGCGGACACATACATGTATGAGGATTCACAGCACCTATGTTAACAAGGAGGGATACAACTGGGAAAAGCTTTAAAATTTTTGATTGTCTATTTTATCATTTATATTGATAGAAGGCACTTAAAGATGGAATAATTTATAAAAATAAAAATATATTGATGTATAGAAACTAATTTCTATAGGTAAAATGTTTTTGTGAAGATATTTTGTAAAGATTAATTAATCGAAAGATTAAATATTTACACCCTTGTGCGACTGTCAAATGTAAAGAGGACCATCAAGTTGCATTATACCTCTTCCATAACAGATTCTCTATTATTAATGACAAGCAAGATAATTCCTTAAATTGTAGTTGTCATCTTGTTTTTCTTTCAATTAATCCTCTCCCTTGCCTCTGTTTAATCATGATGAACTCCTGTGGAAAGATCTCTTGAACTCACTGCCCTGTAGGAATTTTCTGAACACAAAAGGATAATAATGCATCTTTGAGAGGGACAACTATTCAGAAGCAAAATGTCAGTGCTTAAATGCAGTTAATAATTTCTGTCTTAGGAAGGAGGCACCCTTAATCCCTAAAAGTTTATGATTCTTCCTGTTTCCTTCAGGGAAATAAAAAAGCTTTTGATCTTTCCTCTCTTTTCAGGCAGGTCGTCAACTAACTTGTATCTTCATTCATTTCACAGTCAACAAGGGTCTTAAAAGCAAAAACTGAGGCAATAGGCATTTGTGAGGGATTTGGGGAAAGTCTGTGGAATTGCAGTTTGGGATGTATGGAAGGGGAGAAGGAGGTATTTTTTTCTTATTTCACATTGCCCTTCTTCTGTATACTGATGCCATTCTTTACGGACTTACAAGGGGACAACTGCAACAGATGCTATGACAGTAAAACTGAATTGCCTTTGCTGCTGCTGGACCATGTTCTCTATAAAACCCACACTCCTGCCTCTGCTGCACTGCAGGAGTGCAATGCTTCTAGCTGGTGGCTACAGCAACCTTAATGCTTACGGATGTCTTAAGGGCAAATGCTAAATAGACTCCTCTGGCACTTGTCTGTTTGAAGCTTACATTGCTACACCCTGTCCAGCTGACAGGTCTATCCAGCCACCTTCCGCAGACAGCGCGACGAGCTGGATGTTTGCAAAAGCCACCAGCAGTGACAGGGTTAATAAAATATGGGCATTTTACTGGCTCTGAGTGGGCCTCTCATGCTTACTGCCCAACTACGGTAACTCTGAGAAGTTCACACTTCTTTAACTATTTTTCCTGCCTGGTCAGCGCAGATTTATAAACAAGGGTTTCAGTTAAGTCTCCAGAAGAGCTTTGTAACCAGAAGGGCTATAAACTTTTTTTTTTTTAAATATTAATTTATGAATGCTTTGATTTTGGATAATTCTGCAGAAGTCCACAGAGTGGTCCCAGATCTTTGGAAGCCATGGATTTTTCCATGCTAGCAAAATACTATTGCCCCAGGTTGGGAAATAGCCCACCAGACCTGAAAAACCAAGTATCCTAAAGCAGGAACTTCATTATAATTTTCAGCTCTGTTTTTAAGCAATCAATCACATCTGCTTCTTTGTTTCTTAGTTCAGCATGCAGCCTTTTATGGTACTATCCTACTAGTAACTGTTTTGCTTTGTCATGTGCTGTGCTTTACGGTGAACAGTAACACTACGGCTGAGTACAATCGATTTTTCCATCAGTCCTTGGTTACTGTAGTAACATTATTTATTTTTCCCTGTCTGTTGTTTGTGCTTCCATTTTAGAGTTGACATTGCACTTCTTTTTTTTTTTTTTTTTTTCTTTTTTTTAAAATAAAACATATACTTAAAAACAAACCGTCAAGAGAATCAGCGAGAGGTTTTATTTCCCTTAGGACTTGTACTCCCATTTGTTTTGTGTGTTGATGTTTTGCGTTCCATTTTGCAGCATCCTCAGAGCTGCAGTCCATTTTTGCATTGCAGCTGTTCAGATCATACTGGGTGGTAGTGGGAGGAGGAAGAAAAGCATAAGACTCATGCAAAATTACATCTGGTGAAAAAGAAAAAGTCCAAACTCACAACCCACAGCAATTGGCACCGGACTCTATATTGGTGTTAACACAGCTTAGCATAATCAGATTCCTTTTCTGTCCATGTAAAAGACTTGGGAGCATCTAACCATGAGACCAATGCAAATGCTGGACCCTTTAGGAAAAGTGCCAGATCACACCCCTGGTGCTATATCTCATGTTCTGGCACAGTGTGTAGCACCGTAGGGTCTAAGCAAAATCAAAATTATCCCAGCTTTTTGTCCACCCATGAATGATCACAATGACATCTTGCTAGCTTTGTGCAGATGTGCAATATTACAACTTAATTATTTTTCCTTGCCACAAATGAAAAAAAAAAAAAAAAACTCTTCCATGCACTGACTCATTGAGAGCTTGCTAACAGGGCTCAGTGGAATGGCATTTCTTCACTGGTCTTACGGTCTGACCATCAACCAGTGAAAGAGCCTCTTTCTTGCTTAATCCCCCTTACTACAGAGGTACCCTGTCCATGCTAGGGCTTTGTAATTTCTTTGGTAGTAAAGGCTGTTTCTAGATCAATATTCTGTGATGTAATTGTGTTTGTAGCTAGCATGGTTTGATGCTCCGGTATGGATAGGGTCCAAGGAACCACTCGGTGAAAGTCAAGGATAAGAAATCTCTCCATTGCACTGAAATTAAAAATCCTGGAGAGCAGTGTGGTACCTGAGCTAATAACCACTATGAGCCAGCAACAGTGTCCTAGGTATAGAACATCCACCTACCTATTTGCATTGGTTTTCTATGGAGAAATTGTTGGCATTACACCTTCACTGTTACTCATTCATCAGCACCCACTCAAACTGTATTTTTCTTTTGGTTTTCTTATATTTTAATATTTGTTTTTAAAATTGTATCCCTGACCAGAGGGTTCAGAGAGTGAAAACACATGAAGATATTTGTAGGAAAAAACATCTTGTAGAAAAAGTATCAACCTGCTTTTTCAGATGCAGATTTAAAGCCATAATATCTGCCGTGTTCACAGAAAGTGGTCTTTTATCCTTCACAGCTTTTAATCTCAATATTTTCCCTCTTGAACATTTTGCCTGTCATGTTATGCATGTGGTTCACTGTGCAACTGCATTCAAGTGTGCAAGCCCATTCCTTGGTGGAATAAACTTTTTTCTTTCCCATTAAAAATCAGACATTTTGTCAATTGGTTCAGAAATAAGAATGAGGTCACTATACTAAAAAGTAAAGTTTCCATTCTAGGACACAAATCAGCGTCAAAGCTAACAACAGATAACATTTAAAATCCATCCAGCATATAGCTAGCCTAGATCCTCAGCCGGTGGAAATCACAGTCATTCCTCTGATTTCAATGGAGTCCATCCCATTTATACCACCTGAAGTTAAACATCCATCCTCCTCATCACACTGATTTTTTTTCATCTCTGTATAACACCAAGGCCACCTGATTAAACAGCGGCTCAGCACTTTCCATCATTATTTACTGCTTGTTTTACTGTAACACACAGAGGGCCAAGTCATGGACCAAGATCCTTTTGAGGCCAGTGCTGTGAAATTGCTAACAAAAAGACACCCCAATGGCCAAATGGATTTCCAGAAGGCTTAAGCTGCACTGACATCTCACCAAGAGCTATAGAAACTACCACTTCATTGGCCCTTTTTGAGAGTCTGTCTTTAAGGTGAAAAGCACGAGAGGTGATCCACCATCTCTCACACCACATTAGCAGCTTATACCTTCTAGCCCTACAGCACAGGCAACTTGCCCTGATGTCAAACAGCATTTCTGGGGACGGGAGCCAGCATCCTAGGCAAGATCATTGGGGTGGGGTGGGGGGTGGGGTGGGGAAGCATTTAAAAAAGGGAAAAAAAATGGCAACACTGTTGGCTCTTAGTGGGATAGCAGCCTTTTAGTTTCTGGACTTGTGCTCCTAAATTTGAATTGGCCAGTTTGAATTTCTGAGTGCAGCAGCCTGTATGCAGCAAGCTGCTCCCTCCAGTACAATGTTCAGCATGCGTCTCTTTAGCAGGTTGTTTCTCAGTCCAGCTGTAGTGTGGGGTACTCAGAATCTGAACTGGAGTTTACAAAACACCCTGTCCAGCTTACACTCCTGTTATGTGTAAATACTCTGCGCATCCATTCCATTTGTGTAAAGAATAAAGCACACACAATTATAAAAATTGAGCTGTATATTTCATACTAGCTGTGTCCTTGCTTATTTATTCCAGTCCAAGCTCTCAGCTGTGGTTCAGTTGTAAATGCTTGATAGAGTGTTTATAAATATGTCATGAATTTTATTATAAAATATTAATATTAAAGCATTTTTACACTTTATAGCAAATGGCTTCTTCACAAGGCATAATTTGTCTTTTTTCCTTGGAGCAGAATAGTAACAGAGAAATATGCTTTTATTTTGTCTTGAGACATTATCACATCTATCACACAAGACGGACACAAGTTTGGAATTAGGAGGATGATTTCAAAAATTACTAAGAATAAGACACCTTTTTCCTTCTAGCCCTTTTTTATTTCTTTTTGACTTCACATTGATATGGAAATTGCCACCAAGAAGGTTCATTCTGGTGAAGTACAGCCACATTCTCCTTTACCACAGTTCTGCTGTGAATTCAGTATCATCAGCATCTTGATGAATAATTAGCAGAATATCTTTTATAATTAAATAATCATTTCATGTTTATGACATTACTGCACAGCCATGGGGAAAAGGACTGTAAGAATTACATTATAGCTGCTTGTGAGCAGCTTAGTGGAGCATAAATTCACTTGTGCTATGAAATCCCAACAGGTCAAGAACTTTGGGGTATGACCATTCCAGGAATATCTTTGCAGATGGTTTGTGGGCTCCAGGGAGGCCATGTGAACATTGCCAGTCCCCAGCAGAGGCAGTAGCATGATGAGGACACTGCTTTTGACACAGACAGCACTGTCTGCAATCTGCAGAGGACCACAGAGCCTTTATATGGCTCTGGGAGCCACAACTGAGTCTACAGGGAAAAAACTCTGTCCACAGGGTTTTACATGCATGACCACAAGCATGGCTAATCATCTAAACATTCATTGTGATGATTTAGGTTTCTCCAAAAGATTCAAAAGAGAGAGAGAATCCAAACAATTGACATTGAGCAGGGTCTCTCATTAAAGTACTTTCTTCTTCATCCTCGCTCTAGGTCAACCTGAGCCAATTCCCCAGGCAAGAGAAACTTAGAAAACAATATTTATAAAACGGATTGGAGACAGAAAGTCCTTTAAATTATAGGAAGCTAGACATGCTGTTATGATCATTTCAGGCAGTGGTGGCAAACTTTGCCAGCCTTTTGCCTTGGCCAGGCATAGATTATGTCCCTAATGGTTACATTTTCTCATTTGTCTCACTGCCTTTTAATTGTTCCTTCACATAGACAGCCAAGTATCTGGACTCAGTTGTCTGTTCACAACCTGTGGTTTGAAAGACACTCTCTCCTAGTTTGGAAAATTATTTGGGACCAAAGCTACAAGGTAGGTGAGCAGTACTTCTGCTATACAGATACCTCTAAGTGTCAAATCCATCTTAAGGAAGTCATTTCACCATGATTTTCAGAAGAATTTAGATGTCTATCTGGAATAAGCAAGTTGTTCATTTCACCATGACCAGAGCACTTTATAGCTGAATCAAAGCATGGCAATGACACCTAAAGCACCTGTGGGAAAGCAGGAAAATGGTGATACAGTTCCTAAACATCTGGGCACAGAGCAGAGACTTTTCCCCATGAGCAATCCATACGGAAATCTTTATTATGAAAAATTCCATCCCTGGAAGTGTTCAAGGCCAGGTTGGATGGGGCTCTGAACAACCTGGTCTAGCAGAAGATGGCCCTGCCTATGGCAGCAGAATTGGAACTAGATGATCTTAAAGTCCCTACCATTCCAAACCATTCCATGATTGTATGATCTTGGACAACAGAAGACGACCTATCATAGTAGCCCTTCCAGAGCAGGACTCACCAAAAGCACCATTACAAAGCCCATCACTGCAAGGAAGGTGACACCACAGCTGCAGAGCATGGACTGCTTGGGTTGGCTGGCTGGGCATGTCGCCACTAAAAGAGCTGAACTGGTCTGCAGACCAGTATGGAAAGCTGTGGGCATAAGCAGAGCTCCCTTGCTCAATGGAGGAGGGCAGTTCTGGACAGCACTCACTGCTTAAGTCTCCTACTGATGGAGATGGATCCTGCCTGACCCAATGGAGAGCTGAGGGTGCCAAATATCCCAGGGAGGGGGAGCATGGTGCCCAGAACAAATAAGTGATTTTAGTCAGTGAAAAAATTGAATTGCTATCTGCAGAAGCTCATTAACTACTGTCAACTACTCATTAGTGCTTGATCTAAGGAGAACCAAGTGGTGGCAACCAGGGAAAATTCATTAGGTCTAGCATACTAAAACATTGATAGGGTTGTTACAGCATCAATAGAAGGCCGATATGCAGCTGGCCCCTACACCATACCAACTGATTAACTAATGTCTCAGGGCAAGCAACTAGCCTGAGGGCTTGATATGGAATGCATGGACAAAGAGCTTTCACGGCAGCCTCTTCTGGCTTCCCTTTGAACAGGGACTCACTGACACTGTCAAAGATTTTGCCGTGCAGCAGAATAAAGGAATGCAATAGAGCATCAACTATAAATGGCAATTTGAAGATGTTTTTAGGCTGTAAAATTCTGGGATGGGCTTTAAATATGTAAGAAAAGTATAAAATGCTGGGAATCTGGAGTAAAATCCATCCCTAACAGCTCATATGAAGTCCCAGTCTGAAACAGAAACTTATCAGTGGTACCACCAATCCCTGTTTGACCTCTGCCTGACTCATCTGATCCAGAAGACTGTCCTGAGCGAAATTCACAGTGGACTCCAAGGAAACATTTTGTTTAAGGTCTTCTTGCTTTTTTTCCCAAATAGGGATGTTGCCACTGTGCCCTCTGCACTTAAAGCTGATCAGGGGCTGTTCATTACTTTAAATCAAAGCACAGGGAAAAATTGTACCAGTCATCACCATATTTAAGTACTGCAAGTGTCAAACCTATGTCAAACACCCATTTCTTTCTCTATTTTTTAACAAACATTTTGAATACTGTCAGCCTGATGACTCACAGAACAAATCTGAAGGGTCTGAGGGCAAATGCTTGTCTTACACTCGTGCCATCTGAAATAGAGGTTTTGGACAGGAATTGAAGGATGCAGGAGTCACCAAAGCACCAGTTTTCCTCCCCTGATGGTGTATTTATTGTCTATATTCTGCTTTCCTGGATATGATTTGCTGGGAGTCAGTTTCTCATTAATGACAATACATCTGCAATAAAATATTAGGCAAATATTTTCTAAGCTATTAACTCCTCATCTGTATATAATCCTTCTTTAACAGCACTGGCATTTGCTGTAGGTAAGTATGCTCATCATCTTACAATGAAATCTCACAGGCAACATATCCAGAGCCCCTTTTCTCAACTGACACCACATCATCCTATTTTAGAGATACCAAATGAGAAGGAAAACACTATTCTGAGACTGTGTCTGCTAAACAGGGAAAAGCCCTGCTGATCCCAACTCCAAAGGGATTGGCAGAAGGCCATTTCCAATTAAATGAGCTTAGATGTTTGCCTGAGCATAGTCCATGGGGTAACTGGATATGGGGAACAGGTACAGTCTGTGGATGTGAGGCAAATTGATCATGCCTTACTCAGCTGGCTGGATTTGGAGTGGAAAAGGGGTGGTCATTTTGACAGCTATAGCAGGTATGTAAGTGAGGGCATGGGCCCAAGACGGAGCTAATGGAGAGGTGTGGGAGTGGGAAGGTCTCATATTGTTTAGTTCACTCCATTAACCAGCAGAGTTACAGATGGAGGCTTACAGGTCTCTGAGCATAAAGTTACACAGGGCAAATACCAATTTCAATGCATTAAAGAACCTGGAGTAAAACACTAGGGACCAGGAAAGCAGTAATTCATAGTCCTCTAGAAGAAACCAATTGTTAATTGAGCCTTTGCTCATGGAGACAAATCCCCAGTGGCCACAAATTTCTGCCATAAATACAGCAATTGCCTTCCTTTAAGGAAGAATTGAGGTACCACAGAACAGTGAGTGCCTGAGAGAGACCCATACAGCAAAGACATCATCTCACTGCCCACAAATGTATCCTGAAGGGCCCCTCCACACAAGTGTCCCAATACATCAGCTTAAGGCAGCTCCACAGACTCTGCAGAGTAGCTGCAAACTTGTTCTTCCCCACGCACACAGACACACACAGGCTCAGACAGAGCATTCAGGGACACAAATCACTGACCTGAGCAGTCTGAGTGCCTCAGCATCAGAGGAGCTGCAATGGCAAGCACTGAGGCAGCAGTGCTGTTATGTCTCTCCCTGGACTGCAAGCACTGCATTCCCACCTTCAAATCCCTGCGCAGAGCCCAGAAACTTTGTAATATTGGGACTCTGATGCTATCACTTAAGATGTTAAACTTTTACAAGGCAGCCCTTCAAGATCCCTCACACAGGTACTTGGACAGTATGCATCCGTCACAGCAGAGCCTAGGGCAAGGAATGCATCCAGTGGGTTTTCTATATAGCTGCCTTGAGATTCAGTGAGATGAAGATAGAGTCCCCCTGAATTGCCCAGCCTGGCTGGAAAGCTTTAGGGTGGAAAGGGGAGCATACACACCCTCCATGACACGGAGGGTTTGCCACCTTGACTGGAGCAGTGTCATTGAAGTGCTGGAGGTACATGTTATTAGGAATTCTCTTTATTTAATTTATTTAATATTTATTTAATGCTCTTTAGAGGAGCTAGAGCTGTCTTCCCAAATTTTCCATTGAAAAATAGACAAAAATCTATACTGGCCTTCAGCAACACTTTCTACCTCTTTGTTATATGACTAGGGAATTCTCCATATGATGTGTGCCCACAGGGCAGGGAAGACATAATGCCACCTCACATTAACACACTACCTGCACAGTCTCTGTCGTTCAAGGACCATGGAGGCAAGAAATAATTTAAACTACAGCACCTTTATTGCTACTTTTTAGCCAATGGTGCAAGAAGTCCTGGCAGGGAACAGGAAAAAAAAAAAAAGATTAAAGAGTGATGTTTAACTGCAAAGGCCATGAGAAATACCTTATTTTGAGGAGGAGTAGAAAAGATGTAAGAGAATATGTAGAAGCAGGTGACAGAGGAAGGGCTTGGCCATACACAAAGAGGAAGGGGATTTTGAAGCCAACAGTCCATACTGATATCAAGAGATTTTAGTGAGGTGGGGGTTGGTCTCATCTCCCAGGTGGCAAATAACAGGACAAGAGGAAATGGCCTCAAGCTGCATCAGGGAAGGTTTAGGTTATATACTGGGAAAAATTTCTTCGTTGAAAGGGTCATCACACATTGGAACAGGCCCCAAGATGTGGTAGAATCATCATCCCTGGAAGTATTACATACACAATCTGTGATTCTGTGATTAAGAAAAAGGAGTAGATGTACTCAGGGACATGGTTTAGTGATGAGCATGATGGTGCTGGGTTAATGGTTGGAAAGGCAGTGTCCTGACTCTGGTGACGGCACCGTTTGCCACCAGGAAGAAAGGGTGATAATGAATAGCTGCACAGCATCAAGTGCCTTTTATGTTATATATCCAAACACCAGACAACGTTATGGAAACTGGAGGAAAAAGAAGAGGAGCAATCACATCTTGCCCAATTTTGGCCTATCCTAGCATTCTTGAGTTGGAAGGCTGAAAGTTCTTTGAAAAATAATTCAGCCCCCATTTCACATGAGTAAAGCTTTACAGGCACTACATTAACACATTAATTTACAGTCAGGCCAGAATTTGGCCAAGACAGTGTGCTAAGCACATCCACTCTAACTCTGTCAAGAGACCTCCCTTCTTCACCAACATGTACTCCTTGGCATTTCTTGCTGTTTCCATAGGTTTACACTTACAGTGGCATGGTGGGTCTTGCTACATTAAAGTTGTCCTGATCAGTCAGGATGAGAGCAGAAGGGGATAAGTAGTACAAAAAGTTGAAGGGTTGGCAGGGCTATGAAAAGCTGACTTGAAAACAGCATCAAGGCTTCAATGAGATTTATCCTAAATCCACACCTTTCCCATAACTTACAGAATTGTATCTCTACTGACTACTGACACTGCTGGTCCTGGGACATGTGTAAGAACTAAATTTCACACACAGAATTAAATAGGAGGAGGATGATAATAACAACAGCAAAAAAAAAACAACAAGAAAAATAAAGGTTTTCTGCTCAGTTTGAAATTTCATGGGTTCAGCTGCATGCCAAAAGAGAGATGGATGGCTGAATGTACTTGAACTTTCCATGAAGAAATAATGCCCCCAAAATGTCAGTTCAAAAATATAATGTATTTTGACATTTAGGACTCAGAACAGATCATTTCAGACTGACAGACCACAGCAAACTCATTCTAGCTGATGGTTACTTTCTTAATTTAAAAAGAGCTTTAAAAATATCTGTCTTTTGATCCAGCTAAGATACTCTGAGATAAACCACTGTCTAAGGAGAAAAATGAAGTTTATTCCAGACAGTGTGACAAGCTTTTCTCAGACCCCTGAGAGGCTTCCACAGTGGAGATGAATTTTATTATGTGATATGGGCACTCACTTGACAGAAAGAGATTTGTGAGCCATTAGTAAGAGACCATATCATACACTTAAACAGATCGATTTCCATCCAACAGTGACAGGAGATAAATGAAAAATGTGTTACATTGCAGGGACTACAGACTTTGACCACTACAATCATATAATGTTTATTAGACAAGTGAGCTAGAACCAAGTATATCTGAGAATAGCAAGCATCCCAAAATCAAATACCTACTGAAGGTTTTTTCCACTAACTGTATATTTTCAAAGAATCTATATTTAGATGAGGAAACAATAAATCCTGCTGAACTAGAAATGAGGATAGCTCTGATAAAAATGTTTGGATATGTTTCAAGCAGGAAAACAGAGTTAAAGTGACAAAACAGAGGGATTCATAGAAACTAGCCATCCATGGTGATGGTCCATGTGAGACATGCAGAATGAATTATGAGACAGCAAAGAGCAGTCAGATTAAGGGGAGATAAACAGTAAAACAAAATCTGTAAAATATGACTGGAGGTTAATTTGTTAGAAACCAGCACAGTCAAAAGAGGAAGGGGTAGGAGTAGAGAATAAGGCTGCCTAGAAATGTGTCTGTTTGAAGAATAGCCCTTAGAAAAAGGCAACCAGAAGCTTGGTGGCCTGACAGGACTGTCACTCTTCCTCTATAATATGCTGTGAATACAATCAGTGCCTTCAAAACCTCCAGAGGACATCATACCTGGCTGCCCTGCTCTCTAGTAAACAGCACAAAAATTGTTTCAGATCTATGAATCTTCACTTGCCCATTTTTTTCTGCTCAGGAATCCAACAGATCTTCCACAGGCCTAATTCAACAGGCAGTATGTCTATTATCTTGCTACAGATACCACAGTCTGACCCACTTGAAGATACTTACAGCAGCCAAATCTCATTGATTTGCTTCTGCCTCTTCCCAGCTGAGCCTCTGGCCTTTTATTAATCCTGCTATTTAACATTCACTATTTGCATAACCAGCCCAAAGCTAAAATTTCTTCCAAAATGGATAAAGGAGCTATGCAATAGATGCCAACATTTTTTGAAATATTCATCCCTACCACTTCAATCATTGAAAATGACCACTAGCACTAAGCATTAATCACAGATAGCTAAATCAAGGGAATGTTTGTTTTTTGTTGGTTTGGTGGTTTTTTTTTTTTTTGTCCATGCTCAAAGCAAGTGCCACAGGCCCAGTCTCTACCATGGCACAAACCTAGGTAGTCACCACAGAGCAATGATGACAATGATCTGTGAAGGACTCTGGCCCAACAACTCATCTCAAGAGCCTTTAATACAAATGCATTTTGCTGGGGAAGGAAACTCAGTGTACACCCCCTCACCCATCATTGCCTCTAAATTTAGCAGTAAGTATCCTTACATATGAGAGATGTTTTTCCCTACTCAGCAAAGATTACCTTTGGGATTTCCCTTCTCTGACTTAAAAACCCATAACTTAAAGACTACACTGCAAAATGGTTCACATTTGCATAACAGCACTAACACAAGCAAATTTGCCTTCCCACACCAAAACCAGGCATGTTTTTTTGGCTGTTTTTTCTTACTTTTGTATTACAGTCATAAGGAATAAGAAAAAATAACTGAGAAGACACCCTAAAAATTTTATTTCAAATTTTTCATCTGAGGTCATCAAGGGGTAATAGCATAAATTTTGGTATTACTTCATAGTTTTTCAGACATAAAGACCAGTAAAAGAATGCAAAAGACAACATTATAGTGATACTGTCAGTCAAGCCCTGTAGATTATGACAGTGTGAGAGATGCTGATGGGATTTCAGAAGCTTGAAAAAACTCTCAAGAAATGTCAGCAAGATGTTTTGAAAAAGAAGAAATTGAAGATGACAGGCATAAAAATCATAAAAATAAAAATCTGTTGAAATATAAGGTGCCATTTTTCATCAGAGATCAAGTAAAGCTTAGTCTGCATGTGTTTTTCTTACACCAGTACACTTTTACTGTTTCTCACTTGGTTTGCAAGTGTAATAGTAAGCTTTTGTTGTTTTCTGCCAAAAATTGCCTGGCAAGCTGCTTTTTTCAGCTTGGGAATGCAGCAAAAATCTGTTGTTTACCTATCACACAATTTTAAGATGTGGAATTTTTCAACTGATAATAAAAAGTGTCAATCATATTTTTAGCTGAGGAAACATGGTCCTGGCTGCATTCAGGTTATGTCTTTTGTCAGTTACTTCTCCCCATCCGTGACATATTAGTGCCAGAGCTGCGGGCATATTTCAAGTTCATTTAAGCTCACCAGTGAAACTTAAGACTAAAAGTGGTTGAAATTCTAGTTTCAGACTAGAAATTCAAGAAATCAATTTTTTTTCTAATTAAATAACTCATTAGTTTAAAGGCAATACCACTTCAAAAAATCCAAATGCTACAGTTTGATGTGTGATGTCCAAACTCAGTAGGCAGAAGAAAAAGACCCTTCCAGCCATTCATCACAGACTGACCCTGGCTGGACAATTCAAGTTGATTCTGTTGATGTTTCTCTCTTGCTTGCACTTAAAAACATCCAGTCCTGATAAAAAGTCACAAAACACTGGTCAGGTGATGCTGTCACCTGAAAACAAGAGAGGCAAGGTATGTACTGGGAAGGTAGTGCCTGAAACTTTTCCAGGGCTTTATTTGCACTATACACTGGCAGGGCTGTGTAGTCCAGAAGAATCAATAAACTCAGTGAACAGGAGTCTGCCGGAACCCCTGGCAGCAATGAGAGGTTACATGGTTCAGACTTTATCCAGGAGTGTGACAGCTGCTGTATGCAGAAACACACACTCCCCTGATGAACCAGAATATACTCAGATGGATTTTGCAGATACCTGCCAGGCAGCCACATGAGCCAGTTTGATCCCATGGTTCTGAATACGCAGCTGGGCTTGGGACTTCCAGACACTGCTGCAACCCCTCAGCTATGAGTGAGAGGCTAATAACTAACATGGGTGAGTACACGGGGTGAATTAACAAAATTGCAGTGTGATTCTGTTAACAACAAAACAGGTTATTCCTTAAAAATAGCTGTGATCTGTGTCTCCTCCAAACACCTACACAACAGTGAAGATCACCAGACTCCTGAGACTGTCCTGCTTTCAGCAGCAGTGTCAGCTTAAGCAGTTGACTTTCTGAGCCCCTTTGTTTTCTGCCCAGAAAATGCCATTTTGTGTAATTTTTGACATGAAAGGACTCTCCAGAATGGTTCACACCATGAGAACAAGCTGAGGAAGACTTTATATGGTCTTCAGACAACTACAAGTGGCAAGGAGACTTAGACTAGACCTATCTCTAGATTAAGATACCCCAGTGAATCTGAGCATCCAACATTTATGATTCATTTCCTTCCCTGCAACCCAGACACACACTCAAGCCAATTTTTCTGCAGAAAAAAAATCTGCCCAGATCTTTGTGGATCTCACCAAAAGCACTTAATCTGTTGTTGTGCTTCAAAAGCTATGAAGATTTACAAAACTGCCCCTGGGTGCCCATTTGTTCTCGAACCCCAGGAAAATCAGTTCATCTACTGATGATTAACAAAAGATCCTCTTTGGGGCTGAGTTGGGAACTGAGTCCCATCTGCTGTACCTGATCTTGCAGCATGGCCAGAAAAGACATCCTTCTGTCTGAGATTCAAGGATAAAGGAAGGTGACCTGACTTCTCATAAATATTTTTTCCCTCCATTTCCTTCAGAAGGTTAAACACACTCATTAGGCCTGTGTTTTCCTGCCTGTGCAAGACTGAAGAGAGAAGTGAAACCCCCACCATTACAAATTTTTAAATTTAAAGGCCACAAGATAATGGGAGAAGAGGAAGCATCTAGTCAGAATGAGGAAAAGACATTATACATATGTAAATCAACAGCAATCATAAAACGGCTGATACAAAGAAATTTACTGATGGTTTTGCATGAAATTTCAATATTCCTTCTAACTTCACAAATCTCATTGAATGATACTATACTTGCAAGGCTGCCTGCTTTTTAAGTCTCTAAAAATCTAATACCCAGTACCTCCATAGGGAGAAAAATTATTTAAAATTAAAGAATGGGTCACAGTATGCTTCTATAACCTGATCCTGAAAGACATTTTCATACACCTTTTACACTGATACAAGTGCTCCTCTGACTTTAGACCCTTACATTCATGCAAGCCAACAGACATCCCTGGTCACTTGTTTTCCTAGGACCAGGGGGGCTCTTTCATGCAACAGAGTATCTCTTACTGGGTGTTTTCACAAGATCAAGACCATGTTCAGTAACTTCATTTCCCAGTGGCCTCAACAGCTTCTGGCATATCAAGAACTAGTTGTCTTTGCAGTCAAGCTACAGCTTCAACCCATTTCTGCAGCAAAGATGTCATTGTGTCCTGCAAGAAATGCATCAGGTATCACCTTGGTAGGGATGAGTCAAAGTGCAAAACACAGGCACTTAGGAAAACAAACAGGATTACAGAAGTACTTCATGGATCTTGATGAGCACCATTGCTTCAGAATTGTCTTCACTTCATGAAGACACTCGCATACAAATTTTCTCAGCCATTGCAATAGCTATGTCTTAATTCACACAGGTCCTGGCCATTGAAAATTCATGGGCATCTTGTCATTAACCTTTTTTGGAAGCAGAGCTGATCTGCAGATAGACCATCCAGTGACCAAACCACAATTAATATTAAATCAACAGAGGTGTCTAAGGTGAAGGAGGGAGGTGAGCACTGGTCTGGCCTGCCCAACCCTGACTGTGCAGTTATCTGTCATCACTGGTTCACCACAAAACAAGGAGCCTGAGGATAGAAAAGATTCAGTATTGGTGACCCTAACCCATGACTGTGTCCAAGAATGTGTCGGGATAGGATTTTATTAGTCTGCTGCTGAGCAGTACAGTCAGAAACAAGGATTTCTTGGGTTTAAAGAACTAATTTTAAAATGGATTACCTCAATGTTTCCTGTATTTGGAAGCATTCAGATTGTTGCTTTTGTTTGTTTTACCTGGTACCCAGAGGATAATGTATCTCTTCTTGTGTGTTTTGGGAACCACTTCTTGTCTCTTGCTTCTGGACACGAATGAACTGATGTTGTTTCCAGCATGGAGTTATTTCTCTTGCTATTGGAAAAGCCCTCTGCCTGACCGGCCTTCCTCCTCCCTGCACGGCTGAAGGCTTAGAGGAGCTAAACTTTCAATCTCCTTAGGCAGATGATAAATTGAAACTCGGAATGTCTTCTTGATTCCATTCTGGCTTCTTTCCCTGTCTCAGGTTCCCCATTGATATGTGATACAGACAAAAGCAAATCCAAAATTATTTCAGGCCTTACTCAGAAGGAAGCCTCAGCTTCAAATTCACAGTTGTGTAAGATTATGCTGAGTAAGGAGAGACAGTGATTTCTTAACTTCCCTTGCCCTGTGTGCCAGATCACACGCCCCAGTGCAATGCCCTTGAATGACTATAAACCTAAATTGCATTTTGGTCTCAGTACTATTCAGGTTTTTATCCAGCACAGAGCAGAGGGTTTCAAAACTAGCTGTCAAAAGTTCATTTTTTATCCTTCCATGGAGCCATTAACTTACAAAACTAACTTCTAAAACATCATAGTCTCAGACTTCAAACACTGAGCACTAAACATTCTATTTGGTATTTATTAGCCAAGTCAGCTGCAACAGATTTGAAATATAAATAACTCTCACCAGATGTAACAATTTTGTTTGCATCTCAGCATCATCCAAAAAGATAAGATAATTTTGTCCTTGAAATATTCTGTCCTTGAAATATCAACAAATACAAGCAAAAGCATATGCAATCTGATTCAAGCATATGCAATCTGATTCAATCAATGATAACTCTTCTGATCAGTCTGAGCAGAAGGGGTCACCTCAGCAAAAGTGTGGAGTGGTTTTGGAAAGTAAAAACCTGATCTGAACAGCCAAATAGTTGTTCCAATTGCAGATGAATTATTAAACAGATTAACAGTAACAGTGAGCAGTGAACTTTCAGAGATACAGGCACTGAGCAAATGCACAATCTTTATGCTTTGGGATGCAGAGCACAACAAAATCAAATGAGATTTTGGGGGAAATTCTCAAGAGCTGAGTCAGCTGGAAATTTCCTGCAGCTTTCTCTCAAAAATACTTTTTTCCAAGGAAAATACACAAAGGGGAAAAATAGAAAAGAAGGGTGGGAGGGTGTAATATTGCCCTGCTGTGACTTTTTTATTTGTCAAAGTTCTTATGGAAAAGTTCATGAGAGTTTTATACACTGAGACTGACAGATGATTCATATCTCTTACTCTATTTAACTAGTAGGGTGCTCATGATGATTGCACACTTTGGCTCTCATGCTCTTTTTCTTTTGCTGCATTGCATTAAGGGAAGCCAAGAGTACATTATATATGCAAGAGCAATGGCTTCCAGCCTTGGAAGAGGAATGGATATTGCTGCTCCTGTTGGTTGGTGAGCAGAGTTAGCAAATCAGAAGTTTCGGCAGCCTCCCAGCATCTCCTCCCAGGGTGCCCTTGAGGGTCCATGACTGGGTGGCCAAGGCATTTTTTGCACTCAGTTTTCACAGCATGTTGGAGACCTCCCATAAGGCTACACATTTATCCAGTTTGGAAACAAACATGCTGGAGAAGCATTAGCAATATGCACAGTGTGCTGCTACAGGCTGCAGCACTGGAATGATGGGATGTGGGACAAGGAAGCAGTGGTAAGGAAGAGGGACAGACCCCCTCCAAACAGATATCTTCCCATCATGAGGAATCAATTTCATTTCCATTGTCCAAAGCACTGGAGAGACTGAAGTGAGGGGAGAAGGAGGAGCTACTTGGTCATACCTGGGCTCCACTTGTGCTGGCCTAGGGCAGGAAGCAGCCACAAACTGCCATGGTCTCTCTGAGAATGAGATGGACCCTTTAAGGTCCTTTCCAAGCCAAACCGTTCCGTGATGACGATGATGACACCTTGAATTCAGACACAGTCAGGGATGGTAAGGCAATGAGGATAACTTCTTGCCATCCCACAAGCCATTTACAACCATGGGAGAAGGACTGAGTTAAGATTTTTATAACCCACAATATCCTAAGATAGCAGTTAACAGCCTCACTGCTAATCTATTATTATTGTTGAGCACCTTTGTGCTTTCTCAGGTACTGATGTGAATCTTGCAGGACTATTGCTCATGTACATGGGTATAATCAGTAGCAATCAATGCCTGCCAGAGGTATCTGACAGGAAGGTTACAACTATTTTCCAATATTAATCTCCTAGTGCTTCTAGGTGCTGTAATTTCTATTCATTGCTACCTCATTAGCAGAAGGCAAGCCACGAGATGAGCAAAGAGTTGTAACTAGGAAATTGGGGGTTGCGTAAACTGGGTTATCTTTCTGTAATTCTGCTGCACATCCTAGTGACACTGATCCTTCACACTTTCAATATTTGTACCTCTCATTTCAACATCTAGTTTATCACACACGTGCAAGCTCAGAATGCTATAAGTAAGGCAATGTGACGTTTTTGTTTTAAAATGTGATTTCTATAATTTCATACTGTGCTTACTGACTTTTAAAACCTTTCTTACACAGGTAAAATTTGTGCATTTAATTCCATGTCACTCATTTTATTTTTGAAACAAACCATGACTTCCCTATCTTCCCTTGGGTCTTGCTCTTCACCACTACCTACCAATGTGTGGCCATCAGTCTGGTTGCATTTTGTTTCCAAGATGAAGTTTTAGGGGGCTTTAGGGCCCTTGGTAACATTGTCTGTGCTTTATTTCCTCCACCTCCTCCCTATAAAATGATGACAGCAACACTAATTTTCCTCATCTCTTTAGCTTTCTTATATAAGTGCACAAACACTGTGAAACAGAGATAGACCTTTAGCACATGTTTTTGTAGCTCCAAGCAGATGTGGCCGTGATCTCTGCTGGGGCCAGGAGACACCACTGTTATAGAAATGATAATGTTAATGCACTGCTTGTGGGGGTGTTATCTCTCACTGAGAGAGAAAAGGCTTATGAAAACTGGCTGAATTGTTGTTGCTTTCTTTGCATGTTGCAGCACGGCCTCTGTGGTTCGTATAAACGCAGTGGCAAAGGAACATACCCAGGAAGAAGTAACTGGTAAATTTTGCTGACTTGTTAACCTCATATCTGCATCTATACTTATCTCCTCAACATTTGTCATTCCTACAGGCTTTTTAGGGGACCTGCTTCTCTCAAAGTAATTCCCACCAGTCCATCTCTGATTAAACCCATGCTGCTCCTGTGAAGCAGGGAAATTGGTGATAGCAGGGAAGCAACAAGAGGAAATTTCAGTCGTATTGCGAGTTTCTTTGAGCTGATTCAATTTCCAGGGTAGTACTGTAGATCAATTGCTTGATTTATTTAAAAAGTGGATTGGATAAAGTAGTGGAAAATGTATCAGAAAAGAAATCTATTCCTGAAGGATAGATTAGGGAAATGATGAAGCTTCCTTGAACTCTAACTCCTTCTGTTCATTTTTGTATCTTCTTATCTATCTAAGTAGAGCACTATTCCTATACTTCTTCAGATGAAGACTAAGAATGAAGAATGTGTAAGAAGCAGTCTTTTTACCCTAACAATAAAAGCTTCCTAGTGAAAAACCTTGAAAAAAGGAGAGTTTCTGAGAGTGACATGAACAATAATAAGATTGCATCTGCTGGCCTCATCCAGCACATTAACCTAGTTCTGATTTCCCTGGCTGACATGGAGTTACTCCTGATTTAATTCCACCATAACTAAAATGGCTCAGAAATAAAGGTGATGTATCTTGAATACTTCTTTTACCTGCTCAGAATCCATATGCCATTTTTTATATTATTGTTCATACTTGGCAATATACATAAAAATGAGGGGAGTCTAGACTGGATTCTATTTAAAACAAAAATATTTGTATTCTTGCCCTGATATCTTTGTCTGGTGATACAAATTAGGTCATCTTTTCAGAGTTTGATAAGCTGTTCCACACGAGCAGGAAGAACAAAGGTTTCCAAAACAGACTAATGCTATGCAAATTGACCTGTGCTGCTCCTCCACTGAAGACCAATGAGGTCACGTGGGTGACTTTGGTCACATATGGTGACAGCCCCACTCAAGTGAAGCTCCAGAGAAGCACAAGGGCCAAGCAAGATCCCTGTTCCCCAATGTATTCTACAGTGCCCCTCCGGGAGGAAAGGGGTGGTTGGATCACAAAATAGTTTGGTTTAGAAGAGACCTTTGAAGGCTATCTATTTCAGTCCTCCTACCATGGGCAGGGATCTTCAACTAGACCAGGTTTCTCAGAGCCCCATGTAACCTAGGCCTGAATGTTTCCAGGGGTGGATCATCCACAGCTTCCCTGAGTAACCTGTGGCAATGTCTCACCACATTTATTGTAAACAATTTTTCTTATATCTAGTCTAAATCTACCCTCTTTTAGTTTAAAACCATTGTTCCATGTCCTATACTATAGGCCCTACCAAACAGCCTGTCTTCATCTTTCTTTTAAGCCCCATTTGGGTTCTGCAAGGTGCTAAAAGGTTTCTCAGAGCCTCCTATTCTCCATGCTGAACAATCTCACACCTCTCAGCCTTTTCTCAGAGAAGAGGTGCTCCATCCCTCTGAACACTTTTATGGCCCTGCTCTGGACCCATTCCAACAGACCCATGTCTTTCTCATACTGAGGAAATAAGACCTCATTCACCTAACTAAAGCTTAACTCACCTCGGGCATTTTGCTTAGCACACATTCAGCTGCAAACACACATTAGGGGTTTGCAGTAGTGCAACCAAAGAACTTGTAACTGGTGCCAAGGAGAGCTGGAGTGAAGAAGGCACCTAGTCCAAAGCAAACCTTACTTCCCTTTGGGTACCAGAGAAGAGAGAGGTTAAAAGGGGCAGGCCATAACTTTTCACTTCTCTCTGAAATGAAATCCTGTAAATTAGAGTTTGTCCTCTTACAGGCATGGAGCATGGCAAAGATTTTACCCAGGCAGCTCTGCAGTGCTTCTCACGTGTGGGTGGTAAAGGAAGTTCCTGCTCCTATCACGAGCTCAGAGTGACAACTACAGTTCTCGACCTTCAGTTTGTGGATGAGAAGTGAAGAGCAGGTGACGATAAGCAGAATTGCCTGTCAATCCCTTGTACAAGGACATTTCCTTAAATAGTATTTCTTTTCAGACATAAACAGTTCCTCAGGAGGCAGAAAGCTTTTGTTCCAATACACTTTTGAATATCACTAAAGCTGTAAGGAAAAATGCCATGAGGGCAGAAAAGTCCAATATATTTTGATTTAGCAAGCAGAAGTAATTCTGTTCTTACAGATCTTACTGCTATCTCCAGCTACCTAATAGAAGATTATAAAGATGGAGACAGGCTCTTCCAGGAGGTGCACAATGATATGTAAAAAGTCAATGAACACAAGTTGCATCACAAAAATCTCCAATTAAATATATGATTTTTTTTTTAATACAAGGGTGGTGAAACACTATAACTGGGACACAAATAAGACTGGATTTGACAAAGCTACTTGCTCCTCAGGGACTCTTTCTGAGTAGGAGGTCAAATCATATGATGTCTAGAGTTCCCTTCCTACCTAAATTATTCCATGATCCTGTGACTCCTAAAGTCACATTCATTGAATTCATGGATTCAGTTGATATTTTTTCTTACAGCAATGTAACATGAGGTTCAGTTTCTTGTTTTGCAACTCAAATTTTGAATTTTTTAGCTACATTTTGCAAGGAGTTGTGGAAGTACCTACTTTATCTCTATTGGAGAACTACCTATTATTTATGTGCATCATTACAGGACAATTTTATTCCATATTGCTGTGTAAAGTCTGAGGAAATACATTTCCACCCTGAATTACTCCTATTTTAAATAGAGAAAGATAACAAGGAAGAGCCAAAGTAAATTCTCTGTAATATGCAATGTGCAAATGGGGCTACAACATCAATGTACAATGTCTGTCAGACAAGAACCAGTCCTCTCTTCTTGGCAGCAGAGGAGGACCTGAATCACCCAGTGCACATCAAGGAGCCAACACAGCTGCCTGTTGTGACTTTTAAAGCCTCATGTTGCCCAGAACAAGACCATCAGCTTCAGAGAGAGACTTTAGTAAGACTGGTTCCTAGGCAATGGGCAACAGGATCACATAAGAGATGGACCTGGATCCCCATCTATTGTACTGTCTATATTTTTCTGGCAAGAAGGACTGGGAACACTGAGCCATATCCAGACTGTCTATGTGGTTTCTAAGATGTGGGTGGAGTTTACTGTCTAAATCCAAAAGCACTTCTTAAACTAATGGCTGCCTGGAGCTCTTTTGACTTGTACAGCACATAAAAATCTAATGGCATCCTGGGGTTAATGCAGTACTCATTAAGCACCTGAAGGCACCTAATCAGCTAAGTGGGAACCTCCCAGCAGAATTCTGCAGCTTCTCAGAGAAAGAAGTGAGCACCTGGGGCCCTTCATCCATTTGGTACATACAAAGAACTCTTGGTGCGCTTGAGCTGCATTGGCCAAAGGAGGTCACCTCTCCCACAGCAGCTGAAGGACAAAAATCATTGATGAGATTTGAATTTCCAACAAATTAAAGACATGTTGAAGAAAATGAGTCATTTTGTAAACACGAATGCACTTGTTCATTATCAATCACAACACTAAATTAAGAGAATGAGTAAAAGATTTGTACCTATTAACTGTGAAAAGCATTTATGCAAACACTTCTTTGCTCTATTGTCTTGTTATGAAAAATCCAGCTAAATGAGGAGAAATCTGTTACTGGCAGCTTAGCTTCCTTCAGAAAGGACTTAGAATGGATCAGGGTATTCCCCAGTTTTTTTTTCCAGCAAGAACACAGTTCTGCAGGTGTATGGAATTGTATAACCTAGTAGTACTAACTCAGACAACTGTGGTAAAATTTTACTACAGAATATTTCTGATTAGTTAGTAAATCATGCTGATTAAAAATGATATCATTAGAAGACTTTTAATATTCACTTTGGAAATTTAGGACTGGGCTGAGCAACAGCAAAATTATGATTCTGACACCCTACCACTACTCCATCTGAAAATCAAAAAATGTTGCCTTTGGCTTTCCAGGGAACAGAGCAGGTTCAGAATATTGCTGCATTCTACTCTCCTCCTTGACAACACAGAAAACCCAGCTTCTTATCAGCTTCTGGCAAAGAGAAGATTCAATTCATAATGGTCAGGAATCAATTCTGGGAAATGCTCCCTCCCTATCTTAGGCTTGCTTCCACAAACAGATTTTTGAAAGGATTTGGGAACTTTCTGGCCAGTAATGTTTAACATGTGGTAAGATAAAGACAGTCAAATCTCTTCCTCCAGGCTATTTGTCCCGGACTCAAGCAAAAAACCTCATCCCTCTCATCACTGGCACAGCTGAAAATTAAGGATATTTTCCACTATTTAGAAACATCATCTACTGCTAGGTTTGATGAACTAGTAAAGAATTCAAATGTATTCTCCCATTCATCAGCCTATACTGCTGTTAAGGGGTGCAAGAATTTTTCTGTACTGGTAGGTAAGAAAAATTAAGAAAACAATACAACCTTACCATTAAATACATCCCTGGTGTCACCTCCTAAGGGATAGGCCCTCATTTTGCCCTGATAATGCAAAAATTTATTTTATCTCTTGTAAACAGAGATTGCTTGCTGGCAGCAGAGAGCAAAGCATTACAATCACCTTTGTCATTCAGAAGCAAAAAAAGTCTGACTGGCAGCAAAGGAAGTTTTCTTTGTCTACTAATGAAACCTTCTGCCATGACATTTGCCTTAAGTTGCTGTATTATGAAAGTAAAAATTAGTTTCTACTCATTGTTAACAAAATAGCACACCATGTATTTTGCTTTACAAACTGTCAATTACATGATTCACAAGGAATTATTGTATATTGAAGTGTCTTTCCATTCTGTATAAAACAGACTTTCATTCAGTGCTTCTTTCCAGATTCCACATGTTGTGACTGTGTCTGCCATCAGATCACAGGATCACAGAATCACTAAGGTTGGAAAAGACCCCTGAGATCACCAAGTCCAACCTTTGGCCAATCACTACCTTATTAACTAGACTATGGCACTAAATGCCACATCCAGTCATTTCTTCAACACCTTCAGGGATGGTGACTCCACCCCCTTGGACAGTCCACTCCAAGGTTTAACAACTGGTTCCATGAAAAAATTCCTGCTGATATCCAGCATATCCAGCAGATATTCCTCACAACTACGTAATGACTTTTAAGATGCCTGGTTTTCTGTGTCCTAAAATGCACCTATAATTGGAACAAAATTTGAAATTCAGTGTCTCAGAAACTTGTGCAACAGAGTTAGAGCTGGAATCTGTCCTTGACCTCCTCTGGGAACATGAAGATTTCCACACACACTATTAGCACACTTTTGCCTCTGAGCAATCTGGGCTGTACGAGACCTGGAGCTGAACCTAGTTTGCCTAAAGGAGGTTGGGGCAGAAGTTTAAATGCCCAGAAGGGGAGAAGAATAATGGTGACATTTAAATCAACTACTTAGAGCAAAATTTAAGACTCCTTATTAACAGAAAACCACCAAATGTCACAAAAGCTCTATACCATGGGAAATGTAGTAAAAATGCTCTGGCAGGGCAATATTTACAGTGAAATCCACACTGGCTCTGAATCACATCACTAGTATGTCAACACTGTTTGCAGTTTCCACACCATGGTAACTCTTCTCAGGAGAGCAGTAGGGAATTTCCATCAAAATATTTTTGATTAAGAAAAAAAATCAGTTTCTGTATAATCTAAGTTTTTGGTGAGATTTTCTTTTCTCACTGGGACCACTAATGTTGAACAAGTTTTAAAATCTTTAACTGCCTGAGCTGCTGCAGTATCTCTTAAAAGACACAGGGCAGCTGATTTACCCAGTGGGCTTGATTAGCGCATTCATAATTCAGCAATGCCTCAGCTCATGCTGGAGCACAATAACACACAGGACATGGATCTAACAGAATCAAAACTCTGTACAACCACCTTTTCTCCCCTGGAAAGTCCCCATCTGTTGAAAACTGGTGAAAGTAAGTGTTGAAAAATCAAATACTGATATCAATAACAAAATTTCAAATAAAAGTATCAAATTATTTGCATTTCAAATTCATAATGAAGTCAACTGAATAAAACCTTGAAAACAAAGCTGGGATTTTCTGAGGGACCAAGCCAAACAAAAGCAAGTCAAAATGCTACAAATATTGAAACATAACTCATAAACAAACTATTTCACTGCAGCAGGCTGTTGCAGGTAAGTGTACATTATGGAGAGGTGTAGATTTTTCACCAAAATTTCTGCATCAAAGGATGAGATGTCGTGGGTGAGGAGAAAATTACAAAGCTAATGTGGCAGAGTGACTGAGGCAGCCACTTCCTTTTTCAATATCCAAACTTTGATCAAAGATTTTTCCTTGGAAGGTGATGAAATAAAATGGAATGAGTCTGAAAGAAAAGAGAGAGTTGGCAGACTGGCAGCTAATCTAGACTGAGAAATAACTACAAATGGCCACAGGAGATAATAGCACAGACAGTGAGCTCTACTACCATCTAAGCAGATGTTTGGTGTATTGCCTCTACCTCTGAAAGATCCAAGGGCATTGTCTTCATACATTTTGGCAAAACTTTTGTCACTAACCATTTCAACAAAATATAAATGAGTTGGCAAGAACTGAATCTTTCCAACTTTTCTTGTGAACCATCATAACAATACATTGGTCATATTTATTTTAACAAACTTAATTGCTTGAGCCACAGAACAAACTACTGTAAATATTTCTAAGAAAACAGTCAATATTTCTGCTTTCATTCCACAAGGGAGTAACTAGGGCTGAGAGCAGGACAATCAATGTTTTCCAGCTACAGTGGTTGCAAGGGAGTTTGCACAGGCTCTGGGTGGGTTTTAGACAACAGGTGTTAGCTAAAATGAATCTCACTCCATGGAAATAGTAGTGCTTTAAGCACAACCCCTGAGGATACGCAAAACGTTTTCTCTCTTGGGATGAAAGATAAATATGTGGGGAAGTTGGAGCTCTAGTGGCTGAGGCATGGGTTTTCTATATGTCTAAAGTGTTTAAAAACAAAATAGTGCTTTTTTTTTTTTCTGAGCTGTAGAAACAACTGTATGTCTGAAAGTTCCTTTATCAAATTAATCCATGCTCACTCGTTGTTCATATAAAAAAGTTGCACATCTGTGAGTGTAATTTTAGTGAGTTCTGAAGTCAATTGAGTCTTCCTTAGTGGTACCTGAGGAGCCCCAGCAGGCTTTGGCCCTTCTGGAAAGGCATTCTCCACACTGAGAGGTATGGCATAGAATTTGGCTGACAGCCATCAACGCACACTGCCTCTATTGTGGTATCATCCTTCTCTTGCCATCACTGATATGATGAGGCTGAAAGACCTCAGTGAGGAACAAGTTTGTCACTGGGCTGAGCATCACATAAAAGATGCCCAGTAGAAATAAGGAAAGAAAGACTGAGATTTTTTGCATCTGTTTTAAAGAGAAGGACTTAACTGGACACTCACCCAATCTCCATTTAGGTGGCTATACTTATGCAGCTTCTCACAGATAGTTGTCTATAGCAATTTGACAGTCAGTTATGGTACCTCACCTGCTGGCTTCCATATGCTCTGCGTCACGTTATCCAATTCCATGCAGATGTCTCAGATACCCTATAGTCCCTCAGAGATCAGCAGTATCTACAGGTGGGCAACTGAACTGAGATCTTTAAATTCCCTGGCAATTAATGAACAGTGATTCCATACATTCAGTGGCCCCTAAAGAGTGATTCAGATGACCAGATATCAATTATATGCTTTGAGATGATTCCTGAAGGAATCCACTGTGTTAGGATCCACTCACTGTGTTAACCAGGGCCAAGGTACAATCCATCAGGATGTCCTCTGTTACTTCATACACCCTATGGTGTCTGAGACATGCAGTAATATGATGCAGCAATTACACATTTTTGGAACCACAGCTGGAGACCAGATGGGAACCAGTGGGACATCTCAAATGGTACTGCATACCTCTGTATGGGGTGCTGCCTGAGCTCATAGAACACTCTGAGTTGAAAGGGACCTTAAAAGGTCATTTAGTTCCAACCCCCCTGCCATGGGCAGGATCACCTTCCACAAGACCAGGTTGGTCAAAATCTTTCAAAGGCATTTTAACCTGGCTTTTAACACTTTCATGGATGGAGCATACATTTCTCAGGGAAATTTGTTCCAGGGCCTCTCCACCCTCGCAGTATTAATTTCTTTCTAAAATCTACTCTAGCTTCTTTCAGTTTGAAGTCATTACCCTATCACTACATGTTCTTGTGAAAAGTCCCTCTCCAGCCCTCTTGTAGCCCACTTTAGGTACTGAAAGGCTGCTCTAAATTTTCCCTGGAACCTTCTCTTCTACAGGCTGAAAAACCCTAGCTCCCTCAGCCTGTCTTCACAGAAGAGTTGCTCCAGCCCTCTAATCTTCTTTTGACCCTCCTTCTGCACACACTCCAACAGGTCTATGCCCTTACATTGTGGATCCCAGAGCTGCACACAGTAATCATTCACACTGAATGCTTAGAGACTGAGTCCCTGTGAACTTAGCTGAAGACTCGGAAGTGCCTTAGGCTGGAGCCGTACCCCACCCCAAGGGCCTTATTCAGTTTCCAGCAATCAGTGTTTTGTGACTATTGAGACACTCCCTGCAACCTGGCCTCCAGCTACCACTCTTGAAGGACATGTGTCTCCTCCCAGCCTCATGCCATGCCTGCCAACCCCATGCAGATGTCTCGGTTCTCTAGAGCGTCTCACTTTACACTAAAAGCCCCTGGTTAGCAGAGTCATGGAAATATCAGTAATATGGTTGCCTGTACTAACTAAGCTAATGATTCAAGATTCTCTTTATAACAAAGAGGAAAACTGGTGTTTAGGATATATTTCAGGTGGCCTGTTTTAGGGATTTATTTTAGAATGAGATTTACCATATCCAGGGGAGCTGATTTCTCTCCATTCTTGATAAACAGAAGGAGGCCAGCTCAGAAGTAGACCTTTACAGTCAGGCACCTGAATCCCAGCTCTTAGGAGTGACCCAGACCACAAAGGGAAATCCTACATGAATTCAAATCCACTGCAGAGGCACAGAGAAGTTACCAAGGTTTGATGGCCCATGGTGACCTCAGTCAAGCAGCACAGCTAGGCTGGGCATTAGTTCAGAGGCAAGTTCAGGTTGAAGTTGCAGTGCAATAGGTTTAAGATGATGGGTTTTAACATGCGTTTGTGATGAAGTAAGAAAACAAGCACAGCCATGTCACTTCAGCAAGCAGCCAGCTGAGGCACAGCCACTGTGTGCCTGAGCTGCAGTTCCTGCATTAACCCACCACCGCTGTTTTTCTGCTAATATTCTGCTAAGCTTCTCCAAGAGGTGCCATGGTAACAAGCACCTTGGAACCGCTTCCCAGATTATACAGCATGTTATGCAAAGTGGCCTGGCAGGTTTCCTGCTTTTAATATTCAAAGGATTACCTTAAGGTTGCCTATATATTTTCAAATCCCTAAATCCCTTGACACCTGGACACTTTGTACGTAGACCTAAACACAACACTATTTGGCTCCCAGACTTCAGAAAATCATTTATAGTAGAGCAAAGCATGAACAGCACAAGGCACTTCCATCTGACAGAGAGGCTGCAAGAGGCAAACAAATGAAGACGACAGGAAGGAAAATATGCCATACCTACCCAAGAGAAAGGGTCTGGCTAAAGTAAGGCATCAAGTCAGCAAAGGAAAATTGGTCTTGTGGTTTCATATGAGGATAAAGAATGCTGTTTCTAGCTATGCTTGCCACTAGCCAGACTCATGTTTCATTCAGGTAGGATTAAAGGCTTGGGCCATGCATTCAAAGGGACTATTCCCTATCTCCCCATCCTACCATTTCCTCCCTTTGCACCTTTATCATGCTGCTTGTCGCTACTCATGTCCATGGAGCTATGTGCAGGAGATGGGCACTAAACTGGTCCCATCATGCCACATTTCCTCAAAACCCCTGGGCCACGAGGTGCTGCAGCCAAGGAGGAAGGACAGAACAGGCAGTGCTTCTCAGCTCTCCTCACTTCAGGGCAGAACATCAACCCTCACCCACCTCAGCTGCACTCGCAGCTCTCCCTCGGCAGCCGTGCCCTGGAATGCAACCCTGGCTGGGATGCTCCAGAGGGCAGCAAGGACTACTGGAGCACAGCCAGCCTGCTTCTGCCCACCCGATGTTACTCTCTCCACGTGAGACCCAATAAATTAGACAAAACTTCCCTCAAGAGGCTGTTAGAAAAGCCTTGATTTATGCAGGCCTAGCAAATAGGCACTTGGATACCATGGTAATTAGCACTGTGAGAGAAGAAAAAAAAAACCAAAAAACAACGGTTTTTCTTCTTTTTTATCTGATTGGTGAAATCTCTAGGGAATGTGGTATTTGCATAGGCACACACCATATGGACAGGCAAGGTCAGAGGCATGGTCTTTCTGAGATCCCTCATGCTCACCTGAATTATGAGCAGTATGGAAATACAGAATAATTTCAGCCAGTTTCACTTCCACCTTTATTAAGTGTCACAGATGCAGTTCTTAAGTGACAGGCAGATTTTCTGCACCAAATGCATTCAGTTGCCCAGATCTGCAAGAGCAAATACTCTAAGAGTAAATACTCTAATTTGTTAAGCCTTCTATCACTGTCTTTTCCCTCATCCCTGACAATTATGTTATCTTCACCACTGGCTCATTGCCTCCTCTCCCCCTTATCTCTTCATCTACCTATCCTGCTACATCAGCAGCTTAGAATCACCTCCCAGATCTTCTTGTCTATCCTCCACACCTCTACTACTTAAATCCCTCTCAAGTAAGCAGCTTGGTCGTCTTCTACCTATAAAACTCAAGCTGTTTTCATCCAGACTTCAAGAGCTGGTATCCTCAAAGCTTTCTCCACTGTCTTACTTTGCTCCAGGACTAGCTTTTTCCTCTCCTAAGTGCGCTCGCGGAGAGAGTAAAAGCCACTTCTGTGGCCTGACTTTACCTCTGCATGGAGCCTCTTTCCTTCCCTTTTCCTCACACCTTTTCAACAAGGCACACTGGGCTCTTTATGAGTTTGAACTGTATTTGGTAGGCAGAGAGAGCAGATTACAAGCGTGTTAGTTGCAAACCACCAAAACAGCGTCTTGTCCATCTAGAGAAAATACATTTCAAGTGTATCCATCCAAAAGGCCCTGGATTTTAAAAGATGAAAACCTATGGGTCAGAACTGGATATGAGAAGGGCCAGCTGAAGAGGCTCTCCAGGGAAGTGGCCACAGCACTAAGCCTGCCAGAATCTAAGGAGCTGAATTCTCTCAGGCACATGGAGTGCTTCTTGGGGTTGCCCTGTGCAGGACCAGGAGCTGGACTCTGCTGATCCTTCTGCGTCCTTTCCAACTCAAGATATTCTATGATTCTGTGAACACACGTGACTTGCTGCAATGCTCCTGTTGTTCCCACAACAGAGGGGACACATTTTAGGGAGCTGAATAAAGAACCCATCCCTGACCACGACTGAGACACATGAAACTCTCGGGCCAACTAGCACATGAAATAGTCAAGTGATAGATAATCAAAGAAAATCTGTGATGTTTCATTGTGTTGCCTAACATCAAAAGACAAAAACTCTTGCAACAGTATTAAAATAGTACACCTAAAAGCAGACCTTTATTGGAAGCTTCCAGGTGTCCTGGTGGTCAAGGGCATGCCTGGCATCAGATTTCTACAATTTTTATAAGTTAAAAAAATTAGCATATCTAATAAATATAGTCTAATTAGAAGAGTAGCTGGTTATTTAATTTTTTCCGGGTTCTTCCCCATTGGAGCAGTTCCAGGGGCTTCTTTGCCCCATTTCTTGTTGCATCTCCTCAGATTTTGGTTGGAAAGCAAAATATCCTTGTCTGGCTTCTCCTCTTGAAAAGAAGACTAAACAGTATTTCAGGAATATGTTAGAAAGTTAGCTTGTTATTCTAAAGTCTAAGAGAAAGGATAGGAAAAATACCAGGAGCTATATAACTGTGTAATAGTAGTCTACAGAGATACAAATATATGAAAAAAAATATAAAAGCAAAAATCTTTAGGCATCAAATGGGTGTAATTTTTTTAATCCCGAGGGAAAGCTGCTTTGGAAAAGAAGAATGAGCAGGTGAATTTCACCAGATGGGACTGTGAGATCTAAGAAAAGAAATTTAAGATGGAGATGAACAAGTTATTTTTATGATGACAATATCCTCACCCTTTTTTTCTGGGACCAACACAGCCATTTTCCCACCTCTTAATCTCCCCAGGTAACTCTAAATCTTCGTTCCTATTCTAGACCAAGCCTAGAAACTGCCCACAGCTGATGGACTGTCTCGCAGCTGTTAGCCTCTTCTCCCTGCCATACAATAATGTAAAAATAAGTGTTAAATAGAGTCATAGAATCATAGAATTATTGAGTTTGGAGAAGACCCCTGTGATCATCAAATCCAACCACTAACACAGCTCTGACAGGCCCACCAATAAACCGTGTTCCCAAGTACCACATTTTTTGAATAAAGACCAAGACATCTTGCAGGATAGACAGATTGAATCCAAATTCTTTGTCTTTCAACAGATTGTGACTTCTTCATGCCCATTTTCTACATGCAAGTATTCTTACAAGGCATGACTTCAATTTTCAATTTTCACAGCATTGATAAGCAGTTTCTCAAATCCCGTATTATGCACAGTCCATGCATAAATTATTCTGGTAATAGCAAAGGGATTATATAAAAAATGTAAAAGACTGAGTAAACAAGTAGCTTCTAGTTAAAAATCTGAACCTTCTTTGGCTTTAGTGCAAATATTTCCCCTTGAGTGTGCATCCAATTGAATCATTTACCTCTCTGAGGAAGTAGTTTTTTACAGTGAAATGGTCCTCAGAAGCACAAAACAAGACAGTGATTTAGAGATGCATGCCTGTGTATCTCTCCAGCCATTGCCTATGCATATTTACTTGTTGGTGATAGAACCAGAGCAATCCTCAAGGTCTTGTCCAGATGCGTTTTTCTGTCAGAAGAGGCCAATCAGGAACCAATTTTGGAGGCACTGAGTATCTCCTGCTGCCACTCCAAAAACAGCATGCTTAGAGATCATTTCCTCTGAAAATCCTGTTCTTTAGGTTTATCTCCCCCATGAGAAGTGCAATGGTTTACATTAAAGCCATTTAAAAACAATTTAGTGTTCTAATTTTTGCTAAGCAGTAGGCTATATGGTTTTAATTTGAGTTACTAAAAATCAGTGTGAGCTGTTCTACTGTACAAAGAGCGCATTCCTATTAAAAACATGCCTTTATTAGGTTTATGGATGTTTCTTATATAAATCAGACCTCAGAGCCTCTAAAGGGCTTTAAGATGCACAAAGGAAAGATGATGCTTATCTTTATTTTTTACTTTTTGCTGCACTAAGCTACCCAAAAACACATTGACCTATCTTACATAGTGCTATTTATTCAGTTTTTGGGCATCTCTCAATGCACCTGGGAAGCAGAGAACAATATTCTTCCCAACCTACCTACAAGAAAGTATGCTGGAGAGCAGCCCTAAGCTCTAACCACCCATGAGCTGGATCCTGAGTCCAGCTCACCAGGCACTAATCCATGAACTTTTCTTCTCCTTTTACCCCATGACTCTCTCTTTGTTCCTATAATGCACCTCACTTAGGCCTAAAGATGACACAAAGTCTCTGACAAAACCATACATCCAAGACACCTATTTATCCCATCTCCCCCCTGAGACTGAGGAGAGACCAGAATATCTCCTACTTCCTCCATCCACCAGGGTTTTCTTCCAAAGCAAAGAGATACGCCATCCTTGGGTATTAGCCTGACTTTCAGTTTGAAGACCACCCAAGGACCCTGAGACAGGGAAGTGCTCCTGGGCACTGATAGCTTAAATATAACTGAGAGCCATTTGCAAAAAAACTATTTTTGGCCAACAGCTTCCCCCCATTTTGTTTAATGTGGTTCATTAAGTCAGATGCAGTGGTTGATGTTTTGAGGTCTAAATGCAAACACAGTCTGAGCTGCAGGAAGTTCTCCTGTGGATGCCACAGAGGTTATGTGAAAAATCATCACAGCAGAAATGCATTGAGTGCAGCAGAGAATAGGAAAGACAACTATGTACTTGAAGAAGAGAGAAAACTCTCTTGAAACCTTAACACCAGATTTTAAACTGCACACCATGGCATTTGCTCTCCTTTCTTAGGCGAAACTCAAAACCAGCTCTAGTGCTGGTGTTTCAGGAAGCCTGGAAAAGTGACTTGGTGGTATAGGCACTCAGCAACCTGATCTCCTTTCCTTTTGCTAGAACTGGAGATCTTCCCAACAAAAATCACACTCAATTGTTTTGTGAAGAGAATTGTTATACATGAAAGGAGATATGATCCACCTAGTTTCATAAACCTCCAAAGCCACATATATTATTTATATATGCATTGTATGTTAAGGAGACCTCTTGCTGGCAGAAAAAAATTCTGTCATAATGTGAAGCACTAAAGCTGTCATCTGGAGATGCAATCAGGAGAGAAAATGAAGAGGGGGAATCTGTAGGCAGATTTTTGACAAACACTGCTGGTTATATCTAGGCAAGGCTAGGAGATGAGTGCCAAGATTCCTGCAAGGTTTTTTTTTCAAACTTGGTGTCCGCAGTATGGCTTCCATATCCATCATTTGGCACCTCTTTGGAAGTGCAGAGTGGCCTGGCCACTCTCCTCAGGATGTGCAGGGATGCAGCATGTTGACACTGCAGGGTCTGTGCTGGAAACCTCACCAGCCCCGCACATCCCTCAGCTGCTGTCTAACACAGATGTGTTTTGTTTAGAAGTGGGGGCAGATGGCATGAATTCATTTATTTCCATTGCACAAACACAAAACAAAAACTAAAACAGGAGGTGCAAGAAGAGGGTGTACTCTGCATCCTGATCTCAATATCCTCACAAATACAGCTCAGACCTGCAGGATGCTACCAGATGGAGACTATGGTAATTTTAAAGAAAAAAAATACAAATACCATTTTGCAAGGGGGGGGGGGAGGTGTACACTTAGGTTTGCATTTGGCACAGCAACAGACCTTATCCGTCTGAAATACGCCACTTAGAGTGGCACTCCACAAAAATAAGCTCTTGCTTCTACCACCCCCACTGCCCACTCTTTTACTGGAGCTCAGAGCTTGCGTAGGGTTTTGGGCAGTGGAGCCAACCCCCTCCTTTAGCATCCAGAAGAGAAGAACAATTTTTCTGCCAGAAAGAGGAAATTCAAGGAGGCTGACAGTAATGCAGGTGCAGAAGGGAGGTCACATCTTTTTATGCAAAGGGCCAAAGATAGGTCACTCACGGATGGGTGGGACAACACTTTTAAGCCACATTTTAAAGCAAATGCCTGAGTTCACCCTCACCCTGTGTAGGACTTACAACTCCAAGCCACAATCTTGCCCAGCTAACCCACTGGTTTTCTTTGTTGTCCCACCCCAATGCTGACCAGCCCTGGAACTATTCGACCAGTCATAATATCTTTGACCATCTAAAATAGAAGGCAAAACTCTCCTGTTACCAGCTCTTCCTGACTGAGTTTTCACAGTGGATTTTATCTAAACTCTAAACCTCACAAGAACCAAACAAGGTTGTACTGTCAATCTTACACACTGTGCTCAGTGTGATAGACACGTGGCTGGGTCTATCTGACAGGCTCCACTGCAGTTTTCACTGTATTCAGCATTAATCCAGACCTCTGACTGCACCTGGAGATAACAGGCAGGAAAAAGGGTGTTGCCTGCATGTATGCCCACAGCCATCTTCTAGAGCTCTCTGAGAAGAGAAATTGCTGCCTTCAAATAAGAAATTACCCAAGATTTGACATTGAGTCTCTAGCAGTATGATTGTACAGTGTTACATTATGATCTGAAGCATAAAGATGCCCAATTAAATAATTTTTCAGCTTAGGTGAGAAATGCTGAGGTGCCTTCATTCATACTGTTTGATGCTTTATAGTAAGACAGAAAGGGGGGTTGATATGGCAACAGTGAAAAGCTCTTCTCTATCAGAGACTGCACAGAATCCACAGCCACTCCTTCCTTCCTCCCCTATATTAGGAACCCTCCATGAGGCAGTAAGGGCATTACACCATTGTTGTAGAAGAGCGATACTTTGATAGGCATGGCTTTCAGGGGGCATGTAGAAACCCAACTGCCTGAAGAGGAGAGGTTTGCAGAACTGGGATTTGCAGATATAATCTGCCTAATAACACCAAGGTTGTGAGTTCAATCCTTGCATGGGCCATTCACTTAAGAGTTAGACTTCATGATCTTTATGGGTCCCTTCCAGCTCAGAATATTCTGTGATTCTGGGATTTATGGAGGACCTTGGAGAATGAGATGGAAAAGATGCTTTCAGACTGAAACATAAGCAATCTCACTGTGGGATGTCTCACTTTCTTCACTGGGTTCACCCCATTTCATCTTGTATCTGAGCACCCCAGCAGGTTCATATTGTGTGCATGGGTGTTCTCCAAAGTCCTCTGGGCAGGTATTGGGGTCTTACCAAAAAGAGCTGATTTTGTTGAATGAGATCATAAAGAACAGTCCTATTTACAATGTATGTTGGAGAAATGTTATGATCCCTCATGTAAACTGGGAGAGCAAAAAGTTCATTCAGATTTTCTTTGTTCTCAAAGTATGACGTTGTTCTTGTATCTGGTTACCAGGGAGAACATTAGCTGCTAAACTGTGAGTGTATGAGACTATGCGATGATAATGAAGCTGTACTGATTTCAGCACTTCAAAATGCATTTCCTGTTGCTGCTGCTTTCTCATGGATATTTTCACCAAATGCTATAGTTTTAGACATCTCATGCCAAAAAATTCTTATTTTCCTCCTATATGTTGGTTCCTTCCATCATATTTCTATGCCCTAAATGAAGCTGTCTTACATATTTTAAAAGCAGTAAATTCTCAAAAAGGGGTAGCTGTCTCTTCCATATCCATCTCCAATCTTTATCTCTGATCTGCTTGCCCTTACCTCCACTGCTCATATTCACCTTTATTTTCCTCCTCAACAGGGAGAAAAACCTCATTTTATTGCTATCAGTCTCACTTTCCAAGTAGGGCAGAAGAGCTATGAATGTCCATATTTTCTGTGTTCATCTAAGTACATTCAAGGAGAAATTTGTCTTTTGGGTAAGGACTCAGACAGCAAATTGGCTCCTTCAGCTAATGGTTTAAAGTTCACAGCAGAGGTGATGCCACAAAGCATCTCCCTCTATACTGAAATCAGAATCTCTCTGTACTAGAAGAAACTTTTTTAAGAGTCAAAAGAACTTTCTTTTGCTACTCTGTGAAAAATAGATGTATTTTTCTGCCATTTTTGTCTGGTTGTATTATCTTATTGTAATTCTTGAACCTTGTAGCTTACTAAATCTAGGAGTCCCCTTTTTGTGTCTGCAAGAAAACAAATATAGACATGGACAGTTCTAAAGTAGTGTTTCTGTGTTAATGCTTTCACCTAGCCATTTTCCACCCCAGAGGAAAATGTTTCTAAGCAAAGAGTATTACAGCATGAGACACAAGCTCTGATCACTGGAATTAAATGTTACATTGTATTAACCTCAAATATAAAGCCTTTCTGTTCTGGCAAAGAACTTGTATTGCTCTAACCAAGATTTCTTTTAAAAATTATTGTCAGAGAGGCAATAGCTGGGGAAGGTGAAATAACCTCCAAGTAAAAGCCTACTGGTGTTAACAATTTGTAAATTAGATACTGTGAGCACCTGCCCACTTCTATAAATTGTTTGCTTTTGAAAGAGTCTGAATCGTCTTCTTCTGTGTAAAAGGATAATGTGACATGATGTTATAGTCTCGTTACAAGAGAAAAGGAGGATCTAATAGAAAATTGCATGTAACTGGAGATGAATGCCATGGCAACAGCACTGGAAGGTGCTGTCAGGTGGTTATGGGTCATCTTCAGTCTTCTATAAGAAAAGGCCATATGGTTTGTAGACATGAACCTGCAATGGGATGAATTGAAGCTCTTCCACCCGATGGAGAGTGGTAGCTGACAGCAAACTGTTCATACAGAAGGAAGGGGACAGCACAAGGACTGCCACCAGATCTAGGGGACAGGCTTGGGGACAGGAACCAGCAGGCCAAGGATCAAAGAATCATTGAATCACAGAATGGCTTGGGTTAGAAATTATCTCTAAGTTCATCTAGTTTCAATCCCCCTGCCATGGACAGGGACATCTTGCACTAGACCAGGTTGCTCAGAGCCCCATTCAAGCCAGCCTTGTGCAATTCCAGGGATGTGTTCTCTGCACAACCTCTGCCACTGGGTCATCATCCTTCCAGTCAAGAATTCCTTCTTAATATCCAATCTAATGTCTTTAAACTCTCTCAGTTTAAGGCCATTATTCCTTGGCCTACCACTACATGTTCTGGCAAAAAGTCCCTCTCCAGCTTTCTTGTAGCACATTTGGGTACTAGAAGATGCTCAAAGGTCTCTCTGAAGCCTTCCCTTTTCTAGGCTGAACAGCATCAGCTCTCTCAGCCTGTCTTCATAGTAGAGGTGTTCCAGCCCTCTGATCATGATGATGACCCTCCTCCTCTGGACTAACTCCAACTTACAGCAAGTCTGTCTTTCTTGTTCTGAGGGCTCCAGAGGTGGATGCAGTGCTACAGGTGGGATTTCATGGGAGCAGAGCAGCAGAACCCTCTCCCTCACCCTGCTGCCCACGCTGCTTAAGATGCAGCCTAGGGCACAGTTGGCTTTATGGGCTGCAAGTGCACATTGCCAGGACACGTTGAGCTTCCCACAATTTAAAATCCCCAAGTCTTTCACATCCTGCTGAATGGACAGACAGGGAGTGCTGAGAACAGGCAAAGTGCAGTACTAACAAAGGTCAGGGCTTTCACAAGCAAATGAGTACTGCTGGGTTATTACTTTGCCACATTTCAGTTTCACTTGAAAGTACATCATAACTGCAGTTGCTTTGCCTAGTGGCTTGCAGTAGTCAAAAAAAAAAAAAAAGTTAAAAAGAAAAAGCCAACAAATACTCAGCTTAGAAAAAAAAAATAGGAGAAAAATACATAAGTTCCTTTATGTTCCTCATCTGAAACACTCTGTTCTTGTCCAGTTCTGTTATTGCAGAGAATGCAGTGGAAAGCAGAGCAATTGGGAATAAGCAATCCAAATATTTAACAGCACATAGGAAGAGCTGAGAAGACTGGGATGGTTGGGTTAGGGAGAAGACAGTGTGTATACAACATGATGTAGTTGAAATCATGACTCAGACTTCAGCAGGTAAATTTATCTCCAGAGTGTCATAAACTTGAACAAGGGAATATCTGATGACATAATTACAATGTGCAGGGCTAGTACTGACTATCCAAACAGACCATCAAACCTGGCTGGGGAAGACAATGCTGGGTAGTCAGCTGAGGTACCATTTGATATGTGACCATTGCAAATGCAGCTATTGGTATATTAAAGTGCAAGCAGCAACACTCATCAAAGCAAAAGCAATCAAGATACTGATGCCTAAGGACCTGCTGCTCATGACTCAGCCATATGCTGATGGATGGCTCTCAGCCCCTTAAAAAAATATGAAGTTCAAAGTGGTTGTTGCAATCCCTCTAAAAGTCTTTTCTTACATAAAAGCAGGTTTGTGCTAGTGGAATTCATTTCAGATTTGCAATGACCTGAGAATACATACTTTCTGCAGCTTATCAGATGAGCAAAATCTTGGCAAGTCAGTCACCCAGTCCTTTGTGACTCTTCAAGCACACTGTGCAGATCAAGACCTGGCTCTGGGTTTTGGACATCACAAAGTCCCTTGAAGGGTCACTCTACTTTTTGACACTACTTCCAACTCAGAATCAAGCAGAACTCAATTCCAATTTGCACTAACACTCCTCTCTTGCTGCCTTTGGAGATGTTCAGATCCAGGTCTGCCTGGGAGAAAATATAAGGAAAAATTTATCTGGAGCTGCCTATTAGAGGCAGCAAGACTGGCAGGATTTTTCTACTGTCACTAGGCTTTGACAGGCCAGTAGGAAGCAAGAGTAGCTGTGATCAAATGACAAAACATAGAAGCTCCTTATTTCTTTCAATTGCTGAATTTCATTTTGGGTGCTGAAAGGTACCAAAAAAATAATTTCCCTCTGAAGAACACTGCTTCACGAGCCTGTGCAGCTCTGTACCAGCAGAGGCTGCTGTAGGTAGATAAGTCCCATCCTACCAGCCTTGGGTCCTGTGCCACAGGGCTTCCAGGAATGGAGGGTGCATCAGTGTTTGGAGGTCAACCATCTTGGCCATAAACCCCAAACCTGGTCTTTCTGAGACAGGGTAAGCAAAAAGTAAGAAAAGTACTAACCTGTTTTGTGCTTAAATAAATCTGCCATTCAGCATCAGTTGTAAAATGCAACAGATTTATGAGTTACATAAATTTCCCTATTTCTTCAAAGTTAGTCACTGGCTGTGCAAAAAGGTAGCTCAGAATTCATTATTTTTTTCAAATACTTATAATTGGATTGTTCCAAATATGAATTATCACTAAAAGGTTCCCTCCCTTGCATGAAAGTACATTTTTCTTTTGCTCACTGCCAATAAATAAGCCTCGGGAAAACATATGAATCTTCAAGGGAGTGAAGGAAAATGTAGAAGAAGCTCTAGCCAGCTAGTTTGGATCCAGACTTGAAACAGCCTGAAATACAAGCATGTTTAAATTCAGGATTTTGTGCTCAGCAACTATAGGCAGTATTCCTTTATTTTAAAGAGAACAGAAGCAATTTGAACTAGAAAAAAAGCCTTCTTGAAAACTATTTTTAAAATGACCCTCAAGGAAGAGTGAATTCGTGCTGTGCAATTTGCAAGATAAGTGCATTTGGAGCAATTCACTGATAAAGCAGTATGATGAAAGGTGGCAGGGAGTGATTGACTTCACACTAGCCTGCAAGGGCAGCAGCAACTCAGGTAACTATAAGCATATGATTATAGAAAAATAAACATAAGAGGGAATTAATTTGTAGAGACACCATTGTTTCTCCAGTTAGACACATATGGCTGAGAAATACTGTAAAGATTCAGGTGGAAAGAACTCCCCCAGAGATTGTTCTGAAAATCTCACCCAAGCCATCTTGCCACAGGCAAGGTCAGAGCAGTCAATGAAGAGATCATAGGAGGCTAACTAAAAAAAAAAAAAAAAAAAGTCTGGTGCATGCGGCTTCACATATTCCAGCTCACTACATCACTACCATGGATGGGATCCAGACACACAGCAGCATTTGGGACAGGGCAGCTTTAACACCTGGATAGGAGACACTGATTACAAGTGGTATCAAAAATGGTGCAAGGTTTACTGATCATGTCATCTGTATAAGAAACTGGTGGAGTCCACTTGTGGAAGATTTCTGTAAGCAGAGCCACTGCAACTTCCGACAGGGAGGAAATGCTGCTGCTCTCCAGCGGCTGCAGCTGGGATAATACCAAAACAGGAGCAGACCAGCTCATGACACTAACTCAAAACCAGAAAGCCACTTATCTAAATACAAATTTCAATGGGAAGTGACTCCACCTATTTGGGGATTTGTTTAGCTGTATACCACTTGCCAGATGAATTCCTTTAAGTGTTAATCATCCCATGATCTGCAGAGGTGTCCCAGCACATTAACTCAGATCTAAAAAGCTGGGACACAGGATGGTCATCTTTCACAGATGGAAGTTGAGGTTGCAACTTGTCTGCTATTGTATAAGAAGACCAGGATTTGATGTGTTTAACTTTGATGCCTTGCTCACAAGGTCACTGTTTCTTCTGACTCAGTGAATTTCTGGAGCCAATTGATTTTTCTAAAGTGCAGCTTTGCACTAAGTGGGTTGGTTTGATGTCGTTTATTTGGGACTTCTTTTCCTATTTGGGGAGTTGCATCAATTCAAGCTGTATCCTGGTGAGATTTAAAACCCCACATGCTATGCAGAACAAGATATTTGGTTTTCCTCTCAATGCCTTCTTGAGACAATTCCAGGTCATCTTTTAACTGAGAGTCATTCCAGTCCCAAGCACAGTCTGCCCCTGACTGCTCATTCATGTCCCCAAGACACCCCTTCATTTGTGTCAATACACCAAGTGTGGGCTGTTATGGGAAAACCAGCTAGTGAGCTGAACTTCCATCACTGAAGCTGTGTGGCCCCACAAATATCCACCAGTATGATGCAGGGGTAAGGCTGAGGGAAGGTGTTCTTCCAGCCTGCATGGCAACTGAGAAATCTGTAGTAACAATAGACCCTGAGAGGTCAAAAGCTCTTTCCATGCTTTGCAGGAATACTATCACACACTATACTTTTTATGCCACACCTAAATGTAACACTACCATCCCATCAAGCAGCTGGACTCCACTGATTAAAAAATTAATTTTTTAATCCACCAAGCAATATGCTGCTGAGTTACCACATTATTAAGTCCAAAGTGTTTGTCAAATACCAGTCTTGGCAGATAGATTATCAAATTTCAATTCCTTGGAGCTTCAGCCCATACCATAAGAGGTATGAGGGCAACAGACAGCCCCATGCATCAAATAGAGCTCTGCAGCATGCCACAGACAAGGAAAAAAGTCCCCCACGTCCAAAAGATTAAAGAAGTTCTTTGCAGACAGTCCCAAAATTGTCATACAACTTAGAGGAACCTTTCTACTTGACTCATTTCCAGAATTAGAAAGCAAGAATCTGATTCCACCCTGGAGGATTTGTTCAAAAGACAAAGAATGTCAAAATCAAACTGATTTACTGGATAAGAGATTAATGGGCAAAGACCACAAATAACAGATAGAGGTGTTCATTGATCAGACAAGGGGAAAGAATACTCTGCTGAAGGAATCCTTTCTTGTGCTGAGGACAGGAAGGAAGACAGACCTTAGAGCTATTATTCTTTCCTTTAAGTACAAATACTTCAGTGTCAAGATATGTGTGCAGGCTATTTTTTAGCCATGGGCCTCTCCAGAGAACTGAAAGCAGTTGTTAGGAGATGACTTTCAGCTCCTCCTTGAGTTTATCTAATACAACAGAAGATAGAACAAATAGAGCCATGTAAATTTAAGCAGGACAGTAACTACCTTATAGCCCTATGTGTGCATCAGCAATTTTTCTCTTACAAATTCCTACTTTCAAACTCCTTCCGTGACTATTTAGTATTTTTACGACCTATGGCTTTGCAGATTTGTGTGTTCTGATTCCCGTTTATGTAAATATACATGTTTATATGCATAAACAAATTCTGTGACAGAATAGTAACAAATGCATCATATTCCTGGAAACTGCTTCCAAACATACATATGAATGAAAATGTGATTATAGGAGTATTCAGCCTGGACTTAGGAAGAGGAGATCACGATTTGCAAATCTGACAGCCTTATTTGATGAAATTATTATCTTGGTAGATGGGGTGAAGAAGTTGACACTGTTTAATCTTGACTTCAGTTAGATTTTCAACAATGGCCCTCATGATATCTTCATAGGCAAACCAGTGAAGTACAGGCTGGATAAATGGGCAGTGAGGTGGGCTGAAAATTGGCTGAACTGGGCTCAGATGGCTCTGACAAGCACCACAAAGTTCAGCTGGAGAGCAGGCACTAGTGGTGTACCTCAGAGATGGACACTGGGGATAATGCTGTTTAACATGCTCATCAAGGATGATGGGACAGGCTGCACCCTGAGCAATTTGCAGAAGAAGTGGGAGGACCTGCTGCTAACACCAGCATTTGCACTGCCATTCATAGAGGGATCTTGGAAGGCTGTGGGAAATGGGACAACAGAAACCTCACAAAGTTTAACAAAAAGAAAGTCCTGTCCCTGGGGTGGGATAGTCCCAGGCACCAGCACATCAGTACATCTTGTGGGCCACCTTTCTGGAAAGAACAACAGCCCTAAAAGGTGACTAAATATTATGCCCATAGCAAAGTTGGAAAAGTTGAAGCAGAACAAGGACAGCAAAAAGAGACCCAGAGACTCTAAAACAGGACAAGTACTGCTTTAATACATAGGCAATTTCCTTCCATTCATTGGATACCAAACAGAATTCTATGACAATGACTACTCAAAAATTCTAAAACAGACTTGTAGGAAGGGGAGGGTGACATGACCTGAATTTCTGCTGAATCTATCGGTCTCTCAAAGAACCTTAATTCACTTGCCTCTCTTGCCATTAATTGGACTTTTGCTATCGACTCTGTTCTGACCAGGCCATTTTAATTAGGAAAGAAATCTTTTCTTTTTTCCTTTCCTGCAGACAAAGACTGGGATATATCAGAAAGGGTATTTCACAAGGACATGAAAAGCATCCAGATTAATAATTTTTTTTTCTGTTAATGAGAATAACTGCTTTGGAACTGGATCAGTGTAAGATCTATCTAAGATGGATCTGAAAGCATTTGGGCTTGCCTGTTATGGTATTGAGTTTCTTAGGGGATTGCAATTATGGTTTAGATTAAGCATTAATGGAGCTGAAATTACCCAAATGGCTAATTTCTTTTTGATATAACAATTGATATTTCTTGAACTATCAATAATCCGGTTGTAACTCACATGTTCCTAATATTGTTTGCACCTCAGAGGGAGCTGAAGCAAATCTTTGAAGAGTTTACTGGATGGAAGTATTTCTTAAACATGAAAAAATAAGTGCAGAAAACTTTCCAAAAGATAAAATATACACAAATTCAAACACTTGACTTTTACTTGTGGAGTGACCAATATAATAAAGTTGTTTTGAAAATTTCTCAGGAGTTGGTATATGTGCTGGTCTAAACCCAGAATTAATGGGATTTCTTCTATTTGCTGCATATTTGAGAGAACAGCATGACAAGAGGCAGAATACTAACCTTCACAGATGACTTTAACAATTTCCCTGTTGTGGTCCTCTGAGCTTTCTGTGTTATGATTCTGCATACTTTCCTATTTTCATTGCTCCCTGAGTTCCAGGAGAATCCACACCCCTCTCTGAAAAAGCACAATGCTTAGGCACCAGAGCTAGGGGCAATACTAGATTAGCACTTCCATTCACATCTTTGCCAGAATATGGAATTTACTGGTTTGCATAACTCTTTCCCCTGACACCCTTGCAGTCTGATGCTGCACTGAATCCCAGGAGGCTCAGCAGGCACAGAAGGGCTCAGCCTTCAGACCACAGGACTCAAGAGGTCCTTCAAGCCATGAGTGAAGCAGATATTTAAGAATGGAGGTGATGGAAGAAGCAGTATCTATCCAAGAAAGTCAGAAATTCTTCCTCTACAAAGAAAGGCATGACCAAGTCAGACCTACTTGCAAAGGATGACAAATAGAGGCACTGGTTTTCTATGGATCTTCAGATCATCCAGAATTTTGGTTCCTGGTCTGATTAGGATTTTTATGATCATAAAAAGTTGCAGTTGTTTGCAGTGTAAAAATTGGTATGACCATGCCACTCTGTTAAATGTTATTTGTATTCCAGTCTTTCTATTCTGGATGCAACTGAAGTGTGAAAAGGTCTTAAGAGTCCTTTAGTGACTTATCCTTCTTTGGTTTTGCAGAGAAATACAATGAGAAATTCTATGCAACTCTTTTGAGTGCAGCTTTTTCTCAATAATGTGATTTGGTCAATTAATTTTTAAAGCAGCTACTAATAGAGCTTGCCTGTAAGCTAGATATTAGTCGTAGGGGAATAAATAATGACAGATTTTTTTCAATTAACCCAAGAGCAGCACAGCAATTAGTGTATCAGATTTGCTGTTGTATTGTGTGTCCTCTGATATCTGAATCACTCTGCTGTTTTTCAGTTTGGATGTCTGCAGAAGATCTCTAAGCATTCACTGCTCTAGACAATAAACAGAACATTAGCTTGGAAGGACAAATTTGATTTCCTTGAAAGTCCCATGTCTGTTCTGTTGTGTTGTGAGGCTGTTCTTTCAGTTTTCAAATATATAGCTCATTCATGGACATTATTATCTGTTGGCATTTCTGAGTAAGAATAATTTTTTAGTATAAAAGGCTTATTACAGTAAGTGCAGGAAAGTATATCAATTAACATTACTTTCAATAGATCCAAGAATGAGGGTGCTGGTAAGAAAGCTACTGAGAAATTTAACCAATCCTCAATACTATTCCCACCAGTATTACTGCAAAAGAACTTGCTTAATTAGGGGCCTATCTGTTCAGAGGAAATAAAAAGAGCCAAAGTCTGATCTTGAATACGCAGGTTTGTATAGACATAATTCTTTCAATTCCAGTCTTGTTACCCCTTACCTAGTGAAAACCAGCACCAAGAAAATTTTGACAAGAATGTCATCTGCCATGTCTCATAATGTTTTGTGAATACTTCTGAATCACAAAGAAGGTGGAGAAAATATGTCAAGCAACAGCATTTAGCCTCAGTTGCAAGCACTACAATGAATAGAGTAGATACTATGGGGAACGCATGGTGAAGAGGTTAATTATAAGCCATTATAGCCATTAGATTAGTAGCATTATGCAACTTTAGTGCTCAAAGTGTTTTAAACTTTTTTGCCTCCTTTTATGAAAAGTTCATGACCACAATTTCAGACCACATAACAAAAAAAGCAAAACAAAAACAAAAACAAAAACAAAAACAAAAACAAAATAAATAAATAAATAAATAAATAAATAAATAAATAAATAAATAAAAATTGCTGGCAGTAAATCTCAGTTCCAAAAAGTCTTGCTGAGCATTGCCAGAACAGGTCCAAGGCCTCAATCTAGCCTTAAACATCCACAGTATCAATATTTATATCTGAATTACTCCCCATTGGCTCTCTTTCTATTCTACAGGGAGAAACATTCACTTGTAAGTTGTGACACATCTGGTATATTTTCAGTATCTCTTTTGGCATGAGCTGAAGTGCCCATTACTCTCCCATTGACTACTAAAGTAGATGAGATAATGAGATCATATGTGTAGGTGTTTCCATTTGGTCAGATAAGGCTCACCTTTTAAAAGTATTTTTGAAAGGTGAGTGTGGGGAAGTAAAGGTATCAAACTTGTTTGAATCTAAGTACTGAGTAACTCATTAGCCTGGGGATCAGTCTAAGTTGTCTTCCACCAGGGAGTAACTATCAAAACATTTCTCTGTACAACTACAAGAAGTTTTTAACAGTCTGTTCCAGCAACCCACCATTCGATTTCTCCAGGCATACATATCTCACTTCTCACCTTCAAAATACAGCTGAAAAATGCTAATAGGAGATGCAAGGGAGGTTTGCTTCCTCCTCCTCAATTCTGCTCAGGAACCGTCCAAGAATAGTCAAGGCCATGGAATTACAAATCCTAAAAAAATTCAGAAATTTAACTAAGTAGATAAGAGTCAGTGATGGGCATGTAGCTTCAGGTACTTCCTATGCATATGAAAGCACTCTCTTAAGATTTTAATGGTCACCTAAGAAAACAATTGAGTAGCCTCAAACTTCCAGTGCAACCATCTCTTCCATTGACCTGGAAATAATGGATGTAGGAAAAAGTCCTGCATCAGTTACAACATAAGGTTGAATATCTTGTGTTTCTAATCGACTAGGAAAATGAGATTTCACCTCTCCAACAAGGAAATGATCTAATCTTTCTAAAATTTTGACACTGAAAAAGGGAATTGTAGATGGAATTCTATTTTAGGTCTATTTTCAAGGGTTTCTAAAATGTGTTAGTTAAAAATTATCACTCCCTGAAGGGCCTGCACAGCTGGACCAAGAGCGATTAAAGGTAATTGTATCACCAGCACAGAAAATCTTACAACTATTAGAAAATTTCTGTAGGCTTTCCCTGTTCCAATATGTGGCACAGTGTGGCATGTTCAGAGCAATCCCAGAGTTTCATCTCTTCTCCCTACTCTTCAGCTAAGAGCTATAGATGAGAAAGGACAAGGGGAAACTCACCCCAGGATTGGCAGAGGACCACCAACCTACAGCCTGGCCCTTGCAGTGCTGTTGAAGAGCATCCTGCAGACCCAAAAATGGTAAGCTCAACACACCCAGAGCAGTCCCACTCTTGCTAACAATGTTTACCTCTTGCTGGGAATGGTGCTCCCTTATCTGAACCAGGTACCTGTTTTATTCAGAAAAGATTTAGGGTAAAAGAATGCATCTTATTCTATTAATCAAAAGATTAAAGTGGAATAAAATTGTGCTAATTGGAAGAGTTATGCAGGAAAAGCCCTGTGGGACCTACATGGAAGTTTCTTACATGTTTTGCTTTTGCAGTCATTTGGATCTCCCTTATCCTGGGGTACTCTGGAGGTAGACACCAAGATTTCCAACTGCTTTTCTTGGCAAAGGTCTGGAATTTCCAATAATTTTCCTTTCTAAAATGTTTTAACTATTGTGTTTCCTCAGAAGATAAAACATGGGAGTAAGTATTATGGGAGATTATTTCGCTACCTCACCTAAAGTTTTTGGTTTGTTTTTTTGGTTTGTTTTGGTTTTTTGCTTTGCACTTCATGAGGAAAAAAGTGGCATAAATTTGCATTTCAAGGAATTTATCTGTATATACCTATCTGAAGCTGGGAATAAAATGCTTCTGTTCAGTACCAGTTCCTACCTTCATCTCCCTCTAGAGCAAAATTAACCCAAGGGTGGGAGGGAAGATTGAGAATAATATGGAGCTGATTCACCTTCTACACTCACTAGCAAAAATAGAGATTATTACTGCATGCATCAGTGGCATTGAAGAAGGAATTAGTCTGAGATCACTTGTAAACAGATGCAGTCAGACATGACTGTTGCATGAATGAGAATGCATAAATTAAGCTTTGCCAAAGGTTACTAGTAATTTATAGTTTTGGCTTTTAGGAAGCTCCAAGCATGACGCTATTTACTTGCATTGTTTATTGAACAAGTATATTTACCAGGGAAGTCACAGCAGCTAAATGCTACCTTGTCTCTTGAGGATATCTTGCTTGATGAACAAGTCTGTGACGTCATAGGCCAAATACTGCCTTTGAAGTTGGAAAACATCAACTGATTGATGCTTGTCTGAAGAGCTGTCACAGTGAACATGGAAGAAAGAATAATTGTCATAACATGCCTAATACTGAAAATTGATATGTCTCTTTTTCGTCATTTCTAGACCAGCAAACTGAAAGTTGCATGACAACAAAGCGTTTAAATATGGATTCTTTTCAACACATGTGCGGAAATAGCTAATGACTTTGATTTAAAGAACATTGTTAGTAAGTAAAAGAACTAAAAGAGGTGCAAAAAAAAAAAATTGGAATCCCTTTGATCCCCAGCAGTCAATGGGAAATTCCATAATCCTGCCCTGTGTGAGGTGTTGATCAAGAGAATACCTCAAATTATACCTTGACTATGAAGTCATATCAGGAGCTGGACAGAAGACCTAGCTAGTGGAAGCAGTAGTTTCAATTGAAAAGATGGCATTCTTCCCTCAAACCTACAAATGCCTCAGCTTTGGGCTGAGGAGGTCTTTTGCTTTCTTAAAGACAGGGAGAAACAAATTGTGATCCTGAGTTAACACCACCAACTCACCATGATCAGCACTCTTCACCTTTGAGCAATTATACTGATCACATTTCAGCAAGATGTGAAGCCTGTCACTGAACATCCCCTCTGATCTCTATTGCTTGTTTTCAGACACCTCCTTCCTGTCCCTCATTTGCTACATTCTCAAACTGATGGTCTTCAAGCCACAAGGCTGGCTGCCTCATTTGCTTTGACTTCACTTAGTTGTGAACTCCACTGATAGAGTTGAGTTTGCACTCAACTCACTCCATCCTTATTTTCTGACTCCTGTAACACCAAATTAAAATACTTTCTCCTTATCTGCAGTCACACCTTGGGATAAATTGGTTCTCTACTGCAGTGATCTCATCTCCTATCTGGAACACGGGGGTTTATATTTCACGTACAGCTGAAAAGACCCATGAGTGAAGTCACTCAACTTGCAGCTATCTGGTGCAGGGGTAAGATGAAGGAGAGCATCAGCAAGCCGTTGTGGGGCAGCACAAGGAAAAGCATGAGGGAGAAATGCTGGCAAAGCAGATACCATTGCCAAAGTAAATGAAGCCCTTTCACACAAGTGAGAGGAAGGAGACGTGGCAGTAGGCCAACTGTGTGTCCCTTGTCTATGCAGCCAAATTAAACCCTGTAAGTAAGGTTTTCTAGAGCATAATGTTTTGCCTAAAGACACTGCACGTCCATCATCCCATAGCATTTGCCAGCACTGGCTGGAGGTTACGGGTCAGGAGCCTTCACTGCTCCTGTCACAGCTGCTGACACATTACAGAACACAAATGGAAGACGAAAATGATTTGCTGCTTTACATAAAGTTTGTTGCCTTTTGCTAGATGAGGGCATGCCTTTGATGTGCTCATCTTCTCTGTCTCTTCTTTAACAACAAAAGAAACATGCTGCTGGAAACACTGTCATAAATCTTACTGCAGTTGTTGAGGAATGAGAGCTGATGTCATGTTGAGCAGAATTTTAACAGCCACATAAACAACAGGGAGAAAATTTATCTCAGGGCACTGAGTTGAATTCATCCCTGACAAACACAGTGGCAACTCAGTTAATGAGTTTTTAAGGTATTTAGATAACGACAGATGGATAGACACAATTTCTACTATACTCAGTAGCACTGAGCTGGGTTCTTGAGAACCCTGTTTGGCATCAGTCTACATATGTACACTGATGGAGAGACTACATCTGTGGACAGTGGAAGAGCTACAGACACCATGTCTCTGGACTTCTGTAAGGCCTTTGATAGCATTCTCCCTCTCTAAATTGGAGGGATGTGGATATGATGGGAGAGCTGTTTGGTGAGTGAGGGTAATGCACAACAGCTCAGAGTCCCAATGGACATCAGTGATGAGTGGTGTCCCTCAAGGATCTGTATTGGGACCAGTCTTCAGTATCTTCATCACTGACATTTACAGTGAGATTGAGTGTACCCTTAGCAAGTCTGCAACACCAGGCTGAGTGGTGAGGCTGACATGCCTGAGGGATGAGATATCATCCAAAGGGACCTGGAGAAGCTCAAGACGTGGGCCCATGGGATCCCCATGATGTTCAACATGGCAAGTTGTAAGGTCTGGCACCCACTAGGCTGTGCTGAAATCAGCAGACTGTGAAGTACACTGAAGCACAGGCTGGCTACCAGCATTCATGACATCAGGTGCACTGTGGCTGGTACAGTGATTAATAGGAATTAGGAGCAGGAGAAATGACAGCTACATGATTTTATCTGCAAGAGAGCTGGGGAAGCAGACACAGTGCATGGCATGGCTCTGCAGCCCCAGTCTTTGTACTTGGACCTTCTCATTTACCATTGCTTTGCTCTCCCAGCAGCAACCTGAAAGCATGGAAAACAACAACAACAGATCCTGGACAAGAGAAAGCAGATTCAGTTCATGTGCTATGTGATACAAGTTTCTAGTGCTGTCATTCTGAGTCTGCTCTACAGGAGGAAGCTCAGGTAAACCATACACAATCCAAGACCCCAAAAATAAAATTTGAGGTTTCCATGTTGTCCTGGGCTTTGGCACTGAGATGACTCTTATTTTTAATAAATTGGCAAGCCTACAAATCAGGTATTATTGACTGATTTTCATCGTGTACAGACAAGGAGTGTGCATGTGAGGGAAATGGGCAGAAATGAAGGCAGGGAGGCAATGAAGAGTTCAAGGGAAAACAGGTGCCTCTACTCCACCTGCAGTGTCATCAACCTGGCATCAGCAAAGTTGCTCAGAAAGGAGGCATGCCCTGGCCTCTTAAAAAGAATTGAAATGTCTTATCTTTCCTACTTCATTATTTAAAAAGCCAAAAATGTGCATTTCTTCCACCCTGGAGGTGTACACAAGCTTTCCCTCAGCTGCATTCTCAGTGCACAAAAGGATGCAAAACAAGAGCTCAGAGAGTAGCTGGGAGGAGCTTCTTTCTCAATGGTTTTTGACTGTTCCAAAAATAGCAGCCACAAAGCTGTGTATTCTCCCAGGAGGCATTTCTGCCAGCGCACCACTCACCTGCTCACCCTTCACTGCAGTAACACAGGGCAGCTCGGGAGTCTTAAAGTACATTTTCTAAAATAAAGCTTTTCCTGCAGTTTCCCCAGCACACCTTGGTGCCCACTAGGCTTGTGTGCAAGGTCAGCTCCCACTGCCAGCAACCTCCACTCCTTCCTCCTGTGCAAGAGGCAGGAGGGGAAGAGCCCTGACACCATCTCTGGGAGACTTTGTCTTTCATTGGCCTCTTCCCTTTAACCAGACCATGGCTGCACATCACAAAAAGATGATTTTAAGCCTGACCAAGAAGTCTCAGCTCATTTGAAAGGAAAGTAACAGAAAACAAGAAATTAGGGGGCTATTTATCTGTAGCATTTTTATAGTCAGTTTTGATCACAGATGACACATCCCCACTGACACGGATATTTCCCACTGTAGTTAAGATTCAGAGGACTCTGACATAACCTTTAAATTAAATGCAGTTCTTTATACTGGAACACAATTTTCCTATTAAGTGCATCCAATGAAAGAATAAACCAACCGCATGCCATACACATCTGTTTAAACTCAGCCATCAGTCACATCCAGGAGGCACAATGAGGTCTTTGCCAACTAATTAGAGACTAAATATCACTCTGGAATTACTCATCTATGGATTTTAAATATACTGAATGAACTTTGAGAAAATGGTTAACAACCAGCACCTAAAACCAGTAAAGTCCACTGATAAATCATTCCCTATTAATTTCTTACTCAGCATTATTACAGCACCAAGGACAAGTAGCTGGAAAATGGAAATAATTAGTAGAGAAAATTTACAATAAAATATTTTTTTACCTGAAACCCATTTTGGAATTTCTTAACCATGGGTCTATCCAGGGAGCAGACCTTGCTATGTACACTCTATGAGAACTTTGATTTTTATGGCATTCTAATGTGACTTTAAAGCTCATTAAAGCAGCTCCTTTTGTGCTGCCAGCAACAAAAGTCTTGATGTTAAGTGTCCCCTGGAGTCCACATTTCAGATAAGTGCTGTTGTTTTTCACTAAACTCAGCCTCTTAAGCTACCAGCTCAAAGTATAAAACAGAAGCTTGCACCCAGCAGTTATCTGGAAGCCAGATTTCAAGATAATGTGCTTGCAGCAATGACAATCCTTTTTGAGCAAAAATGCTTTAGAAATTAAGAAGCATAAAATAAGCAGCTGTGTTGCATGCTGCCCAGAGTGTAACACAGAATATGTGCCGGGCACTCCTTAAAATCACTTCTTCCTTCTTTTATTTACCAAGAATTCAGGGGAGAAATATCCAGGTCTTTATAGTTGCTTGTTTATTTGCAGTGCAGTGATGACTGGATGTTTAAAAGGAATTATTAAATTTGAAATATAATTCCTCTCCTTAAAAGGCCCAAGTCTTGGAGTCTCTGTACTTGATCGATGACTCAACGACATCAAATCTGTCCAATATGCAAGTAAAATCGATTTGGTCTTATTCCTAACTGACAGCATATTCAGCAGAGGATTGGGAAGTCAAGTTGGTTGGGTTTTATTGACTTGCAAAGCATCCACTAGTAAAAACAATTTTGTGATACAAAAGTTAAAATAGATTGCAACGCATTCTCCTGTAGCATATGAATTTTCCATGGCTATTAACAGAATTAAACTTCAGGAGCTGCTTTACCGATTTAAAATACATCAATATAGGCAGGCAGATCAGTCAAGTCAGCAAGGGTGTGGGTTAGGGCTTCTCTACCCACAACCGCACTAAAATGAAAAATTGAAAATTTAATTATTGTATAAACTATATGTTATTTGTTGTGCAAATAACGATTTTGCATTTTAGTTAAAACATTGTGAATGCCTGAAAAGTACATTCAGCTAACATTTAAGGAGAGAATTTTCACAGGTCAAGCTGTAAATCCCTACAGCTCTCATTCTCAGTGAAAATTAGATATCTGCACTGATTTATCCTGTAACTCTATAAAACATGTCATGTTGCCCTTACTATTAGATCTGGCAGCCAGTACTATTCTTTTAACCTTTGTAGGTGCAAAGGACTGCTTGAGTCAGCAAGAACCTTTAATGGGAGCAACAAAAGCTTTCATTGCACATGCTGCAAAATGGAAAAGGTGCCCTTACTCCTAAAGTGGGAGTTATTTTCACTTTCACCTCAGGCAAACAGCAGTGCAAGCACCTCTGCGATGTGCAGACAACTTGACTACCCTGGCAGAGTCACTCAGTTCTGTGTGAGCTCTGGTGTGGTCCCAGAGTCAGGACAACTCTGCTCATCTTTAGGTGTTCTGCATAGGGGAAGACCACATAGGTTGTGCGCAATGCAATGACACCACGTGCACATGCTGGCACAGCTCTGGGCTTGCTTTTGACCATGGCCAGCTGGCCATTTTCCAAAAGATGTTCTCATGCAGTTTCTTGATCATTTCATTGAAGAGAAATCACTTTGGATTTTATCTTAGAAAGGGAGCACAAGAGACACACATTCGTCATATTTAGAAGGCACCCAGCTAAGGCCTGGCCACTGGTGTGGGAAATCCCTTTAGCAGCACTTCCCCTAAAAAGCTAGTGCACCTCTTCAGGAAACTAATAGCTGGAGAAAGCTGTGATGATTTATGGGTTGTGCACAGCAGTGAGAAGATATTTTAGTTTGAAGAATAGTTTTGGAGCATCCATTCCCATCCATCTTATCAGACTCCCTTAATCTATAAGTGACTCTAAAGACCAAAAAGCTGTGGACAGCTGACTGACTCCATTCCTTGCAAATGCATCAAAACAACCCTCATATCCTCTGACTGCATGCTGTCCTACCAGGCAATCCCCAGCAGCTGGATTTTAGGAGCTCCCTGTCACTAGAGCCACCCCAAGGAAAACCCTTTGTGTAACACATAGTCTTTAACAGGCATCTAGAGCACAGTGCAACAGTAGGGATGTTTTCCCTTCCCAGGATTGCTCTTGACAGCCCCCAAAATGTTCAGAGTAGACCAAGCCATAACTTTTTCCATCGATTATTGGAGAGTAAACCTACTCTTGCTCCCTGGTTCACCCTTTAGAGTTATGTTCTTAGAGGCATTTAGATGTCTTCCAAGCAAAGAGATGTTCCAGTTGAACATCACAAATGCAAATGCCAGTGCTCCTGTAGTGAGCAATGTTGCACAATGACTATCCCCACTGCAAAGTTAAAGTGAGAAACAGTTTACAATCAGCCTTAGTACTGACTTTCCTAAAAATCATCTTTCAATTCCCAACAGGAAGCTCTTGTTATGGCTGTATTGGAGAGATACATCTCACCTGGTCTGTTTGGATCATGAAGTTTCCCAGCTGCACAGAATTCTGCATATTCCTCCTCTCATTACATTGGCACCTGTTTCTACTCAAGCCAGACACAAAAATTAAGCAAAGGAGCACACAGACCCCTGAGAGGCCTGATCAGATCAGCACATGCTCTCACAGAGTGCCTAACAGGCTAAATTCCTACTCACAAAGTACACGTGTAAGTGCTTAAAACTCAGTCGGAAAGAGAGACCTATCAGTGTATCACATTTTATACAGCAGCCTTGTGTTACTGTATTGGGTGAGAGATTCCAAAATGTCTGCCTTGATTAGGCTGTGAAAATTATTCTCTCATGAGGTATGCTGTTGGAATCCCTTTGCCTGACCTGAACACAGACCTTCTACATCTTCATTAACCCTTCACCTATGCTAAAAGCAATCATCACTATCTCTTCTATAACAAGACTTGTTCTTTTCCCACTACTGATGGGGGGGGGGGAGATACATCACATGCACAAAACTTCAGCAGAACAGAAATAAATGTAAGACCTTGAACATAAGGGCAGAATGAGAAAACATATATTTTTCTTAATTGAATAACAGGGCCATTAGCATTAAAACAGCATTACTGTAGACAATATATTATGGTTTAAAATGTCTCTGTAATAAATCACAAGGGTATTTTAGATAAAGACATGTTCACAGACAGTAAATCTTACAACCACTTGCTCTTGTGACTGGTGCTATGGAGTGTAAAAAAAGATGAATGTAAGTGTACCAATAGCTATTGCAATACAAGAGTCAGAGAACAGACTACACCATACAATAAAGTATGTAACTATGGCCTGTAATCTGCAAACTTACATGGGAAATGTATGGCTCAGTAACAAAAACATTATTCTTAAAAGCTTAGAAAGAACATAAGAACCTTAATTTTTTATTTTTTTTTAATCACAAACTCCAAATCCTGCCCCTCGAAGGATGAGCTTGGAGCCCTGCCAAGTGGCCATTCATGCACTGGTGTGGGCAGGAGGGAGGGAGCATGGAGGACAGGGAGTTGCCAGAGGCCTGGGAGGGTATGGTTGCCTAGAGAAGGACTAGAAGGCAGTGGCATTGCATTCTGCAGAAGAGGAGGAATGCTGAGTTCTTTCTGTCACTATAGCATGTCCACAAAATGTCTGCTTCAAGCACTTTACCTTTCTTGTGCACTGGGTAGGCCTCAGCCCCACAGGACTGGCTGGAGAAATGTGCTGCTCTCTCCAAAACCAAAACCAAATAGATGCACCAGGGAAGAAGGTTTAGATTGGATATTAGGAAAAATTTCTTGATGGAAAGGGTGGTCAGGCATTGGAACAGGCTGCTCAGGGAAAAGTGGTGGCATCACCATTCCTGCAAATGTTCAAAAGACACGTGGATGTGGCACTTGGGACATGATTTCATGGTGAACACAGAAGTTAATGATTGGACTCAACTATCTCAGAGGTCTTTTCCAACCACAATGATTCTAATTATTGTTGCTGGACTTCTTTTAATCCCTTTTTTTCCCCATCCCGTCTTCCTCCACCCCAGTTTCAAACTGAGTATACAATATCAACTGTCTAGTGAGACAAATTTGCTTCACATTTTGCTTCACACAAATTTGCTTTACCAAAAGTCAAGGAATAATTTGAATAGAAATACCAAGTCATTTACAAATAAATGCACTATCTGCCATTATGCCTAGCTCTGTATTCGTATAGGTATTTCAATTATGCAGTAATTATAATTTTAATCACTTGTGTGTGTATAACAACTCATCAATTTACTAGTCTTTAGCAGAGATTCTTCCAGTTTATGAGCAATATACACATTTGCAAGGGAATAGTTAGAACCACAATTAAAAGTTATGGATGGTAGATGAACCATAGTTACTCTTGCATTGAAATTCCCCACATAAACTGTATTAGCAACATCTGCAAGTAGGGGAATATATAGGAATATATTATATCATATATGCACAGGAATATATCCTTCTCTTCTTTATTTGCATTTAATCTGCATTCCTAAGGCTGACTTAAATCACATCACACAGCTTCATAATGTGGAGGGGAAGAAATCTAGTTTCTATATTGAATGATAAGACATTATTTTGCATTCTTCCCTGCAAGGAGGAAGAAACATTCCTGTCAATGGTTACAAAGGACGCTGAGCTGCTCCTGCTGAAAACCACTGGGTGAGCTAATGAGGAAATCAGCTGATCTAAAGAGTTGCTCCTTGAAAGCCCTTGATGCAATCAGTACACAAACCTAAGCTGTGCTTCCCTCTGCATTATCCAGCTATGCTGATGGCCACAAGCTGCACCTATATTCAATAAGCAGAAAGTATGAGTGTATTGTCACTTGGTCTCCACAGGCTCAATGGAGGCAGAGGGAGCCTCCATACTCCATCTTTCTTCTGAGAGCACACCATGAAAGATTTCTTTTTTGTAATCCTACAATTGTGGACCAGACGAGCACCCAGATAATTTACTGAAGGCTGAAAATGCCTATAAATCACAGCACCCAGTAGCTCCAAAGAAGCTAAACCTTTGGAGGGAGTGCAGGGAAGCAGGGAGCACAACTGTGCAGCAGAAGCCAGACTGTTGTGCTGGGATGTGAGGAGAGCCTGGCTATCCTTTCTGAGCCAGACACACTGCTCCTGTGCTCAAGTCTTCTGAGCAGATTAATTCTACATTAAAAGGTATGGTTTACTATGCCCAGCTCCATTCAGAAATAATTCTAACTGTTCTAAGCCACCAAATATTTGAAATACCTGAGCCTGCCTGTCCCTTTTGAAGTCTAAAAATTTTCATTTTGTTATTTATCTTGATAAAAGTAGGTCTGAGCTCATGGGAATAGGGAAGAGCTCTTGTTTGGTAACACATTGTTCCAATGGAAAGACGTAGATCTCTTCAAGGAGCATGGTATTTTCTCCCCTCATATGCAGTAACACCTGGATTGGAACCCTTTGTGAATGAATATTACTGATTCATAACAAGTTTGCACTCATTCGTCACAGAGTGATGGCATTGGAAAAAAGATGCAACACATTCCCTACTGCAAAATGCCAGTCTTTCCCATTTTAGGAGCAGAAAGCTGTTATGCTATTATTTATCTCATCAAGTGTGACTAAGTTCCATTCGTTCTAGACACTGCCCATTTCACAGCCAGTTTGGAGCAGCAGCTGCCTGAGTTCAGACATCCCGAGAATGAGATGATTAGTAGGCACCAGGGTATCTTCACAGAAGAGCAATTGTATGCTTATGTTAGGCTGTTAAAATTAGCTAGGCTTATGGCTTTTTACAGTCAGAACTCCCTGCCTTTACTTGTTTGACCACCTCAATGTGATTCTGTATCAAAGAGCACCAGGAACATCGATCTCATCACACTGGTTTACATTCCATGAAGGCTTTTTTAAATTTTGCATCCTTTTTTTCCTGTCCATAGATTTATTGCTGCCTACTTACTCAAGTGGAGCTTACTGATCAGTTTTCACCTGAATCACACTTTTTTGGTAAATGCTTCTTGATTTTGTCCCCAAAAGAAAGGTGTCTTTGCAGCTCAAGAAACAAAAGGGTGAAACAGAAACACCACCATCTCTATTTCTTCATCTGCCTTCTCTTTCCACCACACTGGGGACAAAATCAAAATGAAGGAGGACTGCTGTTCTGAAGCACCTAAACAGGCTGGAGGAAGGCAACAACAGCAACCTCCTGAAATACAGTGAAGTCCTGCCCATTGGAAGGAAAAGCCCTTGTCAACCACACAGGCAGAGGACTGGCAGAGCCCTCCACTGCAGTCACCTGGCTCACATGGTAGGGGTTCATGCAGCACCACACCTGCTGAACATGCAGCACAGCACAAGCCACAGCTCTCCACACCCAGGAGAGCCCCTCCATTCACATCAGCTCACTTTAAACACACAGGCAAGATCTGACAATCCGGGGACAGACTTGCTCTTCATGACTACCCACGTCACAAAAAAATCACCATGTTGCCAGTGGTCATTCATCTTATATAGGTCTGTCTCCTCTCTGCTGCTGCTTCCACTTTCATGGAAATTTTCTTTTCTGTCATGTGAAGTGGAAGGATTGTTTAGCAGTCCCTGCTCTGACATACAGAAACCTGTCCCTGTGCAGCCTGCAGCTCCACTACAGACTTTCTTGAGCAGAGTGGCATGAAATGTTTTGATCAGAAAGTTTGGCACAAATTGCAAAATCAGATGTTCTCAGCAACTAAAAGTGTCAAATCCTGTTTCCACCTTTTTTTTTTTTAATGGAACACTTGGAATTTATTTTACAGAAACAAAGTTTCTTAGCCCACTCCTAAATGTATTTTGTCACCTGTTAAAAAAAAATTTAACTGCTCCAATTGATACGAAAGCTGTTTGGTTTTACTGTTAGGCTGTTGTTTGTCTTTTTGCTCTCAATCAAACCCAAATAAATTAATTTTAGTGATTTTTCACTTAGGCTGTGAATACAGAAACCAGCTGCTTCCACAATTCTGCCCTTCAGGACAATGAGAAGAGTTTCCTTCTATAGCAGGAATTGACCACCAAATTTTCACACTCCAGTTAACTCCCACCAGAGCTAAATGAAAATTGATTTTTCTCTTGCTCCACTGCCTTGCCATGTTACCTTTGTGGATTTGCTTGGCAGCATAAAGAAGCTGTTCAAATTTATTTGCTATCAGTGACTTAGGAAATTGTTTTATGATGCAACATTTACAGTTCTCCAATTCAAGCCCGTTACCTACCTGGACTTTATATCTGTCAAACCAGAACACTCATAATTGCTCTTTGGTTGATACAAATTCAAATAACATTAGGTCTGTTTCTCAAGCAGACAGGGCTCTGCTGATGTACTCTTAGAGACCAGAAGGTACCAGAAACTCCTTGGCTAGGAAACACTTCCGAATTTTTTCAGACAGATTCATGGGAAAAATGGAAGTTTTTAACCAGTTTCGCCCATGTTACATCTACTATTCAAACCTATTACCTATGCCTAACAGGAGCAGACGAAGAAATGTCTGACTGTACAACAGCAGCAGGAAGTTCCACATCCTTTTGAATTGCTCACTGTCTCCCAAAGCTGCCCCCTTGCTGTTGCTGATCCCAGTCAGAGCTGGCCTGTCTGGTGGCTGATCTGCCCAAAGACAAGGAAGTAGCCATCGTGTCCAGCCTCAGAAATGCATTCCTAGAAACAACAATGTCCACGTGCCTGCCCTAATGTCCCCAGTGTGAAAAGGCTTCCTGAAAAAGGCAGGTGACAATTTCAACCTACAAAAGGAGAGACCCTTCACTTCCTCACAAAAAGAGAGAGAAAGTAGAGAAGTAAGCTGTATCTGTTTTTACTCTATGCTCCTTTGCATCACCAACCCAATTTCAAGGAAACAAAAAATCATAACTTTAAGCTAACAAAAGCTGTAGTAGCTTCAACTCATACACCTGCCACTGAAGAAAGTGATTCTTGGCCCTGGTGAATAAAATCCCACTTATTCAAAAGGGAAATAGGATCTCTGGTTAAGATATTGGTACAGGTCTTAGGAGTTCAAGCCACATAACCATCCAATCTGTGCCTTACTGATCACCTCAGCCCACACTCTTCTTGAATCCAAACTGCTTCAATATGAAATTCACTCTCAGGTACCAGTTTTGAGAACATTCTGAAAAAAAAAAATAAAAGCTTTAGCCTGGTCTACTTACGTGAAGGCTCATGGTCATCCTTTCTCACACTTAGGTGCCCCCAAGTGTCCCAGGCTTTATGTGGGATACAGGCAGGCAACCTGTCCATATGCAAAGCAGACAGTATGGTGAGTAAGTGAGGATGTTCCCAGTATTTTATCTTGCTCTCCAGGCATTTCTGCGGACAAAAAGAAGTCTGCAAGCCTAATCTTTAGCTCCTCCATGGATAAAGTTGGCAAACAGGAGGGAAATATCCCATGTACTGCCAGCTGGGTACAATTCTGGTTTAGGACTCACAATCCTAGACCCAGATTAACCTTTTCCTGACTAAGTATTTTGTCAGCTATAGGAACATCTGTAATGCAAATAGTAACAAAACACTGTCTCTCAGGAATATGAGAACAGTCAGTTTTAAAGCCTTTAAAAGACTTTTTTTGTCAGCTGAATCCTCCACGCACCATCCCTTTCCAGTTTTCAAGGAAGCAACTTGCAAATAACTAAAGGTATTCCAAAAGCATTTAAAATAAGTAAGAAGGATTTGCCAAAGTTGAAAGCAGGTTTATAGAATAGCCTAAAATACTCAGGAGTCTAGGACCTCTTCCTCTGCAAATATGAGGGATTCATATGAACATCTGGACCATGCTTTGCTCCAGCCTCTCTTTCAACTCATGATCATTTTGTTCAGAGTGAACAACAGAAGAGGCCCACTTTTTCTCCAGGGGGGTGATTTATAAAAGTAAACTTGCACAGGTTTTTGTTCTTTTTAATTGTTTTCTTCATACTAAATTACATGACCCTGCAGAGAAGATAGAAATCATAAAACTCTGAGATGGAGAAGAGGCATTACATTTAATCCCTTCTCTTATGAAATTTCTGCACTGTATATTTCCTAAGTGATTCAGTGTCAGGTGATAAGCTTGACTTGTCAGGTTGAGTCTCATCATCAGGAAATTTATTATGGAAGCTTCATTTTCCATTCCTTAACTTAATCCTATTACTCTTTAATTTAATCCTATTACAACCAAGATTGTTGCTGCTAGCCATGTCCACATATCAGCACTGAGATGAAGAGTCACTTTAGAATGTGGAAACTCAAATAATTTTATTACAATGCTCAGAGCAGCACAATTTCTAGGCTGGGTCTGTTCCAGGGGGTGATTCATCTCATGCATGGAGAGGTTGGCACACTAATGCTAGTTTACCTATGCCTGTTAATTGGTGCTCATCAATTAGGACTATTTAAGTAATTTTTCTGAGCCTACAGGAGGGACCGGACCTGGCACAGAATATCTACAATCACAGCAAAATAAAGCAAAATTGCTTCTTTGCACTCCTTTTGAACATTTCAGAAATCCCCCACGGGCTTGCTTTAGCTCTGAGGTATGATCTTGGGTTAATAGTTTTTGATTAAGGCAAAGAAAGAAAAGGAAAGAGAAATCAGAACAGAAATAACATCTAAGATCAAAACAATCCTTTCCACAGCTTTATTTCACTGTTCTGTGTAATTCCCAGTTGCTGCTGAAAGAGGTTGGCTGTTTTTCCATAGCAAAGCTTAAACACATATACTGTGTGTATAGACACAGACACAGATAAATATATGTTACACACAGGCTATTAAACCTGCAAATTCAAGCATATGCAAGTACCATAATGCCAGATTTAAGGTTAACCTGCTCATGCTGTGAATGTTATGAGTCAGCTCCGAACAAGATCACATGGTATTTTCCGAAAGACCTGTGATCATTCAGTGCTTAGGTCTGTATCTCCGTGGTTCACAGAAGCGTGGGTTAACCCCTCCACTTGTAGAACTGTAATGAATTTGTAGATTCTTCTAAATTCCTTCTTATAAAACCTGAAGGAAAAAGCAAAGGATTTGACCCAAGTAAATGCTCTGCCAAAATTCCCATGTTCAGAAAGATCTGGACCATTCTGCCTTAAGTTTTCAAATTCAGCCATGAGCAGATTTTCCAACTTTGAATACTTCAGCCCAAATGATCAAACAGTAGTAAGGAAAAAGCTATTACACCATGAAATTACTAGACTCCGGCACAGGACCAAAATGCCTCTGTGCTACTCTCATTTTTGCTGCAGAGCAACTACAGACCTCTGGGCGGAGCCGTGCCCTTGTTTCTCAGTTGTTCTCTCTGTGAATGGTACAAGCCGGCAGCATTTCCATTCCACTCCCAACAAAAGACCTCATCTATTTCATAGAGCCATGCCAAAAAATCTGGTTTTATGCAAAGGAGTCTGAACTCCACCTAAAGCCTGCCCCAAATCAGCTTTCTCTTGGCAACCCCCTATACGATCTTTTTCACTTCTGGTGTTGAGCATCACATTTCCCCATGTACACTAGAACTGATGATCTACAAAATATTTATTCAGAAGTAATCCTCTTGGCACATCAAACCTGAGAGGTTTATCATTAAAATGCAAAATTATTTCAGTTGAAAAGACCTTTAAAGATCACCTAGTCCAAATCCTCTGCCATGGGCAGGGACACTTTTCATTAGACCAGGTTGCTCAAAGCCCCATCCAGCCTCAACTCCATTATTTGCAATGATGAACACCTTGAACATCTTATGTAAGTCCTAATTAGATTTGTCTTATGGAGGTAGGAGAGATGTCAGTTTTGCACATTACCTGTAGATACTGAGAATAATTTCATTTTGGGGAAAAGAGGTATCTCAAGAGAGTCTGAACCTCTGATGCAGCTCTGACCTTGAACTGGTGGCTGAGAGGCCGTTTCTTCATGGCTGGATGTTCTCCTCGTGTCTTTGGCCATACATAGGCAGTGTTGACAGAAATTAGTTGTGAACCTCTCTCAGAATAACTTCTTTATGAAACCTGTAAATGGAGACAGCAGTTACTAGGTGTTTCATAGCTTCAAGCTCTTCCACAACTCCAAAACCTGTAAGTTTTTTTTCATTTTAGAAGGAGTTGAGATTGCAAAGTGGAAAGGTCAGATGACTGTACATTTGAATCTCTAATATCCAAACTTCTATTTGGCCCAGATAGGGAAGCTGAAATAGCCAAAACCTGGTTACGAAAAAGACTTATAACTTGCTCCTATAAATCTTACCCTTTGATGGGACAAACTTACTGCCCTTAGTATGAGAAACAGCATAACAACCTTGTCAGGGAAATTAATTCCATATTCTGCATATTTGTTACCTAAAGTCAGTAAATCTACTGAAAAGGAGAACTACAGCCTTAAGCTGGATTGATTGCTGAGGAATCAGCATCACTTCGGAGTGAGGAATTTCTGCTTCTTTAGTAGAATAAAATCCAAATCTGTAGCATTTGTTTATTCATCCCCATTTACAATCCCTGTAGCAAACCAAGCTGGAGGTCATCAGTGCAAAAAGCCTTTGTTCACCTGGTTTGTGAGCTTGTGACCAGGAACAAAAGAACTTTCATTCATGCATGGTACCAAAAGAGGGGACAAGTTTCTTGTTGGGAGGAACAATCAGAACTTAAATGGCATCAGCGGAGATTTGTTTTTCACTGAATTTCAACTAGCATAAAACATTTTGGAGGTTGCTACCAAATGTGTCTGATAGTTTTGCAGTAAACTCACTCCTAATTTATAGCCATGCTAATGGGAACCAAATTAACCTAAAAGTGTGTGTGTGTGTGTGTGTGTGTGTGTATATTGTAAACTCAGAAACTCTGTCATTCAGCTACCTACTGAGCAAAAGTGCCTCCTGGGGACTGCAAGTCAGGTGTGGGCTCTTTGGCAGTTTAGACACTTCCTGTTTAATTAAGGTTTGTGTGAGATGTCAGAGCTCCTCAGTGTAAACTGCAGTACCTGGAACAGGGGAGAAAAATGACCTCATCTAACTCCATTATGCAACGGCCCATATGACTCTGCAGTCATTTCTGACGGTTTGTGGCATTTAGCAGTTGGCTGTAGCGTGTCTAACCATTACAGAATTGCTGAGAAGACAAATGTCCTTACAGGCAAATGTAGTTAACAGCACGATGGGTTGCAGGGCAGATGGATGAAATGAGCATCGAGAAATGAGCAGCTGCTACAGTGACATGTCTCCCTTGACACAACCTTGCCAAGCCAGGATGACAGTACCCTCTGCGTGAGAAGGAGCTCTAAGTGGAGATGTTGCCATGTCTCCACTTGTCTTGAAGCAAGCAGTGTACCTTTCTGAAGCTCATCTGTTAAATTTTTTAATATCCCAGCTGGATTTGCATTAACCTGCAAAGAAATATATTTGCTCTGTTTCCCGGCTCATAAACACTCAATCACTTTGCGAAAAGCTCTTAGTTCTTGTATAACCTATTCAAGCAAGAAGATCTGTGAAAACAATGGTCTGCAAGCTGTTCCCATGATACAGAGCACTGGGGTTGGGTGGGTGCTGTTCATGCCTACATGGCAATGCATCAATGTCTGTGTGGTCTCAAAACACTAAAACCCTACCGTGCAATCTAAGGCAGAGCATTTTGGACTCCATCAGAATTTCTGAGCAACATCAGGAGATGTGAAAAATTGTCTCCCTGGGAGTTGTCAGCCATTTCCACAATAACTTGTAAATAAGATCACAGTGACTTTTATGAACTTGTTTATGAAGTTGTGCCAGATTCTCCAGTACAGCTGTGTCCTTCAGGATCTTTGCTAGACAAGTGTACTGGGCCTGGCTGGGATGGAGTTACAGTTTTTTCCTAACAGCCTGTGTGGAGCTCTGCTTTGAAGCTGTGGCTGAAATGGTGTTGGTAACACAACAGTGTTTTGGCTGTTGCTGCACAGAGCTTAAAAAGCATCTGTGGTTTCCTCTCTTTCCTCCTCTGCTCACCTCACCCGACACGTTGGCTGGGGGTTGGCAAAGGGTTGAAAGGGGACCCAGCCAGGACAGTTGATTCTAGCTGACAAAAGGGATATTCCATACCATATGACATCATGCTTAGCAGTAAAAGCTCAGAGGAAGGAGGAAGAGCAGAGCATGTTAAGAAGAAATTCTTCACTGTGAGGGTGGTGAGGCACTGGAACAGGTTGCCTCATCCCTGGAAATTTTCAAGGCCAGGCTTGATGGGGCTCTGAGCAACCTGCTCCAGTGGAAGGTGTCCCTGCCCATGGCAGGGGGTTGGAACTAGATGGTCTTTGAGGCCCCTCCCAACCCAAGACAGTCTGTGATTTTGTGATTCTGTGATTTTGTGAAGCTATGTTTGTGGTTACGGCATTTGTCTTCCCAACTAAAGCTGAGTCCTCCTTGCCAAGAAGCAGCAAAACATTTGCCTGCCAGTGGGAAGTAGTAATAAATTCCTTTTTTTCCCCCTGCTTTGCTGTGCATGCAGCTTTTGCTCTCCCCATTAAACTATCACTAGCTTAAACCACAAGTCTCCTCACCTTCTTTCTGTTTTCTCCCCACCCTATGAGGGAGGAGAGTCAGTGAGCTGACAGACACTGGGTGTCTGTTAGCCAGGGTTAACCCACAACAGTCTGCTCCAAGCACAGCACGGGGCCTGAGATAACAGGTTCAATTTAAGCATTCTGTCAGCAGTTAGGGTTGTTAACTGGCAGGTCCTGCGCTGGACATGCAGCTTGTATTCTTTATTGTATATTACAGTCCAAGGCTGTTTCTGCTGTTTGCTGTGGTGCTTATTGCTTTACTTCAGTGTGCCTGGACACCTTTTGAAAAAGGCAATGGCCGTGTGCCAGGGCTGGCGTACAGCCGTGGCACTGATGTTCCTCTTGTGCTGTGTGAGCTCCCTTGCAGGAAGCACTAGGGATTACACCTCTTTCTGCTCCTCTGGGATGGATCCTCTGCTCCTCTGGGATGCATGTGTCCGGATCTTCTGCATGGGCTCCCAAGTTCCTTGTACATCATCATATATATTGTTTGATCATGTTCTCTACCATTGTTGGATTGCTGTTGCAAAACCTGGCTTGGTCCTGGCACAAGAGTAAACAGCTTATTGGTGAGGTGACAAAGAAATGTGCACCAAGGTGGCCAGTCAGTGCTGGCAGGGGTTGTGGGAGGATCTGGGAAGGTGCCTAGAGCAGTTATCACCTTTGACAGCCTGAGACTGTACACTTGAACAGGCACATAAGCCTGTTGAATTAGCTCACTGCTTGGAGGAAGGTGCCTTGCCTAACCCAATGAGACCCAATGAGTTTTGGCAAAGTTTTTGGGCTTGTTCTGTGCCTACTGAGCCTCAGACCACCTATTCCTCCACAGCCATCAGAGGAGGCAGGATGAGGGAGTGACAAAGTCACCAAGGAGGTGGAAATCACTCAGGCCATAAACCCCAAGTTTTAAAGGAGCTGCAAGATCTGTGGAAAAATTACAGCCATAAGCCAGGTGAGGGGATTGCTGCCTGGTTGCTCCAATGTCAGGATACTGGGTCTGCTGTCAGCAGTTAGCCAGCAAGCCAGGCAGCTGGGATCCCTAAGCAGAGACACACAGACTGACAAAGGGAAGCCTTTGGACATAATTCCTATTGACAATGAAAGGCAGCTACTCCCTCAAGGATGACTTGGTATGATGCCTGAGCAAGAGAACCACCACTGCAGAAGGCATCCAATACTTGAGGGAAAGAGAGGTGGTGGGACTGCACCCAGTCCATGTGCAGAAGGTGTGCGTAACTCACCACTGTTGTGTGCCAACACCATGGGGCTGATGCACTGGACAGACCTCGAACCACTAACTGCAGAGTGACTGTTCCAATGGCTCCTGGGATTCAAAGACAACTTCCCCTCCTCCCCCTGACCAACGGTCAGGTCTCAGCTGCCAGAGATGCCCCACAGAGTTGTCTCTGTCCTGCCAGAGGGAAAGGGGGATCCAGGGCATACCATGCCAGCCTGTGCTTCCTCCTTCACAATCACAGGATGAAGAAGTGGAACAATGTGCCCACCTCAAATCTAGAAGTCCACATGCATGGACTGCAAGGAAACCCACTGTTACAAAGAACCCATCCAAGAACACTGGTTTGATGGCCCTGCATGTGATCCACAGAAGTAGAAGGCTTTGTTGGACACTGCTGCACAGTGTACTTTAACATCATCAGATTACAAGGGAGCAGAATCCATCTGGATTTCTGGAGTGATCTAGACTGGGAATGTCAGGGTCAGTCATCTGTAGCTCAGTGAGCCCATAAAACACCACAGCATCTAGGGAAAGATGCAATATGTGGGCGGGCTTGAGGGGTGCACACGACCACTGAAGGATCACACAGGTGGTAGATGGCAGTTCTGTGAAGGGCAGGGAGAGAGTAATTCAGAAAGATGGGCAGGAGGAGCATCAGGCAACGAGCACTAAAGTCTTTTTTTCCCTAACTAATTTCCACACTACAATTGTATTGGCTTTGTCTGCACGCAGAATCTACCTACTGAGATTTCACAACAGTGACATGCTGATGCAGGGTTTGGGTTTCTCAGTACTACAAGATTACAAAGAACAAGCAGTAGCCTCTGCTGATACTAGGCAGCATGGTTCCATAGACTGCAGCCACCTCACTGACTTAGATAAGACTTAATCAAATACATCTGTGATCAATCCCCTATTATTCCTTCCCACAGGGGTCTCAAGACACCAACAGGGATGAAAATCAACCTCATGTCAACCACAGCTTTCAAGTCTGTCTGTCCACAGCCCACAGTCCATCTAAATTTAATTTGGTAAGATTTATCTGAGCCTGATGTAAGTAAATTAATCATGCAGAGCACTGACCTATCCTACCCCAGGCTCCCATGCTCCACCCTGCATGTTTATTTGGAAGGTAATCTAATTTGCTGCAGATGTGCTTATCTAGATGGAAAGCAAACTGTGATAGGTACCTTAGGAGGAAGGAAGCTTTCCAGGATGCATGCCTCAGTGAATTCTTTTGTATGAGGAATGCAGAATCTATTGTACTGTTGTTGTTGATCCCCACTGGAATTATTCGCCTGCTCCCTGCTCTTTGTCTCCACATGTTTGTGACGCACAGTTAAGCTCCTAAACCCTAGCCAGTTTAAAACTAGGAAGAATGTACCAGCCCTTCTCTCTGGGTTTCCCATAAAGAGATTAAGCAACTCTGGAGAGCTGCTGGTTAAAAACCTCCTGCCTGCAAGGTGCCTTCGGCAAATGAGAGTGAAATCCTGAGAGATGTTTGCTAGCATGATGCTGAAGCACAAGAGCCCACTGAGTAGCCAGCAGTGGCATAGCCCAGCTTTGTAATGCAGAAGAGAGTCAGAGCACAAGACACTGACCTGAGTAAGAGACACTGTGGAGGTCTCATGTTCCTAAATATATACAATCCCAACAAGTGCTGAAACAATTAGAGGACAACATTACAATTAATAGCAACTATCTTTAGATGCAAGTTGTCTTCTGTCCCACTCCAGGCTGTTGAATCTCGCTCACCTTTGCCTCCCAATCTGTATCTTATACTTTGGCTTCGTCTCACCATTGTGTGGTTAGAGAGGAATCAGAGCCAGTTCTGCCTCCCGGCAATACTCCCCTCTTACCCCATGAGGCGAAGCAGAACAGAGCTGGGAGGGAGGTGTGCTGGTGGATGCTGAGGCAGAGATGATAGATGGATAGTCCCAACACCAGGAAGATGATGTGTCTTGTTATTTTCCCTCCTTTCAACCATCTCACTGGCTTCAACACTTTCCTCTTGGGGGTCCACATCCACTCACCTTCCCTATTTTCTGTTTCAGAGAAGAACCTTCTACCCTACAGCATCCTTGCAGAGTATGGCAGCATGAAAGTAATCCATGCTGCAGACCCTCACCCAGACAAATGGACTGAGAGAGATGTGTGCATGCAAAAGACGTAGAATAGCCAGTTGAGAGCATAGCAATGGCTGTTTTCCACTGAAAGTGTATAAATGGGAATAAAACAGAGCAGAAGGGTGAACTGATCAGAACAGACAGTCCCGTCGCCAGCCCATCCGGCTGTAGGCTGCTGCCCTCCTATGGCAAATGGGGAGTCCTGAGGCCTGGAGCAGCTCTCTGTATTGCTGAAACGTACCGAGTTCAGCTGCTGTTTCTGGCTGACAGAAATCACAGCTTCCAAACACCCAGTTTGCCATCTCACTGTTTGTCTGAAGTAGAAAATCAGCACCCTGGGTCAGTCAGCCTCTCTGCGCCGCCAGGGAAGCTTTTGTGGATGGAAAGAACTGTGTGCTGCTCAAGGAGCATTTGCCATCCTCAGCCTGTGTGTGACACTGTTAGCGTTGAACAAAAACATCCCTGCAGAGAGGACGCGGATCTGCGGCTCTTCTCCCTTAGTGACAGCTCTTTGTTGCTATTGTTGGGCTTTGTTTCTAATGTCTGTATCTCAGCAACACAGGAGCTGTTGATTCATGGGCTCATGAGAACATCATGAAGTCCAACAAATGCAGGGGGCTGCATCTGGTGGGGCAATCCCCATATATGAGCACAGACCGGGAGAGGAATTTACTGAGAGCAGCTCTGAGGAGCAAGACTTGGGGGCTCTCACGTATGAAAAGCGGAACACAATCTGGCAGTGTGTGTTCACACTCAGAGACCCAATTGTGTCCTAAGCTACAGCAAAAGCAGCATGGGCAGCAGGGCGAGGGGAGGGATTCTGCCCCTCTGCTCTGTTCTGGTGAGATCCCACCCGGAGTGCTGTGTACAGCTCTGGGGACCTTAACACAAGAAGGATGTGGGCCTGTTGGAGCAAGTCCAGGGAATGCCACAAAGACCATCAAAGGGCTGGGGCACCTCTCCTACTAAGGCTGAGAGAGTTGGGCACATTCAGCCGGGAAGAGGCTTGAAGGGAAACCCCACTGTGGCCTTCCGGCATCATGGGGGGGCTTATGAAGTGAGACTTTTTAAACCAGCCTGTCCTAGGTTGAAGTATATTCCATGACCATCTTCATGAACTGTTGAAACCAGGTGAGGCAGTGCTCCCTGCCTCCCCCACTCTGGATTATCTTCTGTTAATGGGCCCATCAGCACCTTTGCTACACAGCTCACAGATAACCCCCTCCTGGACTACCTCCTGTTAATGGGCCCATCAGGCCTTATCACATGACTCACCATCCCATTGTGAGATGCTCCGCCCAGCAGAAGGAACCAAGCATTCCAGCCTGGATATAAGCTGAGACTCTGAACACCAGAGCAGCGCTTACCTACTGGACTCCCAGAGGACAAGAGCTACTGCTAAATCTTCAGACCCATTATTTCTACAAAATCACCGCTTCAACAGAACCACTCTGCTTAGACTGCTACCACCATAGGGTGTCAGGTTGTATTCTGTCTTTATCAGTGTTCTTGTACTACTGCATGTATTTATTTTTTTCCCTATAAAATTATAATTCTGACTTACAATCTCCCACTAGTTTGATTTCAAACTAGTACACAGCCAATAGTGACGGGATATGGGGCATGGTTTTAAACTGAAGAGGACAGGTTTAGATTAGATATTAGGAAGAAATTCTTTACCATGAGGGGTGCCAGTCATTGGAATAGGTTGCCCAGAGAAGGTATCCCTGAGGCATTAGATGCAAACATCATATCCCTATACTGCCCAGTTACTTTCCTGGTGAACCAATAAATTCATTCATCAAGAAAATTACATTTGAATGTATTAAAGAAAAAAAAAAAAAAAAAAAAAAAAAAAAAAAAAAAAAAAAAAAAAAAAAAACAGCTTATGTTCATACAAGCCACTGAGATTTGGATTAGGGTGGTGAGGCACTGGCATAGGCTGCCCAGAGAAGCTGTGGCTGTGGATGCCCCATCCCTGGAAGTGTTCAAGGCCAGGTTGGATGGGGCTTTGAGCAAGCTGGCCGGTGGAAGGTGTCTCTGTCCATGTCAGGGGTTTGGAACTAGATGATCTTCAAGGTGCTTTCCCTGAGCGCCACAGAGCGGAGCAGCTCCCGCGGAGCAACTCCCGTCGGCTGAGGGCGGACATGGCGGCCCGAGCGCTGCGCTCCTCCCACCCGCATGGGGGCGCTGCGCCGCCGCCTCCGCCCGAGCCCTGCCGCACGGCTGCGGGCCACAGTACCCAGCATGCCCGGCGGGCCCGGCCGGAAGCGGCAGTGAGCGGGTGGAAGCGGAGGGCTGGGGGGCCATGAGAGGCGCCGGGAGCAGCGCTGCGCTCCGCGCTTGGGCCGGCCAGCTCCTGCTCCCGCTCCTGCTCCCGGCCCGGCTGTCCCCGGCTCCTCGCAGAGGTGAGAGGCGCCGCAGCGCTGTGCTCGGTCCTCCGGCTGGCTGGCAGCCCCCGCGCGCGGGCGGGCATGCGGCTGCCGGGGCCGGGTGAGCCCGGGCCGGGTCTGTGAGCGGCGCAGGGGCCGGACTCGGTGTGCGGGAGCGGCCGCGGGGCCGTCCCTGAGGCGCGGTGTGGGGGAGCGCTGGGCGCCTTCCCTCGGGGCTGGAACACGGGGTGAGTTCCGCGGGCGGGAGCAGCCGGGTGAGCGGCGTGTGCGCTGTCGGGCGGTGTTGGGGACGGGAGGAGTTACCGGGGGTGAAAAAGGGGGTCACCGAAAGTGTCTCACGTAGAGGGTCGTGGGGTGATTTTCTCCGGGCTGGGAGAGGAGCATCCAGTCGAGACTGCAGGAGTGGAGCAGTGGGGCCAAGAGTAGCGTGGCGAGCGACCAGAACTGAAATATCAGCTTTCTTGAGTCAGTGTCTGTGCAATGTAGCTGTTCAACCCAATGGAAAAATCAACCAATGCGTTTAGAAGGCAAGAGCTGTGCGTTTAAAAGCTGGGACATTTCCATGAAAACGATGTTTGGAGTTGGTTTTCGTTGTTTGTATATAGCATTCGGTGCATCATAACTCTGATGTAGTCATTAACAGTGCAGTGCTGTGGCTGGTTTAGTTACAGCTAGGTCATTATAGTATTTGTAAAAGCGCACATAACTTGATTTATCTAGTAGTGGCATAATATAAATTCCCTGTTGTTTAAATGATATAAAGCTTTTGAGTAAAGATCTGGATAAGACACGGAACAATTTGGTTAAGGCAGAGAGTCAGCAGTGCATATAGTTTCAAATGAACAGATTAAGAAGTAACAGGGCTGCTTAGATAACAAAGAATTAACAGGATCTGTAATATGCAAAGCCACACAAACATAAGGTGAAGAGAAGCATATGCTTGAAATAAAAGTAGGAGAAGCAGTGAAACCTGCTTGTGGGAAGGCACATCATAAATACATGGATCTAAATAGGATCTTTAACTAATACCTCTTTAGGGATTAGGTGTACCTAATCTCTGAGGTATTAGACACAAATATAGTATCCCTTTACTGCCCAGTTATTTTCCTGGTGAACCAATAAATTCATTCATCATGAAAATTCGACTTGCCTATATTTAAAAAAAAAAAAAAGTAAAATAAAAATTTATGTTCACACAAGCCACTGAAAATGAGAGATATGGATTAGATATAAGGAAGAAATGTTTTACTGTGAGGTTGGTGAAAGACTGGCACAGATTGCTCTGAGAAGCTGTAGGTTCCCCATGCCTGGAAGTGTTCAAGGCCAGGTTGGCTGGGGCTTTGAGCAGCCTGGTGTGGTAGAAGGTGTCCCTGCCCATGGCAGGGTGCTGGAACTAGTTGATCTTTAAGGTGCCTTCCAAACCAAACCATTCTGTGATTCTGTGATAAAATAAAAAGCTGTTGGAATTAAGACTCAGCAATTTAAATAAAATAACAACGAATGCGTAATTGCATAAAGTGATTCAGTGTTTTGCAAGTACAAAAATTATTGAAGTGATATTTCCCAAATATTATAAAGCAGTTGACTGTGGGGGTTTATTTGTGCTGTATCAGGATGTTTTGTCTGTTGCACAGTTTCAGGAATGCACTTAAGACAGGTCTGTAAGTTCTATTTAGTGTAAATCTCCTCTGGAAGAGGAATTGATGGTTTCTGGTGTGTGCTGTAACCCAACTTTTTGTTGCAACATACATGCAGCTTTTCTGTGATGAAAGAAATTAAAATTAGTGTATTGCATGATAAGCCAATCCAGGTAAGATTAAGGCACATTTTGTTATTTCCAGGTTTTGCTGCCACATTCATTAGGAAGTCATATGATGTCAGAAGGGTTGATATCACTCCCCTGGAGCAGAGGAAGGTGACTTTTGATACCCATGCTTTAGTGCAGGATCTGGAAGCCCATGGTAAGTGATATCAGATAAATAATTCAAAGGAAAACTTTTAATATTAAACTGATTACTATCCAAAACATCCTTTCTCGTGGAACTTCAGACATCCACATTCTTTGTTAAGGCAGAATCTGGTGCATCTGTGAGGTGAATTTGATGCCCACACAGCTCTTCTGTGGGAAGAAGGAGTGAACATTTAATCTCTCATGGCACTCACGATTATGCAAACTTCTGTCATATTGCCCCATCATTTTCCAAACAGACGAATCCTAGCTTGTTGCATTTTTCCTGAAGCAGTAGATTTTCCATATTTTTGATTATTCATTATGCCCTTCTGTTAATATTTTCTGCTTCTGTCACATTTCATTCCATTTCATGCTTTCAGGGAACGGTGCTGGCATTACTTGACAACTGAATGTCCTGTGGATTTGCACAGTAAAGTAATGTTGTGTCTGTTGTGTTCTCTGTTCCTTTTCCTAGTAGCTCAAAGGGTTTGGTTTGCTTTAGTGATCCCTGCTGAGCTGATGTCTTCATCAGACTAGAAACTGGTTTTTAAAATCCCAAGTGACAGTAGAAAATCTGTACAGTCAGAGGTTAGGATTGTTCCCACTGTGTGGGTCTAATAATAATAATACATGATAGTAGTTAAAAGACTTACAGTAGTCTGCTATGTTTATTTTTTTCATGCTTGTCAGACTTGACAGCCTGTACTTCCCTACATCTCTCTAGAACTGTTTTTAAAAGCTGGCACTGTTATTTTCCAGTCCATGGGTAACCATGGTAGGCTGTGAAATGTTACTGTGAAATGAGTCAGTCCCAGGGACTGATTCAGCTATTTCTTCTTTGACTTCCTTTAGAATTTGTGGGGTGAAGTCTGTCTGGTGCTGGCTGTTACTCAGTTTAATTTGTTCTGAAACTTCTCCAAATACTTCAGTACCACAGTGACAGGTCTTTAGAGGTAAAACCACAAAAGTAAGAGAGCCATTTTAGTTTTTCCCAAGCTTTATAGGCAGTTTTCAGGCTTCAGTCTCTTGCATATATGAATTTTTCCTCATTTTCTAAACTTTCACAGAACACAGCCATTTCTTGCTGTGGAGGAAGAGTCACATAAGAAATTGGCAAGAGCTTAAGTAACCCTGAAAATTCAGAGCAATACTATCACGCTTTAGAGTGGAAAGAAGCTGTCATAAAGCAAGTGTAGCTTTTTTAGGTGTGTAAACCAGTGGTGCACATGAACAGTATCAGTATACTAGAAGGGAGCAGTGGCAGAGTTCTCTAAATAATATGCCTTGAAAGCATTTTTCAGTGTTCATTTAGCCCACTTTATAAAATGGGATAGTTGAAATACAACATGCCATTCAGATTGCTGGAAATAAATCTCTAGGGCAAAAGCTCCCAGCACTTGACTAGATCTGGCTAAAATAAGAGCAATTTTTTTCCCCATAACTCACCACACACCATCTTTAACACTTTACACCAAGCTACAGACAAAGTGTACTTTTTATCATCAGAAAGCAAAAATCCCAGTTTGAGTTCATTCTGCAGGCAATGGATGGAGCAGTTTAAAAATCAATTTTGTATTATGTTCCTGTCTGTGCAGGACAGTTCCAATGTACACAGAATTACTTTTTATCATTCTACAGCTACAATGCATGCTTTGTAGCTCAAGGTAAGTTTGGTTTTAACAGAACTTGTGAAAGTTCATTATGAAGTAAAGTTTTGCTAAATTATTTTTATAATGCATGAGCAGCTGGATCCTCTATGAAGAAATTTGGTCTTTCCGTCAGCTGCATGTCTAGACTTTCAGTATATCGAAAGGCACTGTGCTTCAGATTGTTGCAGCGTTAAGTTTGTTTATTCTAGCTGAAGTCCCAGTGACTGGCTCCTGGCTGTCAGTTTCCAATCACTGTGTGAATTCCTGTGTGCCACTGTGGTTAGGTGTGGCACTTGTGTGTCTCTTGCTCCTCATCCAGATTTTTAATGCCACCTTAACTTGTCACCCTTCAATTGTCCCCTAGGCTTTGGGAAGGAGCAGGCACAGACCATCGTGTCGGCGCTGGTGACCCTGTCCAATGTCAGCTTAGACACCGTCTACAAGGATATGGTGACACAGGCCCAGCAGGTAAAAACTCCTCTCTGCTGGGTAGCTATAAAGGCTCCTGTTTGCTTCTTTAAAACACAAGTGAGCCGCTCTCTCTAGTACTATAAACACCTCACTGTGCCAGGTTTTCCTAAGTTTCCCTTGGGATTTTAACAGATAGGCCCTGACCAGCTTCCCCAGAAGTCTGACTACTTCACTGAACACAATGAAGTTTTTACAATTCTTGTGAAAACTTCGGTTGCATTTACACTGAGGAGCTAATAGACCTCATACCATCTTAAAATATTCATTATCAATACTGACTACACTATGAAAACAATGCAAATTCTATTTGGGATGCTGACTTTCTTTGCATATAATAGGATTTTCAAAAAGAAAGTTTTTCATTTTGATGAAAGAAAACCACAGAGGCAGAAGGTCTTGTCTTCTTCTGAGATGTAAAAGGAAAAAAAGAAGTTAGACAACTTTTATTACAAGTAAATGCCAGTAAGATAAAAATCTGTTAGAAGAAAGGCAGCAGTTCAAATAAAAATGAAAGCTTGATTACATTAAGTAATTGAAGAAAAATCACACATAATTTCAGTTTGCACAGCCTTCTGGAGCAATGATCAAAACCATTACTGTGCATCAGAGAATCCCACAGCAATGTGTCATTTTCCATGCTAAACAGTAGGGTAACTTCCATATGCTGGGAGAAGGAGTATTGCTTTCAGCATTTTAAAATACTGAGTTCCTTCATTTTCTGGTTTGGGTTTTTTCCTGTGTTTATACGTAGTGCTAGAATTCTGAACTTGTAACTTCAAACCCCAGGAAGGTTTTTCTCCGTGCTTTTTAGCAGTGTTTTACTTCTGTCCATCAGACTTTGAAGCTGGCAGTGTGATACTCATATCGTCAAGTCTTTGGCTTTCAATGAATTTGTAGGCAAGAACTGGAAGTGCTTAGTGAGAGCTGCATTCGGATCAGCAATTAATGCTTATGAGGCTACTGAATGTTCATGGAAAGTGGAAGAGACTGCAGGGCTGACCTGTAGTTTAAGGTCTATTTCATTTTATTGCTACTTGGACTATTACCTCTGACCTTTTTGCCCAAGTTCAAAGTTGGTGTATTAAAGCAACAGGAAAAGCACAAACCTCATGAGTCTTTCGAACAATTGTCTGTTTCTATCGCGTTCTTGGTAGAGAGACTGCCCACTTCTGTGCTTTGCAGTGGCTAATTTCATCATTTCAGACCTAAACATTTTTTTCACTTGCCAGAAAGAATGCACCTTAATCAACAGCATGTTTTATTTTTCAAAGGAAATAACTTTACAGCAGATAATGGCACATTTGGACTCCATTCGAAAAGATATGGTCATCCTGGAGAAAAGTGAATTTGCAAACTTGAGAGCAGAGAATGAGGTACTAATACGTATTTTCATTAAGCAGTTTAATTGCAGTATTTGTTGCATTTTATCTGATGTGCAGTTTTGTGGAACAAAATTTAAATGTAAAAGTAATTCTGGATACTTTCATCGGAATTGAAGAGTCTTTGTGTTACAACTTCAGAGATCACATAAAAATATATTTCACATGCTGTGAACCTGCTCAGATCATCTGTAAATGATTCTAAGATCTGTACTTTTTATCACCTTCTGTAATTTTATTAAGGGTAACTGCTAGTTTCAGGCCATTAACCATATAGTGCAGGGAGAGGCAAAACCATTCCTTTGCAACAATTTAATTAATTTGGTGATTGTGACACATCTTGCTTTTACTTCATGGTAGTTTGGTATTTCTCTTCTGTCTTTAGACCCAGAATAACAAGATCATCATTGTTACAAAATAATTCCTTTATTTTCAACATAATTCCCAGCAGATTATATATGCCTGTGCATCCAAACACATTAGTTAGGATATTTAATCAAGGAAAAATGGGGGAAGAATAATTGCATGGATGCAATGATAACACATCACTGATTCATTTGGTTAAGTTTCCCAAATTTGTGAAAATCTTTTTTTTTTTCCTCCTCTGCACTTAGAAAATGAAAATTGAATTAGATCAAGTTAAACAGCAGCTAATGGTAAGTAAACAGCAAGTCCCTACACAGTTCTATTAGGGAGAATAAACAGCTATTTTCATCATCTTAATTTGTTTTAAAGACTGAAACCGGTAAAATCCGAGCTGACAGCAAGCTGGACATAAACCTGGAGAGGAGCAGGGTGACAGATATGGTAAGTTGGGCTGTGAAGGTGCCTTATTAGCTCTGTGCTCTGTTTCTGTTGCTACATTTGGGATTTATCTTTTATCCACAGTTTACAGATCAGGAGAGGAAACTGATGGAAGCAACTACAGAGTTTCATAAAAAAGTAAGTATTGAGGAAAGCAGGATATAGTTGTGCGTTGCACGTTATGTAAACCCCAAACTTTGGGGAAAGCTGATACATTTATGGGTATGGTAACGCAGAAAGCCAGGCTCTGCCACTCAGGGCTGTTGTAGCTGTTTCTTGCCTGTGGGATTCACACTAAGCTCCAGCCAGCAGAGGGAGGCATTCCAGCCTTGTCCCTGGCTTCCCAAGTACCTTGTTGCAGGCTGGCACAGGTGGGATGTGAGCTATCACATTGTCTTTTTCCCAGTGTTAACTGATGAGCTGTACCACGGGGATGGTGCAGGTGCCTACAACCAAGCAGTTCAAGGGCTGGAAGTCCTCAAAGCTGCTGGAGGACAGCAAAGTCTCAGAGGCTGAAGAGGGACCATGTCTCATCTTGAGCATATCTTCCATTTTTCCAATATGCCTTGTGAATGCTTAAACCTTTGTTTTTCAAAAATGCAGGAATACAGTTCTGTGTGCTGTAGATTATCTCCTTTAGGAGGCACTGGCATATCAGAGACAAAAGTCCATGTCTTGGGGTGGTGAGACACTGGCACAGCTTGCCCAGAGAGGTTGTGGACTCCCCTTCCATGGCAGTGTTCAAGGCCACACTGGAAGGGGCTCTGAGTAAAAGTGAAAGGTGTCCCTGCCCATGGCAGGGGGGCTGGAACTAGATGGTCTTTAAGGTCCCTCCCAACCCAAGCCAGTCTGTGATTCTATGATCATTGGAGTTTTCTCTTTTTCTGTCTCTGTTCCTTACAGCAATCTTCCCAGATTTTCTCTGTCTTACAATGTCTCTTAGCAGAGATAGGTTGGAAATTGTTTCTTGTTTCTGGTAGCATAGTATTTTAGTTCAGCTTTGCAACGTTGAAGGGGCTAGAGACCACTGTCAAATATATGCTGTCTTTTAATATTTTAGGATGCAAATACCAACAGCATTATCTCAGAAATCAGCAATAAAATTGACACTGAAATAGCTTCCTTAAAAACACTCATGGAATCGAATAAACTTGATACCATTCGCTATTTGGCAGGTACGTGATAGGCAAGGAGGTGAGTACCTGTACTGGATTGTGGATGTATAAAATTCTTTTCAGAAATATATGCTAAAAGAGACATAGCATGTCTGTAGCAGCAGACAGCTGGGATTGGGTGGAGATCTCCCTCCCCACTCCACTTGGAAGAAATGTGACAGAGAACACAGAAGAGGTGGGAGCACACCACAGTAGGACTAGGATTGTGCCCAGAACTGGCATTGGGACAAATATGGACATGGTTTAAAAAAAAAATTAAAAGCCTAAATTCCTTATCCAGTTTGACAGTACCTCTGCTTGCTGCAGCAGCCATTGATGTGATGGAGTTGCTACAGAGGTTTTGCTGAGGTCATTTACATTAGCCTGAAAATTTGCTGTCATTCAGGACTGGTCTGAGAGTGACCAGTTCTGCCTCCTATTGAGTCTCCACACACAATTTCAGTGCAGCTGCACTTGTACTTTCCCCTGCCAAGCAGAATAAATTTCAGTCTGGTGTGAGATTAGTCTTCTCAATATATACATAACCAGTGAAGCTTTTATCGTGTAGGAGCTGGATAAAAAGAGACTAATGCATTATATTTGCAAGTGAGAATAAGTTCAAAGGAAAATGTAATTAGCTTTATTCTAACACTAATTGAAACAGCACTGTAACAAATCCAAAGGACAACTCCTCAGGCTTCAGGAGTGCTGCCATGTTTGACAGCTCATTTTCAAATTCATTGTCATTTTGGTTCCATGGGAAATCTGTGATGTCTAACGTGAGCCCCGGTGCAGCTAGCTCTCCTGTAGTGCAGTTTCCAGTAGCAGGGTGACAGTAGTTAAAGCCCCTGCAGCCTGTGGTGCTCTGAGGTTTCCAGCATAGTTGTTGGGATGTGTCCCTGAAAACGGGGCTCCTCAGGCTGCTGCATTTGGCCTCCCATGTCAGCACTGAGGCTGTGCTGCTGTGCACGGTATGGCATCTGAGACCAGCCATTGGCTTCTGGAATTGTTCTCTCACACCTCCTTCAATCTGGGAGGTTTAGCAGGCTCTACTCTAGAGTTGTTCCATTCTTCCATCTGTTTGCATCTAATTTCTTCTATGGATAAAGTGATACAACAGCATTCAGCTAATTATCTTGTTTGTTTGTTTGTTTGTTTGTTTGTTTTAACAGCTTCAGTGTTCACTTGCCTAGCAATAGCACTGGGATTTTACAGGTTCTGGAAATAGAACTACATGGAATGACTGCACTAAATACAGACAGAAAAGGCCACCCAGGCAACACCACTTGGACGATCACGTTTGTGCTGCCAAAAACCTTGGCACTTTTTTGTTTTGATATTCTTCCTGTATAATAAAAATGTTTTCTGAATATGTAACACTAAAGATCAAAATAATTGGGGGGAAGTAGTCAAGTAGTAGTATTTCATTGCCTCCTATTCAATACTGTATTTATTTCAAAGTATTTCTTATGCTATTCTAGAAAGCTGCCTAATATCTTGTAGAATTAAATTTGTTTTCTTTCTGGAAAATTCTCACTCTCAACTCCTTTCAGAATGGAAATACTAAACGTTTTATATACCTTTGAAATGGGAATATAATTCCCAAATTAGAGTCCCCAGTATGGAGATGCTAATACCAGACTTCAAAATACCTGATCTGCTCCAAGTAAATTAATCTTGAACATAGGTTCAGGATTTTGCCTTCAAAAAGTGTCCTCACTTTTTTGATTAATTGAAGCTTGGGCCTTTGTTTTTTTATCTACATGTGTAAAAACGCACTCCAGGGCCTCTACCAAAGAACTTTTTTTTCCTTGAAAACTGATTTACATGAATTCAAAATCTCATGTACAAAATGTCTCTATGGATTTATTTTCTTTAGTATCTCCTGCAATTTCTGTAAGCCCAGAGGTCAAAAGAATGGGAGAACTTCTCTGTCTTTGCCTTTCCAAGGGAAATGCTTCCACTCCCAGCATCTGTGTACAGCCCTGGAGGAGATAAGTGCTCTTAACTTCTCTCCTCAGGTAGCACAGAATATTTCCAAGAAACCTGCACATATTTTCTGGGCATAGTATCTGACTTTTAATATGGAAATACTCAGAATCTCAGTGGTGCCAGGGTGGTGGTGATGATGGTGATCCTCCTCCCCACTCCTCCAGATTCTTCTGTAATCCTGTGGGTCACACTGACCCTCCTGACCACTCTACCTTCTGCAAGGACTTGACAACTCTTGTTGCACAGTTGCAACACAGGTGGATGTCTTCCAAAACTGAAGCAGTTCCATCTTGTTGAGTATAAATGCATATGCGTGGTTTGATTCTTTTAGTAAAATCATAATTTTTAAAAAGTCTTTCTGGATTAACTTTGAAGTAAGAATAGGCCTTTTATGGGCTAAGGACTATGTAGTACTGACTACTGGTAATTTTTTTAATTGCAGTTTGGTTCTGTTTACAGTTGAACTTGCTGGTATTGTGCCAGTTCTTATATTCTCTGCATTAAATTATTTATCCATTTCATTCAAGAAAATAAAATTTATTTCTTACATTTGCTGTCTGGCTCTCTCAGAGTTTCTGCATGAAAGTTGAGCATCAATAGTGATGCAGCAAATAGCTCATCTGGTACAGCTTCTCAGGACCATCATTTCACACACCCTGAACTAGGCTCTTGATGCAAGGCTTATGCTGTTAAGTCAGCATCCCTCTCCTTCATGGTGCAAAAACATGGATTTTCATTTTTCAGTATCTTTGAAATTCTTAGAGATTTTTTTCTTTGATACTAAGGAGAGGACAGATCAGGACTCATACACTAAAATTTTTTAAGTCTCAAAATGAGGGTTTCAGAGGGAAAATAGTACACAGCTGACAGAAAAAGTTTTGTAGGTGTAGTCATTAAATGAGTTTTAGGTGTGGAGGAGAGGTCAGGGTTGCCATTTCTAACCACTAGCTGCCCCAAAACTTAGTAAACCCTTCAGCCCTGAGTTAGACTCAGAGACTGACTGTTGTAGGTCATCTGGCACCTCACAAAGGAGTCACTTTCTGCCTTCTTCAGGAATGACTAAAGATGAAAATCAAGAGGCCTGGCACCTCTCTGCAGCTTATAAGTCATTCTCCCATCCACTATTCAGCTTCGACACTGAATATGATAGGAGGTACCATGCATTTTTCCATCCTAAGGTAGTCATACAAAATACAGCAGTGGATGGAGATACTTAGAACTGTGAGGGCCTGTGACTTTCCTGTTATTAGGCCAGAGAATCAGAGAGCTAAAAATACACTTCAGGGAAAGGCAGAGACCCAGAGCTCATCTGTGGAGCTGGGCTATGCAAACACTTTGCGTTATCTGGAATATTGCTTTTATACCTCCACAATCTGCTGTCCGTCCTTTGAGGTTCATTCCTCAGCGTGCTCTCACTCCTGGGCTGCAGGCTGGCTGCTGCTTTATTTTCTTTTTGTTGTTGCAAGACTTGGCCATTGTCTCAGCTTCCTGAAACAAAGAACACTGCGGCCATTAAACAGCAACCACTGAAAGGATGGAAAAATCTACATCTGGGAGTAACCACAGAATACTGTGTTCAGGCTGAAGCTGAGGGCAGAGCACTGTCCCGTAGCATGGGATGGCAGCACAGCCGTGTGAGACTTGAAGGTCCCTTGGCTGTAGCAGTCACTGAACGAGAAAGGCAGCTTGGTTAGAAGGGGGAAACTACAAAAAAACCCCCCACGACTGCCTAATGAAAAATACTGACAAAGAAAATGTTTGCCAGCCTGGCACTCACAAGGCGAAGAAGCAGAAACATCCTTGAAAAAGTGCAGCCTCTGACATACGGCTGTGCACCTGGCATTCAGAGCCTGAGGTTCCACCAAGAGGCACAAAACAAGGGACTGCAGAGGCAATTGACTGAAAAGGTGGAAAATGGTCTGGGACATAAAAAATGCTCTGAAAGAATAGAAGCACCATCATCTATTGCCTGTACAGGTGAAAAGTAAAAACTTGGAAACATGGTCATCTACTGGCTGCTTGCAGTGTTGGTGTCCTCTTCCCTCTTACGTCTCTATCATATAAAAAGAGCTTAATTTTTAATTCAAAATAGAACCTCTGTCTGAGAACTTCTAGCTCTGCATTGTACTGTTCCTTTCCCAAACAAACTGAATTCTTTCCATGAATTTTCTATGAGATCTTGGACTCTCATTCAGTATGCCTGACTGACTCCAGACACTGTGACATGGATCAAGTCCCTGTTTGCCCCCCTCTGGGGACCCATGGCAGTGATGTCTACACCTCTGCAGGCTGGGCAGCCCTTTAGGTGGTGGCAACACACAATTCAAGTCTCAGACACCAGGTCAAGGGGAACTGCTAGTCGCTGGATATGCACTGTGGGATCAGTACTTGGGATCAGTCCATTCCTTTAGTGAACATTAAGATGAAGAATAGAGGTGCTTCTCTGCCAGGGTACAGAAAGAAACATATCCTTTCACAGCAGAGACACTGTCAAGGACAGACAAGGGCTCCTGCTCACTTCAGTGCCCCGTGCTGAGCGCTGTAGCACTTTTTCTCTAGTATTTCCTGGCACTGTGCCCTCTAGTAGAGGGAACAAACACGAGCAACAGGCAGTGGCCTCTGTGCCATGGCCAGGGGAGCTGGTGTGGCACTCACCGCGGAGGCAGCAGAGGCGCTGCGGATTTTCCCCCGGTACTCTCGGAGCTGCTTTATCTCAGCACGGTAATCATCCAGCTGGCTCTCCAGCTTCTCCCGCCTGCCTCGCTCATATTCCAGCTGGGCCTCCAGCTCCCTCACAGCCCTGCCAAAAGCAAAGGAGACAAGCAGAGCATGAAGTACATCCAAACCTGCCCCGGCTGCGCCTCTGCCAGGGAACAGGTCAGTCACGCAGAAAGCAGCGCAGCACGCCTCACGCCAGCTGTGCTCAGGCTCCGGACCCTCGGTGACGTCGCCGAGCAGCAGCCTTCCCTTCTCGGCTGCCAGCGGTGCTCGGCGCGATGGGACCACGAGGTGGAGCCGCCTGCCCACACAGCGAGCCCGGGCCGCGCTGCCCGTGACCCGGCCAAGCTCCAGCTCCGGGGGAGGGAGAAGTGCCCAAGCAGCAACGAAGTTATTATGAAACAGAGAAAAAGCACAAAGCCGGCAGCATTCTGAAAAGGTCAGGGGCAGCTTTCTCATTCACATCTGCTGCTTCTACATCCTTCCTATTGATTGGCTTAGGCACGGATGAGGAATACTCAGATGACAGCTTGCATGACTGCTTTTTATACACAGTTGCACAAGATCTCACTGGTCACACCCTCAACGGCTCCTAAATTATTTGAGATTCCTGGAACTGTTTAGCTGACACATAAACTGAGAATGTGGAGTCGAGCCGGCTCTCTCCTATATCAGGATGAATTATCACAGCTACAAAGACAGAAGATCAGTAAAAGGAAAGGGAAGATATCTGCCCTGTGCATTCAAACAGCACAGCAGGAAAGCTCTCAGCAAGACCCACCATGTTTGCCTGTTTCCCAGAGTGAAGAATTCCTGACTCAGACCCTTTGAGCTACCAATCAACCTTACTGACACTGCAAGAATGGCCTCGGCTCAGTGCTCAGGGGACAGCTGACTTCTTCCATACTTCCAAAAGAGGCACAGCCCCCGAATGTGTGGCACACTCATGGTGACAATTTCCTGCAATGAGCCCTGGTTAAAGCACTGTGAAGTGTTTCAGACCAGGCCTCTTACACCCCAAAAAAAAATGGACTAAAGCAGAAATCTTTAAAATGTGCTACAGTGGCCCTCCCAAGTGGCAACTCCTGCTTTTCATCTAGCAAAATGGTGTTGTCATTAAGTATTTTATCAATAACGAGGTTTTCTGGCCTATGATAGAAGCATCTTGGGGTTTATCCACAGACAGGTACCCTGAGAAGGATAGGCAGGTATGCTGAGAAGCCCCATTTCCTTTTCAAAAGTACAGTTTGGAGCTAGGGATGCTTTCTAGCCTTCACAGGTAGGAGAAGGGAGGAAACCCTTCAGAGAGCCTCACAATTTTTCTAGTTTAGCCACTCATGCCACAGAAAGCAACATCCCTTAAAGAGCCCCACCAGAACCTTCTAATGGACACTGCTAGCTTTTGGGCAGCTGCTCTATCTAAAATGAACTTTCATGTCTGCCATTAATCAACAGTGACTTTTCCATCATTAAAACCAGATTGCTCTGACCTTTCAATGTAGACATCAGCACCTGAGCTGGTCACCCTCCTCCTTTAAAACCAAGAGAGACACTTGTAGCAGTGATGAATCTCATCCTGAAGTACACGTCTGATTATGCCCTGGAAGTGCCTACACATCTCCAAGAAGTTGGAAAAAGAGCTCACAATAACTAACTCAGATGCAGGTGTCTGTTACCTATTGTGTACATATCAAGTTAAGGAAGACGGACTTTCAGCATAAGCCAAAGGGTGACCTGAAACCAAAAGAAATTCTGATCTCAGTTTTCTGGCTGAGATATGACTGTAAAATAAACATAACTGCAATCTGTGACAATTATTACTTACTCCAGATCCACACAGACTGCTAAGTCTGCTGTCCTCTTGATGGCGTACATCTTGATGGCTCTAGACAGTCTCCTCTCAGTGACCAATAAAGACAGTGGTTTGGGTTGGCCCAAACACATTATGGAGGTGGTTGTCTACAGAGACCGAGAACAGAGGGTAGCCAAATCTTTGACAGGCAGAGGTGAAGACAGGCCTGTCTTTAGATGCTACATTATTGTTTAATCTATAAATCTTTGATAGACTTTTCTTTGAAATGAAAACAGTCTGTCCACCAAGTCACCTGACCAACCTAATAGAACCATTTGATTTAATGGAGACACTGAGAATTAGATCTTAGGAACAATGCTTCATGTGCAAGGGCAGGTTTGCTGATAGGTTGGTTTTGTTTTGTTTTTTTTCCCCTGTGGTCTGGATACAAGCTAATCCTTTCTGGAGCACAGAAATATACTGCCAATGAACAGAAATGTTAACAGGTCACTGAGTAATCTCTGTTGTATATGCACTTCCATCTAAGCCATACTAAGACTATTGCCTATTTGCAGATTTCCTGGAGGGCATACATGTCTTTGGCATCCTCAATGGAAACAAAACAGCAAGAACCTATCAGACCTACTGCACACATCTGCAAAAAAACTTGAAGACTGAGCAGATGATCTTGCACAAGAATCATGGACCTATCAAGCACTTGTGTTGTGGGGCTGATCCTGATAGTAGAAGTTTAGAAATGGCCAGACAAATTGCTGCAGTTCATTTTTTTTGGTGTAGTTGAAGTTGGTAACTGGAAAAGACAGAGTGGCCAAAGCAAATTTGAGTGTAAATCAGCTTTAAAGGAGGATTTAAAATGCACCCCACAGAATTAAACATTAGCAGAGCAGAATGACCTTACTTCTCAACTTCCCTTTCTTTTTTTTTCATCTTTCTCTCCTCTTCAGTTATTCCCCCCAGCTGTCTGTAGTTGCTGTAGGCAATTTCTAGAAGTCGCTGAAGTTCTTTAATCTTGTGATAGGCCCTTACTGTAAGACAAGAGTTTTCCAGGTAGGTAAAATGCAAGGAGAAGACAGTCATGCTGGACTCCAACAGTCTGGAAAATAGTCTCACAAACACAAGAGCAGCAATCACACTGCTCAGCAAACACTGAGCTACACCTGACACCCACACAGCAAGCAGATGTCAAAAACAAATAGCAGTCTAACACTGTTGCACCAACATGGATTAAAATGGTGTAACAACTATGATCTGCTTGCTTTCTAATATTCCACAATTCAGTGCTCAGTATTACAGATATCCTGTCAACCATCTCATCTTACAACAAAAAGACCAGAGCAGTTGGCAGGAACTGTCCTAGTTAGGACTATAATGTCTTGATAACAACTTTTGCAAACAAGGAATTATGGAAATAGAGTGCTTACTGCGTGCATTCCTTTTCTCTGCTTTATCCAGGGTTACATCTTCTTTGCTATCTGTACTCCCCTCCACACCATGTGTTTCAAAAAACTTGATGTTGTTTGCATCTAGTTCTTCATCACTAGAGTTACTGTTTCCAGTTCTTGGTGTCAAAAGTTCCACAGCTTCCACATGGCTAATTCTGCACAAAGAACAGTTAAAATCTGGTAAAACACACGTGGTAGAAACTCTCTGAAACTGTCCACGTTCCCATTTATCGGAGAGGTGTCAGGATTAAAGGAAGCACTGCACACACACTACCACTATCTATCTACTTTTTGTGGTATTCTTATGGCATGAGCTCTGCCTCAATGGAATCTTATGGCAATGGCTCCTACATCAGAGGCATCTTTTTCCTTTGCAGCATTTCTTAATTGAACCGCATCAGAATCTGCATTATTTTATTAATGCAAAAATCAGCTGGCCTCCACTACTTCCCATCTACTTTGTACAGCAAACTGTTAGCATACTGGCTCACAACTGTCCTCTTGCAAATGAGCAAGTTTTCCTCTTTAAATTAAGTGAAAATTAAAACCTTTTATAGCTACAATATTATAGCTACAATATAGCCCTGCTTATCACTCAAAGATGGAATTCATGGGCCAGATCTATTCTTTCTCCATCACTGAAAATCAGGATCAATTCCAACAAAACTGACATGATATTGATACACAAACAGTAAGTAAATAAGTGTCAGAGCTACAGGATATGTACTGCTACCTCTTGGCTACATCCTTTGGAGTCTCTCCAGCATCATTTGCAATGTCACAGTCAGCTCCCATTTCAACCAACCACTGTAAGCAATGGATATGCCCCTGTTCAGCAGCTAAGGGAAGGAAGGTGCACACAAGTCAGTTCTACACACCTGAAGGGTTTCAAACCTAAAATGTCCTCCTCTTGCCATTATTTGACATGTTAGAGACTGAGTTCACTGAGACACCACATGGGAGATATTACTTCAAGAGGAGCTGTGTGTCAGGATGCTGACATCACTTGGGTACACAGAGTTTTGGGGAAGGGCATGCAGTGTGGTTTGGTGACTCTTTCTAGTTCTAGAAATGTAGTGGCACCTCTTGCTGGACACAAGCTAAACTGAGCTTGCCCAGTCTCAAGCACACACGAAGCACAAGGCACACAAATACCTGCTGCCCTAGTAAGAAAGGCCTGTGTGTCATAGTTTGGCAGTCAAGTGCTGTCACCTCTCCCTGGCTTTGGGCTCACAGGTGTCAGACACAGCTGGCTGCCCCAGTCTGTGGTGCGTGCTGCTGTCTCAGAAGAGAGAAGCAGGGCTTTGTGATGGAGATAAAGGTACAGCATTTCTTGGGGCAGACACTTAAGGCAGCAGCTCTCAGCAGCATCCTAACACAACCCTACTCATGTGATGTGTCATGGCCACTGCTCCCACCATGTGGTGCCAGGAACAATGTCTCACTTATGGAAGATTGTATTTGGCAAGTCTAGATGAAACTGTTCACTGATTTTCTCAAGGAAGAATAAATACATTTCTTGACAGTACTCCCTTTTGGATATTTTTATATTTGTTTTCTTACTGAGATAAGGAAATGAAATTACAAAATCAGCATGTAAACACCGAGGATGAAACAACATCAGCATCATTTCAAGAAAAGAAAGAGGGACTTTAAAATCACTACATACCAGTTGTTTTTTTGTTTGTTTTTTTTTTTTTATGAGAACTTCAATTACATTTTTAAAAATTCTACAACTTATACCTAGCAAAAAAGAAATGTAGGAAATGTGTTAAAAGCAAATTACAAAAATGCTTTCCTCTTTCTTTCGTCTTTTGTTTCTTCTTTCAGATAATACTGTGAAACCCCCAAACACAAAAGGACCATTTTTTTCTGTAATGATAGCAGTCCACTACATGTCAAAGTGTCAGCCAGAAGTTTACCTTTCTTCACAGCATCCTACCAAATGACTTTGTTGTTTTTTACAACATATGCCCACAGCCCTGATGTGTTCAGTAAATAAAGGCCCAGGCCACAATACAGATCATTCTTATACTTAGCTAGCTAGATGTTTCTAAAAGCCCCATCTTGCCTGATTTAAAAAAAAAAAAAAAAAAAAAAAAAAAAAAAACACAAAAACAAAAAACCCCACCCTATTTCATTACATTAAATTAAGTGAAAATTAAAAGCTTTCATAGGTAGAATACAGCTTGATATGTTCTTTCTCCATCACTGAAAATCAGGATTAATTCCAGCAAAGCTGACATGATATTGATATACAACCAGTAAGTAAATAAATGTCAGAGCTACTTAGTTTTCAGTTTAGATGCTGGTTTCTTTTTATTATAAGCTCTATTTTTTTGACCTGAACTTGGTTATATTGGTTTTAAAGTGACCCATGCACACATACATTACAAAATATGGAGTTTGGGGTTGCCTTTCCAAGCCCTCAAGAAATGAGATGCTGTTTTTCATTAAGTTTATCTAATAAGCAGCCACTTGAAAAACAAAGTAAATAAATCAGCAACAGAGAGCAACAAGCTGAAACACAGATCATATTCACTGACCTTTGTGCAGGAGAGTGGATCCCTTATCATCCCGCTCATTAATATTGATTACTCCACTTCTCACTAGTCTTCTAACCACTAACAGGTCCCCTTTGAAAGCAGCATCATGAGCTGGGAAAGCTAAAACTGAAAATGAAAAGCACATGTTTCCAAGCAGATGCCAGCAATTCTACTGAACATGTTGGTATTTGTCTCACAGCTCACCTCCCTCATAGCAACTTAAGTATGGACACTTCAGAGGTAGCAAGGATAATGCTCCTTTAATCAGCTAAAATGCAGCTGTGTAACCAGCAGTGCTCACCAGACACTTGACTAAATGTGTCTTGGTTATGGCCACAGGCATCTCATGCAGCTAAGAGAATTATTTCACAAACCTGAAATAACAAGTACACCTTTGTGTACTTCTGCAGAATTACACATACATTTTTGAAGTGTATCTTGATCCACACTCACCTTCCTGTGTCTCTGGGTATTCCTCCTCTTTTTCCACACCATCAATATATTGCAGAATATTATCTTTATAGAACCGTTCAGCCAAGTCCCTTGGAGTCTCTCCATGGTCATTCCTGGCTTTCAGAGTGTGTGTAACACTGGCCATTTTCCCCACCAAGAACTTAAAGCAATGCAAGTGTCCTTCCACTGCTGCCAGATGTGCTACAGTACAAGTGAAACAAAGGGTGTTAGAGCTGAGCCCTGCTGCCCACTGAGAGAGCAATGCTCTCACCCCTGGTTAGAGCTGGCTCATCTCCCAGCAGACACTGCACAAGGGGAAGAGCAGCTCAGCTGAACTGCAGATGTTCAGCTCCCACCCAGGACAGAGTTCAGCTCTAGGCAAAGGAGGTAAAGCTGCCAAGGATGGGATCTGCAAATGTGATTCCCTGGCAGAGCTGACTGCAGGAGACAAAACAGACTCCCAACAGAGCAGCGACGTCTAGCTGGAAGAGCACACTGTTGGGGTTTCACCTGCCCCAGGAACACGGATCTCTGCCTTCAGCAGCTGCCTGATCTCGCTGTCCCAGGGATGCTCCTTATAGGGGGACAGCAAGCAGTGTCCTTGATTAGGAGCTAAGACCATTTCTGCTTTAGGCTCTACTGTGCCACCACAAACAAGTTGCATCACACCCTCGCCTACTCCACCTATAAAATGAGAACAGTGATAGGCGCTTTACTGGACAAAATATTTGAAGGTACATTCCTCGCCTGACCTCTAGGTTATGCAGAGGTTTACTTATTTAATATTACTCCAGTGCTGGGCCTACAACAAAGTAAGAGGTACCAAACACATGCTGACTCATTTGACTTAAGTAATATCCTCTAATCCCATTAATTAGAAGAACTTGCCAAATAAATGCTTATGATGATCTATCGCTCCATGAATACGCTGTGTAACAGCTGGCTGATGTTCTAGAGGCAAAAGGATCAGTTTTTCTTCAGTAAGAATCTCACTATCTTCATAATCAACAAACAGTGTACCAGGACCCAAAAAATCCATGTCACTCCATTTTTGGAACACACAACATCTCTAGAGCAAACCAAACTATCCACAGCTTTCCAGAGCATAATTGCTCTAAAAGGTTATGGATATTGGTTTTACGGCAAGATGATGATACCTCTGTACAGATGATTGTTTAAAATCTGAGCTTCACTGAAATAAGGGCAGTTTTTGCCATTGTCTGAATTTTAGTCAGTGGGTTAGGTTCTCAGAGAGAAGGGAAAAGAAGGGTACCATGCTAAAGGTAAGTCAGCTAGTAAAAAACTGACTCAATTCTTACGAATCCATTTTCAGATACCTAAAATCTGTCAGTATCCCAACTTCTCTGTGTTTCATCTTGTCATTCGTAAAATCAGACTAACAATATTCACTCTTCTCAAAGCCATAAGTCAAAAAATTGTGCCTGTGAAAAATATTTAGAATAGATTTGACTAGTGAGCAATAAGAGAAGTATGGACGTGACCCAAAAATGAATATAGAGAGAAAGCAAATTGAAATGTTCAGTTAATAAGCACAGCCCATTCTGTACATTGAATGATCCATAGAATTTATTTTCTTACAAAACATTAGCAAGCAAATCAGCAAAGCTAGTTAGACCCTTTGCTGTAACACACATATACAAAAGATGCAGCCAGTTTTTAAGTTTCAGGTGCCTGGCACTGCAAGCTCAAAAAATTTCTTCCAGTATTCTCTTAGGAAAAATTATGGCACAGTTCAGCTAATCTTGGAGCTGCAGCATGTGAAGATAATTTATGTTCATTTCTGTTACACAAGCAGACAACAAGCTGGTTTGCACAGTACTTCTACTAATCTGTTACTAGCCATGTTCCAAAATATTCTCTTTCCTGTGGAAGACAGTATGACCAAATGAAACAGAACAAAGGTTGGAAGATCAAGCTTCTGTAGATGTCAAAATGCAACAAAACCAATTTTCTACTAATCATTTTATACAGAGCATTTAAATAGAACTGTGCTGGCATCTGCTTTCTTTCCACAGAAGTCTGTTACCAGGGAAGTGTTCCCAAATGCAGATAAAGCTGCCTTCCATGCTGTCCCCAAGGAGCCTAACATCATGACCCCTTATTACTAATGCACCAGATCTGCTGGGATGCAGGAGCCTCACTTCCTTTAACAAGACCCAGGTTTGCAAAACAGAGCATGGCTATCTGTTTCCTAGGTAGGTAGTCCTTAGTAGAGGGTAAAAGATTTTAAGAAGGGATTTATAAAGATAAGTCTATATAAGTTATAGAGAAAAAACATATGCTCTTTGGAACAAATAATGTGACAAATCATAAGGAAAATGCTGAATGGGAAATGATGCAAGGAGAATCCAAGACAGAAAAAATACCATTGATCTTACAGAGGATATTGAGCCAGTGAGGTAAGGAGAGGGATACTGCAGAAAAATTTTTACTGCTGGCAAATTTTTATGCTAAATACACTGATAATTATGAAAAGAAATTACAGATAATCCAGAAAAAGCAGCATTCCAGAAATCAAGATGAAGAAATCACAGGAAAATTAAAACAAAATCAGTTAAGAAACAGCGGAATACCAAAACTTGCATGCATACACACAGGAACCTCATTACACCTGCACCAATTCAAAAAGTAGCACATAGAACCTGAAACTGCCTCCCCCTCCACCTATCCTTCTCCTGTGACCTCCACTGGCACACAAGCTCCAGCACACACACAGGAGATGCTGCTCACCTGCTCCCAGTCAGGCTCAGCCTGCTCCTCATCCCAGAATGTGTGAGTTCTCATCCTTGCTAGCAGCAGCAGGAAGTGAACACTTTGGATTTTATAAATCCTCCCAGCATTAGAGAAATGGACTATCTATGTGGATTGCATGGAATCAAATAGCAAATGCTGCTACTGCGCATTAGTTATAATTTGCTCAATTATCACATTTCACAACAACTGTAAAACAAAGGTTTAAAAACATACAATTTATCCTGATATACCTGGAAGGTTTCCATTGTTATCCACATCATCTACAGATGCTCCCCACCGAACAAGAAGCTGCAGACACCCCAACCGACCATGAAAAGCAGCATAATGAACAGGTTTCCAGTCATTCCTGTCTGAAACATTTACATCCTAAAAGGAAAGCAGCAGGTTAATTAATTCACTTCTGAATCTTAGGCACAAGACAAATTGTATCTATGGGAATCAGCTGTTCATTGTGTTAAATTATTTAAATCAAACCAAATAACGTTTTTCAAAGTTCATGCCTTATATGCAGACCCAGTTTCAAGACAGATACTTTTCACAGGTTCTTGCTTTTACTTAATACACTTAGAAAAGGTGCATTTTTAGATATGTTTTTATCATCATAATGACCTGCATTGGTCATTATTCCTTAAATATGCATCTGGACTAATTTTCTTTTTTTTTTTTAAAGTTTATGTCTCCTTTACTATAGAACATTTTAAGAACTGCAAAAAATTACCACCACCCCAGTACCTGACGTTCATTTAATGACACCCTCAGTGGAAGGCGATTTACTCACATTATTGATTCTCTCTACATTTTTTGATCATTTCCCTAAATGTATATCACAACCTAAAAAGAATTGTAAATTTACCCACAAAATCACTTCCTCCCCCACAGTAATTAATTTACAGCCCTAAATGTCAGTTTAAAGGAGAGTTGTGCTTGACGAAAGCTGCGGGGCTGTGCACAGAGAGGGCTGCAGGCGGCAGTCTCACCGCCCCAGCGCGCAGCAGGCTCTGCAGGCTGTACGAGCGCCCGTGGGCCGCCGCCAGGTGCGAGGCCGTGCAGCCGCGCTCGTCCCGAGCTGATGCGTCCGCTCCGCTCAGCAACAACGCCTGAAAGAAACGCAAAGCACGAGTTCATTTCACAAGCTGAAAAAGCAAACATTTCCTAGAAGGATGGTTTACGATGACCAGCAGAATAACTCTGGCCTGACCTCAGGGGCCCGGTATTGCACAAAATAGATCTGTTTGCAGAGGCAGAGCAAACGAGTGCAGTGGTTTGAAAATTACTAACTTCAATTGACATGTCAAGACATCAAGATTAGCTACTCGTAGCTCTCAAAGGGGCTCCCTCAGCTGATCTTCATAATGAATTTGTCCGGTGTGAAGGTCTGCCCTAACTTTTGATGGGATGAGTGTTTACAGTACCTGCATGCAGGCATCCTGCCCTCGGATGGCGGCGAGGTGAGCCGCTGTCCAGCCCCTCCCAGTCACACGTGTGGTGTCAGCTCCGTGCCACAGCAACCACTGAAGGCACTGCTCAACAAAAACAAAGGGCTTTTTAGTTAACTCTTCCCGTCGTGCCTCAGAGGAACATTTCAACTAGAATTTTTCCATCAAAGTTACATTTTAAAAGTGTTGGAATACTTCCTTATGGGAATACAAGACCCCAGAGCATGCCTTAAACAGGTATTTGTGCATTAGGAAGTTATGGGTAGGTTACACTTTCCAGGTTTCATCCAAGGGTACAAAATGTGCAAATAACCTACTAATTCAGATCCTAGCATCGATGTTACAGTATGACTATTTCATTTTACTCTTCCAGATTTTAAATGCAGTCTGTGAGAGTATTCACATGGCAAAAACAATGCAACCATGCTCACATGAATTCCAGCTAAAATTACTGGCAGGAAAAATATCACGCACTAAATTTAAAGCCTGATTTAATTTATTAGACTTCTTAGGCATATGTAATCCCATCTCTCTCCTCATCATTCCATGGCCGAGTTTTGTTTTATTCAGCTTTGTCCAGCAGGTATCATTGCTTGCAATGGCAAGCTTTATGAACTACCCAAAGCCAGCTAGAGGAACAGTTAGAACTTTTTATTATATATTATTATTATTTATTATCTTCTTTCAGGCCATCTTACAGCTCTGGTTCCTCCAATACTTCTGCCAAGGAGCTTAGTGACAAACAGATGACAGATAATTCAATAAAGTCTGATTGCAAAGTAGGTGAGACAAATGAAAAATGGCAGAAGTTATAGAGGCAGAAAGGGTAGGTAAGCAATCTGGTTTTGGGGCTGACATGATGATTAGCATTTTCTTGACAGTGTCTCTACATTCCAGAAGCAGCACTGCACTTGAGTTTAGCAAGAACTTCATGTTTTTTCTTTTGGGACATGAATGGCCTTGCTGCTTCAAGTTTAGATTGCCATGAACAATGAACAAGGAGGCTGCAAGAAGAAGGGGAATGTTGTGCTGTACACGGCAGTTCAGTCCTTCTGGAAGTTTAAAATATTGATGCAATCACCTGCTGATTTCTCTACCATTATTCAAAATTTTCATTCATTAAAATAAAATGTATTAGAGCTACTTCTATGAAAAATGAGGCATGGGACATTGGTGAGTAGAATGAACATATTTTCATGTCACTTCTCATCTGTTTCAGTCACCTTCAGGACATTTTACACATCCTACAGAATTTTCTAGGTGTCTTAAGAGAAGAAGAAAATGCAATAGAGACAAAAGAAGGTCATGAGTCTGAAAGGGAGGCACATTTTGCTCAGAGTAAGAAAAGATTTTGTAAAATATGGCAAAGTTGATTAGGTAAATTGCCTAGAGCTTCAAAAAGGAAAAAAAAAATCTAAAATCCTGTATTCCTGCTCTTGGTGAATATATCTTATAAGAAAAACAGGCAGAAGTTATTGATTCAGTCTGATCAAAGCAATGTTGTGTTCAGCCTCTCCCAAAGAAGGAAATACAGACTTCTAACAGCCCAGATATGCCTATATACTAAGGTAATGTTTTACCTCCAGACTTCCTGAGTGCGCAGCACACTGCAACGGTGTGAATTTGTGAACTACATCCACCTCGTTAATACTGGCTCCACTTTTTATCATCAATGCAAGCTGTTCTACATCCCCAGCTTTCACTGCTTCATGCACACTAGTATAATTTTGCTTCTTCTTGACAACTAGTGAGGAGTAATAAAATGGCATTAGTCCATAGTTTAAATCAGCGACATTTAAGAGATGGAAAATGTGTGATGAATCAAAGAAATATCAGAGCTGACATTTGTGGCACAGAATCAAACTCCAAATGTAGAAGCAGTAGGGTAAAAGAAAAAACAATCTTCTGTCACCAGGCCATGGGCTCAAATAACCTGTGTCCTCCCTTCAGGCCTTTCCACTGGTTAACTACATGACTGGAAACAATTGCATATCCAAACCCCTGGCAACATCTTGATACCTTGACAAACTTGTAAACAGAAATATGAGAGGTAAGTGGATCTAATGGCTGAGGGGGCTAACTTCAGATAGCCAAGCACGAAAGGAACTTAAACCAATTAGTATTCACCTTCTACAGTAGTCATCATTCCAGGACCAAAATGCACGAACACTCTGATTACATTTCACACTGCTGGAAGTCCTGAAGAATTGGGCTAGTGTTTAGCAAGTCAAAAAAGCATAAAACTGAAGATCTCAAGGTATTAGTGACTCAACTCCTCTGCCTGCAGAGAAGAAATGGTACTAGCAGTTAACATTGTTACAAAATTCAAGGTAAAAAAATATTAAATAATATAGAGATATCGCACAGACATGTTTGTCATATTTTTTTAAAAGCATTTAATATAATTAAAAGCAGTCCCTGCAATTTACCAGTGCCTATTTTCATGTAATCTGTAGTGTGGCAGTAGAGCTCAGGCAGATTTGGGGTTGCCACAGAGAGGAGCAGGGGGCTGTATTCCAGTACTCCGGGCTAACAGTAACACACCCCGTGTGTGTTGTAACACACTGCTGGATCCTGCGCTTGTGTCTCCCCAGCTCGGCAGGATGCATCACTGCCCTGCACAAAGCCTAGTAAACTTAAAAACCAGGAGTCCGTCCTGCAAAACACTGTGAGAACCAACAGCGGCAGCACAGAAACACAGCATAATTCTGGCTGGAAGGGGCCTCAGGAGGTCATCTAGTTCATGTTTCTGAACAATATTTCCAAAACATCTAAGTATGTTTTGAGGTCTGAGTTGGTTATTTTAAAGAACAGTTTCACCAAGGAAGTAATTGTTCATTATACCGAGTGAGGGTTACAGACTTCAGCCGAATTACACAACATCACGGGCGGGCCTGGCCCATTACACTACTCAGCAAAGTTCTAACGTGTTTAACACAATGTTTCGGTACAGCAAGTTCAAGGCAATCTTTTTTGTTTGGGTTTTTGTTGTTGTTGTTGTCTGTTTGTTTGTTTTTCCCTTATCCCAAGGGAAAAGCAAAGAAGGCCCACCAGCAGAAAGAATTTTGTTTCCCCTCTCCCTCAGGATACCTACTACTGCATGGAGACCAATGTCAAGGGTGGGGGGCTGCATTGGCTTCTTAGCACAAGTCAAAGGCAGCAGCCTGGGACTGAAGCTCAGAAAACAGCTATTAACATCGATTCTGTAAAAAAATACACTGATGTTCAAAGCGAAGGGCAGGCAACGTTATTCCAGCGCATTATTTTTTAACCAAACCCTGTTATCAAACACTCATTCGATGTTCTGGGGGAAAACTTTGCAGAAATAATTCAGTAAGGCTTTGAGATCGGTACCTGCCCCAAATCCAGTTAAAGAGATTAAGCGAAGAAAGATATGGTTCGGAATAGGAAAAGGCACAATTCAGGTGTTGCGATGTTTCCGTAACGCACAAACCCACGCACAACCCTTGCAGCTTGGCTTCGGCAGCAGCCCCAGGGCCACGGCGGCAGCCGCCGGCCCGACCCGGCCCGCCGCAGCCCGTCCCGCCGGCGCGGGGGCGGAGCTGCCAAGCCCGGGGCAGGGGCAGGACCCGGCCGGCCAGCGCCGAGCACCGCCTTTCCTGGCGCTTTTGGGGTATATGGAGTGTCCTCGGCGTTGCGTGTGGACCCCGGCAGAGCCCCGGGCCACAGACCCGGGGGTTCGGGGGAGCCCGGCCCGCCCCCCGCCACGGGGCCGCCCGCGGGGCGGGGACGGGGGAAGGAGCGGGCGGAGGAGGCGCGGGCGGAGCAGTCTCACCGGCCGGAGCGGGGCACATCGGGGCCTCGCAGCACAGGGGCCCGGCGGCTCGCCGCTGTTGCCTGGAGCAGCTCCCTCCTCCTGCTGCTGCTGCTGCTGCTCCTCTCCGCAGCGTTGCTATGGGGCTCCGGGCTCGCCCTTCCCGCGGGAGGAAAATGGCGGGCGGGGCGGGAGAGGCACGGGCCCGGCCCGGTCGCACGGAATGCGCCGCAGCTGCCCGCGGCTTTCTGCACCTTCTGGCAGCGCCGGGCTACAGCCTTCACGGCGTTCCCCAGGAGTAAAGGAACAAGTACCAGTTCTCATCTCGCAACCCCCAGTGGTGCTCTGACCAAAACGTATCGAACCGGCTTGTGCTCTGGATGATCGGACTCCAGCCACGTTGTGAGAATCTTTAACCCTCTTTTCTTTCCTGCAGTGACGTGATCCTGCTCCTCAGTTCCTTAGTCAAAACCAGCCGGTACCCTGGGGATAAGCCAGGTTCCTTTGATGGGGGGGAAAAAAAGGACCCTGTGTTTCTAGAATCCTTCTTCCAGGCAGGATGAACCCTTCCCAGTCAGATTTACAGGTGTGCCATGATAATTACATGGACCAAGTGAATGTAATAGACCGTTTAGAGCTTAATTATCCTTGTCATTAGAGAGCTGTCATAAAGCCTATTTCTGCAACTTATGGGTCTCTTTTTGTTCTATCTCGAGCAGACAAGACTAATTTGCTCCCTTTTCTGAACAGCCTTCTACATATTTAAAGACATCACGTCTCTGCTCAGCCTCCTCTGAACTGCAATTAGTGTGATTTAGAAGTTTTCAGTATTCCAGGACACAAAGCATCATATTTGGGCCAGGGGAGCAGGCTACATCCCTGCTCCAGGAAGAGACTGCAATAACTAACACTGGAGTAGCTCCCCACAACACAACCAGCAGCCACACACACCACTGTATGGACTGACACCACCCTGATCCATTGTAATTTTGTTCCTCTGGATTGTCTCTAATTAAACAGCATTTTAAAGTCTGGTATCTGGAACAAGGCAGGCTCACAACTACAGCTCCAGCCTTAACAGAGGAACCAAAGTATTACTCGCATCTTAAAAGCTGCATGAAGCCTGGGTGAACATGGCAAGTTTTTGCAGCCAAAGTCTCCTGCATGGCTGATTATTTCTATTTACACGCTAAGGCAGAATTCTGACTCTCAAATGTTCCCACTGCAAGAGTCGCATGCTAAGACTGACATGGCTGAGTTTTAGTGTTTCTGTCTTGCTCCCAGCAAGTTCAAAATACGCACTGTAATTTGCAGAGTGATTTTACATCTTTATTTCCAATCCCACAAATGTACCAGCCACACAGACCCATCATTGAAAGAAAGAGACTCACGCTCAAATATATGCTTAGTTTTATTTATCACATTTAAGAAATATTAACATTTCAGGATATCTGGTTTACCATCTAAATCCAGTCATAAGCAACAAAAAAAGAAAATGTTAACTATGTTTCAAATGAGCATTCTTACATTCATTCCCCCTGTAATGTAAAGAAAATTCAGCTTTATTAAATGTGTTTGACTAATGGAAAAAAAAAATCATTAAAAATGTCTTAACTACCAGGCATCCTGGTTTGTTAAATTTTTTTTTGCTGGCACTTGTGTTCACCACAATCAAGCACTCAAGTTGGTTTGTTAAATTTTCCCCTTCTACCCACAACTGTCTTTTTGTGAGTTTTTTTTGTGGATTTTTTATTATTTTGTTGTTGTGTTTTTTGTTGTGGGTTTTTTTTTTTTTTTAACATCTGGATATGTAAGTTTGTTCAAATAACTTTAAAAAGACAAGGAATCTAGGCTTGTCCGAGAAGCTCCTTCCCTTGATAACCCACCTATAGGATAACTGAAGGAAGAGACTTGCTTGCATTTTTCTGAATCATATTAAGCAAAAATTAATTTTAATTAATTTTAAACTGAAAAAAGTACAGAAACACTGTCTTTATTTGATGGTGTGCATAAACATTACACTCCATATATAGCAAAAATATCTTTTATTTATAATTTACATTTCAACAAGTGAAAATTTTACATTTTTACATATACCATTAAATTTTCACGCATCTACAGAACTTTCACACAATGACACCTGAAACTGTGCAGGCAGTAAGAAATTTCAAATACAAAAATGTATTTATTAACCAAACAGTAGTTGAGGCCCTGCCTCAGTTGGACATTTTTATTCATATAAAAAGTATTTGCGTTCCAGAATTAACACAGCAGCTCTTCTGTAAAAAAAAAAAAAAAAAAAAAAATTCATACCGCAGTTTTTTTAAACAGACTCCTCGGGTTCTGTTTTGATTTCTGTAGATGCAGGTGTGCTCTCTTCTGCACAGGCAGGAGGGGTGTCATCAGGTTCTTCTTTGATTTCAGGTGAGTCACAGGACTCCTCTGTTTCTTGTTTAACAATGTCCAGCATTATATTTAGCGGATTTTCTGAAGGAGTCTTGCTGGGAGATGGTGTGCAATCAAATGATGATGTCTGCAAAGTGAAAATCAATGTAGCATTAGCACACTAAAATAACCATTTTTAGCCTCTTATTATTTTTGCCTTTTTTCAAAATGCAAATATGTTGATGGTCAGGCACTCAAAATCCAAACTTCTATTTAGTCAAACTTTTAAGGAAACAAATTCATTTTTAAAATAGCATTACTTTTTTTTCCAATTCCTTTGAGAAGTCTCACCAAGCAGTGATAAAATGCTTAACACATTACCATGAACTGTTCCCTGCTATCTGCCCTCAGGACAATTTTAACTCCCCAAGCATTAAAAATGTCACATACACCAATACCTATCTACTCCATTGTTACAAATTCCTAAGATTACACATGTTACTCCACTATAAATGCATCAAACCATGGCTTTGCTTTAAGGCACACAAGCTGTCATGGTACATCACAACCACAAATGCATCTCAGCTAATTCTGCATTATAAACTTGCCACACCCAAGGCCTCCAAGTCTCGGGCAAGAGAAATGGGCAGCACATGCTGAACACGTCTGCTCGCTGCAAAGTCAAGAGATCAAGCAAACAAACTGAAAATAAACTGCTTCCAAAAATAGGAAGGATCCACTTACATTCTGGTAATCTTCATAACAAGATGGATGGTAGATCTGAAAAAAATTGTTATACATTTAAATATGAAAAAATAAATTATAGCAGGATCACTGATAATGAACTGAACAATGTCTATTACACATTATCACATAATTCATCTACAAAAACTATGGTCTGAGCAAGCTAAGTATGGTGTTAACTATACCTAAGACAGGATTTTGTGACGTTTGTTTAGGAAACATTATCATACAGAAGGTTGGTAAGTGCTGGGAATTATCTGTGCACAGCTGCATGCAGAAATAACTGAACCCATACCTACACCCATACACAGAGACATCCATTTCTCTTCGAGCACTGCAGTGTAAAGGAGGGCTAGTGAGCCCATACGAATGACACCAGCATTTCAGGCACTTCCAAAGCCAGAGATATTTATGTATTTGGAAGCCAGGAAAACTACAAGAGGAATCCTTCAGGAGAAAAAGAGCACTTGCCACCTCCTGCAGGATTTTTTTTTTCTGTAATTCTTCAGGGGTTTTACTATAAAGTAGTATCACATGTAAGTAAGATCAGATTACCTTTTCATCTACCCTGATAGCATTCTTGAGGTGCCACTCTTCCTCTTCCTCATCCCAATACTGTTCAAATTGTTCTTGGCAAATTTCACAGCTCTGAAAAGTTATTGGAGTAACAGAGATAAGTGATGTTATTGCAATATGCTGAACACATGAAATTCAAGAACCCAGTAGGAGTCAAATAACGTTCTTTTAAATTAAGTATATTAAGCCTAGAACATGATCTTTCCCCCACACTTTAAAAATCACTTTAGTAATTAGCAAACCTTACTTAAAAATTGAGTATGGTTTGCAGACAGAGAAAGGATCACCCTCTGGCCCTAAATACTCTTTGTCACTTGACAAAGGTAAGCTCTGCCCCTTTAGCTACTCAGTCTGCAAAGCATTTTGTAACAGTGTAATGCTGTCTTACTGTCATGTAAGATAATCCATTACAGCGATTTAACTGGTTTTATTTATGGCATTGTCTTAATTCTTCCCCCTTAACCTGCAATTTCAACTTTTAGAGGGAGTACTAACATATTTAGTACTTTTGTGAAAAATTATCAACCCAGAACAATGCACAAAACATGCTTTTCAATATTAAAAAAAGGCCTTTCTGGTTTCATAGCTGGTTTCTCAGAGACTTAGCACGTAAAACTAAATTGTAATTCTAACAACATTTGTATTTCATTATTATACCAATTCATCTACCAAAACACAGCACCACTGCTTATTTTCAAATTGTGGTATTTCTTTCTTCTAATGCTTATCTGCCACCAAAAAAGAAATTTTTGTGTTTGAAAGCACCAAAACCCCAGTAAACCCTGTAGTTATTTGAATGACAAATGACCATCAAAGGACAAATCGCTTACTCTATTTATGTGAACACTCAGCAAATTAACACACTTTGCCTGTTTCAATTTTACTAAAACCACAGAATGCCAATGGGTGTAGATTTTTTTTAACTACAGGTAGTTTATACTACTCCTGCCCATGGGAAGCAATCATTACATACACAAACAGACAACCTATGGAGGGGCTGCACAAAGGCCCAAGTACAGTATTCCAGTCTACACTTAGTAACAAGCATACAGCACAAGCCTTTGAAAGACTAGATTCTTGCTATCTGGGCTGATAACTAGATTCTTGTTATCTGGCAAGCTGAAACTTACCTCGACTGCTCCAGCTGGTCCAGCTGGGACACTCTGAAACTCCTTCTCTTTTGCAGCTTCCTGCGTCTTCAACACAACCTCTTCATGAGCTTTCTCAAAGAACTGGCTTTTAGCACGTTCCTCTAGATCTGCTATTTCTTCAAATTCAATCCAGTCCTAAGGAAAGTTTTCATTCTCACTCAGACATTGCAAAGTATCATATTTAATAAATCTTACTTTGTTAAAACTGAAGTATTTCCCACATGCAACATTAGCACAGTGTACTCTTTCTCACAATGCTACACTTCAAAAACTCGCTTTCCAAAAAAATCACTATCCTTCAAATTCCATTCTCAGTGGAATGAAAACAGTACAATAAGCAGCTTTAAACTGTTTATTGCTCATCACACAACTGCCTTTTGTATTCTGACAAGCATTCGCGGACTGCTTAAAGTATCTAAGACATCACTGTTTATCACAGCCAACTCCTGGGATGATGCAAATTTCAGCTGCAATCCCACAGCACACGCAGGAGTAAAACACAGAATCCAGCCTGTAATTTATCCACACAAATACTGCATTACTTACTGTTAAACTGTAGTACCATCTCCTGTGTGTAATTTTTCTGCTAACATCTTTTTCTGTCCGGTTCTGGCGATAATGCCAATCTAAATGATCTGCATAAACATCTGTCTGTGAAGTAGTGAATCTCATTCCACAGGAGTAACACTGAATTCCAGTGTACAGTCGATTTATAACACTATCATAACGCCTACAAAAAGAGATTAAAAAAAAATTTAACACTTCTTTAAAAAGAGACAGTGAGAAGTTTCTCAGTAAATTGCTTCATTTGCCTACAATGGCAGGGGAAAAGCACCAATCTGCTCCAAGTTAAAAGTGCACAATATGACTACATTTCATCCTGATTTTCACAGCACAATCAACTTAAACATTCAAAAAACAGTGGGCTCTTATTAACGATACATGAGAAATATGTTATTGTTATGCCTCATTCCTACTAGCTTTTCTCACCTAATAATGCACAAATAGCAATGCCTTCATTTGGCCCAACTTTACAAGCTACCACCAGAGTGGTAAAATTAAAAGCACAGAATGGTTTGGGTTGGAATGGATCTTAGAAGACCATCTAGTTCCAACCCACCCCGCCATGGGCAGGGACACCTTCCACCAGGTTGCTCTGGGCCCCATCCAATCTGGCCTTGAATACTTCCACATGTGGGGCATGCACAGCTTCTCTGGGCAACCTATTCCAGTGCCTCATCACCCCCTCAGTAAAGAATTTCTTCCTATCACCTACAGTAAATGTGTTCTTCAGCATAAGGCCACTTGCCCTTGTCCCATCACTACATGCCCTTGTGAAAAGCCCCTCTCCAGCTTTTCTTGTAGTCCGCTTTAGGTACTGGAAGACTAGAGTAGGGCTTCCCTGAAGCCCTCTCCTCTTCAGAATGAACCACCCCAAATCTCATGCTGTCTCCACAGCAGAGGTGCTCCAGCCTCCTCATCACTTTTATGGCCTCCTCTGGACTCACTCCCAACAGGTCCATGTCCTCCTTGTGCTGGGGCCCCAGAGCAGCACTGCAGGTGGGGCCTCACCAGAGCAGAGGGGGAGAATCACCTCCCTCGACCTCCTTGTCACACAGCTTTTGATGCAGCCCAGGCTTCAGAGCCTGTCACAACCTTAGTGCTTAAGTAACAGCACCTTTGTGTAAATCTAAGTTTTCCCATAGTAAATTTCCATCTTTTTCCTTTCTCAAGTTCAACAGGCTGACATCAAACAATGCAGGTTTAACCCCCTCTGAATCACAAAGTGACAGATAATCTTTTAACAGCTTCAAACTGTCTTGGATGAACTACCTAGCTACTGCCACACTGTTATTCCTACTGTAAGCCCATTCTACTATACGCACTGTCTAAGTTCTTCAACTATGAAGTTAGTGAGGTCTGGAACATTCTGATCTTCATTCTGATCATCATCCTCTTCTTCAGCAGTCGGCTGGGCCGATGTTTCGTTCGCTTCTAGAAACCATGAAGAGATTATTGTAACGAAATTTCAGGACATCATCAGGAAGAAAGTATGTGCTTCTAAAAGTTAGGTTTTTTCAAGCAGTATTAATACAATTTGACTATGGTCAAACACAAGTTTGTAACAGCTGTATCAGTCATCTTCTGACACCATTAAAAAAAAAGCATAAAAGAAAGTAAGCCAGAATTTCAACAGAGGAAAACAGTATTTCACCTCAGTGTCTGGCATTGAAATTCAGTCTTCATAGACACAGAAATATTTCAGAAGATGAAAAGACTTTGATTATAATCAAGAACAAGTTACAAAAACAGCACCAAACACAAAACTGACTGCTCTGGATAGCTGAAGTGCAAATTGAACAAGATACTAAGAATTTACTCAATCATAAGCACTAAATTCCTTCCCAAAAAATAGAGTTCAGTTTTAAAAAACCATAAAGGAGTTCACAAAAGTTTGTCTACTCAGATTTACACTAGAGCTGTGGATAAACTAGATAGAACAAAATAAATCTACATACGTGTTGAGGTGGAATCAGTTTTAGACAATTTGAGGATCCCGGTTTTCAGGAGTTTAGCAAACAATTCATTCACATCAACCTGTCCAAGGTGGTTATCAGGGTATGAATGGGAAAGGGCTCCTGGGGAAGAACAGAAATGTTCAAGGTGGCAAAAGGTTAGCATCAGAAACCAACTTCACTTTTATCTGTATATTTCAAAACACAATTTTCCTGTTGCCACCCATTTATTTTAATTTTTGTTACGAATTATTTACCAACTCCCTGCTTTATCTAGTGTTTCGCTCTTTTTTCCCCTTGCAACAGGGAATCTTAGTAACAAGATTTTCCCTCCTTCATAATGTATTCTGAAGTGCTATCTAAGCTGGCTGCACATAGACAGATCTCTACTGGATGGTGGTTCTTGAAATGCAGTGTTGTCCTGGGTCCATACTTAGATATTTCACCACACTCAATCTATTTCATCACCTAGTTTAATCTTTTATGATGTCTTTGAAGTTTTTCACTACTAACCACTTACACTGGAGATGTCTGCACACCCCAGCACAGCAATCTAGACCTACAGACTGATGCCTTCCAGAAAAACAGATCAAATTTTCTTTTCTTTTTCTGTTTTTTCAGCACAACTTTATACCCAAACCACAGGGTTAATGAAAACTAACAGAAGCCTTCAGTGTTTGAGAAAAGTTCCTTAAGAGATGAAGGTGCTACAGACACCACATCTACAGCCACACCTCACTGAGGAGGCATCCCTTAATCCACACTGACCCAGTAAATCAGGACATTAAAAAAAGGTCATTTTTGTGGCTAGCACTGAACAAACAATCCAAAAGAAATAGAAGGAAATCTACTGTTACACACCTGCAGGGTTCTGGACAAAACTTCCAGGATTTGGCAAATACTGCTGACCTTGGCCATAAGGTCCTGGTTGAGCAGACATGAGAGAAACCTGTGAAAGTAAACATTTAAGTATTCTTTGTATAATAATGTCATTATAAACTTATTTTTCACATTATTAACTTCTAGATGTTTCTCAATAATTTCACATATATGGAACTCCTTCCAGGAATGAACCATGTCAGTTTGGTATTGGGGTACCTTAACCCTAACCCTCTTTCCCCCATTTTCACTTTCCACTAGGACACATTATCTGCTTTTGTACTATCAGTTAACTTCACTGTTTATCCCCCAAAATGAAAAATACTTTTAAAAATCTCTAAGTCTACTGCAAGAAATTACATCAGTTTCAGCACTGTAAAGTACAATTTCCTCCTTTTGAAGAGAGCATTTCCAAGAGACAAGAGCAAAGACAACTGAACTGACAAAGCAAGATGGTGCCAAGAGAATTTTAAAAGACAACAGTGCAATAGAGCAAGAAAGTTCAGCAACAGCCGTATCTTCCTCAATTCACCCCAGCTATGGGTATCTCTTTAAAACTGGCTTGTAACCAGTACTAACAGCTGCAAAAAGACAACTATTATTTTGGTCCAGTCCAACTTCACACCTCTCAGAAGGCTTCCAATTACCTGGTTTTGCTCTAATGTTGAAAATAATGATTTCAAAGAGACATTCTGAACTATGAAGTGATTGCAAAGGTCCACTGTTTTGTCTAATACTTAAAAGAAGATTCTTGAAACACAGCAATGCATATCCTTCTTAAATTACCTAGTGACTTTTTTAGTTTGAAACTGACTCTCAGCCTGCCAACTCTTCAGAAAAATACTCCATTTTTCCAGGAAGAAATCCTGCTAATTCTCTAACAAAAACACTTCTGCAAGCAAAGTATTTGATGCAGTCAGCTCTTACCTGATTACCTCCCATTGGCATATTACTGAAACTTCCATATTGAGGACCCTGGAGACCTTTTTCTTCGAAGTAATGTCCAGCTCCTCTCAGTGGGAAGTTCTGTGCTCCTGGGCCAGCTGGCCCATTGAAATTTGGTCCGGGAGAACCATCAAATATATCAGGTCTCTGGAACTGCATTCCATGAGCTGGTCCATTGTAGCCCTGGCCAGGATGTTCAACAAACGGACCACCTTGTCCATATGGTGACATTTCTAGTCTTGAGGCAGGATGGTTAGCTACATTTTCAAAACGTGCACCCTGAAGGCCAAGGGGCAAGTCAAACCTAGAGGCTGGCTGGTGAGGTCCATCAAATCTTTGAGGTATGGCTGTTTCAAATCTCGCTTGTGCCTGCTGGCCAGGTGCCAACCTTGGACCAGGCTGTCCATGAATTCCATCAAATCTTTGTAGGAGAGACAGCTGTCCAGGCTGACCATCAAATCCAGCTCCGTGACAGCCATCAAATCTTGGACCAGCCCGACCAAGAGGACCATCAAATCTAAGCCCACCAGCTCCCTGGTGGACTGGTCCATCAATCAATCTCGGACCCAGACCCGGCTGACCCCGTGGTCCTTCCAATCTCCCACCGCCTGATGGTCCATGTGGCCCCTCAAACCTGAGCCCACCACTTGATGGTCCATGTGGCCCCATGGGCTGACCATGTGGCCCTTCAAATCTGAGGCCACCTCCAAGTTGTCCATGGGGCCCTATTGGCTGTAAATGTGGTCCCTCAAACCTGAGGCCACCTCCTGGTTGACCATGAGGCCCCAAGGGCTGACCATGGGGTCCCTCAAACCTGAGACTACCCCCTGGCTGACCCCGAGGCCCCATAGGTTGACCATGGGGTCCCTCAAACCTGAGACCACCCGAAGGCTGACCATGAGGACCCTCAAACCTGAGACCAACTCCAGGACCTTCAAATCTAGGACCGCCTACAGGCTGCCCAGTGGGCCCCTCAAACCGCAAAGGCCCGAGAGGTCCCTCAAACCGCAGTGGACCTCCTCCACCAACCTGGCCTGGAGGTCCTTCAAATCTCAGGGCCCCCGCCAGCTGCCCTGGTGGCCCATCAAATCTTAGGGCTCCAGCTCCCCCTGCTCCCGACAGTGGTCCATCAAACTGAGATGCGCCTGTCCCCACCAAAGGCCCCTCAAATCTCATGGCGGCCTGTCCAGCTGGCCCATCAATTCTGGAACTTGAACCAGCAGCAGGACCATCAACAAAAGGACTTCCTTGTCCATCTACCCCAACCCTTGCAGCAGTCGGTCTAGGTGAGCCATCAAACAGAGGTCTGTCTTCCATCAGTGCAGTTATCCTCTGCTTTGCTTCAATACCTCCAAATCTTGATCCTGGACTTTCTGGAAATGGCGCTTTCTCTGGATCTTCATACCTAGCTCTTTTGAAACGTTCAGTGAATGGTGACCTTGGTTCCTCTCGAACACCTAAAAAAACCAGAACAAATCACATAACCACTCGCTAATATATTGTCAATTACTTAACAGATATAAAATAAAGTAAAATCACATACCAGCTTGCCCAAGAAGCTGTCTTTCCTCACGACTATCAAACCTACAGAGTGCATCTCCATCTATTTTCTGGAACTCTGCTGTACTTTTCCCCTGTTGTCTGAGAGCATCTCTAAATTCATCTGATTCTCCCCAGCTGTCATAAGGATCAGAACCTCTTCCTCCTTTAGTAGCACGCTGGTCTTCAAGTCTTCGTCGACTCTCAAGCGGTGACAGGTTTTCAGCAAAAGGTCTTGTAGTGCCAGTTACAGGAGAGTGTCTCCTTGATCTTTCTGCAAATGGCTCTTTTCTGTCAAACTGTACCCCCCGCTTGGCTTTTGCCTGCTCACATTCTATTCCAGAAAGCAATGCATCAGGTATATGATAATCCAAAATATCATCAGGATCCAACAGATCAAGCCTTGATAATGAATGCTGAACTTGTGTCCTTTTTAGTTTAGCTTTATGTTCATAATACGTTAATTCTGCATCCGATAGAAGAGGTTTCTTTTTCAAACCACATTTTTCCTCTGTAGGGCTATCCCACACATTACATCTGTGCTTTCCTTCCTGATACTGGAACAGCTGTCGGATCTGATGAGCTACCATGAGAAACTCATCCTGTGTTATTTCACCAGATGTTAAGCGGTCATTAGCCTGTAATATAAAGTTTAAATTTAGACTTCCAAAAAGAGAAGAAAAAAACCCCGTACCTGGGACATTTCTATAAAGACAGATATAAATACAACATAAATAGTATTACCTTCTTAAGTAATTCTCTTTTACTTGCAGATGTCAATTCTTTGGGAATCTGCAAATTGGCATCCACGCTTAACCGGTGCTGCTGCTTTGGTGCTCGTGGTGATAGAATTCCTTTACCAGCAGGCCAGTTTTCCCGATGTCTTTGATGAGGGGATTTAGCAAGTGCTTGATGCTCATCATTCTGCTGCGAGCTGAAAACAAGAATATACTTTATATATAGATTATTTTGTTATTGAAAATAAAACAGTTCCTACTAGAACTGATCATGGCAGAACACCGCTATCACCTTAGAATCTAAGTATGCATCATCTATTTTTCACTAGCAGAAATAAGTTAAACCTATCAATTTTAACAATCTGAACACTGCCTCTCAAAGTCAACTACACTGAAGCCAACAGAAGAATTTCCACTGACTTCACACAGAAGTTGTTTAAAAGATAGTAACTTACTTTTTACTTTCTTCCCAACCAGATTTCCACCTCTTGCCTGATTTGGACCCCTGCCAATTTTCTGCATTCTCCTTCGGATCTGGAGAAGCTTTTGCAGAGTGCTGGGTGGCTGTCTCTTGGGGTCTTTCTTCTTGGGCTTTTTTCAATCTCCTTGGATCACGCACCTCTTGTTTAACATTTCTCTTATTAGAATTTCTTTCATCTCTTGCTGCTTGTGTGCCTTCTTCAACATGAGACTGCTTAGGGCCTATCTGACGTATCTTTCCAATTTTAGGAGCTGAAGAAGTAGGAGATAAACTCCGAAGTCTTCTTTTAGGTGATCTCCTCTCTCGTCTTTTTGGAGAATGTGTAGATGGTGATCTTGCCTTAGGGGAGCGTGACCGTGACCGTTTTCTACTACTTGATCTTCCTTGTTTTCCACCCTGTTTTTCTGACTCCTCTGTAGTCGTGTCTTGTTTCTGAACAGCACCGTTAATCACTTTATTTCTGCTCCCCACCGGTCTGTGTTCACAGGTCTTATGCTCCTCCTTCTCCTTCTTCTCTGTACTTCTTCTCTTTTCTTTGACTTCCTCTTCCTTCCCCTCTGACTTATCTTGAAGATGTCTTTTCAGTCTTGGATCCCGCTTACTGATGTCAGAAACTTTAGTGCTTTCACATTCCTGGCTTTTACTGTCCTTAGTATCAGGGAGCTTATTTTTCAAAGGGGATGGTGATTTAGATTTTGCTTTGGACTGTTCAAGTTCTTTCTTCTGTGTTTTTTCATTTGCTTTTGATTTTTCTGACTTTGTTGAGTTCTGTTTTTCAGCCTGTGATGTTTTGTTTCCTTTGGTCTCAGACTGACTGGTCACACTTGGTGAAAATTCTTTCCTATGAGACTGATCTTTAGTGTGAGAAGAATGTTGACCCATCCTATTAAGCCGAGGATCCCTGTTCACTATTTTGATATCATGGAGTGGAGGACTTGGGGATGGTTTGATTTTTTCAGATTGCACAGCAGTCTGATGAGGTGGTTTAACTGTCATATGAGGTGTGGGAGACATGTGTTGCTTGGAAGGTGCTGGAACTGAGGCTATACTAGATGACCCCTGCTGAACACTAAGAGATACAGCCTGAAATTGGAAAAAATCCAGCATTAATCTGTATGCCACAACTCCTACCCAGAGGTGCTAGTATTCTATCTCAAAAATGAAATTGAAATAGTCATGGCTTGAAAGTTATGAGCTCCAGCCATTTAACTGAAAGTGACCCACTAATTGCTAATTACAAACACTAAAATAATACAGTACATCATTACAAATCAAATTCAAATACAATGCAAGAACAGCATATAAAGTAAACACTGCAAAATATGTAACTTTGGCACACATTCCAATTACAGTGCTAGCTTTCCTATATATTCCACATGCTCTAGGCAACTCAGCTGCCAAGTATCCTATTTTCACACTTCAGTTCAAAGATGCTTTATTTTGTACTGTCAACTGCCAACACAGCAAGACTTCCAAGAAACTGACTTTGTTTACAAACAATCAGGCTCCTTTGTTCCTTAGGAACAAACATATTTGAAATAGCCCAGCTCGATGTCAGCTTGTCAGCTGCAAGAACTGAAAGATGAAGATCACAGTCAGGTATCATTCTGAAGAAAAATTAAAACCAAATCAAGAATTTCACTCTTTTTTTTTTTAATTTAAGAGTAATACTTAGGGGTTCAAGATAACAAAAACTGTTCAGGAACCCCAGATCACCTTGCATTGCTCCAGTAGTCCTAAAATAGCTACACTTGCCTAACAGGAGGAAAAACCAATGTACTGTACTTACCAGTACAGCCAAGTACACTCCAAAAGAGAGACCCCAACTATTAAAGTTTTATCAACTATCCTACTCACCAACTGTGCTTTAGTCTGTTCCAGCTCCAGCTCTAGCTTTTTTTGCTGAAGTTCTAACAACTGCTTTTGCTTTGCAAGCAATTGCTGCCTTATCAGTTGCTCCTGTGTCAAATTCTTTTGTATTTCAGGAACAGCTGGAGGAGTAGAGGCACCAGAAGTGACAGCAGAGGTAGGTGCATTAGATTCCTCTGGCTAAAAACAAAATAAAGAAAAGTTACACTTAAAATCCTAATGAAATCAACTAAATCCATTTCTTTTCAGTGTTATCATGATCCACTACTGGGACATAGTTCGTACAGCGGTTATAAACTGCAATTCTTTTGCCCCACTATGATTTGCCTGTTTTGACAGGTGTAGGGAATTTAATATAAATTCCTTCAATGTTTCAAAACCTAGAATACAATTTGTAAATAAAAAATCCTAACCCTTCAAATATTCCGAATCTGTAGTTTTCTCTTACCTGTTTACAAAGGTCAGACACTTCATTCTTATTAATCTAAATTGTCAAAAAGCACCATACAAACAATGAAAACTACACATATTACCATCTGTTCTTACAGAAGGCAGAAAAACTTACCGATTTATTTAAAAACTTAGGATTCACATGGATGCTAGAAGTATTCACATTTGGGGGTAGAGGTTTAATTGGCCAGGCAGGATCTAATGAGTTGACTCTGACATCAAGTGCATATAGTTTCTTCAAAGGAAAAATATCATCCCATGTGGAGCGCAATTTAAATAAACTTTTCCTAGTATTTTCATCCACCTAAAACAATAAAACAATTCTATGGCTTGTTAAGTTAATATAGAACAATTTCTTATATTTTTCTGTAGAACTTAAGATTTTATTCATTTTCTATTTCTATCTTGCCATTTCAACATACTGAACTTTCTACACAAAATTTATAAGCAGTGCAGACCACACATCTTTATCAACAGGCTCAATAACAGAAGCTCAAAAATGGAACTGCTGTTTCAAGGCCATTTGAAGATTTTATTGTGTATTACCATGCTCTGAGAATTTTCTTTCAACTTTTCCATTAGCAAAATTCTCATTTTACTGGCCCAACTTCTGTGGAAAAAAATACAGTGACAAAAGTATTGAAAGGCAACAGCCTCTGAGACAATACATTATTCAAGTGTTTGTGCTGGAGTATAATAATGACAAACAAATCAAGAAAAAACAAACTCTGGGAAAAAAAAGGTGTTTTGCTCAGCTCCTTAGTCACTGAAGGATTTTAATTCCCAACAACTGCAATAATATGAATTTTAGCTAAAATGAAGTCAATTATTATTTCAGTTCAGCTGCAGAATCAGACCCATCTATGTATGAGTCACAGATCATACACAGATGATCACAATGTACTTGTAGGACCAGAGGCCCATTTTATCCCTTTGGATTTAACCCAATTTGATTATCTCATGGCAGCTAAACTAGAAATTTACAATGAAGCAAAATTTAGTTCCTCTCATAATTTAAGTGGCTCAATTAAACAATAAATAAAAAAACATTAAGAGGACAAAATACATACAGCTGTCCTAATTTCAACATTCCAATTCAATCTTTAAGAATTGCCCACGTAGATATTTTTGCTGCCATTTTCAGATGTTACACCTAGACAGAATATTCTGGAAAATTTGGAGGTTCTTTCTGGGTAAGAGCAGAAGCTTCAATAGAAGTAATTCATACTTAGTAATTGGGATGATGCCTCTATACCATTTTCCATGAGAGGCTTCACTGAAGTTCACTGCAAAAATGTGCAGGAATGACTGAGCAAACAGCTCTGACTTCAAGTGTCTAAAGATACCTTAGTGACCATTTACTGATCAAACCAAATCTGTAACAATGCCTGTGTTACAGAATTCTACTCACATCGTTTAACATAACCAGCTAAGCTATTAGAAATGACTGCCACTTTACACATCTAACTACTTCACATTAGTAGTTCTAGTTAGCTTAGCAGCAAGTTAACATTTAAAACTCTGAAGATCAGTTATTATCCAGAGCTTCACTCAACTGCAAACTTAAATGCAACTGAGGAGAAGAGCATTCACAATTTAATGTCAAAAAATCAAGTATATCTATCTCTATCTGCTGCTCTATACACAGTTTAGGTCTTGAGGCGTTTACATCTTCTATGGTCACGGTAACAATCTATTCCTCACTTCACCATGCACTTCACATCTGAAAACCATTTATAAAGTGTACTGGGATTTCAGATCTTCACTGATATGTAATGATAAATATGCAAAAGCTTCATTCCTCTCATTCTTCTGAAACACCACTTGCTTCTAACATACAGGAAATCCAGAAGTTAACCCTTCTTTCTGATCCAACTTAAACCCATTCAAGTCTGTCCTTTCAAAACCTGGACTTCGATATGATTTTCTCACAGAGGAGTATGCACAATTACTTCACTGGGCTTCAAGATTAAGAGCCAGAATTAAAAGATATGACAGCAGCTTTCAATGTTGAATGAAATTAAAACACTTATTTATAATACAGTCACACCTTTTAAGGTCCTTCCCCCACAGAGTTGCAGCATTTTTTTCAGCTGACAGACCATCAAGAGAGACCCAGGTGTTAGTGCTACTCACTCTTGAGTTTAAGCATTCATTCTGTACAACGTGAATTATGTAACTCAGACAAATCTAACTACAGTGGAGTGAGGCTTTGAGAAATCCACAAGAAAATGATTCTCAGTCTATTCTTGGCATAAGGACTATCTTAAAAATAAACCAATGATTCGTAATTAATTGGTCTATACATTGCAAAAGGTCCATCCAGCCAAGCCATCAATAATCAAAATACTCTTAGTAAAATCTTTCCTAGATAGGACAGCTACTGATGTTTACATACCAAATTAAGTGATACCTTGCATCTTTCAGCTAACTTACATGCTTGATAGCAAAAGGAATAATCTTTCACAGTACAGATATTGAGATTTATAAAAACCAATCGATTTGTAAAGTTCACCACACAAGAAAACCCAAACCTGAAAGCACGTACTTATTTTACCAGGAACAAATTTTGCTTAGAATACAGTACTTTTCTGAAAGTGTATATACCTTTTCAAATACACAAATAAATGTTGCAACTAGGTTTTTAGTAAATGCAGTAAGATACTCTCTTCCCACATTCTTGACAATGGAATCCATTAGGTACATAACGGGTAGCTTCTCTGATGCAGGAGCCTGGAGTAATAAGAAGAAACTGAGAAGTTTAGTACAACTAAAACATACTTTAACCTTTTCAAATAAAGGGATTACCAATCCCAGAAATACAGACCTCTCTTTTTGGTTGCCACTATAAATATCAAAGGATTTGGCTTGGGATTTTTTTAAACAAAAACTTAAATCTGAAAAATAGACACTCGGTTCAAAGTATAATGCAGTGGGTCTATCACAAAAAAAAAAAAAAAAAAAAAAAAAGGAACACCTTACGTTAATTTGTTTGTAGAAAAAGGGAGGAAAAAAGAGAAGAAAAAGAAGCCCACGAGACAGTACTGCCACTAGTGTACCCAGTGTAACCTTTCCATTGAGGAAGTAACTTAGCAGGAAACCATCGTCAGCACTTCGAGGAACTTCTAAAAATCGTTTATAATTCAAACCTCCTGGATGGATTTTTCTGGATTTCACAGAACACAAATTAGACTTCTGGCAAATAGCCCAAGTTAGTGAACTTCTGTAGCTGTAAATTATATGTTGATTATCACAGTCTTTTGTAAATTACACGTAGAATAGGTTGTAATTATTTCACTGTAATCCAACTGGATATAGCAGAGAGTCCCATTCTCTCTCTTGGCACTTGCAGATGGTGACGATTCTGATTTCCAGAGTGCATGCAAAACCACAGTCAGAACAGGGTTCAAAAGCCAGTCAAAACTCAATCATCTGGGTAAATCGACTGGGTAAATGCACAGACAAGCTCAGGAACTGCAACCACCATTTTCATAGAAGGTTGTCTTCTTCTGGACACGGCTTTGCTACAGGAAGCTTTTGTTTGGTTTTGGTGGGGGTTTTTTTAAATCCTTTTTCAAAACTCATACCAAGTTTGTGCGATAAGAGCGTGGTGACCCTGGACCGCTACAGCAAGTTCCCATTTACAGAAAGCACTACTGGACCGATAAAAGTGACTTTAATGCCTGCCAGTGGCTCTCACAAAGCAGAAGGCACAGCGAAGTTAAAAAAAAAAAAAACATCAGCCAAGTCCACAGACTTGTTGAAGAGAACATGAAAGACAACACAAGCAGTGTGCTGACCATGATCCCCCCGGAAGAGCATCCACTTGTAATACTTTAAGTTCTGTTCACCATCTGGTACACTGGGGTGGGGGAGTAAAGCAGAATAACCACTCACTGCTCATTTTGAACAGAATAGGCTACTAGATTAATTCATGACACCTTACTTTGTGGGCCCATTATCCACACAAGTGTGTGAAGTGCTACTGCTTCACCATTTTAAATTCAATTCCTTCCCCTTTAAGGTGGTTCACAGAAGGCACCCACTCAACAGTATTTTAACATGGGCAATCAGAGTGCTTCCTCACCCTTAAAAATGTACTAGTTTACCATGACCTGAAACTTATTACTGAAGAGGGCAGAACTCCTTGTTAGTTGGGGGTGGGAAGGTGGGGGGGGGGGGGGGGTGTCACTGCCTTCGAACATATTGGAAAAAAGCAGATACAGGCAGGTGACGCGTTTTGTACATAAGAAGACAAAAACCCCAGCTAAGTTAGCTAAAACTAATTGCAGCACATTAGAAGCCAATCTCACACTGTGAAGTAATACTGAACTGTAAACAACATAATGTGCAAATGTTAGAAAATAGCATCCTTAAGTCTCAGACATAAAAGACTGTGCATCTGAAGCTCTTTAAAATGTCTGTGGAATAATGGCTTCTTCTTTGAAGCAGTCTGCACAATGGCACACTAAAAACACTCCAGTCCTGAGTGCCTTCCTTTGTAATAAAATGACAGCACATCACTTCTGACTTTTAGTCAGCTGTATTAGGGACACAAAGAGCTGTCCCACAAGTACCTATGCCCAAGAGCTACTCCCCGAGTCAAACTCTTCCATTGCACCAATGCAGGAGAGTAGCTCACTACACTTGGCTAAGATGGAAGTTCGAGATGTTGGGGAACCATTAGTAGCCGAAGCACTGAAAGAAGTTTTACTGTCACTTTCATCAAGCATCAGACTGTTACAGCAATCACACACAGAAACACCATCATCTAGGTAAGGAAGCCGACTTCCCACCATGGAGCACAATTAGCAGCTCAGCAACTGTACCCCGCCTCAAACAGAAGCTGTTCAGGTGTCGCATTTTTAGAAACGTCTTAAATATGCTCGGAATATTTAAGTCTTCTCTTCTGGAAGTGTTTATTATATCCAGGTATCTAGCACGGATTTCAATAACCACAAAAGGGAACCCCACACCAGAAAGCATTTTGTTTTCAGGTCTCTGCAAAACCCCCAGGCAAGAAGGATGCCCGCACGACACTAATCAAAAGGCAGGGAGGCGCCGCACAATCACCAGAAGGCAGAAGAACACTAACTTTGAGCTCAGCAGCATAATATTAAAGACTTCTTTACAAAACTCCCACTGTTCCTTCAAATAACGTAGGAAAGCTATTGTTGGAAACGTGTGGCTCTTTTTTATTAGTTTCCTAGAAGATTTAAAGTTTAATATAGTATCTGGCAATAGAACCCCAAGTCACAAACTTGTGATTTTTTTTAAAAAAAAAGCAACTCTGTATACAAAATGGGTCTTGGAAACAAATTCTGCACTATACAATGGTAAATAAAAAGACAAATACATATTTCACACTTTTTATTTACAAATTTTATAATACCAGACACACATCTCAGAACCATTTATTAAATTGTAAAGCAGACCACTCAAGTTTTACACTAAACAAACGGTCTCCAGGCAACACTTTTTAAAAGTGGCTTAGTAAAGGAGATCACTTTCCCAAAAACAACTAAAAACTTGCCTTGAATAAACTACAGTCATAAACAGTAACTAGGCAAAACTAACCATTGATACAGGTTTTAAAACATCTTTTAAAAAAACCCCACACTTCAGGGCAGGTTCTAAATCACCCAGAAATGAAAAAAAAAAATTGACAGCATTGTTATTTATCACAAATCATTTTATACATATCCACTGCCCTTTAGGAGATATAATGGTGAGAGCTATTAGATTATGAGGTCACCTCCCCAAGGAATGGCAAAACTCAGCCACTGGCAGCATTTAAAACTAGACTGGAAGAGGTCTGTGGCACACTAAAAAGACATCCTGCATTGACAGAAAGATAGATTAAGTATCTTAAAAGATGTTTCCCACCCCCACCATTAGACAGTACAATTCTCACCATTATAAACCGCGGTTAAAGCCAAAGAAAAAAGCCTTTTAACACCTGAGATCAGAGGGAGCAAGGGAAACAACGGGGGAGGGGTGGCTGGCACGAATACAGGGAGCGGGGGACTGAAAGAAGAACCCCTTTTCTTCTAACATGCTCGGTAAAAAGGTGCTGCAAACCCCCGTGCATGTACAGTGGCTGACTGATGTCAGCAACTGCCTGGGCTGGGCTCAGAGGGAGCCTCCTCTTTCCCTTTTTATATCATGTGTCTTTCCAGACGCCATGTTAGGATCCTACAGGCTGCTGCAGTTTCTACCGTCAGGGAGAATTTCTTCTACCACATCCTCAAGCAAGAAACTTCTCTAGCCAAAATAAATTAAATACACATACAACACTAGTGCTACTCGGGGCACAGATCACCTAAAATCCAAACAGATTATCCCAAGCCCACAGAATTTTCTCTAACGAGGCCGAGCAAAACAACCCCCATCACCACCACACACACTTCTCTAACCGAAGGAGATGATCACCTTTCACCCACAAACTTTTTTACGACATAAGGGAGCACCCATCCCTCAATTAATCTCTCACAGGAACCGAACTGGGGAAATAGTTTTAACTTATACTTAAATGTCACTATACTTAGCCCTTCAGTGGCGGACAGTTTGTGTTCTGGAAACTTAACCTTATATTCCTTTTAAGCTACTTCCAAGAAAAACCCAATCCTCTACGAGATCTCCCCACTCAGGGTCCTCTCTAATGATTGCACTATCCACCTACTGTAGAAATCGCCTAAATCCAAGGGTTCCGTCAGCAGATGTCGGGGGAAAGCCCCGCTCCAAGGGCGAGGAAGTGCAGCTGCCCAGTCACTGCCGGGCCGCCATGTTGTGGCTGCTATTTACGCGGGGCTCACAGCCACGCTGCCCTCCTCCTCCCTCAGCTCTTCTTGAGACCAGTCCCAAACCCTGCCCTACTCCCAAGAGGGTGGTGTGGGAGCTGCACCCCTCCCTCGAGTCCCCTGCTCCCTATGCGATGGGTGGAGGGGGCGGGGGGGGAAGAAGTAGCAGCAGCAGCACCCTTAAGCTCCCGATGGAAGGAGGAGCCCTCGCCCGCCGCCTCGCCCCGTTGCTCCTTGATCCCAGCTGAGACACGCTCCTCCGCCTGTCTTCCCCACGGCGACCTCCAGCCTCCTACACCCCCGTCCTCCCCCAACTCCGTCCACATCCTGCTCTGTTCGCCCCCTCCCTACCAGCCTCCCCCCCAACCCCCACCCGCACTACTTCCTAGGCCCCCTTGCCGCCCGGGCCCAGCCATGCCCCCCCCGCCCGGGCCTCTGCCCCTCTCTCTCGCCCCTTTCCGACCCTCGGGCCCTCTCGACCCCCGGCTCTGCTGTGTCGCCCTGAACCGCCTCCGCCGCTCGGCTCCCCCCGCGCCTGTCCTGCGGGCCCCAGGCCGCCCTACCCCGCTGCCCCGGCCGGTCCCCCCAGCAGTATAGGTAGGAGTAGTAGTCGGTGGAATATAAAAACCTTGGCGATTTGCGCCTCGATCAGGGAGACGATGTCCTTGGCGAAGGGCACGTTCTCCTCGGCCAGGATGGTCAGCATGTTGATGTGTGGCTTGCTGTTGAACGTCAGGTCCTCCAGCGACGACTGGTAGTCGCGGCACGCGTCCTCCCGGGCCTCGCTGCTGCCAGCGCTGCTCTCCGGGGCCGACATGCTGCTCCGACCAGGACCCGACCCACCGACCGACAGCCCCCTCCCCGCGATCCCCCGCCGCCGCCGCCGAGCGATGCCGATGCCGCCCCCCCGCCGCTGCCGCTGGGCTCCTCTACCGCATCCTCCGCGCTGCGGCTCCCGCTGGCTGCGCTGCCGGTGCCGCCGCTCCTCGGGCCGCCGCCGGCTCAGTCTCCCCGCTCACAAAATGGCGGCGGCGGGCACGGCTCGCGAACCGCTTCCCGCAGCCGTTGCGTCATGTGAAATTGTGCTCAGGAAAGGGGCCGGCGCCTTGGAGAGCCCCTTTTGTTCGCCGGGCGCGCCCTGATTGGCTGGCGTCCCGCCTGCGCGGCTCGCCATTGGCTCGCCTGTCTCCACAGCGGCTTCCGATTGGCCGGCACCGCCCTTCCTCGCCGCTGACGGGCTCCTGCCCCCAAGTGCCCCTCTCGCACGCGCGTCCCGACTCGCCATTGGCCGCATCTCCCGTCCCACCCCGCCGCTTCCTCCCGCCTTCCCGCGCTGCCCCGAGCGCTGATTGGTGCCCGGGGAAGCCCCGCCTCCCCGGGCCCGCCCCGCCCGCCACTGGCTCAGCCCCCACGGCCCCCATGAGGGAGCCGCGGTAGAGGCCGCTCCCAGGGGCGCGAGGTGTTCCTTGCTGTGTGGGAAGCTACTCGGCGAGGAGCAGTGTTCATCAATAAAACGACGAGAAGTTCCACCTCAGCATGAGGGAAAACTTTTTTTGCGTTGAGGGTGCCAGGCTGCCCTGGGAGGTTTGTGGAATCTCCCTCTCTGGAGACTTTGCAAACCCCGCACCTGGACGCGTTCCTTTGTCACCTGCCGTAAATGAGCCTGCCTTGGTGCGGGGGTTGGCATAGATGGTCTCCAGAGGTCCCTTCCAACCCTGACAGTCCCGTGATTCTGTGACTGACTCGGTCGCCTCGGCAAGCGGCCCCGCACTCCCTGTTTTCTGATGCCATCCTTTTAACCTTTATCCTCGCACCAGTGTTTCCAGGTCTACACAGGGCCAGGAGCCGCAGGAGAGAGCTAGGAATAGGGGGAGAGAGAAAAGTAAAACCCGCCTTTCCTTGGTCATGAGTTTTGCCCAAAGGTATCTCTTGGAAGTGAAACTGCTTGCAAAGCATTTTCAGGTGTAGCCATTCCTTCTCCCCACATTTCATATCCCTTGGTAGCTGGAGAACTCAGCTTTTGAAACCAGGCGAGGGGCGAATGCTTCATTAAAAGGCACTGCATAAAACACATAATGTGTGATTCTGTTTAAAGTGCAAATTACAGATTTATGTACATACACACGTATATATTTTTTCTGCAAATGCGGTAAATAGATAGTAAAAACAAACCTGGCACATTTCTGACAAGAATGGCTGCTTGTTGTTTTATCTGGCTAAAAATTTTAGTTTCTGTGTTCATGTTTGTATCCCTTTTATGAAAAACAGGGAAGGAGGCAACAGGAAATGCAACAGCATCTTCTATTTGCCTGCTGAATTGCATGCTCATGTTTGTTCCTGTAAGCCTCAAAACGCTGTACTTTGAACACACCACGTCGCCTTTACAGTGTGTCACCACAAGATAAGAAAATAAAACTGAAGTTCCTGTCTCTGGCTGACCAAAGCTGGGGTCACGAGACCTTTTCTCAGAGTAAAAATTAGCCAGCTGTTTGAAGACACACTGTCTATGAAGAATATTAATTATGTACCAGGAATCAAGCCATAATGTATACTCCGTTTATTTGGCAGAAACAGAACACACTGTTCTGCTGCTAGGGAAAAAATGTGGGGGTGGGGAAATCTAGCTCCTCCTCCAGAGTCCGGGTTTGTAAGTTAGAATGCTCGTTCCTATTAATTACAGGAGGAAAACCAATAATAGAAACAAGACAGCCTTGATGAGGATACCATGTGGTCCAAGGGCACTCTCAAAACCAGATTTGTTGTTCACTAATCATGAAAGGATGGAACTTGATGTGAGGTGAAACAGTTTGCTGTCTCCAGAATTAAGAGTCTTCCTGAGACCGAGTACACCCGACGTGCCTGAGCAGATGTCATGTTTATTGTAATATTAGTTCACCTTTTATAATTATAAAGTTTCCCTTTGCCAGTCTTCATGTGAAGCCAGTGGTACCTCACCAGGCTGGTAGTGAGATGTTGATCCTGGGGCCACCGTGTGCCAACGAGTCGTGGGAACACTCCGTGCTGTAAGCGATTTCTGAAACAGCTCATTCAGAGTGGCACAAGAACACCTGTTGAGTCTATCCTCGGGCTCTTTAATGAAAAGTTGATCATTATTATGGAATTGTTTATTATTTATGTTATTTATGTGTATTATTGCAGGAATTGTGTTGTACCAGCAGTGTGCACAGAGTGTGGGTCTCTCTATGCCTACAAAAGCACGCTTCATACATGTGTTCTTGAACCCCCTATGAAAAGCATAGCTTTGCAGAAAGCATCACCTGGAAATGCCTCTGGTGCAGCTGTATTCCACTGCTTCTTGTCACAGTTGACATAGCTGTCAGATAAAGTGTGGTTATTTGGGTCATTTGAGGTTTTTTTATAGATGCAGCTATAGATTTTGCTGGCATAAAAGCCACTAAAAAGCCTCTAAACTAGACCCACATAGAGCACACATGACTTGCAAATTACCAGCAATTGATGATTAAGGAAGTTTTGCTGGATAGCCTGAAATTGTAGTAGTACTACATAAGAAAACATGCCAGGGTAAAACACCTTCCAAGAATTTATTACATTCCAAAACATCTATAGCTGAGAATAGTCACACTTGTGTTTATGTGTTTATGTTATGAGATGAATTTTCCTAGGAAGTTTTATGAAATTGCTTTAAACTGTTTTATAGCTATACAAGGATTGGGGGGCGGCGGGGAAGAATCTCTAGGCATTCAGAAATGTTCTTGCTTCTTCTCATTCTGGAAAAGTAAGAAAAAAAAACGATTTGAAAATGCATCCTTTTTGACATGTCTGGAAAAGGAAAAACACAAACACTAGAGAAACACCACAGTGTTGATTTTTAAATATTGGTTTAATGAGATGCAAATTGCCCCTCCGTGTATGAGCTGAACTCCTTTGTTCTCCAGCCAAGATTCTCTTAAGGAAGCAGGCTGTGTTTCTCGGTGGCCCTCCCAGAGGGTGAGGGTGCAAAGCTTTATGCTCTCCTCAAGCTTCCAAAGCAGCTCTGCTGTTACCAACCCCGCTCTCTCCAGCAGCTGATTTCTGGAACAGCCTTGTCTAGAAAATTTGCCGATGTAGCTGCAGCAGAGCACCTGGTAAACCCTCCTAGACACAGGATCCAATCTAAATTGCTTTAATAATTATCTCTTGCTTATACCAGAATTACAAAGTGTGTTTTGCTGTTGAAACCGCAGTTGTGGGTTTTTGCCGGCAAAGCTGTATTGATTGGTGAGTGTTGTTACATCCTGCTATTGCTAAACCAGCAAAACTTTTAAATATAAACCAAGTCCTGTCATCTGCCAGCTAGATTACTCCTTGTGCAGGTGACATAGGT